>NC_138900.1:22544928-23144928 GCF_965194825.1 Balaenoptera physalus | reverse complement strand
CACGATCAAACCTCAGCAATATTCCCAAGCCACAGGTCCCAGAATACAACCGATGTCATGTTCCCAGGCCACAGGATTACACAATCTAAAATCAGTCATGTTCCCAGGCCAATGGTTTCCAGAATCAAACCTCAGTCATATTCCCATTCCACAGGGTTTCAGAATCAAACCACAGTCATGTTCCCTGGCCAGAGGGTTCCACAATCAAACCTCAGTCATGTTCCCAGGCCACAGCGTTACAGAACCCAACCAATGTCATGTTCCCAGCCACAGGGTTCCTGAAGTAAACCTCAGTCTTTTTCCCAGGACACAGGTTTCCAGAATCAACCCGATATCATGTTCCCTGGCTACAGTCTTCCAGAATCAAACCTCAGAGATGTTGCCAGGCCCCAGGTTTGCAGCATTAAACCTCAGACAAGTTCCCAGGCCACAGGGTTCCAGAATCAAACCGTTCTCATGTTCCCAGGCCACAGGTTTCCATAATCCACCGATGTAATGTTCTCAGGCCACAGGGTTCCAGAATCACGCCTCAGTCATGTTCCCAGGCCACAGGGTTCCAGAATCAAGCCTCAGTCATGTTGAAAGGCCACAGGGTACCACCATCAAACCTCAGTCATGCTCCCAGGCCACAGGTTTCCTCCATCAAACCTCAATCATGTTCCCAGGACACAGGGTTCCAGAATCAAGCCTCAGTTATTTTGCCAGGCCAGAGTGTTCCACCATCAAACCTCAGTCATGATCCCAGGCCACATGTTTCCACAATGAAACCTCAGACATTTTCGCAGGACACAGGTTTCCAGAATCAAACCTCAGTCATATTCCCAGGACACATGGTTCCAGAATCAAACCTCAGTCATGTTTGCAGCCCACAAGTTTCAACAGTCCAATCTCAGTCATGTTCCCAGGCCACAAGGTTCCAAATTCAATCCACAGTCATATTCCCAGGCCAGAGGTTTCCACAATCAAACCTCAGCCATGTTCCCAAGCCACAGGGTCCCAGAATACAACCGATGTCATGTTCCCAGGCCACAGGGTTACAGAAGCAAACCTCAGTCTTGTTCCCAGCACACAGGTTTCCAGAATCAACCTGATATCATGTTCCCTGGGCACAGTCTTCCAGAATCAAACCTCAGACATATTCCCAGGCCACAGGGTTCCAGAATCAAACCCTTCTCATGTTCCCAGGCCAAAGGGTTCCAGAATCCACCAATGTCATGTTCCCAGGCCACAGGGTTCCTGAATCAATCCTCAGTTATGTTCCCAGGCTACAGGGTTCCAGAATAAAACCTCAGTCATGTTCCCAGGCCACAGAGTTCCAGAAAAAAGGCTCAGTCAGGTTCCAATTGCAGAGTATTCCACAATCTCAACAGATGTCATATTCCCAGTCCACAGGTTTCCAGAATCACGCCTCAGTCATGTTCCCAGGCCACAGGGATCCAGAATCAAACCTCAGTCATGTTGCCAGGCCATAGGGTACCACCAGCAAACCTCAGTCATATTCCCAGGCCACAGATTTCCGGAATCAAACCGATTTCATGTTCCCAGGCAATAGGGTACCAGAATACAAACCGATGTCATGTTCCAAGGCTACAGGATGCCTCAATCTAACATCAGTCATGTTCCTAGGCCAATGGTTTCCAAAATCAATCCTCAGTCATATTCCTAGGCCACATGGTTCCAGAATCAAACCCCAGTCGTGTTCCCAGGACCCAGGGTTCCAGAATCAAACCTCAGTCATGTTCCCAGGCCACAGGGTTCCTCCATCAAACCTCAATCATGTTCCCAGGACACAGGGTTCCAGAATCAAACCAATGTCAAGTTCCCAGGCCATGGGTTTCCAGTACCAGGACACAGTCATGTTTCCAGGGCACAGGGTTCCACAATCAAACCTCAGTCATGTTGGGAGTTCACAGGT
The DNA here is from genome assembly GCF_965194825.1 of Balaenoptera physalus. NCBI lineage: Eukaryota > Metazoa > Chordata > Mammalia > Artiodactyla > Balaenopteridae > Balaenoptera > Balaenoptera physalus. Next base: position 23,143,013 of record NC_138900.1, on the reverse strand, counting down.
TTCTGCCATCAAACCTCAGGCAAGTGCCCAGGCCACAGGGTTCCAGAATTAAGCCTCAGTCATTTTGCCAGGCCAGAGTGTTCCACCATCAAACCTCAGTCATTATCCCAGGCCACATGTTTCCACAATGAAACCTCAGACATTTTCCCAGACCACAGGGTTCCAGAATCAAACCTCAGTCATATTCCCAGGACACACGGTTCCAGAATCAAACCTCAGTCATGTTCACAGGAGACAGGTTTCAACAATCAAACCTCAGTCATGTTCCCAGCACACAGGTGTCCATAAACAACCCTCAGTAATGTTCCCAGGGAACAGGCTTCCAGAAAGTAATCTCAGTCATGTTCCCAGGCCACAGGGTTCCAGATTCAAACCACAGTCATGTTCCCAGGCCAGAGGGTTCCACAATCAAACCTCAGCCATGTTCCCAGGCCACAGGTTCCCAGAATACAACGTATGTCATGTTCCCAGGCCACAGGGTTCCAGATTCAAACCACAGTCATGTTCCCAGTTCAGGGGGTCCCACAATCCAACCTCAGTCATGTTCCCAGGCAACAGGGTCCCAGAATACAACCGATGTCAAGTTCCCAGGCCACAGGGTTCCAGAAGCAAACCTCAGTCTTGTTCCCAGGACACAGGTTTCCAGAATCAACATGATATCATGTTCCCTGGCCACAGTCTTCCAGAATCAAACCTCAGACATGTTCCCAGGCCACAGGGTTCCAGAATGAAACCGTTCTCATGTTCCCATTCCAAAGGGTTCCAGAATCCACTGATGTCATGTTCCCAGGCCAGAGGGTTCCACAATAAAACCTCAGTCCTATTGCCAGGCTACGGTTCCACCATCAAGCCTCAGTCATGTTCCCAGGCCAGAGTGTTCCAGAATCAAACTTAAGTCATCTTGCCAGGCCACAGGGTTCCACCATCAAACCTCAGTCATGTTGCCAGGCCACAGGGTTCAACCATCAAACCTCAATCATGTTCCCAGGAAACAGGGTTCAAGAATCAAACCTCAGTCATGTTAGCAGGCCACAGGTTTCTACAATCAAACCTCAGTCATATTCCCAGGACACAGGTATCCAGAATCAAACCTAAGTCATTTTCTCAGGGAACAGGCTTCCAGAAACAAACCTCAGTCATGTTGCCAGGCCACAGGGTTCCACCATCAAGCCTCACTCATATTCCCAAGCCTGAGGTTTCCACAATCAAACGTCAATCATGTTGCCAGGCCACAGGGTTCAACCATCAAACCTCAGTCATGTTCCCAGGAAACGGGGTTCAAGAATCAAACCAATGGTATGTTCCCACGCCACGAGGGTCCAGTATCAGGCCTCAGTCACGTTCCCAGTGCACAGGGTTCCACAGTCAAACCTCAGTCATGTTGCCAGTCCACAGGTTTCTGCGATCAAACCAGCCTCAAGTTCCCAGGGCACAGGGATCCAGAATCAAGCCTCAGTCATGTTGCCAGGCCACAGCGTACCACCATCAAACCTCAGTCATATTGCCAGGCCACAGGGTACCACCATCAAACCTCAGTCATGTTCCCAGGCCACAGGGTTCCAGATTCAAACCACAGTCATGTTCCCAGTTCAGAGGGTCCCACATTCCAACCTCAGTCATGTTCCCAGGCCAAAGGGTCCCAGAATACAACCAATGTCATGTTCCCAGGCCACAGGGTTCTAGAAGCAAACCTCAGTCTTGTTCCCAGGAAACAGGTTTCCAGAATCAACCTGATATCATGTTCCCTGGCCACAGTCTTCCAGAATCAAACCTCAGACATGTTCCCAGGCCACAGTGTTCCAGAATGAAACCGTTCTCATGTTCCCAGGCCAAAGGGTTCCAGAATCCACTGGTGTCATGTTCCCAGGCCACAGGGTTCCACGATCAAACCTCAGCAATATTCCCAAGCCACAGGTCCCAGAATACAACCGATGTCATGTTCCCAGGCCACAGGATTACACAATCTAAAATCAGTCATGTTCCCAGGCCAATGGTTTCCAGAATCAAACCTCAGTCATATTTCCATTCCACAGGGTTTCAGAATCAAACCACAGTCATGTTCCCTGGCCAGAGGGTTCCACAATCAAACCTCAGTCATGTTCCCAGGCCACAGCGTTACAGAACCCAACCAATGTCATGTTCCCAGCCACAGGGTTCCTGAAGTAAACCTCAGTCTTTTTCCCAGGACACAGGTTTCCAGAATCAACCCGATATCATGTTCCCTGGCTACAGTCTTCCAGAATCAAACCTCAGAGATGTTGCCAGGCCCCAGGTTTGCAGCATTAAACCTCAGACAAGTTCCCAGGCCACAGGGTTCCAGAATCAAACCGTTCTCATGTTCCCAGGCCACAGGTTTCCATAATCCACCGATGTAATGTTCTCAGGCCACAGGGTTCCAGAATCACGCCTCAGTCATGTTCCCAGGCCACAGGGTTCCAGAATCAAGCCTCAGTCATGTTGAAAGGCCACAGGGTACCACCATCAAACCTCAGTCATGTTCCCAGGCCACAGGTTTCCTCCATCAAACCTCAATCATGTTCCCAGGACACAGGGTTCCAGAATCAAGCCTCAGTTATTTTGCCAGGCCAGAGTGTTCCACCATCAAACCTCAGTCATGATCCCAGGCCACATGTTTCCACAATGAAACCTCAGACATTTTCGCAGGACACAGGTTTCCAGAATCAAACCTCAGTCATATTCCCAGGACACATGGTTCCAGAATCAAACCTCAGTCATGTTTGCAGCCCACAAGTTTCAACAGTCCAATCTCAGTCATGTTCCCAGGCCACAAGGTTCCAAATTCAATCCACAGTCATATTCCCAGGCCAGAGGTTTCCACAATCAAACCTCAGCCATGTTCCCAAGCCACAGGGTCCCAGAATACAACCGATGTCATGTTCCCAGGCCACAGGGTTACAGAAGCAAACCTCAGTCTTGTTCCCAGCACACAGGTTTCCAGAATCAACCTGATATCATGTTCCCTGGGCACAGTCTTCCAGAATCAAACCTCAGACATATTCCCAGGCCACAGGGTTCCAGAATCAAACCCTTCTCATGTTCCCAGGCCAAAGGGTTCCAGAATCCACCAATGTCATGTTCCCAGGCCACAGGGTTCCTGAATCAATCCTCAGTTATGTTCCCAGGCCACAGAGTTCCAGAAAAAAGGCTCAGTCAGGTTCCAATTGCAGAGTATTCCACAATCTCAACAGATGTCATATTCCCAGTCCACAGGTTTCCAGAATCACGCCTCAGTCATGTTCCCAGGCCACAGGGATCCAGAATCAAACCTCAGTCATGTTGCCAGGCCATAGGGTACCACCAGCAAACCTCAGTCATATTCCCAGGCCACAGATTTCCGGAATCAAACCGATTTCATGTTCCCAGGCAATAGGGTACCAGAATACAAACCGATGTCATGTTCCAAGGCTACAGGATGCCTCAATCTAACATCAGTCATGTTCCTAGGCCAATGGTTTCCAAAATCAATCCTCAGTCATATTCCTAGGCCACATGGTTCCAGAAGCAAACCCCAGTCGTGTTCCCAGGACCCAGGGTTCCAGAATAAAACCTCAGTCATGTTCCCTGGAAACAGGTTTCAAAAATAAAATCCCAGTCATGTTCCCAGGCCACAGGGTTAAACCATTAAACCTCAGTCATGTTCCCAGGAAACAGGGTTCAAGAATCAAACCAATGGCATGTTCCCACGCCACGAGGTTCCAGTATCAGGCCTCAGTCATGTTCCCAGTGCACAGGGTTCCACCATCAAACCTCAGTCATTTTGCCAGGCACAGGTTTCTGCGATCAAACCAGAGTCAAGTTCCCAGGGCACAGGGTTCCAAAATCAAGCCTCAGTCATGTTGCCAGGCCATAGGGAACCACCATCAAACTTCAGTCATGTTCCCAGGCCACAGGGTTCCTCCATCAAACCTCAATCATGTTCCCAGGACACAGGGTTCCAGAATCAAACCAATGTCAAGTTCCCAGGCCATGGGTTTCCAGTACCAGGCCACAGTCATGTTTCCAGGGCACAGGGTTCCACAATCAAACCTCAGTCATGTTGGGAGTTCACAGGTTTCTGCCATCAAACCTCAGGCAAGTGCCCAGGCCACAGGGTTCCAGAATTAAGCCTCAGTCATTTTGCCAGGCCAGAGTGTTCCACCATCAAACCTCAGTCATTATCCCAGGCCACATGTTTCCACAATGAAACCTCAGACATTTTCCCAGACCACAGGGTTCCAGAATCAAACCTCAGTCATATTCCCAGGACACACGGTTCCAGAATCAAACCTCAGTCATGTTCACAGGAGACAGGTTTCAACAATCAAACCTCAGTCATGTTCCCAGCACACAGGTGTCCATAAACAACCCTCAGTAATGTTCCCAGGGAACAGGCTTCCAGAAAGTAATCTCAGTCATGTTCCCAGGCCACAGGGTTCCAGATTCAAACCACAGTCATGTTCCCAGTTCAGAGGGTCCCACAATCCAACCTCAGTCATGTTCCCAGGCAACAGGGTCCCAGAATACAACCGATGTCAAGTTCCCAGGCCACAGGGTTCCAGAAGCAAACCTCAGTCTTGTTCCCAGGACACAGGTTTCCAGAATCAACATGATATCATGTTCCCTGGCCACAGTCTTCCAGAATCAAACCTCAGACATGTTCCCAGGCCACAGGGTTCCAGAATGAAACCGTTCTCATGTTCCCATTCCAAAGGGTTCCAGAATCCACTGATGTCATGTTCCCAGGCCAGAGGGTTCCACAATAAAACCTCAGTCCTATTGCCAGGCTACGGTTCCACCATCAAGCCTCAGTCATGTTCCCAGGCCAGAGTGTTCCAGAATCAAACTTAAGTCATCTTGCCAGGCCACAGGGTTCCACCATCAAACCTCAGTCATGTTGCCAGGCCACAGGGTTCAACCATCAAACCTCAATCATGTTCCCAGGAAACAGGGTTCAAGAATCAAACCTCAGTCATGTTAGCAGGCCACAGGTTTCTACAATCAAACCTCAGTCATATTCCCAGGACACAGGTATCCAGAATCAAACCTAAGTCATTTTCTCAGGGAACAGGCTTCCAGAAACAAACCTCAGTCATGTTGCCAGGCCACAGGGTTCCACCATCAAGCCTCACTCATATTCCCAAGCCTGAGGTTTCCACAATCAAACGTCAATCATGTTGCCAGGCCACAGGGTTCAACCATCAAACCTCAGTCATGTTCCCAGGAAACGGGGTTCAAGAATCAAACCAATGGTATGTTCCCACGCCACGAGGGTCCAGTATCAGGCCTCAGTCACGTTCCCAGTGCACAGGGTTCCACCATCAAACCTCAGTCATTTTGCCAGGCACAGGTTTCTGCGATCAAACCAGCCTCAAGTTCCCAGGGCACAGGGATCCAGAATCAAGCCTCAGTCATGTTGCCAGGCCACAGCGTACCACCATCAAACCTCAGTCATATTGCCAGGCCACAGGGTACCACCATCAAACCTCAGTCATGTTCCCAGGCCACAGGGTTCCAGATTCAAACCACAGTCATGTTCCCAGTTCAGAGGGTCCCACATTCCAACCTCAGTCATGTTCCCAGGCCAAAGGGTCCCAGAATACAACCAATGTCATGTTCCCAGGCCACAGGGTTCTAGAAGCAAACCTCAGTCTTGTTCCCAGGAAACAGGTTTCCAGAATCAACCTGATATCATGTTCCCTGGCCACAGTCTTCCAGAATCAAACCTCAGACATGTTCCCAGGCCACAGGGTTCCAGAATGAAACCGTTCTCATGTTCCCAGGCCAAAGGGTTCCAGAATCCACTGATGTCATGTTCCCAGGCCACAGGGTTCCACGATCAAACCTCAGCAATATTCCCAAGCCACAGGTCCCAGAATACAACCGATGTCATGTTCCCAGGCCACAGGATTACACAATCTAAAATCAGTCATGTTCCCAGGCCAATGGTTTCCAGAATCAAACCTCAGTCATATTCCCATTCCACAGGGTTTCAGAATCAAACCACAGTCATGTTCCCTGGCCAGAGGGTTCCACAATCAAACCTCAGTCATGTTCCCAGGCCACAGCGTTACAGAACCCAACCAATGTCATGTTCCCAGCCACAGGGTTCCTGAAGTAAACCTCAGTCTTTTTCCCAGGACACAGGTTTCCAGAATCAACCCGATATCCTGTTCCCTGGCTACAGTCTTCCAGAATCAAACCTCAGAGATGTTGCCAGGCCCCAGGTTTGCAGCATTAAACCTCAGACAAGTTCCCAGGCCACAGGGTTCCAGAATCAAACCGTTCTCATGTTCCCAGGCCACAGGTTTCCATAATCCACCGATGTAATGTTCTCAGGCCACAGGGTTCCAGAATCACGCCTCAGTCATGTTCCCAGGCCACAGGGTTCCAGAATCAAGCCTCAGTCATGTTGAAAGGCCACAGGGTACCACCATCAAACCTCAGTCATGTTCCCAGGCCACAGGTTTCCTCCATCAAACCTCAATCATGTTCCCAGGACACAGGGTTCCAGAATCAAGCCTCAGTTATTTTGCCAGGCCAGAGTGTTCCACCATCAAACCTCAGTCATGATCCCAGGCCACATGTTTCCACAATGAAACCTCAGACATTTTCGCAGGACACAGGTTTCCAGAATCAAACCTCAGTCATATTCCCAGGACACATGGTTCCAGAATCAAACCTCAGTCATGTTTGCAGCCCACAAGTTTCAACAGTCCAATCTCAGTCATGTTCCCAGGCCACAAGGTTCCAAATTCAATCCACAGTCATATTCCCAGGCCAGAGGTTTCCACAATCAAACCTCAGCCATGTTCCCAAGCCACAGGGTCCCAGAATACAACCGATGTCATGTTCCCAGGCCACAGGGTTACAGAAGCAAACCTCAGTCTTGTTCCCAGCACACAGGTTTCCAGAATCAACCTGATATCATGTTCCCTGGGCACAGTCTTCCAGAATCAAACCTCAGACATATTCCCAGGCCACAGGGTTCCAGAATCAAACCCTTCTCATGTTCCCAGGCCAAAGGGTTCCAGAATCCACCAATGTCATGTTCCCAGGCCACAGGGTTCCTGAATCAATCCTCAGTTATGTTCCCAGGCTACAGGGTTCCAGAATAAAACCTCAGTCATGTTCCCAGGCCACAGAGTTCCAGAAAAAAGGCTCAGTCAGGTTCCAATTGCAGAGTATTCCACAATCTCAACAGATGTCATATTCCCAGTCCACAGGTTTCCAGAATCACGCCTCAGTCATGTTCCCAGGCCACAGGGATCCAGAATCAAACCTCAGTCATGTTGCCAGGCCATAGGGTACCACCAGCAAACCTCAGTCATATTCCCAGGCCACAGATTTCCGGAATCAAACCGATTTCATGTTCCCAGGCAATAGGGTACCAGAATACAAACCGATGTCATGTTCCAAGGCTACAGGATGCCTCAATCTAACATCAGTCATGTTCCTAGGCCAATGGTTTCCAAAATCAATCCTCAGTCATATTCCTAGGCCACATGGTTCCAGAAGCAAACCCCAGTCGTGTTCCCAGGACCCAGGGTTCCAGAATAAAACCTCAGTCATGTTCCCTGGAAACAGGTTTCAAAAATAAAATCCCAGTCATGTTCCCAGGCCACAGGGTTAAACCATTAAACCTCAGTCATGTTCCCAGGAAACAGGGTTCAAGAATCAAACCAATGGCATGTTCCCACGCCACGAGGTTCCAGTATCAGGCCTCAGTCATGTTCCCAGTGCACAGGGTTCCACCATCAAACCTCAGTCATTTTGCCAGGCACAGGTTTCTGCGATCAAACCAGAGTCAAGTTCCCAGGGCACAGGGTTCCAAAATCAAGCCTCAGTCATGTTGCCAGGCCATAGGGAACCACCATCAAACTTCAGTCATGTTCCCAGGCCACAGGGTTCCTCCATCAAACCTCAATCATGTTCCCAGGACACAGGGTTCCAGAATCAAACCAATGTCAAGTTCCCAGGCCATGGGTTTCCAGTACCAGGCCACAGTCATGTTTCCAGGGCACAGGGTTCCACAATCAAACCTCAGTCATGTTGGGAGTTCACAGGTTTCTGCCATCAAACCTCAGGCAAGTGCCCAGGCCACAGGGTTCCAGAATTAAGCCTCAGTCATTTTGCCAGGCCAGAGTGTTCCACCATCAAACCTCAGTCATTATCCCAGGCCACATGTTTCCACAATGAAACCTCAGACATTTTCCCAGACCACAGGGTTCCAGAATCAAACCTCAGTCATATTCCCAGGACACACGGTTCCAGAATCAAACCTCAGTCATGTTCACAGGAGACAGGTTTCAACAATCAAACCTCAGTCATGTTCCCAGCACACAGGTGTCCATAAACAACCCTCAGTAATGTTCCCAGGGAACAGGCTTCCAGAAAGTAATCTCAGTCATGTTCCCAGGCCACAGGGTTCCAGATTCAAACCACAGTCATGTTCCCAGGCCAGAGGGTTCCACAATCAAACCTCAGCCATGTTCCCAGGCCACAGGTTCCCAGAATACAACGTATGTCATGTTCCCAGGCCACAGGGTTCCAGATTCAAACCACAGTCATGTTCCCAGTTCAGAGGGTCCCACAATCCAACCTCAGTCATGTTCCCAGGCAACAGGGTCCCAGAATACAACCGATGTCAAGTTCCCAGGCCACAGGGTTCCAGAAGCAAACCTCAGTCTTGTTCCCAGGACACAGGTTTCCAGAATCAACATGATATCATGTTCCCTGGCCACAGTCTTCCAGAATCAAACCTCAGACATGTTCCCAGGCCACAGGGTTCCAGAATGAAACCGTTCTCATGTTCCCATTCCAAAGGGTTCCAGAATCCACTGATGTCATGTTCCCAGGCCAGAGGGTTCCACAATAAAACCTCAGTCCTATTGCCAGGCTACGGTTCCACCATCAAGCCTCAGTCATGTTCCCAGGCCAGAGTGTTCCAGAATCAAACTTAAGTCATCTTGCCAGGCCACAGGGTTCCACCATCAAACCTCAGTCATGTTGCCAGGCCACAGGGTTCAACCATCAAACCTCAATCATGTTCCCAGGAAACAGGGTTCAAGAATCAAACCTCAGTCATGTTAGCAGGCCACAGGTTTCTACAATCAAACCTCAGTCATATTCCCAGGACACAGGTATCCAGAATCAAACCTAAGTCATTTTCTCAGGGAACAGGCTTCCAGAAACAAACCTCAGTCATGTTGACAGGCCACAGGGTTCCACCATCAAGCCTCACTCATATTCCCAAGCCTGAGGTTTCCACAATCAAACGTCAATCATGTTGCCAGGCCACAGGGTTCAACCATCAAACCTCAGTCATGTTCCCAGGAAACGGGGTTCAAGAATCAAACCAATGGTATGTTCCCACGCCACGAGGGTCCAGTATCAGGCCTCAGTCACGTTCCCAGTGCACAGGGTTCCACAGTCAAACCTCAGTCATGTTGCCAGTCCACAGGTTTCTGCGATCAAACCAGCCTCAAGTTCCCAGGGCACAGGGATCCAGAATCAAGCCTCAGTCATGTTGCCAGGCCACAGCGTACCACCATCAAACCTCAGTCATATTGCCAGGCCACAGGGTACCACCATCAAACCTCAGTCATGTTCCCAGGCCACAGGGTTCCAGATTCAAACCACAGTCATGTTCCCAGTTCAGAGGGTCCCACATTCCAACCTCAGTCATGTTCCCAGGCCAAAGGGTCCCAGAATACAACCAATGTCATGTTCCCAGGCCACAGGGTTCTAGAAGCAAACCTCAGTCTTGTTCCCAGGAAACAGGTTTCCAGAATCAACCTGATATCATGTTCCCTGGCCACAGTCTTCCAGAATCAAACCTCAGACATGTTCCCAGGCCACAGGGTTCCAGAATGAAACCGTTCTCATGTTCCCAGGCCAAAGGGTTCCAGAATCCACTGATGTCATGTTCCCAGGCCACAGGGTTCCACGATCAAACCTCAGCAATATTCCCAAGCCACAGGTCCCAGAATACAACCGATGTCATGTTCCCAGGCCACAGGATTACACAATCTAAAATCAGTCATGTTCCCAGGCCAATGGTTTCCAGAATCAAACCTCAGTCATATTCCCATTCCACAGGGTTTCAGAATCAAACCACAGTCATGTTCCCTGGCCAGAGGGTTCCACAATCAAACCTCAGTCATGTTCCCAGGCCACAGCGTTACAGAACCCAACCAATGTCATGTTCCCAGCCACAGGGTTCCTGAAGTAAACCTCAGTCTTTTTCCCAGGACACAGGTTTCCAGAATCAACCCGATATCCTGTTCCCTGGCTACAGTCTTCCAGAATCAAACCTCAGAGATGTTGCCAGGCCCCAGGTTTGCAGCATTAAACCTCAGACAAGTTCCCAGGCCACAGGGTTCCAGAATCAAACCGTTCTCATGTTCCCAGGCCACAGGTTTCCATAATCCACCGATGTAATGTTCTCAGGCCACAGGGTTCCAGAATCACGCCTCAGTCATGTTCCCAGGCCACAGGGTTCCAGAATCAAGCCTCAGTCATGTTGAAAGGCCACAGGGTACCACCATCAAACCTCAGTCATGTTCCCAGGCCACAGGTTTCCTCCATCAAACCTCAATCATGTTCCCAGGACACAGGGTTCCAGAATCAAGCCTCAGTTATTTTGCCAGGCCAGAGTGTTCCACCATCAAACCTCAGTCATGATCCCAGGCCACATGTTTCCACAATGAAACCTCAGACATTTTCGCAGGACACAGGTTTCCAGAATCAAACCTCAGTCATATTCCCAGGACACATGGTTCCAGAATCAAACCTCAGTCATGTTTGCAGCCCACAAGTTTCAACAGTCCAATCTCAGTCATGTTCCCAGGCCACAAGGTTCCAAATTCAATCCACAGTCATATTCCCAGGCCAGAGGTTTCCACAATCAAACCTCAGCCATGTTCCCAAGCCACAGGGTCCCAGAATACAACCGATGTCATGTTCCCAGGCCACAGGGTTACAGAAGCAAACCTCAGTCTTGTTCCCAGCACACAGGTTTCCAGAATCAACCTGATATCATGTTCCCTGGGCACAGTCTTCCAGAATCAAACCTCAGACATATTCCCAGGCCACAGGGTTCCAGAATCAAACCCTTCTCATGTTCCCAGGCCAAAGGGTTCCAGAATCCACCAATGTCATGTTCCCAGGCCACAGGGTTCCTGAATCAATCCTCAGTTATGTTCCCAGGCTACAGGGTTCCAGAATAAAACCTCAGTCATGTTCCCAGGCCACAGAGTTCCAGAAAAAAGGCTCAGTCAGGTTCCAATTGCAGAGTATTCCACAATCTCAACAGATGTCATATTCCCAGTCCACAGGTTTCCAGAATCACGCCTCAGTCATGTTCCCAGGCCACAGGGATCCAGAATCAAACCTCAGTCATGTTGCCAGGCCATAGGGTACCACCAGCAAACCTCAGTCATATTCCCAGGCCACAGATTTCCGGAATCAAACCGATTTCATGTTCCCAGGCAATAGGGTACCAGAATACAAACCGATGTCATGTTCCAAGGCTACAGGATGCCTCAATCTAACATCAGTCATGTTCCTAGGCCAATGGTTTCCAAAATCAATCCTCAGTCATATTCCTAGGCCACATGGTTCCAGAATCAAACCCCAGTCGTGTTCCCAGGACCCAGGGTTCCAGAATAAAACCTCAGTCATGTTCCCTGGAAACAGGTTTCAAAAATAAAATCCCAGTCATGTTCCCAGGCCACAGGGTTAAACCATTAAACCTCAGTCATGTTCCCAGGAAACAGGGTTCAAGAATCAAACCAATGGCATGTTCCCACGCCACGAGGTTCCAGTATCAGGCCTCAGTCATGTTCCCAGTGCACAGGGTTCCACCATCAAACCTCAGTCATTTTGCCAGGCACAGGTTTCTGCGATCAAACCAGAGTCAAGTTCCCAGGGCACAGGGTTCCAAAATCAAGCCTCAGTCATGTTGCCAGGCCATAGGGAACCACCATCAAACTTCAGTCATGTTCCCAGGCCACAGGGTTCCTCCATCAAACCTCAATCATGTTCCCAGGACACAGGGTTCCAGAATCAAACCAATGTCAAGTTCCCAGGCCATGGGTTTCCAGTACCAGGCCACAGTCATGTTTCCAGGGCACAGGGTTCCACAATCAAACCTCAGTCATGTTGGGAGTTCACAGGTTTCTGCCATCAAACCTCAGGCAAGTGCCCAGGCCACAGGGTTCCAGAATTAAGCCTCAGTCATTTTGCCAGGCCAGAGTGTTCCACCATCAAACCTCAGTCATTATCCCAGGCCACATGTTTCCACAATGAAACCTCAGACATTTTCCCAGACCACAGGGTTCCAGAATCAAACCTCAGTCATATTCCCAGGACACACGGTTCCAGAATCAAACCTCAGTCATGTTCACAGGAGACAGGTTTCAACAATCAAACCTCAGTCATGTTCCCAGCACACAGGTGTCCATAAACAACCCTCAGTAATGTTCCCAGGGAACAGGCTTCCAGAAAGTAATCTCAGTCATGTTCCCAGGCCACAGGGTTCCAGATTCAAACCACAGTCATGTTCCCAGGCCAGAGGGTTCCACAATCAAACCTCAGCCATGTTCCCAGGCCACAGGTTCCCAGAATACAACGTATGTCATGTTCCCAGGCCACAGGGTTCCAGATTCAAACCACAGTCATGTTCCCAGTTCAGAGGGTCCCACAATCCAACCTCAGTCATGTTCCCAGGCAACAGGGTCCCAGAATACAACCGATGTCAAGTTCCCAGGCCACAGGGTTCCAGAAGCAAACCTCAGTCTTGTTCCCAGGACACAGGTTTCCAGAATCAACATGATATCATGTTCCCTGGCCACAGTCTTCCAGAATCAAACCTCAGACATGTTCCCAGGCCACAGGGTTCCAGAATGAAACCGTTCTCATGTTCCCATTCCAAAGGGTTCCAGAATCCACTGATGTCATGTTCCCAGGCCAGAGGGTTCCACAATAAAACCTCAGTCCTATTGCCAGGCTACGGTTCCACCATCAAGCCTCAGTCATGTTCCCAGGCCAGAGTGTTCCAGAATCAAACTTAAGTCATCTTGCCAGGCCACAGGGTTCCACCATCAAACCTCAGTCATGTTGCCAGGCCACAGGGTTCAACCATCAAACCTCAATCATGTTCCCAGGAAACAGGGTTCAAGAATCAAACCTCAGTCATGTTAGCAGGCCACAGGTTTCTACAATCAAACCTCAGTCATATTCCCAGGACACAGGTATCCAGAATCAAACCTAAGTCATTTTCTCAGGGAACAGGCTTCCAGAAACAAACCTCAGTCATGTTGACAGGCCACAGGGTTCCACCATCAAGCCTCACTCATATTCCCAAGCCTGAGGTTTCCACAATCAAACGTCAATCATGTTGCCAGGCCACAGGGTTCAACCATCAAACCTCAGTCATGTTCCCAGGAAACGGGGTTCAAGAATCAAACCAATGGTATGTTCCCACGCCACGAGGGTCCAGTATCAGGCCTCAGTCACGTTCCCAGTGCACAGGGTTCCACAGTCAAACCTCAGTCATGTTGCCAGTCCACAGGTTTCTGCGATCAAACCAGCCTCAAGTTCCCAGGGCACAGGGATCCAGAATCAAGCCTCAGTCATGTTGCCAGGCCACAGCGTACCACCATCAAACCTCAGTCATATTGCCAGGCCACAGGGTACCACCATCAAACCTCAGTCATGTTCCCAGGCCACAGGGTTCCAGATTCAAACCACAGTCATGTTCCCAGTTCAGAGGGTCCCACATTCCAACCTCAGTCATGTTCCCAGGCCAAAGGGTCCCAGAATACAACCAATGTCATGTTCCCAGGCCACAGGGTTCTAGAAGCAAACCTCAGTCTTGTTCCCAGGAAACAGGTTTCCAGAATCAACCTGATATCATGTTCCCTGGCCACAGTCTTCCAGAATCAAACCTCAGACATGTTCCCAGGCCACAGGGTTCCAGAATGAAACCGTTCTCATGTTCCCAGGCCAAAGGGTTCCAGAATCCACTGATGTCATGTTCCCAGGCCACAGGGTTCCACGATCAAACCTCAGCAATATTCCCAAGCCACAGGTCCCAGAATACAACCGATGTCATGTTCCCAGGCCACAGGATTACACAATCTAAAATCAGTCATGTTCCCAGGCCAATGGTTTCCAGAATCAAACCTCAGTCATATTCCCATTCCACAGGGTTTCAGAATCAAACCACAGTCATGTTCCCTGGCCAGAGGGTTCCACAATCAAACCTCAGTCATGTTCCCAGGCCACAGCGTTACAGAACCCAACCAATGTCATGTTCCCAGCCACAGGGTTCCTGAAGTAAACCTCAGTCTTTTTCCCAGGACACAGGTTTCCAGAATCAACCCGATATCCTGTTCCCTGGCTACAGTCTTCCAGAATCAAACCTCAGAGATGTTGCCAGGCCCCAGGTTTGCAGCATTAAACCTCAGACAAGTTCCCAGGCCACAGGGTTCCAGAATCAAACCGTTCTCATGTTCCCAGGCCACAGGTTTCCATAATCCACCGATGTAATGTTCTCAGGCCACAGGGTTCCAGAATCACGCCTCAGTCATGTTCCCAGGCCACAGGGTTCCAGAATCAAGCCTCAGTCATGTTGAAAGGCCACAGGGTACCACCATCAAACCTCAGTCATGTTCCCAGGCCACAGGTTTCCTCCATCAAACCTCAATCATGTTCCCAGGACACAGGGTTCCAGAATCAAGCCTCAGTTATTTTGCCAGGCCAGAGTGTTCCACCATCAAACCTCAGTCATGATCCCAGGCCACATGTTTCCACAATGAAACCTCAGACATTTTCGCAGGACACAGGTTTCCAGAATCAAACCTCAGTCATATTCCCAGGACACATGGTTCCAGAATCAAACCTCAGTCATGTTTGCAGCCCACAAGTTTCAACAGTCCAATCTCAGTCATGTTCCCAGGCCACAAGGTTCCAAATTCAATCCACAGTCATATTCCCAGGCCAGAGGTTTCCACAATCAAACCTCAGCCATGTTCCCAAGCCACAGGGTCCCAGAATACAACCGATGTCATGTTCCCAGGCCACAGGGTTACAGAAGCAAACCTCAGTCTTGTTCCCAGCACACAGGTTTCCAGAATCAACCTGATATCATGTTCCCTGGGCACAGTCTTCCAGAATCAAACCTCAGACATATTCCCAGGCCACAGGGTTCCAGAATCAAACCCTTCTCATGTTCCCAGGCCAAAGGGTTCCAGAATCCACCAATGTCATGTTCCCAGGCCACAGGGTTCCTGAATCAATCCTCAGTTATGTTCCCAGGCTACAGGGTTCCAGAATAAAACCTCAGTCATGTTCCCAGGCCACAGAGTTCCAGAAAAAAGGCTCAGTCAGGTTCCAATTGCAGAGTATTCCACAATCTCAACAGATGTCATATTCCCAGTCCACAGGTTTCCAGAATCACGCCTCAGTCATGTTCCCAGGCCACAGGGATCCAGAATCAAACCTCAGTCATGTTGCCAGGCCATAGGGTACCACCAGCAAACCTCAGTCATATTCCCAGGCCACAGATTTCCGGAATCAAACCGATTTCATGTTCCCAGGCAATAGGGTACCAGAATACAAACCGATGTCATGTTCCAAGGCTACAGGATGCCTCAATCTAACATCAGTCATGTTCCTAGGCCAATGGTTTCCAAAATCAATCCTCAGTCATATTCCTAGGCCACATGGTTCCAGAAGCAAACCCCAGTCGTGTTCCCAGGACCCAGGGTTCCAGAATAAAACCTCAGTCATGTTCCCTGGAAACAGGTTTCAAAAATAAAATCCCAGTCATGTTCCCAGGCCACAGGGTTAAACCATTAAACCTCAGTCATGTTCCCAGGAAACAGGGTTCAAGAATCAAACCAATGGCATGTTCCCACGCCACGAGGTTCCAGTATCAGGCCTCAGTCATGTTCCCAGTGCACAGGGTTCCACCATCAAACCTCAGTCATTTTGCCAGGCACAGGTTTCTGCGATCAAACCAGAGTCAAGTTCCCAGGGCACAGGGTTCCAAAATCAAGCCTCAGTCATGTTGCCAGGCCATAGGGAACCACCATCAAACTTCAGTCATGTTCCCAGGCCACAGGGTTCCTCCATCAAACCTCAATCATGTTCCCAGGACACAGGGTTCCAGAATCAAACCAATGTCAAGTTCCCAGGCCATGGGTTTCCAGTACCAGGCCACAGTCATGTTTCCAGGGCACAGGGTTCCACAATCAAACCTCAGTCATGTTGGGAGTTCACAGGTTTCTGCCATCAAACCTCAGGCAAGTGCCCAGGCCACAGGGTTCCAGAATTAAGCCTCAGTCATTTTGCCAGGCCAGAGTGTTCCACCATCAAACCTCAGTCATTATCCCAGGCCACATGTTTCCACAATGAAACCTCAGACATTTTCCCAGACCACAGGGTTCCAGAATCAAACCTCAGTCATATTCCCAGGACACACGGTTCCAGAATCAAACCTCAGTCATGTTCACAGGAGACAGGTTTCAACAATCAAACCTCAGTCATGTTCCCAGCACACAGGTGTCCATAAACAACCCTCAGTAATGTTCCCAGGGAACAGGCTTCCAGAAAGTAATCTCAGTCATGTTCCCAGGCCACAGGGTTCCAGATTCAAACCACAGTCATGTTCCCAGGCCAGAGGGTTCCACAATCAAACCTCAGCCATGTTCCCAGGCCACAGGTTCCCAGAATACAACGTATGTCATGTTCCCAGGCCACAGGGTTCCAGATTCAAACCACAGTCATGTTCCCAGTTCAGAGGGTCCCACAATCCAACCTCAGTCATGTTCCCAGGCAACAGGGTCCCAGAATACAACCGATGTCAAGTTCCCAGGCCACAGGGTTCCAGAAGCAAACCTCAGTCTTGTTCCCAGGACACAGGTTTCCAGAATCAACATGATATCATGTTCCCTGGCCACAGTCTTCCAGAATCAAACCTCAGACATGTTCCCAGGCCACAGGGTTCCAGAATGAAACCGTTCTCATGTTCCCATTCCAAAGGGTTCCAGAATCCACTGATGTCATGTTCCCAGGCCAGAGGGTTCCACAATAAAACCTCAGTCCTATTGCCAGGCTACGGTTCCACCATCAAGCCTCAGTCATGTTCCCAGGCCAGAGTGTTCCAGAATCAAACTTAAGTCATCTTGCCAGGCCACAGGGTTCCACCATCAAACCTCAGTCATGTTGCCAGGCCACAGGGTTCAACCATCAAACCTCAATCATGTTCCCAGGAAACAGGGTTCAAGAATCAAACCTCAGTCATGTTAGCAGGCCACAGGTTTCTACAATCAAACCTCAGTCATATTCCCAGGACACAGGTATCCAGAATCAAACCTAAGTCATTTTCTCAGGGAACAGGCTTCCAGAAACAAACCTCAGTCATGTTGCCAGGCCACAGGGTTCCACCATCAAGCCTCACTCATATTCCCAAGCCTGAGGTTTCCACAATCAAACGTCAATCATGTTGCCAGGCCACAGGGTTCAACCATCAAACCTCAGTCATGTTCCCAGGAAACGGGGTTCAAGAATCAAACCAATGGTATGTTCCCACGCCACGAGGGTCCAGTATCAGGCCTCAGTCACGTTCCCAGTGCACAGGGTTCCACAGTCAAACCTCAGTCATGTTGCCAGTCCACAGGTTTCTGCGATCAAACCAGCCTCAAGTTCCCAGGGCACAGGGATCCAGAATCAAGCCTCAGTCATGTTGCCAGGCCACAGCGTACCACCATCAAACCTCAGTCATATTGCCAGGCCACAGGGTACCACCATCAAACCTCAGTCATGTTCCCAGGCCACAGGGTTCCAGATTCAAACCACAGTCATGTTCCCAGTTCAGAGGGTCCCACATTCCAACCTCAGTCATGTTCCCAGGCCAAAGGGTCCCAGAATACAACCAATGTCATGTTCCCAGGCCACAGGGTTCTAGAAGCAAACCTCAGTCTTGTTCCCAGGAAACAGGTTTCCAGAATCAACCTGATATCATGTTCCCTGGCCACAGTCTTCCAGAATCAAACCTCAGACATGTTCCCAGGCCACAGGGTTCCAGAATGAAACGGTTCTCATGTTCCCAGGCCAAAGGGTTCCAGAATCCACTGATGTCATGTTCCCAGGCCACAGGGTTCCACGATCAAACCTCAGCAATATTCCCAAGCCACAGGTCCCAGAATACAACCGATGTCATGTTCCCAGGCCACAGGATTACACAATCTAAAATCAGTCATGTTCCCAGGCCAATGGTTTCCAGAATCAAACCTCAGTCATATTCCCATTCCACAGGGTTTCAGAATCAAACCACAGTCATGTTCCCTGGCCAGAGGGTTCCACAATCAAACCTCAGTCATGTTCCCAGGCCACAGCGTTACAGAACCCAACCAATGTCATGTTCCCAGCCACAGGGTTCCTGAAGTAAACCTCAGTCTTTTTCCCAGGACACAGGTTTCCAGAATCAACCCGATATCATGTTCCCTGGCTACAGTCTTCCAGAATCAAACCTCAGAGATGTTGCCAGGCCCCAGGTTTGCAGCATTAAACCTCAGACAAGTTCCCAGGCCACAGGGTTCCAGAATCAAACCGTTCTCATGTTCCCAGGCCACAGGTTTCCATAATCCACCGATGTAATGTTCTCAGGCCACAGGGTTCCAGAATCACGCCTCAGTCATGTTCCCAGGCCACAGGGTTCCAGAATCAAGCCTCAGTCATGTTGAAAGGCCACAGGGTACCACCATCAAACCTCAGTCATGTTCCCAGGCCACAGGTTTCCTCCATCAAACCTCAATCATGTTCCCAGGACACAGGGTTCCAGAATCAAGCCTCAGTTATTTTGCCAGGCCAGAGTGTTCCACCATCAAACCTCAGTCATGATCCCAGGCCACATGTTTCCACAATGAAACCTCAGACATTTTCGCAGGACACAGGTTTCCAGAATCAAACCTCAGTCATATTCCCAGGACACATGGTTCCAGAATCAAACCTCAGTCATGTTTGCAGCCCACAAGTTTCAACAGTCCAATCTCAGTCATGTTCCCAGGCCACAAGGTTCCAAATTCAATCCACAGTCATATTCCCAGGCCAGAGGTTTCCACAATCAAACCTCAGCCATGTTCCCAAGCCACAGGGTCCCAGAATACAACCGATGTCATGTTCCCAGGCCACAGGGTTACAGAAGCAAACCTCAGTCTTGTTCCCAGCACACAGGTTTCCAGAATCAACCTGATATCATGTTCCCTGGGCACAGTCTTCCAGAATCAAACCTCAGACATATTCCCAGGCCACAGGGTTCCAGAATCAAACCCTTCTCATGTTCCCAGGCCAAAGGGTTCCAGAATCCACCAATGTCATGTTCCCAGGCCACAGGGTTCCTGAATCAATCCTCAGTTATGTTCCCAGGCTACAGGGTTCCAGAATAAAACCTCAGTCATGTTCCCAGGCCACAGAGTTCCAGAAAAAAGGCTCAGTCAGGTTCCAATTGCAGAGTATTCCACAATCTCAACAGATGTCATATTCCCAGTCCACAGGTTTCCAGAATCACGCCTCAGTCATGTTCCCAGGCCACAGGGATCCAGAATCAAACCTCAGTCATGTTGCCAGGCCATAGGGTACCACCAGCAAACCTCAGTCATATTCCCAGGCCACAGATTTCCGGAATCAAACCGATTTCATGTTCCCAGGCAATAGGGTACCAGAATACAAACCGATGTCATGTTCCAAGGCTACAGGATGCCTCAATCTAACATCAGTCATGTTCCTAGGCCAATGGTTTCCAAAATCAATCCTCAGTCATATTCCTAGGCCACATGGTTCCAGAAGCAAACCCCAGTCGTGTTCCCAGGACCCAGGGTTCCAGAATAAAACCTCAGTCATGTTCCCTGGAAACAGGTTTCAAAAATAAAATCCCAGTCATGTTCCCAGGCCACAGGGTTAAACCATTAAACCTCAGTCATGTTCCCAGGAAACAGGGTTCAAGAATCAAACCAATGGCATGTTCCCACGCCACGAGGTTCCAGTATCAGGCCTCAGTCATGTTCCCAGTGCACAGGGTTCCACCATCAAACCTCAGTCATTTTGCCAGGCACAGGTTTCTGCGATCAAACCAGAGTCAAGTTCCCAGGGCACAGGGTTCCAAAATCAAGCCTCAGTCATGTTGCCAGGCCATAGGGAACCACCATCAAACTTCAGTCATGTTCCCAGGCCACAGGGTTCCTCCATCAAACCTCAATCATGTTCCCAGGACACAGGGTTCCAGAATCAAACCAATGTCAAGTTCCCAGGCCATGGGTTTCCAGTACCAGGCCACAGTCATGTTTCCAGGGCACAGGGTTCCACAATCAAACCTCAGTCATGTTGGGAGTTCACAGGTTTCTGCCATCAAACCTCAGGCAAGTGCCCAGGCCACAGGGTTCCAGAATTAAGCCTCAGTCATTTTGCCAGGCCAGAGTGTTCCACCATCAAACCTCAGTCATTATCCCAGGCCACATGTTTCCACAATGAAACCTCAGACATTTTCCCAGACCACAGGGTTCCAGAATCAAACCTCAGTCATATTCCCAGGACACACGGTTCCAGAATCAAACCTCAGTCATGTTCACAGGAGACAGGTTTCAACAATCAAACCTCAGTCATGTTCCCAGCACACAGGTGTCCATAAACAACCCTCAGTAATGTTCCCAGGGAACAGGCTTCCAGAAAGTAATCTCAGTCATGTTCCCAGGCCACAGGGTTCCAGATTCAAACCACAGTCATGTTCCCAGGCCAGAGGGTTCCACAATCAAACCTCAGCCATGTTCCCAGGCCACAGGTTCCCAGAATACAACGTATGTCATGTTCCCAGGCCACAGGGTTCCAGATTCAAACCACAGTCATGTTCCCAGTTCAGAGGGTCCCACAATCCAACCTCAGTCATGTTCCCAGGCAACAGGGTCCCAGAATACAACCGATGTCAAGTTCCCAGGCCACAGGGTTCCAGAAGCAAACCTCAGTCTTGTTCCCAGGACACAGGTTTCCAGAATCAACATGATATCATGTTCCCTGGCCACAGTCTTCCAGAATCAAACCTCAGACATGTTCCCAGGCCACAGGGTTCCAGAATGAAACCGTTCTCATGTTCCCATTCCAAAGGGTTCCAGAATCCACTGATGTCATGTTCCCAGGCCAGAGGGTTCCACAATAAAACCTCAGTCCTATTGCCAGGCTACGGTTCCACCATCAAGCCTCAGTCATGTTCCCAGGCCAGAGTGTTCCAGAATCAAACTTAAGTCATCTTGCCAGGCCACAGGGTTCCACCATCAAACCTCAGTCATGTTGCCAGGCCACAGGGTTCAACCATCAAACCTCAATCATGTTCCCAGGAAACAGGGTTCAAGAATCAAACCTCAGTCATGTTAGCAGGCCACAGGTTTCTACAATCAAACCTCAGTCATATTCCCAGGACACAGGTATCCAGAATCAAACCTAAGTCATTTTCTCAGGGAACAGGCTTCCAGAAACAAACCTCAGTCATGTTGCCAGGCCACAGGGTTCCACCATCAAGCCTCACTCATATTCCCAAGCCTGAGGTTTCCACAATCAAACGTCAATCATGTTGCCAGGCCACAGGGTTCAACCATCAAACCTCAGTCATGTTCCCAGGAAACGGGGTTCAAGAATCAAACCAATGGTATGTTCCCACGCCACGAGGGTCCAGTATCAGGCCTCAGTCACGTTCCCAGTGCACAGGGTTCCACCATCAAACCTCAGTCATTTTGCCAGGCACAGGTTTCTGCGATCAAACCAGCCTCAAGTTCCCAGGGCACAGGGATCCAGAATCAAGCCTCAGTCATGTTGCCAGGCCACAGCGTACCAGCATCAAACCTCAGTCATATTGCCAGGCCACAGGGTACCACCATCAAACCTCAGTCATGTTCCCAGGCCACAGGGTTCCAGATTCAAACCACAGTCATGTTCCCAGTTCAGAGGGTCCCACATTCCAACCTCAGTCATGTTCCCAGGCCAAAGGGTCCCAGAATACAACCAATGTCATGTTCCCAGGCCACAGGGTTCTAGAAGCAAACCTCAGTCTTGTTCCCAGGAAACAGGTTTCCAGAATCAACCTGATATCATGTTCCCTGGCCACAGTCTTCCAGAATCAAACCTCAGACATGTTCCCAGGCCACAGGGTTCCAGAATGAAACCGTTCTCATGTTCCCAGGCCAAAGGGTTCCAGAATCCACTGATGTCATGTTCCCAGGCCACAGGGTTCCACGATC
Source organism: Balaenoptera physalus (assembly GCF_965194825.1). Classification (NCBI taxonomy): domain Eukaryota; kingdom Metazoa; phylum Chordata; class Mammalia; order Artiodactyla; family Balaenopteridae; genus Balaenoptera; species Balaenoptera physalus. The sequence goes on along the minus strand of NC_138900.1, from coordinate 23,120,724 downwards.
AAACCTCAGCAATATTCCCAAGCCACAGGTCCCAGAATACAACCGATGTCATGTTCCCAGGCCACAGGATTACACAATCTAAAATCAGTCATGTTCCCAGGCCAATGGTTTCCAGAATCAAACCTCAGTCATATTCCCATTCCACAGGGTTTCAGAATCAAACCACAGTCATGTTCCCTGGCCAGAGGGTTCCACAATCAAACCTCAGTCATGTTCCCAGGCCACAGCGTTACAGAACCCAACCAATGTCATGTTCCCAGCCACAGGGTTCCTGAAGTAAACCTCAGTCTTTTTCCCAGGACACAGGTTTCCAGAATCAACCCGATATCCTGTTCCCTGGCTACAGTCTTCCAGAATCAAACCTCAGAGATGTTGCCAGGCCCCAGGTTTGCAGCATTAAACCTCAGACAAGTTCCCAGGCCACAGGGTTCCAGAATCAAACCGTTCTCATGTTCCCAGGCCACAGGTTTCCATAATCCACCGATGTAATGTTCTCAGGCCACAGGGTTCCAGAATCACGCCTCAGTCATGTTCCCAGGCCACAGGGTTCCAGAATCAAGCCTCAGTCATGTTGAAAGGCCACAGGGTACCACCATCAAACCTCAGTCATGTTCCCAGGCCACAGGTTTCCTCCATCAAACCTCAATCATGTTCCCAGGACACAGGGTTCCAGAATCAAGCCTCAGTTATTTTGCCAGGCCAGAGTGTTCCACCATCAAACCTCAGTCATGATCCCAGGCCACATGTTTCCACAATGAAACCTCAGACATTTTCGCAGGACACAGGTTTCCAGAATCAAACCTCAGTCATATTCCCAGGACACATGGTTCCAGAATCAAACCTCAGTCATGTTTGCAGCCCACAAGTTTCAACAGTCCAATCTCAGTCATGTTCCCAGGCCACAAGGTTCCAAATTCAATCCACAGTCATATTCCCAGGCCAGAGGTTTCCACAATCAAACCTCAGCCATGTTCCCAAGCCACAGGGTCCCAGAATACAACCGATGTCATGTTCCCAGGCCACAGGGTTACAGAAGCAAACCTCAGTCTTGTTCCCAGCACACAGGTTTCCAGAATCAACCTGATATCATGTTCCCTGGGCACAGTCTTCCAGAATCAAACCTCAGACATATTCCCAGGCCACAGGGTTCCAGAATCAAACCCTTCTCATGTTCCCAGGCCAAAGGGTTCCAGAATCCACCAATGTCATGTTCCCAGGCCACAGGGTTCCTGAATCAATCCTCAGTTATGTTCCCAGGCTACAGGGTTCCAGAATAAAACCTCAGTCATGTTCCCAGGCCACAGAGTTCCAGAAAAAAGGCTCAGTCAGGTTCCAATTGCAGAGTATTCCACAATCTCAACAGATGTCATATTCCCAGTCCACAGGTTTCCAGAATCACGCCTCAGTCATGTTCCCAGGCCACAGGGATCCAGAATCAAACCTCAGTCATGTTGCCAGGCCATAGGGTACCACCAGCAAACCTCAGTCATATTCCCAGGCCACAGATTTCCGGAATCAAACCGATTTCATGTTCCCAGGCAATAGGGTACCAGAATACAAACCGATGTCATGTTCCAAGGCTACAGGATGCCTCAGTCTAACATCAGTCATGTTCCTAGGCCAATGGTTTCCAAAATCAATCCTCAGTCATATTCCTAGGCCACATGGTTCCAGAATCAAACCCCAGTCGTGTTCCCAGGACCCAGGGTTCCAGAATAAAACCTCAGTCATGTTCCCTGGAAACAGGTTTCAAAAATAAAATCCCAGTCATGTTCCCAGGCCACAGGGTTAAACCATTAAACCTCAGTCATGTTCCCAGGAAACAGGGTTCAAGAATCAAACCAATGGCATGTTCCCACGCCACGAGGTTCCAGTATCAGGCCTCAGTCATGTTCCCAGTGCACAGGGTTCCACCATCAAACCTCAGTCATTTTGCCAGGCACAGGTTTCTGCGATCAAACCAGAGTCAAGTTCCCAGGGCACAGGGTTCCAAAATCAAGCCTCAGTCATGTTGCCAGGCCATAGGGAACCACCATCAAACTTCAGTCATGTTCCCAGGCCACAGGGTTCCTCCATCAAACCTCAATCATGTTCCCAGGACACAGGGTTCCAGAATCAAACCAATGTCAAGTTCCCAGGCCATGGGTTTCCAGTACCAGGCCACAGTCATGTTTCCAGGGCACAGGGTTCCACAATCAAACCTCAGTCATGTTGGGAGTTCACAGGTTTCTGCCATCAAACCTCAGGCAAGTGCCCAGGCCACAGGGTTCCAGAATTAAGCCTCAGTCATTTTGCCAGGCCAGAGTGTTCCACCATCAAACCTCAGTCATTATCCCAGGCCACATGTTTCCACAATGAAACCTCAGACATTTTCCCAGACCACAGGGTTCCAGAATCAAACCTCAGTCATATTCCCAGGACACACGGTTCCAGAATCAAACCTCAGTCATGTTCACAGGAGACAGGTTTCAACAATCAAACCTCAGTCATGTTCCCAGCACACAGGTGTCCATAAACAACCCTCAGTAATGTTCCCAGGGAACAGGCTTCCAGAAAGTAATCTCAGTCATGTTCCCAGGCCACAGGGTTCCAGATTCAAACCACAGTCATGTTCCCAGGCCAGAGGGTTCCACAATCAAACCTCAGCCATGTTCCCAGGCCACAGGTTCCCAGAATACAACGTATGTCATGTTCCCAGGCCACAGGGTTCCAGATTCAAACCACAGTCATGTTCCCAGTTCAGAGGGTCCCACAATCCAACCTCAGTCATGTTCCCAGGCAACAGGGTCCCAGAATACAACCGATGTCAAGTTCCCAGGCCACAGGGTTCCAGAAGCAAACCTCAGTCTTGTTCCCAGGACACAGGTTTCCAGAATCAACATGATATCATGTTCCCTGGCCACAGTCTTCCAGAATCAAACCTCAGACATGTTCCCAGGCCACAGGGTTCCAGAATGAAACCGTTCTCATGTTCCCATTCCAAAGGGTTCCAGAATCCACTGATGTCATGTTCCCAGGCCAGAGGGTTCCACAATAAAACCTCAGTCCTATTGCCAGGCTACGGTTCCACCATCAAGCCTCAGTCATGTTCCCAGGCCAGAGTGTTCCAGAATCAAACTTAAGTCATCTTGCCAGGCCACAGGGTTCCACCATCAAACCTCAGTCATGTTGCCAGGCCACAGGGTTCAACCATCAAACCTCAATCATGTTCCCAGGAAACAGGGTTCAAGAATCAAACCTCAGTCATGTTAGCAGGCCACAGGTTTCTACAATCAAACCTCAGTCATATTCCCAGGACACAGGTATCCAGAATCAAACCTAAGTCATTTTCTCAGGGAACAGGCTTCCAGAAACAAACCTCAGTCATGTTGCCAGGCCACAGGGTTCCACCATCAAGCCTCACTCATATTCCCAAGCCTGAGGTTTCCACAATCAAACGTCAATCATGTTGCCAGGCCACAGGGTTCAACCATCAAACCTCAGTCATGTTCCCAGGAAACGGGGTTCAAGAATCAAACCAATGGTATGTTCCCACGCCACGAGGGTCCAGTATCAGGCCTCAGTCACGTTCCCAGTGCACAGGGTTCCACAGTCAAACCTCAGTCATGTTGCCAGTCCACAGGTTTCTGCGATCAAACCAGCCTCAAGTTCCCAGGGCACAGGGATCCAGAATCAAGCCTCAGTCATGTTGCCAGGCCACAGCGTACCACCATCAAACCTCAGTCATATTGCCAGGCCACAGGGTACCACCATCAAACCTCAGTCATGTTCCCAGGCCACAGGGTTCCAGATTCAAACCACAGTCATGTTCCCAGTTCAGAGGGTCCCACATTCCAACCTCAGTCATGTTCCCAGGCCAAAGGGTCCCAGAATACAACCAATGTCATGTTCCCAGGCCACAGGGTTCTAGAAGCAAACCTCAGTCTTGTTCCCAGGAAACAGGTTTCCAGAATCAACCTGATATCATGTTCCCTGGCCACAGTCTTCCAGAATCAAACCTCAGACATGTTCCCAGGCCACAGGGTTCCAGAATGAAACCGTTCTCATGTTCCCAGGCCAAAGGGTTCCAGAATCCACTGATGTCATGTTCCCAGGCCACAGGGTTCCACGATCAAACCTCAGCAATATTCCCAAGCCACAGGTCCCAGAATACAACCGATGTCATGTTCCCAGGCCACAGGATTACACAATCTAAAATCAGTCATGTTCCCAGGCCAATGGTTTCCAGAATCAAACCTCAGTCATATTCCCATTCCACAGGGTTTCAGAATCAAACCACAGTCATGTTCCCTGGCCAGAGGGTTCCACAATCAAACCTCAGTCATGTTCCCAGGCCACAGCGTTACAGAACCCAACCAATGTCATGTTCCCAGCCACAGGGTTCCTGAAGTAAACCTCAGTCTTTTTCCCAGGACACAGGTTTCCAGAATCAACCCGATATCATGTTCCCTGGCTACAGTCTTCCAGAATCAAACCTCAGAGATGTTGCCAGGCCCCAGGTTTGCAGCATTAAACCTCAGACAAGTTCCCAGGCCACAGGGTTCCAGAATCAAACCGTTCTCATGTTCCCAGGCCACAGGTTTCCATAATCCACCGATGTAATGTTCTCAGGCCACAGGGTTCCAGAATCACGCCTCAGTCATGTTCCCAGGCCACAGGGTTCCAGAATCAAGCCTCAGTCATGTTGAAAGGCCACAGGGTACCACCATCAAACCTCAGTCATGTTCCCAGGCCACAGGTTTCCTCCATCAAACCTCAATCATGTTCCCAGGACACAGGGTTCCAGAATCAAGCCTCAGTTATTTTGCCAGGCCAGAGTGTTCCACCATCAAACCTCAGTCATGATCCCAGGCCACATGTTTCCACAATGAAACCTCAGACATTTTCGCAGGACACAGGTTTCCAGAATCAAACCTCAGTCATATTCCCAGGACACATGGTTCCAGAATCAAACCTCAGTCATGTTTGCAGCCCACAAGTTTCAACAGTCCAATCTCAGTCATGTTCCCAGGCCACAAGGTTCCAAATTCAATCCACAGTCATATTCCCAGGCCAGAGGTTTCCACAATCAAACCTCAGCCATGTTCCCAAGCCACAGGGTCCCAGAATACAACCGATGTCATGTTCCCAGGCCACAGGGTTACAGAAGCAAACCTCAGTCTTGTTCCCAGCACACAGGTTTCCAGAATCAACCTGATATCATGTTCCCTGGGCACAGTCTTCCAGAATCAAACCTCAGACATATTCCCAGGCCACAGGGTTCCAGAATCAAACCCTTCTCATGTTCCCAGGCCAAAGGGTTCCAGAATCCACCAATGTCATGTTCCCAGGCCACAGGGTTCCTGAATCAATCCTCAGTTATGTTCCCAGGCTACAGGGTTCCAGAATAAAACCTCAGTCATGTTCCCAGGCCACAGAGTTCCAGAAAAAAGGCTCAGTCAGGTTCCAATTGCAGAGTATTCCACAATCTCAACAGATGTCATATTCCCAGTCCACAGGTTTCCAGAATCACGCCTCAGTCATGTTCCCAGGCCACAGGGATCCAGAATCAAACCTCAGTCATGTTGCCAGGCCATAGGGTACCACCAGCAAACCTCAGTCATATTCCCAGGCCACAGATTTCCGGAATCAAACCGATTTCATGTTCCCAGGCAATAGGGTACCAGAATACAAACCGATGTCATGTTCCAAGGCTACAGGATGCCTCAATCTAACATCAGTCATGTTCCTAGGCCAATGGTTTCCAAAATCAATCCTCAGTCATATTCCTAGGCCACATGGTTCCAGAATCAAACCCCAGTCGTGTTCCCAGGACCCAGGGTTCCAGAATAAAACCTCAGTCATGTTCCCTGGAAACAGGTTTCAAAAATAAAATCCCAGTCATGTTCCCAGGCCACAGGGTTAAACCATTAAACCTCAGTCATGTTCCCAGGAAACAGGGTTCAAGAATCAAACCAATGGCATGTTCCCACGCCACGAGGTTCCAGTATCAGGCCTCAGTCATGTTCCCAGTGCACAGGGTTCCACCATCAAACCTCAGTCATTTTGCCAGGCACAGGTTTCTGCGATCAAACCAGAGTCAAGTTCCCAGGGCACAGGGTTCCAAAATCAAGCCTCAGTCATGTTGCCAGGCCATAGGGAACCACCATCAAACTTCAGTCATGTTCCCAGGCCACAGGGTTCCTCCATCAAACCTCAATCATGTTCCCAGGAAACAGGGTTCCAGAATCAAACCTCAGTCATGTTAGCAGGCCACAGGTTTCTACAATCAAACCTCAGTCATATTCCCAGGACACAGGTATCCAGAATCAAACCTAAGTCATTTTCTCAGGGAACAGGCTTCCAGAAACAAACCTCAGTCATGTTGCCAGGCCACAGGGTTCCACCATCAAGCCTCACTCATATTCCCAAGCCTGAGGTTTCCACAATCATACGTCAATCATGTTGCCAGGCCACAGGGTTCAACCATCAAACCTCAGTCATGTTCCCAGGAAACGGGGTTCAAGAATCAAACCAATGGTATGTTCCCACGCCACGAGGGTCCAGTATCAGGCCTCAGTCACGTTCCCAGTGCACAGGGTTCCACCATCAAACCTCAGTCATTTTGCCAGGCACAGGTTTCTGCGATCAAACCAGCCTCAAGTTCCCAGGGCACAGGGATCCAGAATCAAGCCTCAGTCATGTTGCCAGGCCACAGCGTACCACCATCAAACCTCAGTCATATTGCCAGGCCACAGGGTACCACCATCAAACCTCAGTCATGTTCCCAGGCCACAGGGTTCCAGATTCAAACCACAGTCATGTTCCCAGTTCAGAGGGTCCCACATTCCAACCTCAGTCATGTTCCCAGGCCAAAGGGTCCCAGAATACAACCAATGTCATGTTCCCAGGCCACAGGGTTCTAGAAGCAAACCTCAGTCTTGTTCCCAGGAAACAGGTTTCCAGAATCAACCTGATATCATGTTCCCTGGCCACAGTCTTCCAGAATCAAACCTCAGACATGTTCCCAGGCCACAGGGTTCCAGAATGAAACCGTTCTCATGTTCCCAGGCCAAAGGGTTCCAGAATCCACTGATGTCATGTTCCCAGGCCACAGGGTTCCACGATCAAACCTCAGCAATATTCCCAAGCCACAGGTCCCAGAATACAACCGATGTCATGTTCCCAGGCCACAGGATTACACAATCTAAAATCAGTCATGTTCCCAGGCCAATGGTTTCCAGAATCAAACCTCAGTCATATTCCCATTCCACAGGGTTTCAGAATCAAACGACAGTCATGTTCCCTGGCCAGAGGGTTCCACAATCAAACCTCAGTCATGTTCCCAGGCCACAGCGTTACAGAACCCAACCAATGTCATGTTCCCAGCCACAGGGTTCCTGAAGTAAACCTCAGTCTTTTTCCCAGGACACAGGTTTCCAGAATCAACCCGATATCATGTTCCCTGGCTACAGTCTTCCAGAATCAAACCTCAGAGATGTTGCCAGGCCCCAGGTTTGCAGCATTAAACCTCAGACAAGTTCCCAGGCCACAGGGTTCCAGAATCAAACCGTTCTCATGTTCCCAGGCCACAGGTTTCCATAATCCACCGATGTAATGTTCTCAGGCCACAGGGTTCCAGAATCACGCCTCAGTCATGTTCCCAGGCCACAGGGTTCCAGAATCAAGCCTCAGTCATGTTGAAAGGCCACAGGGTACCACCATCAAACCTCAGTCATGTTCCCAGGCCACAGGTTTCCTCCATCAAACCTCAATCATGTTCCCAGGACACAGGGTTCCAGAATCAAGCCTCAGTTATTTTGCCAGGCCAGAGTGTTCCACCATCAAACCTCAGTCATGATCCCAGGCCACATGTTTCCACAATGAAACCTCAGACATTTTCGCAGGACACAGGTTTCCAGAATCAAACCTCAGTCATATTCCCAGGACACATGGTTCCAGAATCAAACCTCAGTCATGTTTGCAGCCCACAAGTTTCAACAGTCCAATCTCAGTCATGTTCCCAGGCCACAAGGTTCCAAATTCAATCCACAGTCATATTCCCAGGCCAGAGGTTTCCACAATCAAACCTCAGCCATGTTCCCAAGCCACAGGGTCCCAGAATACAACCGATGTCATGTTCCCAGGCCACAGGGTTACAGAAGCAAACCTCAGTCTTGTTCCCAGCACACAGGTTTCCAGAATCAACCTGATATCATGTTCCCTGGGCACAGTCTTCCAGAATCAAACCTCAGACATATTCCCAGGCCACAGGGTTCCAGAATCAAACCCTTCTCATGTTCCCAGGCCAAAGGGTTCCAGAATCCACCAATGTCATGTTCCCAGGCCACAGGGTTCCTGAATCAATCCTCAGTTATGTTCCCAGGCTACAGGGTTCCAGAATAAAACCTCAGTCATGTTCCCAGGCCACAGAGTTCCAGAAAAAAGGCTCAGTCAGGTTCCAATTGCAGAGTATTCCACAATCTCAACAGATGTCATATTCCCAGTCCACAGGTTTCCAGAATCACGCCTCAGTCATGTTCCCAGGCCACAGGGATCCAGAATCAAACCTCAGTCATGTTGCCAGGCCATAGGGTACCACCAGCAAACCTCAGTCATATTCCCAGGCCACAGATTTCCGGAATCAAACCGATTTCATGTTCCCAGGCAATAGGGTACCAGAATACAAACCGATGTCATGTTCCAAGGCTACAGGATGCCTCAATCTAACATCAGTCATGTTCCTAGGCCAATGGTTTCCAAAATCAATCCTCAGTCATATTCCTAGGCCACATGGTTCCAGAAGCAAACCCCAGTCGTGTTCCCAGGACCCAGGGTTCCAGAATAAAACCTCAGTCATGTTCCCTGGAAACAGGTTTCAAAAATAAAATCCCAGTCATGTTCCCAGGCCACAGGGTTAAACCATTAAACCTCAGTCATGTTCCCAGGAAACAGGGTTCAAGAATCAAACCAATGGCATGTTCCCACGCCACGAGGTTCCAGTATCAGGCCTCAGTCATGTTCCCAGTGCACAGGGTTCCACCATCAAACCTCAGTCATTTTGCCAGGCACAGGTTTCTGCGATCAAACCAGAGTCAAGTTCCCAGGGCACAGGGTTCCAAAATCAAGCCTCAGTCATGTTGCCAGGCCATAGGGAACCACCATCAAACTTCAGTCATGTTCCCAGGCCACAGGGTTCCTCCATCAAACCTCAATCATGTTCCCAGGACACAGGGTTCCAGAATCAAACCAATGTCAAGTTCCCAGGCCATGGGTTTCCAGTACCAGGCCACAGTCATGTTTCCAGGGCACAGGGTTCCACAATCAAACCTCAGTCATGTTGGGAGTTCACAGGTTTCTGCCATCAAACCTCAGGCAAGTGCCCAGGCCACAGGGTTCCAGAATTAAGCCTCAGTCATTTTGCCAGGCCAGAGTGTTCCACCATCAAACCTCAGTCATTATCCCAGGCCACATGTTTCCACAATGAAACCTCAGACATTTTCCCAGACCACAGGGTTCCAGAATCAAACCTCAGTCATATTCCCAGGACACACGGTTCCAGAATCAAACCTCAGTCATGTTCACAGGAGACAGGTTTCAACAATCAAACCTCAGTCATGTTCCCAGCACACAGGTGTCCATAAACAACCCTCAGTAATGTTCCCAGGGAACAGGCTTCCAGAAAGTAATCTCAGTCATGTTCCCAGGCCACAGGGTTCCAGATTCAAACCACAGTCATGTTCCCAGGCCAGAGGGTTCCACAATCAAACCTCAGCCATGTTCCCAGGCCACAGGTTCCCAGAATACAACGTATGTCATGTTCCCAGGCCACAGGGTTCCAGATTCAAACCACAGTCATGTTCCCAGTTCAGAGGGTCCCACAATCCAACCTCAGTCATGTTCCCAGGCAACAGAGTCCCAGAATACAACCGATGTCAAGTTCCCAGGCCACAGGGTTCCAGAAGCAAACCTCAGTCTTGTTCCCAGGACACAGGTTTCCAGAATCAACATGATATCATGTTCCCTGGCCACAGTCTTCCAGAATCAAACCTCAGACATGTTCCCAGGCCACAGGGTTCCAGAATGAAACCGTTCTCATGTTCCCATTCCAAAGGGTTCCAGAATCCACTGATGTCATGTTCCCAGGCCAGAGGGTTCCACAATAAAACCTCAGTCCTATTGCCAGGCTACGGTTCCACCATCAAGCCTCAGTCATGTTCCCAGGCCAGAGTGTTCCAGAATCAAACTTAAGTCATCTTGCCAGGCCACAGGGTTCCACCATCAAACCTCAGTCATGTTGCCAGGCCACAGGGTTCAACCATCAAACCTCAATCATGTTCCCAGGAAACAGGGTTCAAGAATCAAACCTCAGTCATGTTAGCAGGCCACAGGTTTCTACAATCAAACCTCAGTCATATTCCCAGGACACAGGTATCCAGAATCAAACCTAAGTCATTTTCTCAGGGAACAGGCTTCCAGAAACAAACCTCAGTCATGTTGCCAGGCCACAGGGTTCCACCATCAAGCCTCACTCATATTCCCAAGCCTGAGGTTTCCACAGTCAAACGTCAATCATGTTGCCAGGCCACAGGGTTCAACCATCAAACCTCAGTCATGTTCCCAGGAAACGGGGTTCAAGAATCAAACCAATGGTATGTTCCCACGCCACGAGGGTCCAGTATCAGGCCTCAGTCACGTTCCCAGTGCACAGGGTTCCACAGTCAAACCTCAGTCATGTTGCCAGTCCACAGGTTTCTGCGATCAAACCAGCCTCAAGTTCCCAGGGCACAGGGATCCAGAATCAAGCCTCAGTCATGTTGCCAGGCCACAGCGTACCACCATCAAACCTCAGTCATATTGCCAGGCCACAGGGTACCACCATCAAACCTCAGTCATGTTCCCAGGCCACAGGGTTCCAGATTCAAACCACAGTCATGTTCCCAGTTCAGAGGGTCCCACATTCCAACCTCAGTCATGTTCCCAGGCCAAAGGGTCCCAGAATACAACCAATGTCATGTTCCCAGGCCACAGGGTTCTAGAAGCAAACCTCAGTCTTGTTCCCAGGAAACAGGTTTCCAGAATCAACCTGATATCATGTTCCCTGGGCACAGTCTTCCAGAATCAAACCTCAGACATGTTCCCAGGCCACAGGGTTCCAGAATGAAACCGTTCTCATGTTCCCAGGCCAAAGGGTTCCAGAATCCACTGATGTCATGTTCCCAGGCCACAGGGTTCCACGATCAAACCTCAGCAATATTCCCAAGCCACAGGTCCCAGAATACAACCGATGTCATGTTCCCAGGCCACAGGATTACACAATCTAAAATCAGTCATGTTCCCAGGCCAATGGTTTCCAGAATCAAACCTCAGTCATATTCCCATTCCACAGGGTTTCAGAATCAAACGACAGTCATGTTCCCTGGCCAGAGGGTTCCACAATCAAACCTCAGTCATGTTCCCAGGCCACAGCGTTACAGAACCCAACCAATGTCATGTTCCCAGCCACAGGGTTCCTGAAGTAAACCTCAGTCTTTTTCCCAGGACACAGGTTTCCAGAATCAACCCGATATCATGTTCCCTGGCTACAGTCTTCCAGAATCAAACCTCAGAGATGTTGCCAGGCCCCAGGTTTGCAGCATTAAACCTCAGACAAGTTCCCAGGCCACAGGGTTCCAGAATCAAACCGTTCTCATGTTCCCAGGCCACAGGTTTCCATAATCCACCGATGTAATGTTCTCAGGCCACAGGGTTCCAGAATCACGCCTCAGTCATGTTCCCAGGCCACAGGGTTCCAGAATCAAGCCTCAGTCATGTTGAAAGGCCACAGGGTACCACCATCAAACCTCAGTCATGTTCCCAGGCCACAGGTTTCCTCCATCAAACCTCAATCATGTTCCCAGGACACAGGGTTCCAGAATCAAGCCTCAGTTATTTTGCCAGGCCAGAGTGTTCCACCATCAAACCTCAGTCATGATCCCAGGCCACATGTTTCCACAATGAAACCTCAGACATTTTCGCAGGACACAGGTTTCCAGAATCAAACCTCAGTCATATTCCCAGGACACATGGTTCCAGAATCAAACCTCAGTCATGTTTGCAGCCCACAAGTTTCAACAGTCCAATCTCAGTCATGTTCCCAGGCCACAAGGTTCCAAATTCAATCCACAGTCATATTCCCAGGCCAGAGGTTTCCACAATCAAACCTCAGCCATGTTCCCAAGCCACAGGGTCCCAGAATACAACCGATGTCATGTTCCCAGGCCACAGGGTTACAGAAGCAAACCTCAGTCTTGTTCCCAGCACACAGGTTTCCAGAATCAACCTGATATCATGTTCCCTGGGCACAGTCTTCCAGAATCAAACCTCAGACATATTCCCAGGCCACAGGGTTCCAGAATCAAACCCTTCTCATGTTCCCAGGCCAAAGGGTTCCAGAATCCACCAATGTCATGTTCCCAGGCCACAGGGTTCCTGAATCAATCCTCAGTTATGTTCCCAGGCTACAGGGTTCCAGAATAAAACCTCAGTCATGTTCCCAGGCCACAGAGTTCCAGAAAAAAGGCTCAGTCAGGTTCCAATTGCAGAGTATTCCACAATCTCAACAGATGTCATATTCCCAGTCCACAGGTTTCCAGAATCACGCCTCAGTCATGTTCCCAGGCCACAGGGATCCAGAATCAAACCTCAGTCATGTTGCCAGGCCATAGGGTACCACCAGCAAACCTCAGTCATATTCCCAGGCCACAGATTTCCGGAATCAAACCGATTTCATGTTCCCAGGCAATAGGGTACCAGAATACAAACCGATGTCATGTTCCAAGGCTACAGGATGCCTCAATCTAACATCAGTCATGTTCCTAGGCCAATGGTTTCCAAAATCAATCCTCAGTCATATTCCTAGGCCACATGGTTCCAGAAGCAAACCCCAGTCGTGTTCCCAGGACCCAGGGTTCCAGAATAAAACCTCAGTCATGTTCCCTGGAAACAGGTTTCAAAAATAAAATCCCAGTCATGTTCCCAGGCCACAGGGTTAAACCATTAAACCTCAGTCATGTTCCCAGGAAACAGGGTTCAAGAATCAAACCAATGGCATGTTCCCACGCCACGAGGTTCCAGTATCAGGCCTCAGTCATGTTCCCAGTGCACAGGGTTCCACCATCAAACCTCAGTCATTTTGCCAGGCACAGGTTTCTGCGATCAAACCAGAGTCAAGTTCCCAGGGCACAGGGTTCCAAAATCAAGCCTCAGTCATGTTGCCAGGCCATAGGGAACCACCATCAAACTTCAGTCATGTTCCCAGGCCACAGGGTTCCTCCATCAAACCTCAATCATGTTCCCAGGACACAGGGTTCCAGAATCAAACCAATGTCAAGTTCCCAGGCCATGGGTTTCCAGTACCAGGCCACAGTCATGTTTCCAGGGCACAGGGTTCCACAATCAAACCTCAGTCATGTTGGGAGTTCACAGGTTTCTGCCATCAAACCTCAGGCAAGTGCCCAGGCCACAGGGTTCCAGAATTAAGCCTCAGTCATTTTGCCAGGCCAGAGCGTTCCACCATCAAACCTCAGTCATTATCCCAGGCCACATGTTTCCACAATGAAACCTCAGACATTTTCCCAGACCACAGGGTTCCAGAATCAAACCTCAGTCATATTCCCAGGACACACGGTTCCAGAATCAAACCTCAGTCATGTTCACAGGAGACAGGTTTCAACAATCAAACCTCAGTCATGTTCCCAGCACACAGGTGTCCATAAACAACCCTCAGTAATGTTCCCAGGGAACAGGCTTCCAGAAAGTAATCTCAGTCATGTTCCCAGTCCACAGGGTTCCAGAATCAAGGCTCAGTCAGGTACCCGGGGCACAGTATTCCACAATCTATACAGATGTCATGTTCCCAGGCCACAGTCTTCCAGAATCAAACCTCAGTCATGTTGCCAGGCCACAGGTTTCCACCATCAAACCTCAGACATGTTCCCAGGCCACAGGGTTCCAGAATCAAACCTCCGTCATGTTGGCAGGCCATAGGGTACCACCATCAAACCTCAGTCATATTTCCAGGCCACAGGGTTCCAGAATCCACCGATGTCATGTTCCCAGGACACAGGGTTCCAGAACCAAGGCTCAGTCAGGTTCCCGGGGCACAGTATTCCACAATCTAAACAGATGTCATGTTCCCAGGCCACAGTTTTCCAGAATCACGCCTCACTTTTGTTCCCAGGCTACAGGGTTCCAGAATCAAGCCTCAGTCATTTTGCCAGGCCAGAGTGTTCCACCATCAAACCTCAGTCATGATTCCAGGAAACATGTTTCCACAATGAAACCTCAGTCATTTTCCCTGGCCAAAGGTTTCCAGAATCAAACTTCAGTCATATTCCCAGTACACAGGTGTCCAGAATCAAACCTCAGTCATGTACCCAGGGAACAGGCTTCCAGAAACAAACCTCAGTCATGTTCCCAGGCCACAGAGTTCCAGAATCAAACCTCAGTCTTGTTCCCAGGACACAGGTTTCCAGAATCAACCCGATATCATATTTCCTGGACACATTATTCCAGAATCAAACCTCAGTCATGTTTCCAGGCCACAGGTTTCCACCATCAAACCTCAGACATGTTCCCAGGCCAAAGGGTTCCAGAATCAAACCGTTCTCATGTTCCCAGGCCACAGGGTTCCAGAATCCACCGATGTCATGTTCCCAGGCCACAGGGTTCCAGAACCAAGGTTCAGTCAGGTTTCCGGGGAACAGTATTCCACAATCTAAACAGATGTCATGTTCCCATGCCACAGGTTTCCAAAATCACGCCTCAGTCATATTCCCAGGCCACAGGTTTCAAGAATCAAACCGATTTCATGTTCCCAGGCAACAGCGTACCAGATTCCAAAACAATCTCATGTTCCCAGGCCACAGGATTCCACACTCTAACATCAGTCATGTTCCCAGGCCAATGGTTTCCAGAATCAAACCTCAGTCATATTCCCAGGCCACATGGTTCCAGAATAAACCCTCAGTCATGTTACCTGGACACAGGTTTCAGAAATAAAATCCCAGTCATGTTCCCAGGACACAGGGTTCCACAATTAAACCTCAGTTATATTCCCAGGCCAGAGGGTTCCACAATCAAACCTCAGTCCTGTTTCCAAACCACGGTTTCACCATCAAGCCTCAGTCATGTTCCCAGGCCAGTGTGTTCCACAATCAAACATAAGTCATCTTGCCAAGACACAGGGTTCCACCATCAAACCTCATGCATGTTGCCAGGCCACAGGCTTCCACCATCAAGCCTCACTCATGTTCCCAAGGCTGAGGTTTCCACTATCAAACCTCAATCATGTTGCCAGACCACAGGTTTCCACCATCAAACCTCAGTCATGTTCCCAGTAAACAGGGCTCCAGAATCAAACCAATGACATGTTCCTACGCCACGGGGTTCCAGTGTCAGGCCTCAGTCATGGTCCCCGTGCACAGGGTTCCACAGTCAAACCTCAGTCATGTTGCCAGTCCACAGGTTTCTGCCATCAAACCTCAGTCAAGTTCCCGGGCCACAGGGTTCCAGAATCAAGCCTCAGTCATTTTGCCAGGCCAGAGTGTTCCACCATCAAACCTCAGTCATGATCCCAGGCCACATGTTTCCAGAATGAAACCTCAGTCATTTCCGCAGGCCAAACGTTTCCAGAATCAAACCTCAGTCATATTCCCAGGACACAGGGTTCCAGAATCAAACCTGAGTCATGTTCGCAGGCCACAGGTTTCAATAATCAAACCTCAGTCATGTTCCCAGGACACAGGTGTCCAGAATCAAACCTCAGTCATGTTCCCAGGGAACAGGCTTCCAGAAACAAACCTCAGTCATGTTCCCAGGCCACAGGTTTCCAAAATCAAACCTCAGTCTTGTTCCCAGGAAACAAGGTTCCAGAATCAACCCGATATCATGTTTCCTGGCCACAGTCTTCCAGAATCAAGCCTCAGTCATGTTGCCAGGCCACAGGTTTCCACCATCAAACCTCAGACATGTCACAGGCCACAGGGTTCCAGAATCAAACCGTTCTCATGTTCCCAGGCCACAGGGTTCCAGAATCCACTGATGTCATGTTCCCAGGCCACAGGGTTCCTGAATCAATCCTCAGTTATGTTCCCAGGCTACAGGGTTCCAGAACCAAGGCTCAGTCAGGTTCCCGGGGCACAGTATTCCACAATCTAAACAGATGTCATGTTCCCAGTCCTCAGGGTTCCAGAATCCACCCATGTCATGTTCCCAGGCCACAGGGTTCCAGAATCAATCCTCAGTTATGTTCCCAGGCTACAGGGTTCCAGAATAAAACCTCAGTCATGTTCCCAGTCCACAGGCTTCCAGAACCAAGGCTCAGTCAGGTTCCCGGGGCACAGTATTCCACAATCTAAACAGATGCCATGTTCCCAGGCCTGAGGGTTCCAGAATCCACCCATGTCATGTTCCCAGGCCACAGGGTTCCAGAATCAATCCTCAGTTATGTTCCCAGGCTACAGGGTTCCAGAATAAAACCTCAGTCATGTTCCCAGTCCACAGGGTTCCAGAACCAAGGCTCAGTCAGGTTCCCGGGGCCCAGTATTCCAAAATCTAAACAGATGTCATGTTCCCAGGCCACCGTTTTCCAGAATCACGCTTCAGTCATGTTCCTAGGCCACAGGGATCGAGAATCAAACCTCCGTCATATTGCCAGGACATAGGGTACCACCATCAAACCTCAGTCATATTCCCAGTCCACAGGTTTCCAGAATCAAACCGATGTCATGTTCCCAGGAAACAGGGTTCCAGAATCCATACCGATGTCATGTTCCAAGGCCACAGGATTCCACACTCTAACATCAGTCATGTTCCCAGGCCACAGGGTTCCAGAATCAAACCTCCGTCATGTTGCCAGGCCATAGGGTACCACCATCAAACCTCAGTCATATTTCCAGGCCACAGGGTTCCAGAATCCACCGATGTCATGTTCCCAGGACACAGGGTTCCAGAACCAAGGCTCAGTCAGGTTCCCGGGGCACAGTATTCCACAATCTAAACAGATGTCATGTTCCCAGGCCACAGTTTTCCAGAATCACGCCTCACTTTTGTTCCCAGGCTACAGGGTTCCAGAATCAAGCCTCAGTCATTTTGCCAGGCCAGAGTGTTCCACCATCAAACCTCAGTCATGATTCCAGGAAACATGTTTCCACAATGAAACCTCAGTCATTTTCCCTGGCCAAAGGTTTCCAGAATCAAACTTCAGTCATATTCCCAGTACACAGGTGTCCAGAATCAAACCTCAGTCATGTACCCAGGGAACAGGCTTCCAGAAACAAACCTCAGTCATGTTCCCAGGCCACAGAGTTCCAGAATCAAACCTCAGTCTTGTTCCCAGGACACAGGTTTCCAGAATCAACCCGATATCATATTTCCTGGACACATTATTCCAGAATCAAACCTCAGTCATGTTTCCAGGCCACAGGTTTCCACCATCAAACCTCAGACATGTTCCCAGGCCAAAGGGTTCCAGAATCAAACCGTTCTCATGTTCCCAGGCCACAGGGTTCCAGAATCCACCGATGTCATGTTCCCAGGCCACAGGGTTCCAGAACCAAGGTTCAGTCAGGTTTCCGGGGAACAGTATTCCACAATCTAAACAGATGTCATGTTCCCATGCCACAGGTTTCCAAAATCACGCCTCAGTCATATTCCCAGGCCACAGGTTTCAAGAATCAAACCGATTTCATGTTCCCAGGCAACAGCGTACCAGATTCCAAAACAATCTCATGTTCCCAGGCCACAGGATTCCACACTCTAACATCAGTCATGTTCCCAGGCCAATGGTTTCCAGAATCAAACCTCAGTCATATTCCCAGGCCACATGGTTCCAGAATAAACCCTCAGTCATGTTACCTGGACAAAGGTTTCAGAAATAAAATCCCAGTCATGTTCCCAGGACACAGGGTTCCACAATTAAACCTCAGTTATATTCCCAGGCCAGAGGGTTCCACAATCAAACCTCAGTCCTGTTTCCAAACCACGGTTTCACCATCAAGCCTCAGTCATGTTCCCAGGCCAGTGTGTTCCACAATCAAACATAAGTCATCTTGCCAAGACACAGGGTTCCACCATCAAACCTCATGCATGTTGCCAGGCCACAGGCTTCCACCATCAAGCCTCACTCATGTTCCCAAGGCTGAGGTTTCCACTATCAAACCTCAATCATGTTGCCAGACCACAGGTTTCCACCATCAAACCTCAGTCATGTTCCCAGTAAACAGGGCTCCAGAATCAAACCAATGACATGTTCCTACGCCACGGGGTTCCAGTGTCAGGCCTCAGTCATGGTCCCCGTGCACAGGGTTCCACAGTCAAACCTCAGTCATGTTGCCAGTCCACAGGTTTCTGCCATCAAACCTCAGTCAAGTTCCCGGGCCACAGGGTTCCAGAATCAAGCCTCAGTCATTTTGCCAGGCCAGAGTGTTCCACCATCAAACCTCAGTCATGATCCCAGGCCACATGTTTCCAGAATGAAACCTCAGTCATTTCCGCAGGCCAAACGTTTCCAGAATCAAACCTCAGTCATATTCCCAGGACACAGGGTTCCAGAATCAAACCTGAGTCATGTTCGCAGGCCACAGGTTTCAATAATCAAACCTCAGTCATGTTCCCAGGACACAGGTGTCCAGAACCAAACCTCAGTCATGTTCCCAGGGAACAGGCTTCCAGAAACAAACCTCAGTCATGTTCCCAGGCCACAGGTTTCCAAAATCAAACCTCAGTCTTGTTCCCAGGAAACAAGGTTCCAGAATCAACCCGATATCATGTTTCCTGGCCACAGTCTTCCAGAATCAAGCCTCAGTCATGTTGCCAGGCCACAGGTTTCCACCATCAAACCTCAGACATGTCACAGGCCACAGGGTTCCAGAATCAAACCGTTCTCATGTTCCCAGGCCACAGGGTTCCAGAATCCACCGATGTCATGTTCCCAGGCCACAGGGTTCCTGAATCAATCCTCAGTTATGTTCCCAGGCTACAGGGTTCCAGAATAAAACCTCAGTCATGTTCCCAGTCCACAGGGTTCCAGAACCAAGGCTCAGTCAGGTTCCCGGGACACAGTATTCCACAATCTAAACAGATGTCATGTTCCAAGTCCTCAGGGTTCCAGAATCCACCCATGTCATGTTCCCAGGCCACAGGGTTCCAGAATCAATCCTCAGTTATGTTCCCAGGCTACAGGGTTCCAGAATAAAACCTCAGTCATGTTCCCAGTCCACAGGGTTCCAGAACCAAGGCTCAGTCAGGTTCCCGGGGCACAGTATTCCACAATCTAAACAGATGCCATGTTCCCAGGCCTGAGGGTTCTAGAATCCACCCATGTCATGTTCCCAGGCCACAGGGTTCCAGAATCAATCCTCAGTTATGTTCCCAGGCTACAGGGTTCCAGAATAAAACCTCAGTCATGTTCCCAGGAAACAGGGTTCCAGAACCAAGGCTCAGTCAGGTTCCCGGGGCACAGTATTCCAAAATCTAAACAGATGTCATGTTCCCAGGCCACAGTTTTCCAGAATCACGCTTCGGTCATGTTCCTAGGCCACAGGGATCGAGAATCAAACCTCCGTCATATTGCCAGGACATAGGGTACCACCATCAAACCTCAGTCATATTCCCAGTCCACAGGTTTCCAGAATCAAACCGATGTCATGTTCCCAGGAAACAGGATTCCAGAATCCATACCGATGTCATGTTCCAAGGCCACAGGATTCCACACTCTAACATCAGTCATGTTCCCAGGCCACAGGGTTCCAGAATCAAACCTCCGTCATGTTGCCAGGCCATAGGGTACCACCATCAAACCTCAGTCATATTTCCAGGCCACAGGGTTCCAGAATCCACCGATGTCATGTTCCCAGGACACAGGGTTCCAGAACCAAGGCTCAGTCAGGTTCCCGGGGCACAGTATTCCACAATCTAAACAGATGTCATGTTCCCAGGCCACAGTTTTCCAGAATCACGCCTCACTTTTGTTCCCAGGCTACAGGGTTCCAGAATCAAGCCTCAGTCATTTTGCCAGGCCAGAGTGTTCCACCATCAAACCTCAGTCATGATTCCAGGAAACATGTTTCCACAATGAAACCTCAGTCATTTTCCCTGGCCAAAGGTTTCCAGAATCAAACTTCAGTCATATTCCCAGTACACAGGTGTCCAGAATCAAACCTCAGTCATGTACCCAGGGAACAGGCTTCCAGAAACAAACCTCAGTCATGTTCCCAGGCCACAGAGTTCCAGAATCAAACCTCAGTCTTGTTCCCAGGACACAGGTTTCCAGAATCAACCCGATATCATATTTCCTGGACACATTATTCCAGAATCAAACCTCAGTCATGTTTCCAGGCCACAGGTTTCCACCATCAAACCTCAGACATGTTCCCAGGCCAAAGGGTTCCAGAATCAAACCGTTCTCATGTTCCCAGGCCACAGGGTTCCAGAATCCACCGATGTCATGTTCCCAGGCCACAGGGTTCCAGAACCAAGGTTCAGTCAGGTTTCCGGGGAACAGTATTCCACAATCTAAACAGATGTCATGTTCCCATGCCACAGGTTTCCAAAATCACGCCTCAGTCATATTCCCAGGCCACAGGTTTCAAGAATCAAACCGATTTCATGTTCCCAGGCAACAGCGTACCAGATTCCAAAACAATGTCATGTTCCCAGGCCACAGGATTCCACACTCTAACATCAGTCATGTTCCCAGGCCAATGGTTTCCAGAATCAAACCTCAGTCATATTCCCAGGCCACATGGTTCCAGAATAAACCCTCAGTCATGTTACCTGGACACAGGTTTCAGAAATAAAATCCCAGTCATGTTCCCAGGACACAGGGTTCCACAATTAAACCTCAGTTATATTCCCAGGACAGAGGGTTCCACAATCAAACCTCAGTCCTGTTTCCAAACCACGGTTTCACCATCAAGCCTCAGTCATGTTCCCAGGCCAGTGTGTTCCACAATCAAACATAAGTCATCTTGCCAAGACACAGGGTTCCACCATCAAACCTCAATCATGTTGCCAGGCCACAGGCTTCCACCATCAAGCCTCACTCATGTTCCCAAGGCTGAGGTTTCCACTATCAAACCTCAGTCATGTTGCCAGACCACAGGTTTCCACCATCAAACCTCAGTCATGTTCCCAGTAAACAGGGCTCCAGAATCAAACCAATGACATGTTCCTACGCCACGGGGTTCCAGTGTCAGGCCTCAGTCATGGTCCCCGTGCACAGGGTTCCACAGTCAAACCTCAGTCATGTTGCCAGTCCACAGGTTTCTGCCATCAAACCTCAGTCAAGTTCCCGGGCCACAGGGTTCCAGAATCAAGCCTCAGTCATTTTGCCAGGCCAGAGTGTTCCACCATCAAACCTCAGTCATGATCCCAGGCCACATGTTTCCAGAATGAAACCTCAGTCATTTCCGCAGGCCAAACGTTTCCAGAATCAAACCTCAGTCATATTCCCAGGACACAGGGTTCCAGAATCAAACCTGAGTCATGTTCGCAGGCCACAGGTTTCAATAATCAAACCTCAGTCATGTTCCCAGGACACAGGTGTCCAGAATCAAACCTCAGTCATGTTCCCAGGGAACAGGCTTCCAGAAACAAACCTCAGTCATGTTCCCAGGCCACAGGTTTCCAAAATCAAACCTCAGTCTTGTTCCCAGGAAACAAGGTTCCAGAATCAACCCGATATCATGTTTCCTGGCCACA
The DNA here is from genome assembly GCF_965194825.1 of Balaenoptera physalus. NCBI lineage: Eukaryota > Metazoa > Chordata > Mammalia > Artiodactyla > Balaenopteridae > Balaenoptera > Balaenoptera physalus. Next base: position 23,099,001 of record NC_138900.1, on the reverse strand, counting down.
GTCTTCCAGAATCAAGCCTCAGTCATGTTGCCAGGCCACAGGTTTCCACCATCAAACCTCAGACATGTCACAGGCCACAGGGTTCCAGAATCAAACCGTTCTCATGTTCCCAGGCCACAGGGTTCCAGAATCCACTGATGTCATGTTCCCAGGCCACAGGGTTCCTGAATCAATCCTCAGTTATGTTCCCAGGCTACAGGGTTCCAGAACCAAGGCTCAGTCAGGTTCCCGGGGCACAGTATTCCACAATCTAAACAGATGTCATGTTCCCAGTCCTCAGGGTTCCAGAATCCACCCATGTCATGTTCCCAGGCCACAGGGTTCCAGAATCAATCCTCAGTTATGTTCCCAGGCTACAGGGTTCCAGAATAAAACCTCAGTCATGTTCCCAGTCCACAGGCTTCCAGAACCAAGGCTCAGTCAGGTTCCCGGGGCACAGTATTCCACAATCTAAACAGATGCCATGTTCCCAGGCCTGAGGGTTCCAGAATCCACCCATGTCATGTTCCCAGGCCACAGGGTTCCAGAATCAATCCTCAGTTATGTTCCCAGGCTACAGGGTTCCAGAATAAAACCTCAGTCATGTTCCCAGTCCACAGGGTTCCAGAACCAAGGCTCAGTCAGGTTCCCGGGGCCCAGTATTCCAAAATCTAAACAGATGTCATGTTCCCAGGCCACCGTTTTCCAGAATCACGCTTCAGTCATGTTCCTAGGCCACAGGGATCGAGAATCAAACCTCCGTCATATTGCCAGGACATAGGGTACCACCATCAAACCTCAGTCATATTCCCAGTCCACAGGTTTCCAGAATCAAACCGATGTCATGTTCCCAGGAAACAGGGTTCCAGAATCCATACCGATGTCATGTTCCAAGGCCACAGGATTCCACACGCTAACATCAGTCATGTTCCCAGGCCACAGGGTTCCAGAATCAAACCTCCGTCATGTTGCCAGGCCATAGGGTACCACCATCAAACCTCAGTCATATTTCCAGGCCACAGGGTTCCAGAATCCACCGATGTCATGTTCCCAGGACACAGGGTTCCAGAACCAAGGCTCAGTCAGGTTCCCGGGGCACAGTATTCCACAATCTAAACAGATGTCATGTTCCCAGGCCACAGTTTTCCAGAATCACGCCTCACTTTTGTTCCCAGGCTACAGGGTTCCAGAATCAAGCCTCAGTCATTTTGCCAGGCCAGAGTGTTCCACCATCAAACCTCAGTCATGATTCCAGGAAACATGTTTCCACAATGAAACCTCAGTCATTTTCCCTGGCCAAAGGTTTCCAGAATCAAACTTCAGTCATATTCCCAGTACACAGGTGTCCAGAATCAAACCTCAGTCATGTACCCAGGGAACAGGCTTCCAGAAACAAACCTCAGTCATGTTCCCAGGCCACAGAGTTCCAGAATCAAACCTCAGTCTTGTTCCCAGGACACAGGTTTCCAGAATCAACCCGATATCATATTTCCTGGACACATTATTCCAGAATCAAACCTCAGTCATGTTTCCAGGCCACAGGTTTCCACCATCAAACCTCAGACATGTTCCCAGGCCAAAGGGTTCCAGAATCAAACCGTTCTCATGTTCCCAGGCCACAGGGTTCCAGAATCCACCGATGTCATGTTCCCAGGCCACAGGGTTCCAGAACCAAGGTTCAGTCAGGTTTCCGGGGAACAGTATTCCACAATCTAAACAGATGTCATGTTCCCATGCCACAGGTTTCCAAAATCACGCCTCAGTCATATTCCCAGGCCACAGGTTTCAAGAATCAAACCGATTTCATGTTCCCAGGCAACAGCGTACCAGATTCCAAAACAATCTCATGTTCCCAGGCCACAGGATTCCACACTCTAACATCAGTCATGTTCCCAGGCCAATGGTTTCCAGAATCAAACCTCAGTCATATTCCCAGGCCACATGGTTCCAGAATAAACCCTCAGTCATGTTACCTGGACAAAGGTTTCAGAAATAAAATCCCAGTCATGTTCCCAGGACACAGGGTTCCACAATTAAACCTCAGTTATATTCCCAGGCCAGAGGGTTCCACAATCAAACCTCAGTCCTGTTTCCAAACCACGGTTTCACCATCAAGCCTCAGTCATGTTCCCAGGCCAGTGTGTTCCACAATCAAACATAAGTCATCTTGCCAAGACACAGGGTTCCACCATCAAACCTCATGCATGTTGCCAGGCCACAGGCTTCCACCATCAAGCCTCACTCATGTTCCCAAGGCTGAGGTTTCCACTATCAAACCTCAATCATGTTGCCAGACCACAGGTTTCCACCATCAAACCTCAGTCATGTTCCCAGTAAACAGGGCTCCAGAATCAAACCAATGACATGTTCCTACGCCACGGGGTTCCAGTGTCAGGCCTCAGTCATGGTCCCCGTGCACAGGGTTCCACAGTCAAACCTCAGTCATGTTGCCAGTCCACAGGTTTCTGCCATCAAACCTCAGTCAAGTTCCCGGGCCACAGGGTTCCAGAATCAAGCCTCAGTCATTTTGCCAGGCCAGAGTGTTCCACCATCAAACCTCAGTCATGATCCCAGGCCACATGTTTCCAGAATGAAACCTCAGTCATTTCCGCAGGCCAAACGTTTCCAGAATCAAACCTCAGTCATATTCCCAGGACACAGGGTTCCAGAATCAAACCTGAGTCATGTTCGCAGGCCACAGGTTTCAATAATCAAACCTCAGTCATGTTCCCAGGACACAGGTGTCCAGAATCAAACCTCAGTCATGTTCCCAGGGAACAGGCTTCCAGAAACAAACCTCAGTCATGTTCCCAGGCCACAGGTTTCCAAAATCAAACCTCAGTCTTGTTCCCAGGAAACAAGGTTCCAGAATCAACCCGATATCATGTTTCCTGGCCACAGTCTTCCAGAATCAAGCCTCAGTCATGTTGCCAGGCCACAGGTTTCCACCATCAAACCTCAGACATGTCACAGGCCACAGGGTTCCAGAATCAAACCGTTCTCATGTTCCCAGGCCACAGGGTTCCAGAATCCACCGATGTCATGTTCCCAGGCCACAGGGTTCCTGAATCAATCCTCAGTTATGTTCCCAGGCTACAGGGTTCCAGAATAAAACCTCAGTCATGTTCCCAGTCCACAGGGTTCCAGAACCAAGGCTCAGTCAGGTTCCCGGGACACAGTATTCCACAATCTAAACAGATGTCATGTTCCAAGTCCTCAGGGTTCCAGAATCCACCCATGTCATGTTCCCAGGCCACAGGGTTCCAGAATCAATCCTCAGTTATGTTCCCAGGCTACAGGGTTCCAGAATAAAACCTCAGTCATGTTCCCAGTCCACAGGCTTCCAGAACCAAGGCTCAGTCAGGTTCCCGGGGCACAGTATTCCACAATCTAAACAGATGCCATGTTCCCAGGCCTGAGGGTTCCAGAATCCACCCATGTCATGTCCCAGGCCACAGGGTTCCAGAATCAATCCTCAGTTATGTTCCCAGGCTACAGGGTTCCAGAATAAAACCTCAGTCATGTTCCCAGTCCACAGGGTTCCAGAACCAAGGCTCAGTCAGGTTCCCGGGGCACAGTATTCCAAAATCTAAACAGATGTCATGTTCCCAGGCCACAGTTTTCCAGAATCACGCTTCAGTCATGTTCCTAGGCCACAGGGATCGAGAATCAAACCTCCGTCATATTGCCAGGACATAGGGTACCACCATCAAACCTCAGTCATATTCCCAGTCCACAGGTTTCCAGAATCAAACCGATGTCATGTTCCCAGGAAACAGGGTTCCAGAATCCATACCGATGTCATGTTCCAAGGCCACAGGATTCCACACTCTAACATCAGTCATGTTCCCAGGCCAATGGATTCCAGAATCAAACCTCAATCATATTCCTAGGCCACATGGTTCCACAGTCAAACCTCAGTCGTGTTCCCAGTAAACAGGGCTCCAGAATTAAACCTCAGTCATGTTCCCAGGCCACAGGTTTCCAGAATCAAACCTCAGTCTTGTTCCCAGGACACAAGTTTCCAGAATCAACCCGATATCATGGTTCCTGGCCACAGTCTTCCAGAATAAAACCTTAGTCATGTTGCCAAGCCACAGGTTTCCACCATCAAACCTCAGACATGTTTCCAGGTCACAGGGTTCCAGAATCAAACCGTTCTCATGTTCCTAGGACACAGGGTTCCAGAATCCACCGATGTCATGTTCCCAGGCCACAGGGTTCGAGAATCAATCCTCAGTTATGTTCCCAGGCTACAGGGTTCCAGAATAAAACCTCAGTCATGTTCCCAGTCCACAGGGTTCCAGAATCAAGGCTCAGTCAGGTTCCCGGGGCACAGTATTCGACAATCTAAACAGATGTCACATTCCCAGTCCCCAGGGTTCGAGAATCCACCGATATCATGTTCTCAGGCCACAGGGTTCCAGAATCAATCCTCAGTTATGTTCCCAGGCTACAGGGTTCCAGAATAAAACCTCAGTCATGTTCCCAGTCCACAGGGTTTCAGAACCAAGGCTCATTCAGGTTCCTGGGGCACAGTATTCCACAATCTAAACAGATGTCATGTTCCCAGGCCACAGTTTTCCAGAATCACGCCTCAGTCATGTTGCCAGGCCACAGGGATCCAGAATCAAACCTCAGTCATGTTGCCAGGCCATAGGGTACCACCATCAAACCTCAGTCATATTCCCAGGCCACAGGTTTCCAGAATCAAACCGATGTCATGTTCCCAGGAAACAGGGTTCCAGAATCCATACCGATGTCATGTTCCAAGGCCACAGGATTCCACACTCTAACATCAGTCATGTTCCCAGGCCACAGGGTTCCAGAATCAAACCTCCGTCATGTTGCCAGGCCATAGGGTACCACCATCAAACCTCAGTCATATTTCCAGGCCACAGGGTTCCAGAATCCACCGATGTCATGTTCCCAGGACACAGGGTTCCAGAACCAAGGCTCAGTCAGGTTCCCGGGGCACAGTATTCCACAATCTAAACAGATGTCATGTTCCCAGGCCACAGTTTTCCAGAATCACGCCTCACTTTTGTTCCCAGGCTACAGTGTTCCAGAATCAAGCCTCAGTCATTTTGCCAGGCCAGAGTGTTCCACCATCAAACCTCAGTCATGATTCCAGGAAACATGTTTCCACAATGAAACCTCAGTCATTTTCCCTGGCCAAAGGTTTCCAGAATCAAACTTCAGTCATATTCCCAGTACACAGGTGTCCAGAATCAAACCTCAGTCATGTACCCAGGGAACAGGCTTCCAGAAACAAACCTCAGTCATGTTCCCAGGCCACAGAGTTCCAGAATCAAACCTTAGTCTTGTTCCCAGGACACAGGTTTCCAGAATCAACCCGATATCATATTTCCTGGACACATTATTCCAGAATCAAACCTCAGTCATGTTTCCAGGCCACAGGTTTCCACCATCAAACCTCAGACATGTTCCCAGGCCAAAGGGTTCCAGAATCAAACCGTTCTCATGTTCCCAGGCCACAGGGTTCCAGAATCCACCGATGTCATGTTCCCAGTCCACAGGGTTCCAGAACCAAGGTTCAGTCAGGTTTCCGGGGAACAGTATTCCACAATCTAAACAGATGTCATGTTCCCATGCCACAGGTTTCCAAAATCACGCCTCAGTCATATTCCCAGGCCACAGGTTTCAAGAATCAAACCGATTTCATGTTCCCAGGCAACAGCGTACCAGATTCCAAAACAATCTCATGTTCCCAGGCCACAGGATTCCACACTCTAACATCAGTCAAGTTCCCAGGCCAATGGTTTCCAGAATCAAACCTCAGTCATATTCCCAGGCCACATGGTTCCAGAATAAACCCTCAGTCACGTTACCTGGACAAAGGTTTCAGAAATAAAATCCCAGTCATGTTCCCAGGACACAGGGTTCCACAATTAAACCTCAGTTATATTCCCAGGCCAGAGGGTTCCACAATCAAACCTCAGTCCTGTTTCCAAACCACGGTTTCACCATCAAGCCTCAGTCATGTTCCCAGGCCAGTGTGTTCCACAATCAAACATAAGTCATCTTGCCAAGACACAGGGTTCCACCATCAAACCTCATGCATGTTGCCAGGCCACAGGCTTCCACCATCAAGCCTCACTCATGTTCCCAAGGCTGAGGTTTCCACTATCAAACCTCAATCATGTTGCCAGACCACAGGTTTCCACCATCAAACCTCAGTCATATTCCCAGTAAACAGGGCTCCAGAATCAAACCAATGACATGTTCCTACGCCACGGGGTTCCAGTGTCAGGCCTCAGTCATGGTCCCCGTGCACAGGGTTCCACAGTCAAAACTCAGTCATGTTGCCAGTCCACAGGTTTCTGCCATCAAACCTCAGTCAAGTTCCCGGGCCACAGGGTTCCAGAATCAAGCCTCAGTCATTTTGCCAGGCCAGAGTGTTCCACCATCAAACCTCAGTCATGATCCCAGGCCACATGTTTCCAGAATGAAACCTCAGTCATTTCCGCAGGCCAAACGTTTCCAGAATCAAACCTCAGTCATATTCCCAGGACACAGGGTTCCAGAATCAAACCTGAGTCATGTTCGCAGGCCACAGGTTTCAATAATCAAACCTCAGTCATGTTCCCAGGACACAGGTGTCCAGAATCAAACCTCAGTCATGTTCCCAGGGAACAGGCTTCCAGAAACAAACCTCAGTCATGTTCCCAGGCCACAGGTTTCCAAAATCAAACCTCAGTCTTGTTCCCAGGAAACAAGGTTCCAGAATCAACCCTATATCATGTTTCCTGGCCACAGTCTTCCAGAATCAAGCCTCAGTCATGTTGCCAGGCCACAGGTTTCCACCATCAAACCTCAGACATGTCACAGGCCACAGGGTTCCAGAATCAAACCGTTCTCATGTTCCCAGGCCACAGGGTTCCAGAATCCACTGATGTCATGTTCCCAGGCCACAGGGTTCCTGAATCAATCCTCAGTTATGTTCCCAGGCTACAGGGTTCCAGAACCAAGGCTCAGTCAGGTTCCCGGGGCACAGTATTCCACAATCTAAACAGATGTCATGTTCCCAGTCCTCAGGGTTCCAGAATCCACCCATGTCATGTTCCCAGGCCACAGGGTTCCAGAATCAATCCTCAGTTATGTTCCCAGGCTACAGGGTTCCAGAATAAAACCTCAGTCATGTTCCCAGTCCACAGGGTTCCAGAACCAAGGCTCAGTCAGGTTCCCGGGGCACAGTATTCCAAAATCTAAACAGATGTCATGTTCCCAGGCCACCGTTTTCCAGAATCACGCTTCAGTCATGTTCCTAGGCCACAGGGATCGAGAATCAAACCTCCGTCATATTGCCAGGACATAGGGTACCACCATCAAACCTCAGTCATATTCCCAGTCCACAGGTTTCCAGAATCAAACCGATGTCATGTTCCCAGGAAACAGGGTTCCAGAATCCATACCGATGTCATGTTCCAAGGCCACAGGATTCCACACTCTAACATCAGTCATGTTCCCAGGCCACAGGGTTCCAGAATCAAACCTCCGTCATGTTGCCAGGCCATAGGGTACCACCATCAAACCTCAGTCATATTTCCAGGCCACAGGGTTCCAGAATCCACCGATGTCATGTTCCCAGTCCACAGGGTTCCAGAACCAAGGTTCAGTCAGGTTTCCGGGGAACAGTATTCCACAATCTAAACAGATGTCATGTTCCCATGCCACAGGTTTCCAAAATCACGCCTCAGTCATATTCCCAGGCCACAGGTTTCAAGAATCAAACCGATTTCATGTTCCCAGGCAACAGCGTACCAGATTCCAAAACAATGTCATGTTCCCAGGCCACAGGATTCCACACTCTAACATCAGTCATGTTCCCAGGCCAATGGTTTCCAGAATCAAACCTCAGTCATATTCCCAGGCCACATGGTTCCAGAATAAACCCTCAGTCATGTTACCTGGACACAGGTTTCAGAAATAAAATCCCAGTCATGTTCCCAGGACACAGGGTTCCACAATTAAACCTCAGTTATATTCCCAGGCCAGAGGGTTCCACAATCAAACCTCAGTCCTGTTTCCAAACCACGGTTTCACCATCAAGCCTCAGTCATGTTCCCAGGCCAGTGTGTTCCACAATCAAACATAAGTCATCTTGCCAAGACACAGGGTTCCACCATCAAACCTCATGCATGTTGCCAGGCCACAGGCTTCCACCATCAAGCCTCACTCATGTTCCCAAGGCTGAGGTTTCCACTATCAAACCTCAATCATGTTGCCAGACCACAGGTTTCCACCATCAAACCTCAGTCATGTTCCCAGTAAACAGGGCTCCAGAATCAAACCAATGACATGTTCCTACGCCACGGGGTTCCAGTGTCAGGCCTCAGTCATGGTCCCCGTGCACAGGGTTCCACAGTCAAACCTCAGTCATGTTGCCAGTCCACAGGTTTCTGCCATCAAACCTCAGTCAAGTTCCCGGGCCACAGGGTTCCAGAATCAAGCCTCAGTCATTTTGCCAGGCCAGAGTGTTCCACCATCAAACCTCAGTCATGATCCCAGGCCACATGTTTCCAGAATGAAACCTCAGTCATTTCCGCAGGCCAAACGTTTCCAGAATCAAACCTCAGTCATATTCCCAGGACACAGGGTTCCAGAATCAAACCTGAGTCATGTTCGCAGGCCACAGGTTTCAATAATCAAACCTCAGTCATGTTCCCAGGACACAGGTGTCCAGAATCAAACCTCAGTCATGTTCCCAGGGAACAGGCTTCCAGAAACAAACCTCAGTCATGTTCCCAGGCCACAGGTTTCCAAAATCAAACCTCAGTCTTGTTCCCAGGAAACAAGGTTCCAGAATCAACCCGATATCATGTTTCCTGGCCACAGTCTTCCAGAATCAAGCCTCAGTCATGTTGCCAGGCCACAGGTTTCCACCATCAAACCTCAGACATGTCACAGGCCACAGGGTTCCAGAATCAAACCGTTCTCATGTTCCCAGGCCACAGGGTTCCAGAATCCACTGATGTCATGTTCCCAGGCCACAGGGTTCCTGAATCAATCCTCAGTTATGTTCCCAGGCTACAGGGTTCCAGAACCAAGGCTCAGTCAGGTTCCCGGGGCACAGTATTCCACAATCTAAACAGATGTCATGTTCCCAGTCCTCAGGGTTCCAGAATCCACCCATGTCATGTTCCCAGGCCACAGGGTTCCAGAATCAATCCTCAGTTATGTTCCCAGGCTACAGGGTTCCAGAATAAAACCTCAGTCATGTTCCCAGTCCACAGGCTTCCAGAACCAAGGCTCAGTCAGGTTCCCGGGGCACAGTATTCCACAATCTAAACAGATGCCATGTTCCCAGGCCTGAGGGTTCCAGAATCCACCCATGTCATGTTCCCAGGCCACAGGGTTCCAGAATCAATCCTCAGTTATTTTCCCAGGCTACAGGGTTCCAGAATAAAACCTCAGTCATGTTCCCAGTCCACAGGGTTCCAGAACCAAGGCTCAGTCAGGTTCCCGGGGCCCAGTATTCCAAAATCTAAACAGATGTCATGTTCCCAGGCCACCGTTTTCCAGAATCACGCTTCAGTCATGTTCCTAGGCCACAGGGATCGAGAATCAAACCTCCGTCATATTGCCAGGACATAGGGTACCACCATCAAACCTCAGTCATATTCCCAGTCCACAGGTTTCCAGAATCAAACCGATGTCATGTTCCCAGGAAACAGGGTTCCAGAATCCATACCGATGTCATGTTCCAAGGCCACAGGATTCCACACTCTAACATCAGTCATGTTCCCAGGCCACAGGGTTCCAGAATCAAACCTCCGTCATGTTGCCAGGCCATAGGGTACCACCATCAAACCTCAGTCATATTTCCAGGCCACAGGGTTCCAGAATCCACCGATGTCATGTTCCCAGGACACAGGGTTCCAGAACCAAGGCTCAGTCAGGTTCCCGGGGCACAGTATTCCACAATCTAAACAGATGTCATGTTCCCAGGCCACAGTTTTCCAGAATCACGCCTCACTTTTGTTCCCAGGCTACAGGGTTCCAGAATCAAGCCTCAGTCATTTTGCCAGGCCAGAGTGTTCCACCATCAAACCTCAGTCATGATTCCAGGAAACATGTTTCCACAATGAAACCTCAGTCATTTTCCCTGGCCAAAGGTTTCCAGAATCAAACTTCAGTCATATTCCCAGTACACAGGTGTCCAGAATCAAACCTCAGTCATGTACCCAGGGAACAGGCTTCCAGAAACAAACCTCAGTCATGTTCCCAGGCCACAGAGTTCCAGAATCAAACCTCAGTCTTGTTCCCAGGACACAGGTTTCCAGAATCAACCCGATATCATATTTCCTGGACACATTATTCCAGAATCAAACCTCAGTCATGTTTCCAGGCCACAGGTTTCCACCATCAAACCTCAGACATGTTCCCAGGCCAAAGGGTTCCAGAATCAAACCGTTCTCATGTTCCCAGGCCACAGGGTTCCAGAATCCACCGATGTCATGTTCCCAGGCCACAGGGTTCCAGAACCAAGGTTCAGTCAGGTTTCCGGGGAACAGTATTCCACAATCTAAACAGATGTCATGTTCCCATGCCACAGGTTTCCAAAATCACGCCTCAGTCATATTCCCAGGCCACAGGTTTCAAGAATCAAACCGATTTCATGTTCCCAGGCAACAGCGTACCAGATTCCAAAACAATCTCATGTTCCCAGGCCACAGGATTCCACACTCTAACATCAGTCATGTTCCCAGGCCAATGGTTTCCAGAATCAAACCTCAGTCATATTCCCAGGCCACATGGTTCCAGAATAAACCCTCAGTCATGTTACCTGGACACAGGTTTCAGAAATAAAATCCCAGTCATGTTCCCAGGACACAGGGTTCCACAATTAAACCTCAGTTATATTCCCAGGCCAGAGGGTTCCACAATCAAACCTCAGTCCTGTTTCCAAACCACGGTTTCACCATCAAGCCTCAGTCATGTTCCCAGGCCAGTGTGTTCCACAATCAAACATAAGTCATCTTGCCAAGACACAGGGTTCCACCATCAAACCTCATGCATGTTGCCAGGCCACAGGCTTCCACCATCAAGCCTCACTCATGTTCCCAAGGCTGAGGTTTCCACTATCAAACCTCAATCATGTTGCCAGACCACAGGTTTCCACCATCAAACCTCAGTCATGTTCCCAGTAAACAGGGCTCCAGAATCAAACCAATGACATGTTCCTACGCCACGGGGTTCCAGTGTCAGGCCTCAGTCATGGTCCCCGTGCACAGGGTTCCACAGTCAAACCTCAGTCATGTTGCCAGTCCACAGGTTTCTGCCATCAAACCTCAGTCAAGTTCCCGGGCCACAGGGTTCCAGAATCAAGCCTCAGTCATTTTGCCAGGCCAGAGTGTTCCACCATCAAACCTCAGTCATGATCCCAGGCCACATGTTTCCAGAATGAAACCTCAGTCATTTCCGCAGGCCAAACGTTTCCAGAATCAAACCTCAGTCATATTCCCAGGACACAGGGTTCCAGAATCAAACCTGAGTCATGTTCGCAGGCCACAGGTTTCAATAATCAAACCTCAGCCATGTTCCCAGGACACAGGTGTCCAGAACCAAACCTCAGTCATGTTCCCAGGGAACAGGCTTCCAGAAACAAACCTCAGTCATGTTCCCAGGCCACAGGTTTCCAAAATCAAACCTCAGTCTTGTTCCCAGGAAACAAGGTTCCAGAATCAACCCGATATCATGTTTCCTGGCCACAGTCTTCCAGAATCAAGCCTCAGTCATGTTGCCAGGCCACAGGTTTCCACCATCAAACCTCAGACATGTCACAGGCCACAGGGTTCCAGAATCAAACCGTTCTCATGTTCCCAGGCCACAGGGTTCCAGAATCCACCGATGTCATGTTCCCAGGCCACAGGGTTCCTGAATCAATCCTCAGTTATGTTCCCAGGCTACAGGGTTCCAGAATAAAACCTCAGTCATGTTCCCAGTCCACAGGGTTCCAGAACCAAGGCTCAGTCAGGTTCCCGGGACACAGTATTCCACAATCTAAACAGATGTCATGTTCCAAGTCCTCAGGGTTCCAGAATCCACCCATGTCATGTTCCCAGGCCACAGGGTTCCAGAATCAATCCTCAGTTATGTTCCCAGGCTACAGGGTTCCAGAATAAAACCTCAGTCATGTTCCCAGTCCACAGGGTTCCAGAACCAAGGCTCAGTCAGGTTCCCGGGGCACAGTATTCCAAAATCTAAACAGATGTCATGTTCCCAGGCCACAGTTTTCCAGAATCACGCTTCGGTCATGTTCCTAGGCCACAGGGATCGAGAATCAAACCTCCGTCATATTGCCAGGACATAGGGTACCACCATCAAACCTCAGTCATATTCCCAGTCCACAGGTTTCCAGAATCAAACCGATGTCATGTTCCCAGGAAACAGGGTTCCAGAATCCATACCGATGTCATGTTCCAAGGCCACAGGATTCCACACTCTAACATCAGTCATGTTCCCAGGCCACAGGGTTCCAGAATCAAACCTCCGTCATGTTGCCAGGCCATAGGGTACCACCATCAAACCTCAGTCATATTTCCAGGCCACAGGGTTCCAGAATCCACCGATGTCATGTTCCCAGGACACAGGGTTCCAGAACCAAGGCTCAGTCAGGTTCCCGGGGCACAGTATTCCACAATCTAAACAGATGTCATGTTCCCAGGCCACAGTTTTCCAGAATCACGCCTCACTTTTGTTCCCAGGCTACAGGGTTCCAGAATCAAGCCTCAGTCATTTTGCCAGGCCAGAGTGTTCCACCATCAAACCTCAGTCATGATTCCAGGAAACATGTTTCCACAATGAAACCTCAGTCATTTTCCCTGGCCAAAGGTTTCCAGAATCAAACTTCAGTCATATTCCCAGTACACAGGTGTCCAGAATCAAACCTCAGTCATGTACCCAGGGAACAGGCTTCCAGAAACAAACCTCAGTCATGTTCCCAGGCCACAGAGTTCCAGAATCAAACCTCAGTCTTGTTCCCAGGACACAGGTTTCCAGAATCAACCCGATATCATATTTCCTGGACACATTATTCCAGAATCAAACCTCAGTCATGTTTCCAGGCCACAGGTTTCCACCATCAAACCTCAGACATGTTCCCAGGCCAAAGGGTTCCAGAATCAAACCGTTCTCATGTTCCCAGGCCACAGGGTTCCAGAATCCACCGATGTCATGTTCCCAGGCCACAGGGTTCCAGAACCAAGGTTCAGTCAGGTTTCCGGGGAACAGTATTCCACAATCTAAACAGATGTCATGTTCCCATGCCACAGGTTTCCAAAATCACGCCTCAGTCATATTCCCAGGCCACAGGTTTCAAGAATCAAACCGATTTCATGTTCCCAGGCAACAGCGTACCAGATTCCAAAACAATCTCATGTTCCCAGGCCACAGGATTCCACACTCTAACATCAGTCATGTTCCCAGGCCAATGGTTTCCAGAATCAAACCTCAGTCATATTCCCAGGCCACATGGTTCCAGAATAAACCCTCAGTCATGTTACCTGGACACAGGTTTCAGAAATAAAATCCCAGTCATGTTCCCAGGACACAGGGTTCCACAATTAAACCTCAGTTATATTCCCAGGCCAGAGGGTTCCACAATCAAACCTCAGTCCTGTTTCCAAACCACGGTTTCACCATCAAGCCTCAGTCATGTTCCCAGGCCAGTGTGTTCCACAATCAAACATAAGTCATCTTGCCAAGACACAGGGTTCCACCATCAAACCTCATGCATGTTGCCAGGCCACAGGCTTCCACCATCAAGCCTCACTCATGTTCCCAAGGCTGAGGTTTCCACTATCAAACCTCAATCATGTTGCCAGACCACAGGTTTCCACCATCAAACCTCAGTCATGTTCCCAGTAAACAGGGCTCCAGAATCAAACCAATGACATGTTCCTACGCCACGGGGTTCCAGTGTCAGGCCTCAGTCATGGTCCCCGTGCACAGGGTTCCACAGTCAAACCTCAGTCATGTTGCCAGTCCACAGGTTTCTGCCATCAAACCTCAGTCAAGTTCCCGGGCCACAGGGTTCCAGAATCAAGCCTCAGTCATTTTGCCAGGCCAGAGTGTTCCACCATCAAACCTCAGTCATGATCCCAGGCCACATGTTTCCAGAATGAAACCTCAGTCATTTCCGCAGGCCAAACGTTTCCAGAATCAAACCTCAGTCATATTCCCAGGACACAGGGTTCCAGAATCAAACCTGAGTCATGTTCGCAGGCCACAGGTTTCAATAATCAAACCTCAGCCATGTTCCCAGGACACAGGTGTCCAGAACCAAACCTCAGTCATGTTCCCAGGGAACAGGCTTCCAGAAACAAACCTCAGTCATGTTCCCAGGCCACAGGTTTCCAAAATCAAACCTCAGTCTTGTTCCCAGGAAACAAGGTTCCAGAATCAACCCGATATCATGTTTCCTGGCCACAGTCTTCCAGAATCAAGCCTCAGTCATGTTGCCAGGCCACAGGTTTCCACCATCAAACCTCAGACATGTCACAGGCCACAGGGTTCCAGAATCAAACCGTTCTCATGTTCCCAGGCCACAGGGTTCCAGAATCCACCGATGTCATGTTCCCAGGCCACAGGGTTCCTGAATCAATCCTCAGTTATGTTCCCAGGCTACAGGGTTCCAGAATAAAACCTCAGTCATGTTCCCAGTCCACAGGGTTCCAGAACCAAGGCTCAGTCAGGTTCCCGGGACACAGTATTCCACAATCTAAACAGATGTCATGTTCCAAGTCCTCAGGGTTCCAGAATCCACCCATGTCATGTTCCCAGGCCACAGGGTTCCAGAATCAATCCTCAGTTATGTTCCCAGGCTACAGGGTTCCAGAATAAAACCTCAGTCATGTTCCCAGTCCACAGGCTTCCAGAACCAAGGCTCAGTCAGGTTCCCGGGGCACAGTATTCCACAATCTAAACAGATGCCATGTTCCCAGGCCTGAGGGTTCTAGAATCCACCCATGTCATGTTCCCAGGCCACAGGGTTCCAGAATCAATCCTCAGTTATGTTCCCAGGCTACAGGGTTCCAGAATAAAACCTCAGTCATGTTCCCAGTCCACAGGGTTCCAGAACCAAGGCTCAGTCAGGTTCCCGGGGCACAGTATTCCAAAATCTAAACAGATGTCATGTTCCCAGGCCACAGTTTTCCAGAATCACGCTTCGGTCATGTTCCTAGGCCACAGGGATCGAGAATCAAACCTCCGTCATATTGCCAGGACATAGGGTACCACCATCAAACCTCAGTCATATTCCCAGTCCACAGGTTTCCAGAATCAAACCGATGTCATGTTCCCAGGAAACAGGGTTCCAGAATCCATACCGATGTCATGTTCCAAGGCCACAGGATTCCACACTCTAACATCAGTCATGTTCCCAGGCCACAGGGTTCCAGAATCAAACCTCCGTCATGTTGCCAGGCCATAGGGTACCACCATCAAACCTCAGTCATATTTCCAGGCCACAGGGTTCCAGAATCCACCGATGTCATGTTCCCAGGACACAGGGTTCCAGAACCAAGGCTCAGTCAGGTTCCCGGGGCACAGTATTCCACAATCTAAACAGATGTCATGTTCCCAGGCCACAGTTTTCCAGAATCACGCCTCACTTTTGTTCCCAGGCTACAGGGTTCCAGAATCAAGCCTCAGTCATTTTGCCAGGCCAGAGTGTTCCACCATCAAACCTCAGTCATGATTCCAGGAAACATGTTTCCACAATGAAACCTCAGTCATTTTCCCTGGCCAAAGGTTTCCAGAATCAAACTTCAGTCATATTCCCAGTACACAGGTGTCCAGAATCAAACCTCAGTCATGTACCCAGGGAACAGGCTTCCAGAAACAAACCTCAGTCATGTTCCCAGGCCACAGAGTTCCAGAATCAAACCTCAGTCTTGTTCCCAGGACACAGGTTTCCAGAATCAACCCGATATCATATTTCCTGGACACATTATTCCAGAATCAAACCTCAGTCATGTTTCCAGGCCACAGGTTTCTACCATCAAACCTCAGACATGTTCCCAGGCCAAAGGGTTCCAGAATCAAACCGTTCTCATGTTCCCAGGCCACAGGGTTCCAGAATCCACCAATGTCATGTTCCCAGGCCACAGGGTTCCAGAACCAAGGTTCAGTCAGGTTTCCGGGGAACAGTATTCCACAATCTAAACAGATGTCATGTTCCCATGCCACAGGTTTCCAAAATCACGCCTCAGTCATATTCCCAGGCCACAGGTTTCAAGAATCAAACCGATTTCATGTTCCCAGGCAACAGCGTACCAGATTCCAAAACAATCTCATGTTCCCAGGCCACAGGATTCCACACTCTAACATCAGTCATGTTCCCAGGCCAATGGTTTCCAGAATCAAACCTCAGTCATATTCCCAGGCCACATGGTTCCAGAATAAACCCTCAGTCATGTTACCTGGACACAGGTTTCAGAAATAAAATCCCAGTCATGTTCCCAAGACACAGGGTTCCACAATTAAACCTCAGTTATATTCCCAGGCCAGAGGGTTCCACAATCAAACCTCAGTCCTGTTTCCAAACCACGGTTTCACCATCAAGCCTCAGTCATGTTCCCAGGCCAGTGTGTTCCACAATCAAACATAAGTCATCTTGCCAAGACACAGGGTTCCACCATCAAACCTCATGCATGTTGCCAGGCCACAGGCTTCCACCATCAAGCCTCACTCATGTTCCCAAGGCTGAGGTTTCCACTATCAAACCTCAATCATGTTGCCAGACCACAGGTTTCCACCATCAAACCTCAGTCATGTTCCCAGTAAACAGGGCTCCAGAATCAAACCAATGACATGTTCCTACGCCACGGGGTTCCAGTGTCAGGCCTCAGTCATGGTCCCCGTGCACAGGGTTCCACAGTCAAACCTCAGTCATGTTGCCAGTCCACAGGTTTCTGCCATCAAACCTCAGTCAAGTTCCCGGGCCACAGGGTTCCAGAATCAAGCCTCAGTCATTTTGCCAGGCCAGAGTGTTCCACCATCAAACCTCAGTCATGATCCCAGGCCACATGTTTCCAGAATGAAACCTCAGTCATTTCCGCAGGCCAAACGTTTCCAGAATCAAACCTCAGTCATATTCCCAGGACACAGGGTTCCAGAATCAAACCTGAGTCATGTTCGCAGGCCACAGGTTTCAATAATCAAACCTCAGTCATGTTCCCAGGACACAGGTGTCCAGAATCAAACCTCAGTCATGTTCCCAGGGAACAGGCTTCCAGAAACAAACCTCAGTCATGTTCCCAGGCCACAGGTTTCCAAAATCAAACCTCAGTCTTGTTCCCAGGAAACAAGGTTCCAGAATCAACCCGATATCATGTTTCCTGGCCACAGTCTTCCAGAATCAAGCCTCAGTCATGTTGCCAGGCCACAGGTTTCCACCATCAAACCTCAGACATGTCACAGGCCACAGGGTTCCAGAATCAAACCGTTCTCATGTTCCCAGGCCACAGGGATCCAGAATCCACTGATGTCATGTTCCCAGGCCACAGGGTTCCTGAATCAATCCTCAGTTATGTTCCCAGGCTACAGGGTTCCAGAACCAAGGCTCAGTCAGGTTCCCGGGGCACAGTATTCCACAATCTAAACAGATGTCATGTTCCCAGTCCTCAGGGTTCCAGAATCCACCCATGTCATGTTCCCAGGCCACAGGGTTCCAGAATCAATCCTCAGTTATGTTCCCAGGCTACAGGGTTCCAGAATAAAACCTCAGTCATGTTCCCAGTCCACAGGCTTCCAGAACCAAGGCTCAGTCAGGTTCCCGGGGCACAGTATTCCACAATCTAAACAGATGCCATGTTCCCAGGCCTGAGGGTTCCAGAATCCACCCATGTCATGTTCCCAGGCCACAGGGTTCCAGAATCAATCCTCAGTTATGTTCCCAGGCTACAGGGTTCCAGAATAAAACCTCAGTCATGTTCCCAGTCCACAGGGTTCCAGAACCAAGGCTCAGTCAGGTTCCCGGGGCCCAGTATTCCAAAATCTAAACAGATGTCATGTTCCCAGGCCACCGTTTTCCAGAATCACGCTTCAGTCATGTTCCTAGGCCACAGGGATCGAGAATCAAACCTCCGTCATATTGCCAGGACATAGGGTACCACCATCAAACCTCAGTCATATTCCCAGTCCACAGGTTTCCAGAATCAAACCGATGTCATGTTCCCAGGAAACAGGGTTCCAGAATCCATACCGATGTCATGTTCCAAGGCCACAGGATTCCACACGCTAACATCAGTCATGTTCCCAGGCCACAGGGTTCCAGAATCAAACCTCCGTCATGTTGCCAGGCCATAGGGTACCACCATCAAACCTCAGTCATATTTCCAGGCCACAGGGTTCCAGAATCCACCGATGTCATGTTCCCAGGACACAGGGTTCCAGAACCAAGGCTCAGTCAGGTTCCCGGGGCACAGTATTCCACAATCTAAACAGATGTCATGTTCCCAGGCCACAGTTTTCCAGAATCACGCCTCACTTTTGTTCCCAGGCTACAGGGTTCCAGAATCAAGCCTCAGTCATTTTGCCAGGCCAGAGTGTTCCACCATCAAACCTCAGTCATGATTCCAGGAAACATGTTTCCACAATGAAACCTCAGTCATTTTCCCTGGCCAAAGGTTTCCAGAATCAAACTTCAGTCATATTCCCAGTACACAGGTGTCCAGAATCAAACCTCAGTCATGTACCCAGGGAACAGGCTTCCAGAAACAAACCTCAGTCATGTTCCCAGGCCACAGAGTTCCAGAATCAAACCTCAGTCTTGTTCCCAGGACACAGGTTTCCAGAATCAACCCGATATCATATTTCCTGGACACATTATTCCAGAATCAAACCTCAGTCATGTTTCCAGGCCACAGGTTTCCACCATCAAACCTCAGACATGTTCCCAGGCCAAAGGGTTCCAGAATCAAACCGTTCTCATGTTCCCAGGCCACAGGGTTCCAGAATCCACCGATGTCATGTTCCCAGGCCACAGGGTTCCAGAACCAAGGTTCAGTCAGGTTTCCGGGGAACAGTATTCCACAATCTAAACAGATGTCATGTTCCCATGCCACAGGTTTCCAAAATCACGCCTCAGTCATATTCCCAGGCCACAGGTTTCAAGAATCAAACCGATTTCATGTTCCCAGGCAACAGCGTACCAGATTCCAAAACAATCTCATGTTCCCAGGCCACAGGATTCCACACTCTAACATCAGTCATGTTCCCAGGCCAATGGTTTCCAGAATCAAACCTCAGTCATATTCCCAGGCCACATGGTTCCAGAATAAACCCTCAGTCATGTTACCTGGACACAGGTTTCAGAAATAAAATCCCAGTCATGTTCCCAGGACACAGGGTTCCACAATTAAACCTCAGTTATATTCCCAGGCCAGAGGGTTCCACAATCAAACCTCAGTCCTGTTTCCAAACCACGGTTTCACCATCAAGCCTCAGTCATGTTCCCAGGCCAGTGTGTTCCACAATCAAACATAAGTCATCTTGCCAAGACACAGGGTTCCACCATCAAACCTCATGCATGTTGCCAGGCCACAGGCTTCCACCATCAAGCCTCACTCATGTTCCCAAGGCTGAGGTTTCCACTATCAAACCTCAATCATGTTGCCAGACCACAGGTTTCCACCATCAAACCTCAGTCATGTTCCCAGTAAACAGGGCTCCAGAATCAAACCAATGACATGTTCCTACGCCACGGGGTTCCAGTGTCAGGCCTCAGTCATGGTCCCCGTGCACAGGGTTCCACAGTCAAACCTCAGTCATGTTGCCAGTCCACAGGTTTCTGCCATCAAACCTCAGTCAAGTTCCCGGGCCACAGGGTTCCAGAATCAAGCCTCAGTCATTTTGCCAGGCCAGAGTGTTCCACCATCAAACCTCAGTCATGATCCCAGGCCACATGTTTCCAGAATGAAACCTCAGTCATTTCCGCAGGCCAAACGTTTCCAGAATCAAACCTCAGTCATATTCCCAGGACACAGGGTTCCAGAATCAAACCTGAGTCATGTTCGCAGGCCACAGGTTTCAATAATCAAACCTCAGTCATGTTCCCAGGACACAGGTGTCCAGAATCAAACCTCAGTCATGTTCCCAGGGAACAGGCTTCCAGAAACAAACCTCAGTCATGTTCCCAGGCCACAGGTTTCCAAAATCAAACCTCAGTCTTGTTCCCAGGAAACAAGGTTCCAGAATCAACCCGATATCATGTTTCCTGGCCACAGTCTTCCAGAATCAAGCCTCAGTCATGTTGCCAGGCCACAGGTTTCCACCATCAAACCTCAGACATGTCACAGGCCACAGGGTTCCAGAATCAAACCGTTCTCATGTTCCCAGGCCACATGGTTCCAGAATCCACCGATGTCATGTTCCCAGGCCACAGGGTTCCTGAATCAATCCTCAGTTATGTTCCCAGGCTACAGGGTTCCAGAATAAAACCTCAGTCATGTTCCCAGTCCACAGGGTTCCAGAACCAAGGCTCAGTCAGGTTCCCGGGACACAGTATTCCACAATCTAAACAGATGTCATGTTCCAAGTCCTCAGGGTTCCAGAATCCACCCATGTCATGTTCCCAGGCCACAGGGTTCCAGAATCAATCCTCAGTTATGTTCCCAGGCTACAGGGTTCCAGAATAAAACCTCAGTCATGTTCCCAGTCCACAGGCTTCCAGAACCAAGGCTCAGTCAGGTTCCCGGGGCACAGTATTCCACAATCTAAACAGATGCCATGTTCCCAGGCCTGAGGGTTCCAGAATCCACCCATGTCATGTCCCAGGCCACAGGGTTCCAGAATCAATCCTCAGTTATGTTCCCAGGCTACAGGGTTCCAGAATAAAACCTCAGTCATGTTCCCAGTCCACAGGGTTCCAGAACCAAGGCTCAGTCAGGTTCCCGGGGCACAGTATTCCAAAATCTAAACAGATGTCATGTTCCCAGGCCACAGTTTTCCAGAATCACGCTTCAGTCATGTTCCTAGGCCACAGGGATCGAGAATCAAACCTCCGTCATATTGCCAGGACATAGGGTACCACCATCAAACCTCAGTCATATTCCCAGTCCACAGGTTTCCAGAATCAAACCGATGTCATGTTCCCAGGAAACAGGGTTCCAGAATCCATACCGATGTCATGTTCCAAGGCCATAGGATTCCACACTCTAACATCAGTCATGTTCCCAGGCCAATGGATTCCAGAATCAAACCTCAATCATATTCCTAGGCCACATGGTTCCACAGTCAAACCTCAGTCGTGTTCCCAGTAAACAGGGCTCCAGAATTAAACCTCAGTCATGTTCCCAGGCCACAGGTTTCCAGAATCAAACCGATGTCATGTTCCCAGGAAACAGGGTTCCAGAATCCATACCGATGTCATGTTCCAAGGCCACAGGATTCCACACTCTAACATCAGTCATGTTCCCAGGCCACAGGGTTCCAGAATCAAACCTCCGTCATGTTGCCAGGCCATAGGGTACCACCATCAAACCTCAGTCATATTTCCAGGCCACAGGGTTCCAGAATCCACCGATGTCATGTTCCCAGGACACAGGGTTCCAGAACCAAGGCTCAGTCAGGTTCCCGGGGCACAGTATTCCACAATCTAAACAGATGTCATGTTCCCAGGCCACAGTTTTCCAGAATCACGCCTCACTTTTGTTCCCAGGCTACAGGGTTCCAGAATCAAGCCTCAGTCATTTTGCCAGGCCAGAGTGTTCCACCATCAAACCTCAGTCATGATTCCAGGAAACATGTTTCCACAATGAAACCTCAGTCATTTTCCCTGGCCAAAGGTTTCCAGAATCAAACTTCAGTCATATTCCCAGTACACAGGTGTCCAGAATCAAACCTCAGTCATGTACCCAGGGAACAGGCTTCCAGAAACAAACCTCAGTCATGTTCCCAGGCCACAGAGTTCCAGAATCAAACCTCAGTCTTGTTCCCAGGACACAGGTTTCCAGAATCAACCCGATATCATATTTCCTGGACACATTATTCCAGAATCAAACCTCAGTCATGTTTCCAGGCCACAGGTTTCCACCATCAAACCTCAGACATGTTCCCAGGCCAAAGGGTTCCAGAATCAAACCGTTCTCATGTTCCCAGGCCACAGGGTTCCAGAATCCACCGATGTCATGTTCCCAGGCCACAGGGTTCCAGAACCAAGGTTCAGTCAGGTTTCCGGGGAACAGTATTCCACAATCTAAACAGATGTCATGTTCCCATGCCACAGGTTTCCAAAATCACGCCTCAGTCATATTCCCAGGCCACAGGTTTCAAGAATCAAACCGATTTCATGTTCCCAGGCAACAGCGTACCAGATTCCAAAACAATCTCATGTTCCCAGGCCACAGGATTCCACACTCTAACATCAGTCATGTTCCCAGGCCAATGGTTTCCAGAATCAAACCTCAGTCATATTCCCAGGCCACATGGTTCCAGAATAAACCCTCAGTCATGTTACCTGGACATAGGTTTCAGAAATAAAATCCCAGTCATGTTCCCAGGACACAGGGTTCCACAATTAAACCTCAGTTATATTCCCAGGCCAGAGGGTTCCACAATCAAACCTCAGTCCTGTTTCCAAACCACGGTTTCACCATCAAGCCTCAGTCATGTTCCCAGGCCAGTGTGTTCCACAATCAAACATAAGTCATCTTGCCAAGACACAGGGTTCCACCATCAAACCTCATGCATGTTGCCAGGCCACAGGCTTCCACCATCAAGCCTCACTCATGTTCCCAAGGCTGAGGTTTCCACTATCAAACCTCAATCATGTTGCCAGACCACAGGTTTCCACCATCAAACCTCAGTCATGTTCCCAGTAAACAGGGCTCCAGAATCAAACCAATGACATGTTCCTACGCCACGGGGTTCCAGTGTCAGGCCTCAGTCATGGTCCCCGTGCACAGGGTTCCACAGTCAAACCTCAGTCATGTTGCCAGTCCACAGGTTTCTGCCATCAAACCTCAGTCAAGTTCCCGGGCCACAGGGTTCCAGAATCAAGCCTCAGTCATTTTGCCAGGCCAGAGTGTTCCACCATCAAACCTCAGTCATGATCCCAGGCCACATGTTTCCAGAATGAAACCTCAGTCATTTCCGCAGGCCAAACATTTCCAGAATCAAACCTCAGTCATATTCCCAGGACACAGGGTTCCAGAATCAAACCTGAGTCATGTTCGCAGGCCACAGGTTTCAATAATCAAACCTCAGTCATGTTCCCAGGACACAGGTGTCCAGAATCAAACCTCAGTCATGTTCCCAGGGAACAGGCTTCCAGAAACAAACCTCAGTCATGTTCCCAGGCCACAGGTTTCCAAAATCAAACCTCAGTCTTGTTCCCAGGAAACAAGGTTCCAGAATCAACCCGATATCATGTTTCCTGGCCACAGTCTTCCAGAATCAAGCCTCAGTCATGTTGCCAGGCCACAGGTTTCCACCATCAAACCTCAGACATGTCACAGGCCACAGGGTTCCAGAATCAAACCGTTCTCATGTTCCCAGGCCACATGGTTCCAGAATCCACCGATGTCATGTTCCCAGGCCACAGGGTTCCTGAATCAATCCTCAGTTATGTTCCCAGGCTACAGGGTTCCAGAATAAAACCTCAGTCATGTTCCCAGTCCACAGGGTTCCAGAACCAAGGCTCAGTCAGGTTCCCGGGACACAGTATTCCACAATCTAAACAGATGTCATGTTCCAAGTCCTCAGGGTTCCAGAATCCACCCATGTCATGTTCCCAGGCCACAGGGTTCCAGAATCAATCCTCAGTTATGTTCCCAGGCTACAGGGTTCCAGAATAAAACCTCAGTCATGTTCCCAGTCCACAGGCTTCCAGAACCAAGGCTCAGTCAGGTTCCCGGGGCACAGTATTCCACAATCTAAACAGATGCCATGTTCCCAGGCCTGAGGGTTCCAGAATCCACCCATGTCATGTCCCAGGCCACAGGGTTCCAGAATCAATCCTCAGTTATGTTCCCAGGCTACAGGGTTCCAGAATAAAACCTCAGTCATGTTCCCAGTCCACAGGGTTCCAGAACCAAGGCTCAGTCAGGTTCCCGGGGCACAGTATTCCAAAATCTAAACAGATGTCATGTTCCCAGGCCACAGTTTTCCAGAATCACGCTTCAGTCATGTTCCTAGGCCACAGGGATCGAGAATCAAACCTCCGTCATATTGCCAGGACATAGGGTACCACCATCAAACCTCAGTCATATTCCCAGTCCACAGGTTTCCAGAATCAAACCGATGTCATGTTCCCAGGAAACAGGGTTCCAGAATCCATACCGATGTCATGTTCCAAGGCCACAGGATTCCACACTCTAACATCAGTCATGTTCCCAGGCCAATGGATTCCAGAATCAAACCTCAATCATATTCCTAGGCCACATGGTTCCACAGTCAAACCTCAGTCGTGTTCCCAGTAAACAGGGCTCCAGAATTAAACCTCAGTCATGTTCCCAGGCCACAGGTTTCCAGAATCAAACCTCAGTCTTGTTCCCAGGACACAAGTTTCCAGAATCAACCCGATATCATGGTTCCTGGCCACAGTCTTCCAGAATAAAACCTTAGTCATGTTGCCAAGCCACAGGTTTCCACCATCAAACCTCAGACATGTTTCCAGGCCACAGGGTTCCAGAATCAAACCGTTCTCATGTTCCTAGGACACAGGGTTCCAGAATCCACCGATGTCATGTTCCCAGGCCACAGGGTTCGAGAATCAATCCTCAGTTATGTTCCCAGGCTACAGGGTTCCAGAATAAAACCTCAGTCATGTTCCCAGTCCACAGGGTTCCAGAATCAAGGCTCAGTCAGGTTCCCGGGGCACAGTATTCGACAATCTAAACAGATGTCACATTCCCAGTCCCCAGGGTTCGAGAATCCACCGATATCATGTTCTCAGGCCACAGGGTTCCAGAATCAATCCTCAGTTATGTTCCCAGGCTACAGGGTTCCAGAATAAAACCTCAGTCATGTTCCCAGTCCACAGGGTTTCAGAACCAAGGCTCATTCAGGTTCCTGGGGCACAGTATTCCACAATCTAAACAGATGTCATGTTCCCAGGCCACAGTTTTCCAGAATCACGCCTCAGTCATGTTGCCAGGCCACAGGGATCCAGAATCAAACCTCAGTCATGTTGCCAGGCCATAGGGTACCACCATCAAACCTCAGTCATATTCCCAGGCCACAGGTTTCCAGAATCAAACCGATGTCATGTTCCCAGGAAACAGGGTTCCAGAATCCATACCGATGTCATGTTCCAAGGCCACAGGATTCCACACTCTAACATCAGTCATGTTCCCAGGCCACAGGGTTCCAGAATCAAACCTCCGACATGTTGCCAGGCCATAGGGTACCACCATCAAACCTCAGTCATATTTCCAGGCCACAGGGTTCCAGAATCCACCGATGTCATGTTCCCAGGACACAGGGTTCCAGAACCAAGGCTCAGTCAGGTTCCCGGGGCACAGTATTCCACAATCTAAACAGATGTCATGTTCCCAGGCCACAGTTTTCCAGAATCACGCCTCACTTTTGTTCCCAGGCTACAGGGTTCCAGAATCAAGCCTCAGTCATTTTGCCAGGCCAGAGTGTTCCACCATCAAACCTCAGTCATGATTCCAGGAAACATGTTTCCACAATGAAACCTCAGTCATTTTCCCTGGCCAAAGGTTTCCAGAATCAAACTTCAGTCATATTCCCAGTACACAGGTGTCCAGAATCAAACCTCAGTCATGTACCCAGGGAACAGGCTTCCAGAAACAAACCTCAGTCATGTTCCCAGGCCACAGAGTTCCAGAATCAAACCTTAGTCTTGTTCCCAGGACACAGGTTTCCAGAATCAACCCGATATCATATTTCCTGGACACATTATTCCAGAATCAAACCTCAGTCATGTTTCCAGGCCACAGGTTTCCACCATCAAACCTCAGACATGTTCCCAGGCCAAAGGGTTCCAGAATCAAACCGTTCTCATGTTCCCAGGCCACAGGGTTCCAGAATCCACCGATGTCATGTTCCCAGTCCACAGGGTTCCAGAACCAAGGTTCAGTCAGGTTTCCGGGGAACAGTATTCCACAATCTAAACAGATGTCATGTTCCCATGCCACAGGTTTCCAAAATCACGCCTCAGTCATATTCCCAGGCCACAGGTTTCAAGAATCAAACCGATTTCATGTTCCCAGGCAACAGCGTACCAGATTCCAAAACAATCTCATGTTCCCAGGCCACAGGATTCCACACTCTAACATCAGTCAAGTTCCCAGGCCAATGGTTTCCAGAATCAAACCTCAGTCATATTCCCAGGCCACATGGTTCCAGAATAAACCCTCAGTCACGTTACCTGGACAAAGGTTTCAGAAATAAAATCCCAGTCATGTTCCCAGGACACAGGGTTCCACAATTAAACCTCAGTTATATTCCCAGGCCAGAGGGTTCCACAATCAAACCTCAGTCCTGTTTCCAAACCACGGTTTCACCATCAAGCCTCAGTCATGTTCCCAGGCCAGTGTGTTCCACAATCAAACATAAGTCATCTTGCCAAGACACAGGGTTCCACCATCAAACCTCATGCATGTTGCCAGGCCACAGGCTTCCACCATCAAGCCTCACTCATGTTCCCAAGGCTGAGGTTTCCACTATCAAACCTCAATCATGTTGCCAGACCACAGGTTTCCACCATCAAACCTCAGTCATGTTCCCAGTAAACAGGGCTCCAGAATCAAACCAATGACATGTTCCTACGCCACGGGGTTCCAGTGTCAGGCCTCAGTCATGGTCCCCGTGCACAGGGTTCCACAGTCAAACCTCAGTCATGTTGCCAGTCCACAGGTTTCTGCCATCAAACCTCAGTCAAGTTCCCGGGCCACAGGGTTCCAGAATCAAGCCTCAGTCATTTTGCCAGGCCAGAGTGTTCCACCATCAAACCTCAGTCATGATCCCAGGCCACATGTTTCCAGAATGAAACCTCAGTCATTTCCGCAGGCCAAACGTTTCCAGAATCAAACCTCAGTCATATTCCCAGGACACAGGGTTCCAGAATCAAACCTGAGTCATGTTCGCAGGCCACAGGTTTCAATAATCAAACCTCAGTCATGTTCCCAGGACACAGGTGTCCAGAATCAAACCTCAGTCATGTTCCCAGGGAACAGGCTTCCAGAAACAAACCTCAGTCATGTTCCCAGGCCACAGGTTTCCAAAATCAAACCTCAGTCTTGTTCCCAGGAAACAAGGTTCCAGAATCAACCCGATATCATGTTTCCTGGCCACAGTCTTCCAGAATCAAGCCTCAGTCATGTTGCCAGGCCACAGGTTTCCACCATCAAACCTCAGACATGTCACAGGCCACAGGGTTCCAGAATCAAACCGTTCTCATGTTCCCAGGCCACAGGGTTCCAGAATCCACTGATGTCATGTTCCCAGGCCACAGGGTTCCTGAATCAATCCTCAGTTATGTTCCCAGGCTACAGGGTTCCAGAACCAAGGCTCAGTCAGGTTCCCGGGGCACAGTATTCCACAATCTAAACAGATGTCATGTTCCCAGTCCTCAGGGTTCCAGAATCCACCCATGTCATGTTCCCAGGCCACAGGGTTCCAGAATCAATCCTCAGTTATGTTCCCAGGCCACAGGGTTCCTGAATCAATCCTCAGTTATGTTCCCAGGCTACAGGGTTCCAGAACCAAGGCTCAGTCAGGTTCCCGGGGCACAGTATTCCACAATCTAAACAGATGCCATGTTCCCAGGCCTGAGGGTTCCAGAATCCACCCATGTCATGTTCCCAGGCCACAGGGTTCCAGAATCAATCCTCAGTTATGTTCCCAGGCTACAGGGTTCCAGAATAAAACCTCAGTCATGTTCCCAGTCCACAGGGTTCCAGAACCAAGGCTCAGTCAGGTTCCCGGGGCCCAGTATTCCAAAATCTAAACAGATGTCATGTTCCCAGGCCACCGTTTTCCAGAATCACGCTTCAGTCATGTTCCTAGGCCACAGGGATCGAGAATCAAACCTCCGTCATATTGCCAGGACATAGGGTACCACCATCAAACCTCAGTCATATTCCCAGTCCACAGGTTTCCAGAATCAAACCGATGTCATGTTCCCAGGAAACAGGGTTCCAGAATCCATACCGATGTCATGTTCCAAGGCCACAGGATTCCACACGCTAACATCAATCATGTTCCCAGGCCACAGGGTTCCAGAATCAAACCTCCGTCATGTTGCCAGGCCATAGGGTACCACCATCAAACCTCAGTCATATTTCCAGGCCACAGGGTTCCAGAATCCACCGATGTCATGTTCCCAGGACACAGGGTTCCAGAACCAAGGCTCAGTCAGGTTCCCGGGGCACAGTATTCCACAATCTAAACAGATGTCATGTTCCCAGGCCACAGTTTTCCAGAATCACGCCTCACTTTTGTTCCCAGGCTACAGGGTTCCAGAATCAAGCCTCAGTCATTTTGCCAGGCCAGAGTGTTCCACCATCAAACCTCAGTCATGATTCCAGGAAACATGTTTCCACAATGAAACCTCAGTCATTTTCCCTGTCCAAAGGTTTCCAGAATCAAACTTCAGTCATATTCCCAGTACACAGGTGTCCAGAATCAAACCTCAGTCATGTACCCAGGGAACAGGCTTCCAGAAACAAACCTCAGTCATGTTCCCAGGCCACAGAGTTCCAGAATCAAACCTCAGTCTTGTTCCCAGGACACAGGTTTCCAGAATCAACCCGATATCATATTTCCTGGACACATTATTCCAGAATCAAACCTCAGTCATGTTTCCAGGCCACAGGTTTCCACCATCAAACCTCAGACATGTTCCCAGGCCAAAGGGTTCCAGAATCAAACCGTTCTCATGTTCCCAGGCCACAGGGTTCCAGAATCCACCGATGTCATGTTCCCAGGCCACAGGGTTCCAGAACCAAGGTTCAGTCAGGTTTCCGGGGAACAGTATTCCACAATCTAAACAGATGTCATGTTCCCATGCCACAGGTTTCCAAAATCACGCCTCAGTCATATTCCCAGGCCACAGGTTTCAAGAATCAAACCGATTTCATGTTCCCAGGCAACAGCGTACCAGATTCCAAAACAATCTCATGTTCCCAGGCCACAGGATTCCACACTCTAACATCAGTCATGTTCCCAGGCCAATGGTTTCCAGAATCAAACCTCAGTCATATTCCCAGGCCACATGGTTCCAGAATAAACCCTCAGTCATGTTACCTGGACATAGGTTTCAGAAATAAAATCCCAGTCATGTTCCCAGGACACAGGGTTCCACAATTAAACCTCAGTTATATTCCCAGGCCAGAGGGTTCCACAATCAAACCTCAGTCCTGTTTCCAAACCACGGTTTCACCATCAAGCCTCAGTCATGTTCCCAGGCCAGTGTGTTCCACAATCAAACATAAGTCATCTTGCCAAGACACAGGGTTCCACCATCAAACCTCATGCATGTTGCCAGGCCACAGGCTTCCACCATCAAGCCTCACTCATGTTCCCAAGGCTGAGGTTTCCACTATCAAACCTCAATCATGTTGCCAGACCACAGGTTTCCACCATCAAACCTCAGTCATGTTCCCAGTAAACAGGGCTCCAGAATCAAACCAATGACATGTTCCTACGCCACGGGGTTCCAGTGTCAGGCCTCAGTCATGGTCCCCGTGCACAGGGTTCCACAGTCAAACCTCAGTCATGTTGCCAGTCCACAGGTTTCTGCCATCAAACCTCAGTCAAGTTCCCGGGCCACAGGGTTCCAGAATCAAGCCTCAGTCATTTTGCCAGGCCAGAGTGTTCCACCATCAAACCTCAGTCATGATCCCAGGCCACATGTTTCCAGAATGAAACCTCAGTCATTTCCGCAGGCCAAACGTTTCCAGAATCAAACCTCAGTCATATTCCCAGGACACAGGGTTCCAGAATCAAACCTGAGTCATGTTCGCAGGCCACAGGTTTCAATAATCAAACCTCAGTCATGTTCCCAGGACACAGGTGTCCAGAATCAAACCTCAGTCATGTTCCCAGGGAACAGGCTTCCAGAAACAAACCTCAGTCATGTTCCCAGGCCACAGGTTTCCAAAATCAAACCTCAGTCTTGTTCCCAGGAAACAAGGTTCCAGAATCAACCCGATATCATGTTTCCTGGCCACAGTCTTCCAGAATCAAGCCTCAGTCATGTTGCCAGGCCACAGGTTTCCACCATCAAACCTCAGACATGTCACAGGCCACAGGGTTCCAGAATCAAACCGTTCTCATGTTCCCAGGCCACATGGTTCCAGAATCCACCGATGTCATGTTCCCAGGCCACAGGGTTCCTGAATCAATCCTCAGTTATGTTCCCAGGCTACAGGGTTCCAGAATAAAACCTCAGTCATGTTCCCAGTCCACAGGGTTCCAGAACCAAGGCTCAGTCAGGTTCCCGGGACACAGTATTCCACAATCTAAACAGATGTCATGTTCCAAGTCCTCAGGGTTCCAGAATCCACCCATGTCATGTTCCCAGGCCACAGGGTTCCAGAATCAATCCTCAGTTATGTTCCCAGGCTACAGGGTTCCAGAATAAAACCTCAGTCATGTTCCCAGTCCACAGGCTTCCAGAACCAAGGCTCAGTCAGGTTCCCGGGGCACAGTATTCCACAATCTAAACAGATGCCATGTTCCCAGGCCTGAGGGTTCCAGAATCCACCCATGTCATGTCCCAGGCCACAGGGTTCCAGAATCAATCCTCAGTTATGTTCCCAGGCTACAGGGTTCCAGAATAAAACCTCAGTCATGTTCCCAGTCCACAGGGTTCCAGAACCAAGGCTCAGTCAGGTTCCCGGGGCACAGTATTCCAAAATCTAAACAGATGTCATGTTCCCAGGCCACAGTTTTCCAGAATCACGCTTCAGTCATGTTCCTAGGCCACAGGGATCGAGAATCAAACCTCCGTCATATTGCCAGGACATAGGGTACCACCATCAAACCTAAGTCATATTCCCAGTCCACAGGTTTCCAGAATCAAACCGATGTCATGTTCCCAGGAAACAGGGTTCCAGAATCCATACCGATGTCATGTTCCAAGGCCACAGGATTCCACACTCTAACATCAGTCATGTTCCCAGGCCAATGGATTCCAGAATCAAACCTCAATCATATTCCTAGGCCACATGGTTCCACAGTCAAACCTCAGTCGTGTTCCCAGTAAACAGGGCTCCAGAATTAAACCTCAGTCATGTTCCCAGGCCACAGGTTTCCAGAATCAAACCTCAGTCTTGTTCCCAGGACACAAGTTTCCAGAATCAACCCGATATCATGGTTCCTGGCCACAGTCTTCCAGAATAAAACCTTAGTCATGTTGCCAAGCCACAGGTTTCCACCATCAAACCTCAGACATGTTTCCAGGCCACAGGGTTCCAGAATCAAACCGTTCTCATGTTCCTAGGACACAGGGTTCCAGAATCCACCGATGTCATGTTCCCAGGCCACAGGGTTCGAGAATCAATCCTCAGTTATGTTCCCAGGCTACAGGGTTCCAGAATAAAACCTCAGTCATGTTCCCAGTCCACAGGGTTCCAGAATCAAGGCTCAGTCAGGTTCCCGGGGCACAGTATTCGACAATCTAAACAGATGTCACATTCCCAGTCCCCAGGGTTCGAGAATCCACCGATATCATGTTCTCAGGCCACAGGGTTCCAGAATCAATCCTCAGTTATGTTCCCAGGCTACAGGGTTCCAGAATAAAACCTCAGTCATGTTCCCAGTCCACAGGGTTTCAGAACCAAGGCTCATTCAGGTTCCTGGGGCACAGTATTCCACAATCTAAACAGATGTCATGTTCCCAGGCCACAGTTTTCCAGAATCACGCCTCAGTCATGTTGCCAGGCCACAGGGATCCAGAATCAAACCTCAGTCATGTTGCCAGGCCATAGGGTACCACCATCAAACCTCAGTCATATTCCCAGGCCACAGGTTTCCAGAATCAAACCGATGTCATGTTCCCAGGAAACAGGGTTCCAGAATCCATACCGATGTCATGTTCCAAGGCCACAGGATTCCACACTCTAACATCAGTCATGTTCCCAGGCCACAGGGTTCCAGAATCAAACCTCCGACATGTTGCCAGGCCATAGGGTACCACCATCAAACCTCAGTCATATTTCCAGGCCACAGGGTTCCAGAATCCACCGATGTCATGTTCCCAGGACACAGGGTTCCAGAACCAAGGCTCAGTCAGGTTCCCGGGGCACAGTATTCCACAATCTAAACAGATGTCATGTTCCCAGGCCACAGTTTTCCAGAATCACGCCTCACTTTTGTTCCCAGGCTACAGTGTTCCAGAATCAAGCCTCAGTCATTTTGCCAGGCCAGAGTGTTCCACCATCAAACCTCAGTCATGATTCCAGGAAACATGTTTCCACAATGAAACCTCAGTCATTTTCCCTGGCCAAAGGTTTCCAGAATCAAACTTCAGTCATATTCCCAGTACACAGGTGTCCAGAATCAAACCTCAGTCATGTACCCAGGGAACAGGCTTCCAGAAACAAACCTCAGTCATGTTCCCAGGCCACAGAGTTCCAGAATCAAACCTTAGTCTTGTTCCCAGGACACAGGTTTCCAGAATCAACCCGATATCATATTTCCTGGACACATTATTCCAGAATCAAACCTCAGTCATGTTTCCAGGCCACAGGTTTCCACCATCAAACCTCAGACATGTTCCCAGGCCAAAGGGTTCCAGAATCAAACCGTTCTCATGTTCCCAGGCCACAGGGTTCCAGAATCCACCGATGTCATGTTCCCAGTCCACAGGGTTCCAGAACCAAGGTTCAGTCAGGTTTCCGGGGAACAGTATTCCACAATCTAAACAGATGTCATGTTCCCATGCCACAGGTTTCCAAAATCACGCCTCAGTCATATTCCCAGGCCACAGGTTTCAAGAATCAAACCGATTTCATGTTCCCAGGCAACAGCGTACCAGATTCCAAAACAATCTCATGTTCCCAGGCCACAGGATTCCACACTCTAACATCAGTCAAGTTCCCAGGCCAATGGTTTCCAGAATCAAACCTCAGTCATATTCCCAGGCCACATGGTTCCAGAATAAACCCTCAGTCACGTTACCTGGACAAAGGTTTCAGAAATAAAATCCCAGTCATGTTCCCAGGACACAGGGTTCCACAATTAAACCTCAGTTATATTCCCAGGCCAGAGGGTTCCACAATCAAACCTCAGTCCTGTTTCCAAACCACGGTTTCACCATCAAGCCACAGTCATGTTCCCAGGCCAGTGTGTTCCACAATCAAACATAAGTCATCTTGCCAAGACACAGGGTTCCACCATCAAACCTCATGCATGTTGCCAGGCCACAGGCTTCCACCATCAAGCCTCACTCATGTTCCCAAGGCTGAGGTTTCCACTATCAAACCTCAATCATGTTGCCAGACCACAGGTTTCCACCATCAAACCTCAGTCATGTTCCCAGTAAACAGGGCTCCAGAATCAAACCAATGACATGTTCCTACGCCACGGGGTTCCAGTGTCAGGCCTCAGTCATGGTCCCCGTGCACAGGGTTCCACAGTCAAAACTCAGTCATGTTGCCAGTCCACAGGTTTCTGCCATCAAACCTCAGTCAAGTTCCCGGGCCACAGGGTTCCAGAATCAAGCCTCAGTCATTTTGCCAGGCCAGAGTGTTCCACCATCAAACCTCAGTCATGATCCCAGGCCACATGTTTCCAGAATGAAACCTCAGTCATTTCCGCAGGCCAAACGTTTCCAGAATCAAACCTCAGTCATATTCCCAGGACACAGGGTTCCAGAATCAAACCTGAGTCATGTTCGCAGGCCACAGGTTTCAATAATCAAACCTCAGTCATGTTCCCAGGACACAGGTGTCCAGAACCAAACCTCAGTCATGTTCCCAGGGAACAGGCTTCCAGAAACAAACCTCAGTCATGTTCCCAGGCCACAGGTTTCCAAAATCAAACCTCAGTCTTGTTCCCAGGAAACAAGGTTCCAGAATCAACCCGATATCATGTTTCCTGGCCACAGTCTTCCAGAATCAAGCCTCAGTCATGTTGCCAGGCCACAGGTTTCCACCATCAAACCTCAGACATGTCACAGGCCACAGGGTTCCAGAATCAAACCGTTCTCATGTTCCCAGGCCACAGGGTTCCAGAATCCACCGATGTCATGTTCCCAGGCCACAGGGTTCCTGAATCAATCCTCAGTTATGTTCCCAGGCTACAGGGTTCCAGAATAAAACCTCAGTCATGTTCCCAGTCCACAGGGTTCCAGAACCAAGGCTCAGTCAGGTTCCCGGGACACAGTATTCCACAATCTAAACAGATGTCATGTTCCAAGTCCTCAGGGTTCCAGAATCCACCCATGTCATGTTCCCAGGCCACAGGGTTCCAGAATCAATCCTCAGTTATGTTCCCAGGCTACAGGGTTCCAGAATAAAACCTCAGTCATGTTCCCAGTCCACAGGCTTCCAGAACCAAGGCTCAGTCAGGTTCCCGGGGCACAGTATTCCACAATCTAAACAGATGCCATGTTCCCAGGCCTGAGGGTTCTAGAATCCACCCATGTCATGTTCCCAGGCCACAGGGTTCCAGAATCAATCCTCAGTTATGTTCCCAGGCTACAGGGTTCCAGAATAAAACCTCAGTCATGTTCCCAGTCCACAGGGTTCCAGAACCAAGGCTCAGTCAGGTTCCCGGGGCACAGTATTCCAAAATCTAAACAGATGTCATGTTCCCAGGCCACAGTTTTCCAGAATCACGCTTCGGTCATGTTCCTAGGCCACAGGGATCGAGAATCAAACCTCCGTCATATTGCCAGGACATAGGGTACCACCATCAAACCTCAGTCATATTCCCAGTCCACAGGTTTCCAGAATCAAACCGATGTCATGTTCCCAGGAAACAGGGTTCCAGAATCCATACCGATGTCATGTTCCAAGGCCACAGGATTCCACACTCTAACATCAGTCATGTTCCCAGGCCACAGGGTTCCAGAATCAAACCTCCGTCATGTTGCCAGGCCATAGGGTACCACCATCAAACCTCAGTCATATTTCCAGGCCACAGGGTTCCAGAATCCACCGATGTCATGTTCCCAGGACACAGGGTTCCAGAACCAAGGCTCAGTCAGGTTCCCGGGGCACAGTATTCCACAATCTAAACAGATGTCATGTTCCCAGGCCACAGTTTTCCAGAATCACGCCTCACTTTTGTTCCCAGGCTACAGGGTTCCAGAATCAAGCCTCAGTCATTTTGCCAGGCCAGAGTGTTCCACCATCAAACCTCAGTCATGATTCCAGGAAACATGTTTCCACAATGAAACCTCAGTCATTTTCCCTGGCCAAAGGTTTCCAGAATCAAACTTCAGTCATATTCCCAGTACACAGGTGTCCAGAATCAAACCTCAGTCATGTACCCAGGGAACAGGCTTCCAGAAACAAACCTCAGTCATGTTCCCAGGCCACAGAGTTCCAGAATCAAACCTCAGTCTTGTTCCCAGGACACAGGTTTCCAGAATCAACCCGATATCATATTTCCTGGACACATTATTCCAGAATCAAACCTCAGTCATGTTTCCAGGCCACAGGTTTCCACCATCAAACCTCAGACATGTTCCCAGGCCAAAGGGTTCCAGAATCAAACCGTTCTCATGTTCCCAGGCCACAGGGTTCCAGAATCCACCGATGTCATGTTCCCAGGCCACAGGGTTCCAGAACCAAGGTTCAGTCAGGTTTCCGGGGAACAGTATTCCACAATCTAAACAGATGTCATGTTCCCATGCCACAGGTTTCCAAAATCACGCCTCAGTCATATTCCCAGGCCACAGGTTTCAAGAATCAAACCGATTTCATGTTCCCAGGCAACAGCGTACCAGATTCCAAAACAATCTCATGTTCCCAGGCCACAGGATTCCACACTCTAACATCAGTCATGTTCCCAGGCCAATGGTTTCCAGAATCAAACCTCAGTCATATTCCCAGGCCACATGGTTCCAGAATAAACCCTCAGTCATGTTACCTGGACACAGGTTTCAGAAATAAAATCCCAGTCATGTTCCCAGGACACAGGGTTCCACAATTAAACCTCAGTTATATTCCCAGGCCAGAGGGTTCCACAATCAAACCTCAGTCCTGTTTCCAAACCACGGTTTCACCATCAAGCCTCAGTCATGTTCCCAGGCCAGTGTGTTCCACAATCAAACATAAGTCATCTTGCCAAGACACAGGGTTCCACCATCAAACCTCATGCATGTTGCCAGGCCACAGGCTTCCACCATCAAGCCTCACTCATGTTCCCAAGGCTGAGGTTTCCACTATCAAACCTCAATCATGTTGCCAGACCACAGGTTTCCACCATCAAACCTCAGTCATGTTCCCAGTAAACAGGGCTCCAGAATCAAACCAATGACATGTTCCTACGCCACGGGGTTCCAGTGTCAGGCCTCAGTCATGGTCCCCGTGCACAGGGTTCCACAGTCAAACCTCAGTCATGTTGCCAGTCCACAGGTTTCTGCCATCAAACCTCAGTCAAGTTCCCGGGCCACAGGGTTCCAGAATCAAGCCTCAGTCATTTTGCCAGGCCAGAGTGTTCCACCATCAAACCTCAGTCATGATCCCAGGCCACATGTTTCCAGAATGAAACCTCAGTCATTTCCGCAGGCCAAACGTTTCCAGAATCAAACCTCAGTCATATTCCCAGGACACAGGGTTCCAGAATCAAACCTGAGTCATGTTCGCAGGCCACAGGTTTCAATAATCAAACCTCAGTCATGTTCCCAGGACACAGGTGTCCAGAATCAAACCTCAGTCATGTTCCCAGGGAACAGGCTTCCAGAAACAAACCTCAGTCATGTTCCCAGGCCACAGGTTTCCAAAATCAAACCTCAGTCTTGTTCCCAGGAAACAAGGTTCCAGAATCAACCCGATATCATGTTTCCTGGCCACAGTCTTCCAGAATCAAGCCTCAGTCATGTTGCCAGGCCACAGGTTTCCACCATCAAACCTCAGACATGTCACAGGCCACAGGGTTCCAGAATCAAACCGTTCTCATGTTCCCAGGCCACAGGGTTCCAGAATCCACTGATGTCATGTTCCCAGGCCACAGGGTTCCTGAATCAATCCTCAGTTATGTTCCCAGGCTACAGGGTTCCAGAACCAAGGCTCAGTCAGGTTCCCGGGGCACAGTATTCCACAATCTAAACAGATGTCATGTTCCCAGTCCTCAGGGTTCCAGAATCCACCCATGTCATGTTCCCAGGCCACAGGGTTCCAGAATCAATCCTCAGTTATGTTCCCAGGCTACAGGGTTCCAGAATAAAACCTCAGTCATGTTCCCAGTCCACAGGCTTCCAGAACCAAGGCTCAGTCAGGTTCCCGGGGCACAGTATTCCACAATCTAAACAGATGCCATGTTCCCAGGCCTGAGGGTTCCAGAATCCACCCATGTCATGTTCCCAGGCCACAGGGTTCCAGAATCAATCCTCAGTTATGTTCCCAGGCTACAGGGTTCCAGAATAAAACCTCAGTCATGTTCCCAGTCCACAGGGTTCCAGAACCAAGGCTCAGTCAGGTTCCCGGGGCCCAGTATTCCAAAATCTAAACAGATGTCATGTTCCCAGGCCACCGTTTTCCAGAATCACGCTTCAGTCATGTTCCTAGGCCACAGGGATCGAGAATCAAACCTCCGTCATATTGCCAGGACATAGGGTACCACCATCAAACCTCAGTCATATTCCCAGTCCACAGGTTTCCAGAATCAAACCGATGTCATGTTCCCAGGAAACAGGGTTCCAGAATCCATACCGATGTCATGTTCCAAGGCCACAGGATTCCACACGCTAACATCAGTCATGTTCCCAGGCCACAGGGTTCCAGAATCAAACCTCCGTCATGTTGCCAGGCCATAGGGTACCACCATCAAACCTCAGTCATATTTCCAGGCCACAGGGTTCCAGAATCCACCGATGTCATGTTCCCAGGACACAGGGTTCCAGAACCAAGGCTCAGTCAGGTTCCCGGGGCACAGTATTCCACAATCTAAACAGATGTCATGTTCCCAGGCCACAGTTTTCCAGAATCACGCCTCACTTTTGTTCCCAGGCTACAGGGTTCCAGAATCAAGCCTCAGTCATTTTGCCAGGCCAGAGTGTTCCACCATCAAACCTCAGTCATGATTCCAGGAAACATGTTTCCACAATGAAACCTCAGTCATTTTCCCTGGCCAAAGGTTTCCAGAATCAAACTTCAGTCATATTCCCAGTACACAGGTGTCCAGAATCAAACCTCAGTCATGTACCCAGGGAACAGGCTTCCAGAAACAAACCTCAGTCATGTTCCCAGGCCACAGAGTTCCAGAATCAAACCTCAGTCTTGTTCCCAGGACACAGGTTTCCAGAATCAACCCGATATCATATTTCCTGGACACATTATTCCAGAATCAAACCTCAGTCATGTTTCCAGGCCACAGGTTTCCACCATCAAACCTCAGACATGTTCCCAGGCCAAAGGGTTCCAGAATCAAACCGTTCTCATGTTCCCAGGCCACAGGGTTCCAGAATCCACCGATGTCATGTTCCCAGGCCACAGGGTTCCAGAACCAAGGTTCAGTCAGGTTTCCGGGGAACAGTATTCCACAATCTAAACAGATGTCATGTTCCCATGCCACAGGTTTCCAAAATCACGCCTCAGTCATATTCCCAGGCCACAGGTTTCAAGAATCAAACCGATTTCATGTTCCCAGGCAACAGCGTACCAGATTCCAAAACAATCTCATGTTCCCAGGCCACAGGATTCCACACTCTAACATCAGTCATGTTCCCAGGCCAATGGTTTCCAGAATCAAACCTCAGTCATATTCCCAGGCCACATGGTTCCAGAATAAACCCTCAGTCATGTTACCTGGACACAGGTTTCAGAAATAAAATCCCAGTCATGTTCCCAGGACACAGGGTTCCACAATTAAACCTCAGTTATATTCCCAGGCCAGAGGGTTCCACAATCAAACCTCAGTCCTGTTTCCAAACCACGGTTTCACCATCAAGCCTCAGTCATGTTCCCAGGCCAGTGTGTTCCACAATCAAACATAAGTCATCTTGCCAAGACACAGGGTTCCACCATCAAACCTCATGCATGTTGCCAGGCCACAGGCTTCCACCATCAAGCCTCACTCATGTTCCCAAGGCTGAGGTTTCCACTATCAAACCTCAATCATGTTGCCAGACCACAGGTTTCCACCATCAAACCTCAGTCATGTTCCCAGTAAACAGGGCTCCAGAATCAAACCAATGACATGTTCCTACGCCACGGGGTTCCAGTGTCAGGCCTCAGTCATGGTCCCCGTGCACAGGGTTCCACAGTCAAACCTCAGTCATGTTGCCAGTCCACAGGTTTCTGCCATCAAACCTCAGTCAAGTTCCCGGGCCACAGGGTTCCAGAATCAAGCCTCAGTCATTTTGCCAGGCCAGAGTGTTCCACCATCAAACCTCAGTCATGATCCCAGGCCACATGTTTCCAGAATGAAACCTCAGTCATTTCCGCAGGCCAAACGTTTCCAGAATCAAACCTCAGTCATATTCCCAGGACACAGGGTTCCAGAATCAAACCTGAGTCATGTTCGCAGGCCACAGGTTTCAATAATCAAACCTCAGTCATGTTCCCAGGACACAGGTGTCCAGAATCAAACCTCAGTCATGTTCCCAGGGAACAGGCTTCCAGAAACAAACCTCAGTCATGTTCCCAGGCCACAGGTTTCCAAAATCAAACCTCAGTCTTGTTCCCAGGAAACAAGGTTCCAGAATCAACCCGATATCATGTTTCCTGGCCACAGTCTTCCAGAATCAAGCCTCAGTCATGTTGCCAGGCCACAGGTTTCCACCATCAAACCTCAGACATGTCACAGGCCACAGGGTTCCAGAATCAAACCGTTCTCATGTTCCCAGGCCACATGGTTCCAGAATCCACCGATGTCATGTTCCCAGGCCACAGGGTTCCTGAATCAATCCTCAGTTATGTTCCCAGGCTACAGGGTTCCAGAATAAAACCTCAGTCATGTTCCCAGTCCACAGGGTTCCAGAACCAAGGCTCAGTCAGGTTCCCGGGACACAGTATTCCACAATCTAAACAGATGTCATGTTCCAAGTCCTCAGGGTTCCAGAATCCACCCATGTCATGTTCCCAGGCCACAGGGTTCCAGAATCAATCCTCAGTTATGTTCCCAGGCTACAGGGTTCCAGAATAAAACCTCAGTCATGTTCCCAGTCCACAGGCTTCCAGAACCAAGGCTCAGTCAGGTTCCCGGGGCACAGTATTCCACAATCTAAACAGATGCCATGTTCCCAGGCCTGAGGGTTCCAGAATCCACCCATGTCATGTCGCAGGCCACAGGGTTCCAGAATCAATCCTCAGTTATGTTCCCAGGCTACAGGGTTCCAGAATAAAACCTCAGTCATGTTCCCAGTCCACAGGGTTCCAGAACCAAGGCTCAGTCAGGTTCCCGGGGCACAGTATTCCAAAATCTAAACAGATGTCATGTTCCCAGGCCACAGTTTTCCAGAATCACGCTTCAGTCATGTTCCTAGGCCACAGGGATCGAGAATCAAACCTCCGTCATATTGCCAGGACATAGGGTACCACCATCAAACCTCAGTCATATTCCCAGTCCACAGGTTTCCAGAATCAAACCGATGTCATGTTCCCAGGAAACAGGGTTCCAGAATCCATACCGATGTCATGTTCCAAGGCCACAGGATTCCACACTCTAACATCAGTCATGTTCCCAGGCCAATGGATTCCAGAATCAAACCTCAATCATATTCCTAGGCCACATGGTTCCACAGTCAAACCTCAGTCGTGTTCCCAGTAAACAGGGCTCCAGAATTAAACCTCAGTCATGTTCCCAGGCCACAGGTTTCCAGAATCAAACCTCAGTCTTGTTCCCAGGACACAAGTTTCCAGAATCAACCCGATATCATGGTTCCTGGCCACAGTCTTCCAGAATAAAACCTTAGTCATGTTGCCAAGCCACAGGTTTCCACCATCAAACCTCAGACATGTTTCCAGGCCACAGGGTTCCAGAATCAAACCGTTCTCATGTTCCTAGGACACAGGGTTCCAGAATCCACCGATGTCATGTTCCCAGGCCACAGGGTTCGAGAATCAATCCTCAGTTATGTTCCCAGGCTACAGGGTTCCAGAATAAAACCTCAGTCATGTTCCCAGTCCACAGGGTTCCAGAATCAAGGCTCAGTCAGGTTCCCGGGGCACAGTATTCGACAATCTAAACAGATGTCACATTCCCAGTCCCCAGGGTTCGAGAATCCACCGATATCATGTTCTCAGGCCACAGGGTTCCAGAATCAATCCTCAGTTATGTTCCCAGGCTACAGGGTTCCAGAATAAAACCTCAGTCATGTTCCCAGTCCACAGGGTTTCAGAACCAAGGCTCATTCAGGTTCCTGGGGCACAGTATTCCACAATCTAAACAGATGTCATGTTCCCAGGCCACAGTTTTCC
Organism: Balaenoptera physalus; assembly: GCF_965194825.1. Taxonomy (NCBI): domain Eukaryota; kingdom Metazoa; phylum Chordata; class Mammalia; order Artiodactyla; family Balaenopteridae; genus Balaenoptera; species Balaenoptera physalus. The sequence goes on along the minus strand of NC_138900.1, from coordinate 23,057,488 downwards.
AGAATCACGCCTCAGTCATGTTGCCAGGCCACAGGGATCCAGAATCAAACCTCAGTCATGTTGCCAGGCCATAGGGTACCACCATCAAACCTCAGTCATATTCCCAGGCCACAGGTTTCCAGAATCAAACCGATGTCATGTTCCCAGGAAACAGGGTTCCAGAATCCATACCGATGTCATGTTCCAAGGCCACAGGATTCCACACTCTAACATCAGTCATGTTCCCAGGCCACAGGGTTCCAGAATCAAACCTCCGACATGTTGCCAGGCCATAGGGTACCACCATCAAACCTCAGTCATATTTCCAGGCCACAGGGTTCCAGAATCCACCGATGTCATGTTCCCAGGACACAGGGTTCCAGAACCAAGGCTCAGTCAGGTTCCCGGGGCACAGTATTCCACAATCTAAACAGATGTCATGTTCCCAGGCCACAGTTTTCCAGAATCACGCCTCACTTTTGTTCCCAGGCTACAGTGTTCCAGAATCAAGCCTCAGTCATTTTGCCAGGCCAGAGTGTTCCACCATCAAACCTCAGTCATGATTCCAGGAAACATGTTTCCACAATGAAACCTCAGTCATTTTCCCTGGCCAAAGGTTTCCAGAATCAAACTTCAGTCATATTCCCAGTACACAGGTGTCCAGAATCAAACCTCAGTCATGTACCCAGGGAACAGGCTTCCAGAAACAAACCTCAGTCATGTTCCCAGGCCACAGAGTTCCAGAATCAAACCTTAGTCTTGTTCCCAGGACACAGGTTTCCAGAATCAACCCGATATCATATTTCCTGGACACATTATTCCAGAATCAAACCTCAGTCATGTTTCCAGGCCACAGGTTTCCACCATCAAACCTCAGACATGTTCCCAGGCCAAAGGGTTCCAGAATCAAACCGTTCTCATGTTCCCAGGCCACAGGGTTCCAGAATCCACCGATGTCATGTTCCCAGTCCACAGGGTTCCAGAACCAAGGTTCAGTCAGGTTTCCGGGGAACAGTATTCCACAATCTAAACAGATGTCATGTTCCCATGCCACAGGTTTCCAAAATCACGCCTCAGTCATATTCCCAGGCCACAGGTTTCAAGAATCAAACCGATTTCATGTTCCCAGGCAACAGCGTACCAGATTCCAAAACAATCTCATGTTCCCAGGCCACAGGATTCCACACTCTAACATCAGTCAAGTTCCCAGGCCAATGGTTTCCAGAATCAAACCTCAGTCATATTCCCAGGCCACATGGTTCCAGAATAAACCCTCAGTCACGTTACCTGGACAAAGGTTTCAGAAATAAAATCCCAGTCATGTTCCCAGGACACAGGGTTCCACAATTAAACCTCAGTTATATTCCCAGGCCAGAGGGTTCCACAATCAAACCTCAGTCCTGTTTCCAAACCACGGTTTCACCATCAAGCCTCAGTCATGTTCCCAGGCCAGTGTGTTCCACAATCAAACATAAGTCATCTTGCCAAGACACAGGGTTCCACCATCAAACCTCATGCATGTTGCCAGGCCACAGGCTTCCACCATCAAGCCTCACTCATGTTCCCAAGGCTGAGGTTTCCACTATCAAACCTCAATCATGTTGCCAGACCACAGGTTTCCACCATCAAACCTCAGTCATGTTCCCAGTAAACAGGGCTCCAGAATCAAACCAATGACATGTTCCTACGCCACGGGGTTCCAGTGTCAGGCCTCAGTCATGGTCCCCGTGCACAGGGTTCCACAGTCAAAACTCAGTCATGTTGCCAGTCCACAGGTTTCTGCCATCAAACCTCAGTCAAGTTCCCGGGCCACAGGGTTCCAGAATCAAGCCTCAGTCATTTTGCCAGGCCAGAGTGTTCCACCATCAAACCTCAGTCATGATCCCAGGCCACATGTTTCCAGAATGAAACCTCAGTCATTTCCGCAGGCCAAACGTTTCCAGAATCAAACCTCAGTCATATTCCCAGGACACAGGGTTCCAGAATCAAACCTGAGTCATGTTCGCAGGCCACAGGTTTCAATAATCAAACCTCAGTCATGTTCCCAGGACACAGGTGTCCAGAATCAAACCTCAGTCATGTTCCCAGGGAACAGGCTTCCAGAAACAAACCTCAGTCATGTTCCCAGGCCACAGGTTTCCAAAATCAAACCTCAGTCTTGTTCCCAGGAAACAAGGTTCCAGAATCAACCCGATATCATGTTTCCTGGCCACAGTCTTCCAGAATCAAGCCTCAGTCATGTTGCCAGGCCACAGGTTTCCACCATCAAACCTCAGACATGTCACAGGCCACAGGGTTCCAGAATCAAACCGTTCTCATGTTCCCAGGCCACAGGTTTCCAGAATCCACTGATGTCATGTTCCCAGGCCACAGGGTTCCTGAATCAATCCTCAGTTATGTTCCCAGGCTACAGGGTTCCAGAACCAAGGCTCAGTCAGGTTCCCGGGGCACAGTATTCCACAATCTAAACAGATGTCATGTTCCCAGTCCTCAGGGTTCCAGAATCCACCCATGTCATGTTCCCAGGCCACAGGGTTCCAGAATCAAACCTCAGTTATGTTCCCAGGCTACAGGGTTCCAGAATAAAACCTCAGTCATGTTCCCAGTCCACAGGGTTCCAGAACCAAGGCTCAGTCAGGTTCCCGGGGCACAGTATTCCAAAATCTAAACAGATGTCATGTTCCCAGGCCACCGTTTTCCAGAATCACGCTTCAGTCATGTTCCTAGGCCACAGGGATCGAGAATCAAACCTCCGTCATATTGCCAGGACATAGGGTACCACCATCAAACCTCAGTCATATTCCCAGTCCACAGGTTTCCAGAATCAAACCGATGTCATGTTCCCAGGAAACAGGGTTCCAGAATCCATACCGATGTCATGTTCCAAGGCCACAGGATTCCACACTCTAACATCAGTCATGTTCCCAGGCCACAGGGTTCCAGAATCAAACCTCCGTCATGTTGCCAGGCCATAGGGTACCACCATCAAACCTCAGTCATATTTCCAGGCCACAGGGTTCCAGAATCCACCGATGTCATGTTCCCAGTCCACAGGGTTCCAGAACCAAGGTTCAGTCAGGTTTCCGGGGAACAGTATTCCACAATCTAAACAGATGTCATGTTCCCATGCCACAGGTTTCCAAAATCACGCCTCAGTCATATTCCCAGGCCACAGGTTTCAAGAATCAAACCGATTTCATGTTCCCAGGCAACAGCGTACCAGATTCCAAAACAATCTCATGTTCCCAGGCCACAGGATTCCACACTCTAACATCAGTCAAGTTCCCAGGCCAATGGTTTCCAGAATCAAACCTCAGTCATATTCCCAGGCCACATGGTTCCAGAATAAACCCTCAGTCACGTTACCTGGACAAAGGTTTCAGAAATAAAATCCCAGTCATGTTCCCAGGACACAGGGTTCCACAATTAAACCTCAGTTATATTCCCAGGCCAGAGGGTTCCACAATCAAACCTCAGTCCTGTTTCCAAACCACGGTTTCACCATCAAGCCTCAGTCATGTTCCCAGGCCAGTGTGTTCCACAATCAAACATAAGTCATCTTGCCAAGACACAGGGTTCCACCATCAAACCTCATGCATGTTGCCAGGCCACAGGCTTCCACCATCAAGCCTCACTCATGTTCCCAAGGCTGAGGTTTCCACTATCAAACCTCAATCATGTTGCCAGACCACAGGTTTCCACCATCAAACCTCAGTCATGTTCCCAGTAAACAGGGCTCCAGAATCAAACCAATGACATGTTCCTACGCCACGGGGTTCCAGTGTCAGGCCTCAGTCATGGTCCCCGTGCACAGGGTTCCACAGTCAAAACTCAGTCATGTTGCCAGTCCACAGGTTTCTGCCATCAAACCTCAGTCAAGTTCCCGGGCCACAGGGTTCCAGAATCAAGCCTCAGTCATTTTGCCAGGCCAGAGTGTTCCACCATCAAACCTCAGTCATGATCCCAGGCCACATGTTTCTAGAATGAAACCTCAGTCATTTCCGCAGGCCAAACGTTTCCAGAATCAAACCTCAGTCATATTCCCAGGACACAGGGTTCCAGAATCAAACCTGAGTCATGTTCGCAGGCCACAGGTTTCAATAATCAAACCTCAGTCATGTTCCCAGGACACAGGTGTCCAGAATCAAACCTCAGTCATGTTCCCAGGGAACAGGCTTCCAGAAACAAACCTCAGTCATGTTCCCAGGCCACAGGTTTCCAAAATCAAACCTCAGTCTTGTTCCCAGGAAACAAGGTTCCAGAATCAACCCGATATCATGTTTCCTGGCCACAGTCTTCCAGAATCAAGCCTCAGTCATGTTGCCAGGCCACAGGTTTCCACCATCAAACCTCAGACATGTCACAGGCCACAGGGTTCCAGAATCAAACCGTTCTCATGTTCCCAGGCCACAGGGTTCCAGAATCCACTGATGTCATGTTCCCAGGCCACAGGGTTCCTGAATCAATCCTCAGTTATGTTCCCAGGCTACAGGGTTCCAGAACCAAGGCTCAGTCAGGTTCCCGGGGCACAGTATTCCACAATCTAAACAGATGTCATGTTCCCAGTCCTCAGGGTTCCAGAATCCACCCATGTCATGTTCCCAGGCCACAGGGTTCCAGAATCAATCCTCAGTTATGTTCCCAGGCTACAGGGTTCCAGAATAAAACCTCAGTCATGTTCCCAGTCCACAGGGTTCCAGAACCAAGGCTCAGTCAGGTTCCCGGGGCACAGTATTCCAAAATCTAAACAGATGTCATGTTCCCAGGCCACCGTTTTCCAGAATCACGCTTCAGTCATGTTCCTAGGCCACAGGGATCGAGAATCAAACCTCCGTCATATTGCCAGGACATAGGGTACCACCATCAAACCTCAGTCATATTCCCAGTCCACAGGTTTCCAGAATCAAACCGATGTCATGTTCCCAGGAAACAGGGTTCCAGAATCCATACCGATGTCATGTTCCAAGGCCACAGGATTCCACACTCTAACATCAGTCATGTTCCCAGGCCACAGGGTTCCAGAATCAAACCTCCGTCATGTTGCCAGGCCATAGGGTACCACCATCAAACCTCAGTCATATTTCCAGGCCACAGGGTTCCAGAATCCACCGATGTCATGTTCCCAGGACACAGGGTTCCAGAACCAAGGCTCAGTTAGGTTCCCGGGGCACAGTATTCCACAATCTAAACAGATGTCATGTTCCCAGGCCACAGTTTTCCAGAATCACGCCTCACTTTTGTTCCCAGGCTACAGGGTTCCAGAATCAAGCCTCAGTCATTTTGCCAGGCCAGAGTGTTCCACCATCAAACCTCAGTCATGATTCCAGGAAACATGTTTCCACAATGAAACCTCAGTCATTTTCCCTGTCCAAAGGTTTCCAGAATCAAACTTCAGTCATATTCCCAGTACACAGGTGTCCAGAATCAAACCTCAGTCATGTACCCAGGGAACAGGCTTCCAGAAACAAACCTCAGTCATGTTCCCAGGCCACAGAGTTCCAGAATCAAACCTCAGTCTTGTTCCCAGGACACAGGTTTCCAGAATCAACCCGATATCATATTTCCTGGACACATTATTCCAGAATCAAACCTCAGTCATGTTTCCAGGCCACAGGTTTCCACCATCAAACCTCAGACATGTTCCCAGGCCAAAGGGTTCCAGAATCAAACCGTTCTCATGTTCCCAGGCCACAGGGTTCCAGAATCCACCGATGTCATGTTCCCAGGCCACAGGGTTCCAGAACCAAGGTTCAGTCAGGTTTCCGGGGAACAGTATTCCACAATCTAAACAGATGTCATGTTCCCATGCCACAGGTTTCCAAAATCACGCCTCAGTCATATTCCCAGGCCACAGGTTTCAAGAATCAAACCGATTTCATGTTCCCAGGCAACAGCGTACCAGATTCCAAAACAATCTCATGTTCCCAGGCCACAGGATTCCACACTCTAACATCAGTCATGTTCCCAGGCCAATGGTTTCCAGAATCAAACCTCAGTCATATTCCCAGGCCACATGGTTCCAGAATAAACCCTCAGTCATGTTACCTGGACAAAGGTTTCAGAAATAAAATCCCAGTCATGTTCCCAGGACACAGGGTTCCACAATTAAACCTCAGTTATATTCCCAGGCCAGAGGGTTCCACAATCAAACCTCAGTCCTGTTTCCAAACCACGGTTTCACCATCAAGCCTCAGTCATGTTCCCAGGCCAGTGTGTTCCACAATCAAACATAAGTCATCTTGCCAAGACACAGGGTTCCACCATCAAACCTCATGCATGTTGCCAGGCCACAGGCTTCCACCATCAAGCCTCACTCATGTTCCCAAGGCTGAGGTTTCCACTATCAAACCTCAATCATGTTGCCAGACCACAGGTTTCCACCATCAAACCTCAGTCATGTTCCCAGTAAACAGGGCTCCAGAATCAAACCAATGACATGTTCCTACGCCACGGGGTTCCAGTGTCAGGCCTCAGTCATGGTCCCCGTGCACAGGGTTCCACAGTCAAACCTCAGTCATGTTGCCAGTCCACAGGTTTCTGCCATCAAACCTCAGTCAAGTTCCCGGGACACAGGGTTCCAGAATCAAGCCTCAGTCATTTTGCCAGGCCAGAGTGTTCCACCATCAAACCTCAGTCATGATCCCAGGCCACATGTTTCCAGAATGAAACCTCAGTCATTTCCGCAGGCCAAACGTTTCCAGAATCAAACCTCAGTCATATTCCCAGGACACAGGGTTCCACAATCAAACCTGAGTCATGTTCGCAGGCCACAGGTTTCAATAATCAAACCTCAGTCATGTTCCCAGGACACAGGTGTCCAGAATCAAACCTCATTCATGTTCCCAGGGAACAGGCTTCCAGAAACAAACCTCAGTCATGTTCCCAGGCCACAGGTTTCCAAAATCAAACCTCAGTCTTGTTCCCAGGAAACAAGGTTCCAGAATCAACCCGATATCATGTTTCCTGGCCACAGTCTTCCAGAATCAAGCCTCAGTCATGTTGCCAGGCCACAGGTTTCCACCATCAAACCTCAGACATGTCACAGGCCACAGGGTTCCAGAATCAAACCGTTCTCATGTTCCCAGGCCACAGGGTTCCAGAATCCACCGATGTCATGTTCCCAGGCCACAGGGTTCCTGAATCAATCCTCAGTTATGTTCCCAGGCTACAGGGTTCCAGAACCAAGGCTCAGTCAGGTTCCCGGGGCACAGTATTCCACAATCTAAACAGATGTCATGTTCCCAGTCCTAAGGGTTCCAGAATCCACCCATTTCATGTTCCCAGGCCACAGGGTTCCAGAATCAATCCTCAGTTATGTTCCCAGGCTACAGGGTTCCAGAATAAAACCTCAGTCATGTTCCCAGTCCACAGGCTTCCAGAACCAAGGCTCAGTCAGGTTCCCGGGCCACAGTATTCCACAATCTAAACAGATGCCATGTTCCCAGGCCTGAGGGTTCCAGAATCCACCCATGTCATGTTCCCAGGCCACAGGGTTCCAGAATCAATCCTCAGTTATGTTCCCAGGCTACAGGGTTCCAGAATAAAACCTCAGTCATGTTCCCAGTCCACAGGGTTCCAGAACCAAGGCTCAGTCAGGTTCCCGGGGCACAGTATTCCAAAATCTAAACAGATGTCATGTTGCCAGGCCACCGTTTTCCAGAATCACGCTTCAGTCATGTTCCTAGGCCACAGGGATCGAGAATCATACCTCCGTCATATTGCCAGGACATAGGGTACCACCATCAAACCTCAGTCATATTCCCAGTCCACAGGTTTCCAGAATCAAACCGATGTCATGTTCCCAGGAAACAGGTTTCCAGAATCCATACCGATGTCATGTTCCAAGGCCACAGGATTCCACACTCTAACATCAGTCATGTTCCCAGGCCACAGGGTTCCAGAATCAAACCTCCGTCATGTTGCCAGGCCATAGGGTACCACCATCAAACCTCAGTCATATTTCCAGGCCACAGGGTTCCAGAATCCACCGATGTCATGTTCCCAGGACACAGGGTTCCAGAACCAAGGCTCAGTCAGGTTCCCGGGGCACAGTATTCCACAATCTAAACAGATGTCATGTTCCCAGGCCACAGTTTTCCAGAATCACGCCTCACTTTTGTTCCCAGGCTACAGGGTTCCAGAATCAAGCCTCAGTCATTTTGCCAGGCCAGAGTGTTCCACCATCAAACCTCAGTCATGATTCCAGGAAACATGTTTCCACAATGAAACCTCAGTCATTTTCCCTGGCCAAAGGTTTCCAGAATCAAACTTCAGTCATATTCCCAGTACACAGGTGTCCAGAATCAAACCTCAGTCATGTACCCAGGGAACAGGCTTCCAGAAACAAACCTCAGTCATGTTCCCAGGCCATAGAGTTCCAGAATCAAACCTTAGTCTTGTTCCCAGGACACAGGTTTCCAGAATCAACCCGATATCATATTTCCTGGACACATTATTCCAGAATCAAACCTCAGTCATGTTTCCAGGCCACAGGTTTCCACCATCAAACCTCAGACATGTTCCCAGGCCAAAGGGTTCCAGAATCAAACCGTTCTCATGTTCCCAGGCCACAGGGTTCCAGAATCCACCGATGTCATGTTCCCAGGCCACAGGGTTCCAGAACCAAGGTTCAGTCAGGTTTCCGGGGAACAGTATTCCACAATCTAAACAGATGTCATGTTCCCATGCCATAGGTTTCCAAAATCACGCCTCAGTCATATTCCCAGGCCACAGGTTTCAAGAATCAAACCGATTTCATGTTCCCAGGCAACAGCGTACCAGATTCCAAAACAATCTCATGTTCCCAGGCCACAGGATTCCACACTCTAACATCAGTCATGTTCCCAGGCCAATGGTTTCCAGAATCAAACCTCAGTCATATTCCCAGGCCACATGGTTCCAGAATAAACCCTCAGTCACGTTACCTGGACAAAGGTTTCAGAAATAAAATCCCAGTCATGTTCCCAGGACACAGGGTTCCACAATTAAACCTCAGTTATATTCCCAGGCCAGAGGGTTCCACAATCAAACCTCAGTCCTGTTTCCAAACCACGGTTTCACCATCAAGCCTCAGTCATGTTCCCAGGCCAGTGTGTTCCACAATCAAACATAAGTCATCTTGCCAAGACACAGGGTTCCACCATCAAACCTCATGCATGTTGCCAGGCCACAGGCTTCCACCATCAAGCCTCACTCATGTTCCCAAGGCTGAGGTTTCCACTATCAAACCTCAATCATGTTGCCAGACCACAGGTTTCCACCATCAAACCTCAGTCATGTTCCCAGTAAACAGGGCTCCAGAATCAAACCAATGACATGTTCCTACGCCACGGGGTTCCAGTGTCAGGCCTCAGTCATGGTCCCCGTGCACAGGGTTCCACAGTCAAACCTCAGTCATGTTGCCAGTCCACAGGTTTCTGCCATCAAACCTCAGTCAAGTTCCCGGGCCACAGGGTTCCAGAATCAAGCCTCAGTCATTTTGCCAGGCCAGAGTGTTCCACCATCAAACCTCAGTCATGATCCCAGGCCACATGTTTCCAGAATGAAACCTCAGTCATTTCCGCAGGCCAAACGTTTCCAGAATCAAACCTCAGTCATATTCCCAGGACACAGGGTTCCAGAATCAAACCTGAGTCATGTTCGCAGGCCACAGGTTTCAATAATCAAACCTCAGTCATGTTCCCAGGACACAGGTGTCCAGAATCAAACCTCAGTCATGTTCCCAGGGAACAGGCTTCCAGAAACAAACCTCAGTCATGTTCCCAGGCCACAGGTTTCCAAAATCAAACCTCAGTCTTGTTCCCAGGAAACAAGGTTCCAGAATCAACCCGATATCATGTTTCCTGGCCACAGTCTTCCAGAATCAAGCCTCAGTCATGTTGCCAGGCCACAGGTTTCCACCATCAAACCTCAGACATGTCACAGGCCACAGGGTTCCAGAATCAAACCGTTCTCATGTTCCCAGGCCACAGGGTTCCAGAATCCACCGATGTCATGTTCCCAGGCCACAGGGTTCCTGAATCAATCCTCAGTTATGTTCCCAGGCTACAGGGTTCCAGAACCAAGGCTCAGTCAGGTTCCCGGGGCACAGTATTCCACAATCTAAACAGATGTCATGTTCCCAGTCCTAAGGGTTCCAGAATCCACCCATGTCATGTTCCCAGGCCACAGGGTTCCAGAATCAATCCTCAGTTATGTTCCCAGGCTACAGGGTTCCAGAATAAAACCTCAGTCATGTTCCCAGTCCACAGGCTTCCAGAACCAAGGCTCAGTCAGGTTCCCGGGCCACAGTATTCCACAATCTAAACAGATGCCATGTTCCCAGGCCTGAGGGTTCCAGAATCCACCCATGTCATGTTCCCAGGCCACAGGGTTCCAGAATCAATCCTCAGTTATGTTCCCAGGCTACAGGGTTCCAGAATAAAACCTCAGTCATGTTCCCAGTCCACAGGGTTCCAGAACCAAGGCTCAGTCAGGTTCCCGGGGCACAGTATTCCAAAATCTAAACAGATGTCATGTTGCCAGGCCACCGTTTTGCAGAATCACGCTTCAGTCATGTTCCTAGGCCACAGGGATCGAGAATCAAACCTCCGTCATATTGCCAGGACATAGGGTACCACCATCAAACCTCAGTCATATTCCCAGTCCACAGGTTTCCAGAATCAAACCGATGTCATGTTCCCAGGAAACAGGGTTCCAGAATCCATACCGATGTCATGTTCCAAGGCCACAGGATTCCACACTCTAACATCAGTCATGTTCCCAGGCCACAGGGTTCCAGAATCAAACCTCCGTCATGTTGCCAGGCCATAGGGTACCACCATCAAACCTCAGTCATATTTCCAGGCCACAGGGTTCCAGAATCCACCGATGTCATGTTCCCAGGACACAGGGTTCCAGAACCAAGGCTCAGTCAGGTTCCCGGGGCACAGTATTCCACAATCTAAACAGATGTCATGTTCCCAGGCCACAGTTTTCCAGAATCACGCCTCACTTTTGTTCCCAGGCTACAGGGTTCCAGAATCAAGCCTCAGTCATTTTTCCAGGCCAGAGTGTTCCACCATCAAACCTCAGTCATGATTCCAGGAAACATGTTTCCACAATGAAACCTCAGTCATTTTCCCTGGCCAAAGGTTTCCAGAATCAAACTTCAGTCATATTCCCAGTACACAGGTGTCCAGAATCAAACCTCAGTCATGTACCCAGGGAACAGGCTTCCAGAAACAAACCTCAGTCATGTTCCCAGGCCATAGAGTTCCATAATCAAACCTTAGTCTTGTTCCCAGGACACAGGTTTCCAGAATCAACCCGATATCATATTTCCTGGACACATTATTCCAGAATCAAACCTCAGTCATGTTTCCAGGCCACAGGTTTCCACCATCAAACCTCAGACATGTTCCCAGGCCAAAGGGTTCCAGAATCAAACCGTTCTCATGTTCCCAGGCCACAGGGTTCCAGAATCCACCGATGTCATGTTCCCAGGCCACAGGGTTCCAGAACCAAGGTTCAGTCAGGTTTCCGGGGAACAGTATTCCACAATCTAAACAGATGTCATGTTCCCATGCCACAGGTTTCCAAAATCACGCCTCAGTCATATTCCCAGGCCACAGGTTTCAAGAATCAAACCGATTTCATGTTCCCAGGCAACAGCGTACCAGATTCCAAAACAATCTCATGTTCCCAGGCCACAGGATTCCACACTCTAACATCAGTCATGTTCCCAGGCCAATGGTTTCCAGAATCAAACCTCAGTCATATTCCCAGGCCACATGGTTCCAGAATAAACCCTCAGTCATGTTACCTGGACAAAGGTTTCAGAAATAAAATCCCAGTCATGTTCCCAGGACACAGGGTTCCACAATTAAACCTCAGTTATATTCCCAGGCCAGAGGGTTCCACAATCAAACCTCAGTCCTGTTTCCAAACCACGGTTTCACCATCAAGCCTCAGTCATGTTCCCAGGCCAGTGTGTTCCACAATCAAACATAAGTCATCTTGCCAAGACACAGGGTTCCACCATCAAACCTCATGCATGTTGCCAGGCCACAGGCTTCCACCATCAAGCCTCACTCATGTTCCCAAGGCTGAGGTTTCCACTATCAAACCTCATGCATGTTGCCAGACCACAGGTTTCCACCATCAAACCTCAGTCATGTTCCCACTAAACAGGGCTCCAGAATCAAACCAATGACATGTTCCTACGCCACGGGGTTCCAGTGTCAGGCCTCAGTCATGGTCCCCGTGCACAGGGTTCCACAGTCAAACCTCAGTCATGTTGCCAGTCCACAGGTTTCTGCCATCAAACCTCAGTCAAGTTCCCGGGCCACAGGGTTCCAGAATCAAGCCTCAGTCATTTTGCCAGGCCAGAGTGTTCCACCATCAAACCTCAGTCATGATCCCAGGCCACATGTTTCCAGAATGAAACCTCAGTCATTTCCGCAGGCCAAACGTTTCCAGAATCAAACCTCAGTCATATTCCCAGGACACAGGGTTCCAGAATCAAACCTGAGTCATGTTCGCAGGCCACAGGTTTCAATAATCAAACCTCAGTCAAGTTCCCAGGACACAGGTGTCCAGAATCAAACCTCAGTCATGTTCCCAGAGAACAGGCTTCCAGAAACAAACCTCAGTCATGTTCCCAGGCCACAGGTTTCCAAAATCAAACCTCAGTCTTGTTCCCAGGAAACAAGGTTCCAGAATCAACCCGATATCATGTTTCCTGGCCACAGTCTTCCAGAATCAAGCCTCAGTCATGTTGCCAGGCCACAGGTTTCCACCATAAAACCTCAGACATGTCACAGGCCACAGGGTTCCAGAATCAAACCGTTCTCATGTTCCCAGGCCACAGGGTTCCAGAATCCACCGATGTCATGTTCCCAGGCCACAGGGTTCCTGAATCAATCCTCAGTTATGTTCCCAGGCTACAGGGTTCCAGAATAAAACCTCAGTCAGGTTCCCAGTCCACAGGGTTCCAGAACCAAGGCTCAGTCAGGTTCCCGGGACACAGTATTCCACAATCTAAACAGATGTCATGTTCCAAGTCCTCAGGGTTCCAGAATCCACCCATGTCATGTTCCCAGGCCACAGGGTTCCAGAATCAATCCTCAGTTATGTTCCCAGGCTACAGGGTTCCAGAATAAAACCTCAGTCATGTTCCCAGTCCACAGGCTTCCAGAACCAAGGCTCAGTCAGGTTCCCGGGGCACAGTATTCCACAATCTAAACAGATGCCATGTTCCCAGGCCTGAGGGTTCCAGAATCCACCCATGTCATGTTCCCAGGCCACAGGGTTCCAGAATCAATCCTCAGTTATGTTCCCAGGCTACAGGGTTCCAGAATAAAACCTCAGTCATGTTCCCAGTCCACAGGGTTCCAGAACCAAGGCTCAGTCAGGTTCCCGGGGCACAGTATTCCAAAATCTAAACAGATGTCATGTTCCCAGGCCACAGTTTTCCAGAATCACGCTTCAGTCATGTTCCTAGGCCACAGGGATCGAGAATCAAACCTCCGTCATATTGCCAGGACATAGGGTACCACCATCAAACCTCAGTCATATTCCCAGTCCACAGGTTTCCAGAATCAAACCGATGTCATGTTCCCAGGAAACAGGGTTCCAGAATCCATACCGATGTCATGTTCCAAGGCCACAGGATTCCACACTCTAACATCAGTCATGTTCCCAGGCCAATGGATTCCAGAATCAAACCTCAATCATATTCCTAGGCCACATGTTTCCAGAGTCAAACCTCAGTCGTGTTCCCAGTAAACAGGGCTCCAGAATTAAACCTCAGTCATGTTCCCAGGCCACAGGTTTCCAGAATCAAACCTCAGTCTTGTTCCCAGGACACAAGTTTCCAGAATCAACCCGATATCATGGTTCCTGGCCACAGTCTTCCAGAATAAAACCTTAGTCATGTTGCCAAGCCACAGGTTTCCACCATCAAACCTCAGACATGTTTCCAGGCCACAGGGTTCCAGAATCAAACCGTTCTCATGTTCCTAGGCCACAGGGTTCCAGAATCCACCGATGTCATGTTCCCAGGCCACAGGGTTCGAGAATCAATCCTCAGTTATGTTCCCAGGCTACAGGGTTCCAGAATAAAACCTCAGTCATGTTCCCAGTCCACAGGGTTCCAGAATCAAGGCTCAGTCAGGTTCCCGGGGCACAGTATACGACAATCTAAACAGATGTCACATTCCCAGTCCCCAGGGTTCGAGAATCCACCGATATCATGTTCTCAGGCCACAGGGTTCCAGAATCAATCCTCAGTTATGTTCCCAGGCTACAGGGTTCCAGAATAAAACCTCAGTCATGTTCCCAGTCCACAGGGTTTCAGAACCAAGGCTCATTCAGGTTCCTGGGGCACAGTATTCCACAATCTAAACAGATGTCATGTTCCCAGGCCACAGTTTTCCAGAATCACGCCTCAGTCATGTTGCCAGGCCACAGGGATCCAGAATCAAACCTCAGTCATGTTGCCAGGCCATAGGGTACCACCATCAAACCTCAGTCATATTCCCAGGCCACAGGTTTCCAGAATCAAACCGATTTCATGATCCCAGGCAACAGGGTACCAGAATCCAAACCGATGTCATGTTCCCAGGCTACAGGATTCCACACTCTAACATCAGTCATGTTCCCAGGCCAATGGATTCCAGAATCAAACCTCAGTCATATTCCTAGGCCACATGGTTCCAGAGTCAAACTTCAATCGTGTTCCTAGGACACAGGGTTCCGGAATAAAACCTCAGTCATGTTCCCCGTGCACAGGTTTCTACAATTAAACCTCAGTCATGTTGCCAGTCCACAGGTTTCTGCCATCAAACCTCAGTCAAGATGCCGGGCCCCAGGGTTCCAGAATCAAGCCTCAGTCATTTTGCCAGGGCAGAGTGATCCACCATCAAACCTCAGTCATGATCCCAGGCCAACTGTTTCCACAGTGAAACCTCAATCATTTTCCCAGGCCCAAGGTTTCCAGAATCAAACCTCAGTCATATTCACAGGACACGGGGTTCCAGAATCAAACCTGAGTCATGTTCGCAGGCCACAGGTTTCAACAATCAAACCTCAGTCATATTCCCAGGACACAGGTGTCCAGAATCAAACGTCAGTCTTGTTCCCAGGGAACAGGCTTCCAGAAACAAACCTCAGTCATATTCCCAGGCCACAGGGTTCCAGAATCAAACCTCAGTCTTGTTCCCAGGACAGAAGTTTCCAGAATCAACCCGATATCATGTTCCCTGGCTACAGTTTTCCAGAATCAAACCTCAGACATGTTGCCAGGCAACAGGTTTCCACCATCAAAGCTGAGACATGTTCCCAGGTCACAGGGTTCCAGAATCTACCGATGTCATGTTCCCAGGCCACAGGGTTCAAGAATCAATCCTCAGTTATGTTCCCAGGCTACAGGGTTCCAGAATAAAACCTCAGTCATGTTCCCAGTCCACAGGGTTCCAGAACCAAGGCTCAGTCAGGTTCCCGGGACACAGTATTCCACAATCTAAAGAGATGTCACGTTCCCAGTCCCCAGGGTTCCAGAATCCACCAATATCATGTTCCCAGGCCACAGGGTTCCAGAATCAAACCGATTTTATGTTCCCAGGCAACAGGGTACCAGAATCCAAACCGATGCCATGTTCCCAGGCCATAGGATTCCACACTCTAACATCAGTCATGTTCCCAGGCCAATGGATTCCAGAATCAAACCTCAGTCATATTCCTAGGCCACATGGTTACAGAGTCTAACCTCAGTCGCGTACCCAGGACACAGGATTCCAGAATAAAACCTCAGTCATATTCCCTGGACACAGGTTTCAGAAATAAAATCCCAGTCATGTTCCCAGGCCACAGGTTTCATCAATCAAACCTCACTCATGTTCCCAGGACACAGGTGTCCAGAATCAAACCTCAGTCATGTACCCAGGGAACAGGCTTCCAGAAACAAACCTTTGTCATATTCCCAGGCCACAGGGTTCCAGAATCAAACCTCAGCCTTTTCCCAGGACAGAAGTTTCCAGAATCAACCCGATATCATGTTTCCTGGCCACAGTCTTCCAGTATCAAACCTCAGTCATGTTGCCAGGCCACAGTGCTCCACCATCAATCCTCACTCATGTTCCCAGGCCACAGGGTTCCAGAATCAAACCGTTCTCATGTTCCCAGGCCACAGGGTTCCAGAATCCACCGATGTCATGTTAAAGGCCACAGGGTTCCAGAATTAAATCGTTCTCATGTTCCCGGGCCACAGGGTTCCAGAATCAAGCCTCAGTCATTTTGCCAGGCCAGAGTGTTCCACCATTAAACCTCAGTCATGATCCCAGGCCACATGTTTCCCCAAAGAAACCTCAGTCATTTTCCCAGGCCAAAGGTTTCCAGAATCAAACCTCAGTCATGTTCCTAGGACACATGGTTCCAGAATCAAACCTGAGTCATATTCGCGGGCCACAGGTTTCAACAATCAAACCTCAGTCATGTTCCCAGGACACAGGTGTCCAGATTCAAACCTCAGTAATGTTCCCCAGGAACATGCTTCCAGAAACAAACCTCAATCATGTTCCCAGGCCACAGGTTTCCAGAATCAAACCTCAGTCATATTCCCAGGACACATGGTTCCAGAATCAAACCTGAGTCATGTTCGCAGGCCACAGGTTTCAACAATCAAACCTCAGTCATGTTCCCAGGACACAGGTGTCCAGAATCAAACCTCAGTCATGTTCCCAGGGAACAGGCTTCCAGAAACAAACCTTTGTCATATTCCCAGAACACAGGGTTCCAGAATCAAACCGATATCATGTTCCCTGGAAACAGTTTTCCAGGATCAAACCTGACACATGTTGCCAGGCAAGAGGTTTCCACCATCAAAGCTCAGACATGTTCCCAGGCCACAGGGTACCAGAGTCAAACCGTTCGCAGGTTCCCAGGTCACAGGTTTCCAGAATCCACTGATGTCATGCTCCCAGGGCACAGGGTTCCAGAATCAATCCTCAGTTATGTTCGCAGGCTACAGGGTTCCAGAATAAAACCTCAGTCATGTTCCCAGTCCACAGGTTTCCAGAACGAAGGCTCAGTCAGGTTCCCGGGGCACAGTATTCCAAAATCTAAACAGATGTCACGTTCCCAGTCCCCAGGGTTCCAAAATCCACCGATATCATGTTCCCAGGCCACAGGGTTCCAGAATCAATCCTCAATTATGTTCCTAGGCAACAGGGTTACAGAATAAAACACCAGTCATGTTCCCAGTCCACAGGGTTTCAGAACCAAGGCTCAGTCAGGTTCCCGGGGCACAGTATTCCACAATCTAAACAGATGTCATGTTCCCAGGCCACAGTCTTCCAGAATCAAACCTCAGTCATGTTGCCAGGCCACAGGTTTCCACCATCAAACCTCAGACATGTTCCCAGGCCACAGGGTTCCAGAATCAAACCTCCGTCATGTTGCCAGGCCATAGGGTACCACCATCAAACCTCAGTCATATTTCCAGGCCACAGGGTTCCAGAATCCACCGATGTCATGTTCCCAGGATACAGGGTTCCAGAACCAAGGCTCAGTCAGGTTCCCGGGGCACAGTATTTCACAATCTAAACAGATGTCATGTTCCGAGGCCACAGTTTTCAGGAATCACGCCTCACTTTTGTTCCCAGGCTACAGGGTTCCAGAATCAAGCCTCAGTCATTTTGCCAGGCCAGAGTGTTCCACCATCAAACCTCAGTCATGATTCCAGGAAACATGTTTCCACAATGAAACCTCAGTCATTTTCCCTGACCAAAGTTTTCCAGAATCAAATTTCAGTCATATTCCCAGTACACAGGTGTCCAGAATCAAACCTCAGTCATGTACCCAGGGAACAGGCTTCCAGAAACAAACCTCAGTCATGTTCCCAGGCCACAGAGTTCCAGAATAAAACCTCAGTCATGTTCCCAGTCCACAGGGTTTCAGAACCAAGGCTCAGTCAGGTTCCCGGGACACAATATTCCACAATCTAAAGAGATGTCACGTTCCCAGTCCCCAGGGTTCCAGAATCCACCAATATCATGTTCCCAGGCCACAGGGTTCCAGAATCAAACCGATTTTATGTTCCCAGGCAACAGGGTACCAGAATCCAAACCGATGCCATGTTCCCAGGCCATAGGATTCCACACTCTAACATCAGTCATGTTCCCAGGCCAATGGATTCCAGAATCAAACCTCAGTCATATTCCTAGGCCACATGGTTACAGAGTCTAACCTCAGTCGCGTACCCAGGACACAGGATTCCAGAATAAAACCTCAGTCATATTCCCTGGACACAGGTTTCAGAAATAAAATCCCAGTCATGTTCCCAGGCCACAGGTTTCAACAATCAAACCTCACTCATGTTCCCAGGACACAGGTGTCCAGAATCAAACCTCAGTCATGTACCCAGGGAACAGGCTTCCAGAAACAAACCTTTGTCATATTCCCAGGCCACAGGGTTCCAGAATCAAACCTCAGCCTTTTCCCAGGACAGAAGTTTCCAGAATCAACCCGATATCATGTTTCCTGGCCACAGTCTTCCAGTATCAAACCTCAGTCATGTTGCCAGGCCACAGTGTTCCACCATCAATCCTCACTCATGTTCCCAGGCCACAGGGTTCCAGAATCAAACCGTTCTCATGTTCCCAGGCCACAGGGTTCCAGAATCCACCGATGTCATGTTAAAGGCCACAGGGTTCCAGAATTAAACCGTTCTCATGTTCCCGGGCCACAGGGTTCCAGAATCAAGCCTCAGTCATTTTGCCAGGCCCGAGTGTTCCACCATTAAACCTCAGTCATGATCCCAGGCCACATGTTTCCCCAAAGAAACCTCAGTCATTTTCCCAGGCCAAAGGTTTCCAGAATCAAACCTCAGTCATGTTCCTAGGACACATGGTTCCAGAATCAAACCTGAGTCATATTCGCGGGCCACAGGTTTCAACAATCAAACCTCAGTCATGTTCCCAGGACACAGGTGTCCAGATTCAAACCTCAGTAATGTTCCCCAGGAACATGCTTCCAGAAACAAACCTCAATCATGTTCCCAGGCCACAGGTTTCCAGAATCAAACCTCAGTCATATTCCCAGGACACATGGTTCCAGAATCAAACCTGAGTCATGTTCGCAGGCCACAGGTTTCAACAATCAAACCTCAGTCATGTTCCCAGGACACAGGTGTCCAGAATCAAACCTCAGTCATGTTCCCAGGGAACAGGCTTCCAGAAACAAACCTTTGTCATATTCCCAGAACACAGGGTTCCAGAATCAAACCTCAGTCTTGTTCCCAGGACAGAAGTTTCCAGAATCAAACCGATATCATGTTCCCTGGCCACAGTTTTCCAGGATCAAACCTGACACATGTTGCCAGGCAAGAGGTTTCCACCATCAAAGCTCAGACATGTTCCCAGGCCACAGGGTACCAGAGTCAAACCGTTCGCAGGTTCCCAGGTCACAGGTTTCCAGAATCCACCGATGTCATGCTCCCAGGGCACAGGGTTCCAGAATCAATCCTCAGTTATGTTCGCAGGCTACAGGGTTCCAGAATAAAACCTCAGTCATGTTCCCAGTCCACAGGTTTCCAGAACGAAGGCTCAGTCAGGTTCCCGGGGCACAGTATTCCAAAATCTAAACAGATGTCACGTTCCCAGTCCCCAGGGTTCCAAAATCCACCGATATCATGTTCCCAGGCCACAGGGTTCCAGAATCAATCCTCAGTTATGTTCCCAGGCTACAGGTTTACAGAATAAAACACCAGTCATGTTCCCAGTCCACAGGGTTTCAGAACCAAGGCTCAGTCAGGTTCCCGGGGCACAGTATTCCACAATCTAAACAGATGTCATGTTCCCAGGCCACAGTCTTCCAGAATCAAACCTCAGTCATGTTGCCAGGCCACAGGTTTCCACCATCAAACCTCAGACATGTTCCCAGGCCACAGGGTTCCAGAATCAAACCTCCGTCATGTTGCCAGGCCATAGGGTACCACCATCAAACCTCAGTCATATTTCCAGGCCACAGGGTTCCAGAATCCACCGATGTCATGTTCCCAGGATACAGGGTTCCAGAACCAAGGCTCAGTCAGGTTCCCGGGGCACAGTATTTCACAATCTAAACAGATGTCATGTTCCCAGGCCACAGTTTTCCAGAATCACGCCTCACTTTTGTTCCCAGGCTACAGGGTTCCAGAATCAAGCCTCAGTCATTTTGCCAGGCCAGAGTGTTCCACCATCAAACCTCAGTCATGATTCCAGGAAACATGTTTCCACAATGAAACCTCAGTCATTTTCCCTGGCCAAAGGTTTCCAGAATCAAACTTCAGTCATATTCCCAGTACACAGGTGTCCAGAATCAAACCTCAGTCATGTACCCAGGGAACAGGCTTCCAGAAACAAACCGCAGTCATGTTCCCAGGCCACAGAGTTCCAGAATCAAACCTCAGTCTTGTTCCCAGGACACAGGTTTCCAGAATCAACCCGATATCATATTTCCTGGACACATTATTCCAGAATCAAACCTCAGTCATGTTTCCAGGCCACAGGTTTCCACCATCAAACCTCAGACATGTTCCCAGGCCAAAGGGTTCCAGAATCAAACCGTTCTCATGTTCCCAGGCCACAGGGTTCCAGAATCCACCGATGTCATGTTCCCAGGCCACAGGGTTCCAGAACCAAGGTTCAGTCAGGTTTCCGGGGAACAGTATTCCACAATCTAAACAGATGTCATGTTACCATGCCACAGGTTTCCAAAATCACGCCTCAGTCATATTCCCAGGCCACAGGTTTCAAGAATCAAACCGATTTCATGTTCCCAGGCAACAGCGTACCAGATTCCAAAACAATCTCATGTTCCCAGGCCACAGGATTCCACACTCTAACATCAGTCATGTTCCCAGGCCAATGGTTTCCAGAATTAAACCTCAGTCATATTCCCAGGCCACATGGTTCCAGAATAAACCCTCAGTCATGTTACCTGGACACAGGTTTCAGAAATAAAATCCCAGTCATGTTCCCAGGACACAGGGTTCCACAATTAAACCTCAGTTATATTCCCAGGCCAGAGGGTTCCACAATCAAACATAAGTCATCTTGCCAAGACACAGGGTTCCACCATCAAACCTCATGCATGTTGCCAGGCCACAGGCTTCCACCATCAAGCCTCACTCATGTTCCCAAGGCTGAGGTTTCCACTATCACACCTCAATCATGTTGCCAGACCACAGGTTTCCACCATCAAACCTCAGTCATGTTCCCATTAAACAGGGCTCCAGAATCAAACCAATGACATGTTCCTACGCCACGGGGTTCCAGTGTCAGGCCTCAGTCATGGTCCCCGTGCACAGGGTTCCACAGTCAAACCTCAGTCATGTTGCCAGTCCACAGGTTTCTGCCATCAAACCTCAGTCAAGTTCCCGGGCCACAGGGTTCCAGAATCAAGCCTCAGTCATTTTGCCAGGCCAGAGTGTTCCACCATCAAACCTCAGTCATGATCCCAGGCCACATGTTTCCAGAATGAAACCTCAGTCATTTCCCCAGGCCAAACGTTTCCAGAATCAAACCTCAGTCATATTCCCAGGACACAGGGTTCCAGAATCAAACCTGAGTCATGTTCGCAGGCCACAGGTTTCAATAATCAAACCTCAGTCATGTTCCCAGGACACAGGTGTCCAGAATCAAACCTCATTCATGTTCCCAGGGAACAGGCTTCCAGAAACAAACCTCAGTCATGTTCCCAGGCCACAGGTTTCCAAAATCAAACCTCAGTCTTGTTCCCAGGAAACAAGGTTCCAGAATCAACCCGATATCATGTTTCCTGGCCACAGTCTTCCAGAATCAAGCCTCAGGCATGTTGCCAGGCCACAGGTTTCCACCATCAAACCTCAGACATATCCCACGCCACAGGGTTCCAGAATCAAACCGTTCTCATGTTCCCAGGCCACAGGGTTCCAGAATCCACCGATGTCATGTTCCCAGGCCAAAGGTTTCCAGAATCAAACCTTAGTCATATTCCCAGGCCATAGTTTTCCACCATCAAACCTCAGTCATGATCCCAGGCCACATGTTATCAGAATGAAACCTCAGTCATTTTCCCAGTCCAAAGGTTTCCACATTCAAACCTCAGTCATGTTCCCAGGACACAGGGTTCCAGAATCAAACCTCAGTCTTGTTACCAGGACAGAAGTTTCCAGAATCAACCCGATATCATGTTTCCTGGCCACAGTCTTCCAGTATCAAACCGCAGTCATGTTGCCAGGCCACAGGGTTGACCATCAATCCTCACTCATGTTCCCAGGCCATAGGGTTCCAGAATCAAACCGTTCTCATGTTCCCGGGACACAGGGTTCCAGAATCAAGCCTCAGTCATTTTGCCAGGTCAGAGTGTTCCACCATCAAACCTCAGTCATGATCCCAGGCCACATGTTTCCACAATGAAATCTCAGTCATTTTCCGAGGCCAAAGGTTTCCAAAATCTAACCTCAGTCATGTTCCCAGGACACATGGTTCCAGAATCAAACCTGAGTCATGTTCGCGGGCCACAGGTTTCAACAATCAAACCTCAGTCATGTTCCCAGGACACAGGTGTCCAGAATCAAACCTCAGTCGTGTTCCCAGGACACAGGGTTCCAGAATAAAACCTCAGTCATGTTGCCTGGACACAGGTTTCAGAAATAAACTCCCAGTCATGTTCCCAGGACACAGCGTTCCACAATTAAACCTCAGTTATATTCCCAGGCCAGAGGGTTCCACAATCAAACCTCAGTCCTGTTGCCAGACCACGGTTTCACCATCAAGCCTCAGTCATGTTCCTAGGCCAGAGTGTTCCACAATCAAACCTAAGTCATCTTGCCAAGCCACAGGGTTCCACCATCAAACCTCATGAATGTTGCCAGGCCACAGGCTTCCACCATCAAGCCTCACTCATGTTCCCAAGCATCAGGGTTTCACTATCAAACCTCAATCATGTTGCCAGGCCACAGGGTTCCACCATCAAACCTCAGTCATGTTCCCAGTAAAGAGGGCTCCAGAATCAAACCAATGACATGTTCCCACGCCACGGGGTTCTAGTGTCAGGCCTCAGTCATGTTCCCCGTGCACAGGGTTCCACAATCAAACCTCAGACATGTTGCAAGTCCACAGGTTTCTGCCATCATACCTCAGTCAAGTTCCCGGGCCACAGGGTTCCAGAATCAAGCCTCAGTCATTTTGCCAGGCCAGAGTGTTCCACCACCAAACCTCAGTCATGATCCCAGGACACATGTTTCCAGAATGAAACCTCAGTCATTTCCGCAGGCCAAACGTTTCCAGAATCAAACCTCAGTCATATTCCGAGGACACAGGGTTCCAGAATCAAACTTGAGTCATGTTCGCAGGCCACAGGTTTCAATAATCAAACCTCACTCATGTTCGCAGGACACAGGTGTCCAGAATCAAACCTCACTCATGTTCACAGGGAACAGGTTTCCAGAAACAAACCTCAGTCAGGTGCCCAGGCCACAGGTTTCCAAAATCAAACCTCAGTCTTGTTCCCGGAAACAAGATTCCAGAATCAACCCGATATCATGTTTCCTGGCCACAGTCTTCCAGAATCAAACCTCAGTAATATTGCCAGGCCACAGGTTTCCACCATCAAACCTCAGACATGTCCCAGGCCACAGGGTTCCTGAATCAATCCTCAGTTATGTTCCCAGGCTACAGGGTTCCAGAACCAAGGCTCAGTCAGGTTCCCGGGGCACAGTATTCGACAATCTAAACAGATGTCATGTTCCCAGGCCACAGTTTTCCAGAATCACGCTTCAGTCATGTTCCTAGGCCACAGGGATCGAGAATCAAACCTCCGTCATATTGCCAGGACATAGGGTACCACCATCAAACCTCAGTCATATTCCCAGTCCACAGGTTTCCCGAATCAAACCGATTTCATATTCCCAGGAAACAGGGTTCCAGAATCCATACCGATGTCATGTTCCAAGGCCACAGGATTCCACACTCTAACATCAGTCATGTTCCCAGGCCAATGGATTCCAGAATCAAACCTCAGTCATATTCCTAGGCCACATGGTTCCAGAGTCAAACCTCAGTCGTGTTCCCAGTAAACAGGGCTCCAGAATTACACCTCAGTCATGTTCCCTGGCCACAGGTTTCCAGAATCAAACCTCAGTCTTGTTCCCAGGACACAAGTTTCCAGAATCAACCCGATATCATGGTTCCTGACCACAGTCTTCCAGAATAAAACCTTAGTCATGTTGCCAAGCCACAGGTTTCCACCATCAAACCTCAGACATGTTTCCAGGCCACAGGGTTCCAGAATCAAACCGTTCTCATGTTCCTAGGCCACAGGGTTCCAGAATCCACCGATGTCATGTTCCCAGGCCACAGGGTTCGAGAATCAATCCTCAGTTATGTTCCCAGGCTACAGGGTTCCAGAATAAAACCTCAGTCATGTTCCCAGTCCACAGGGTTCCAGAATCAAGGCTCAGTCAGGTTCCCAGGGCACAGTATTCGACAATCTAAACTGATGTCACATTCCCAGTCCCCAGAGTTCGAGAATCCACCGATATCATGTTCTCAGGCCACAGGGTTCCAGAATCAATCCTCAGTTATGTTCCCAGGCTACAGGGTTCCAGAATCCACCGATGTCATGTTAAAGGCCACAGGGTTCCAGAATCAAACCGTTCTCATGTTTCCTGGCCACAGGCTTCCAGTATCAATCCTCAGTCATGTTGCCAGGCCACAGGGTTCCACCATCAATCCTCACTCATGTTCCCAGGCCACAGGGTTCCAGAATCCACCGATGTCATGTTAAAGGCCACAGGGTTCCAGAATCAAACCGTTCTCATGTTTCCGGGCCACAGGGTTCCAGAATCAAGCCTCAGTCATTTTGCCAGGCCAGACTGTTCCACCATCAAACCTCAGTCATGATCCCAGGCCACATGTTTCCACAATGAAACCTCTGTCATTTTCCCAGGCCAAAGGTTTCCAGAATCAAACCTCAGTCATGTTCCCAGGACACAGGTGTCCAGAATCAAACCTCACTCATGTTCCCAGGGAACAGGCTTCCAGAAACAAACCTCAGTCATATTCCCAGGCCACAGGTTTCCAGAATCAAACCTCAGTCTTGTTCCAAGGACACAAGTTTCCAGAATCAACCCGATATCATGGTTCCTGGCCACAGTCTTCCAGAATCAAACCTCAGTCATGTTGCCAGGCCACAGGTTTCCACCATCAAACCTCAGGCATGTTCCCAGGCCACAGGGTTCCAGAATCAAACCGTTCTCATGTTCCCAGGCCACAGGGTTCCAGAATCCACCGTTGTCATTTTCCCAGGCCACAAGATTCCAGAATCAATCCTCAGTTATGTTCCCAGGCTACAGGGTTCCAGAATAAAACCTCAGTCATGTTCCCAGTCCACAGGGTTCCAGAACCGAGGCTCAG
This sequence comes from Balaenoptera physalus, assembly GCF_965194825.1. NCBI lineage: Eukaryota > Metazoa > Chordata > Mammalia > Artiodactyla > Balaenopteridae > Balaenoptera > Balaenoptera physalus. Next base: position 23,032,091 of record NC_138900.1, on the reverse strand, counting down.
TCAGGTTCCCGGGGCACAGTATTCCACAATCTAAACAGATGTCATGTTCCCAGGCCTCAGGGTTCCAGAATCCACCGATGTCATGTTCCCAGGCCACAGGGTTCCAGAATCAATCCTCAGTTATGTTCCCAGGCTACAGGGTTCCAGAATAAAACCTCAGTCATGTTCCCAGTCCACAGGGTTTCAGAACCAAGGCTCATTCAAGTTCCTGGGGCACAGTATTCCACAATCTAAACAGATGTCATGTTCCCAGGCCACAGTTTTCCAGAATCACGCCTCAGTCATGTTCCCAGGCCACAGGGTACCAGAATCAATCGTCAGTCATGTTGCCAGGCCAGAGGGTACCACCATCAAACCTCAGTCATATTCCCAGGCCACAGGTTTCCAGAAACAAACCTATTTCATGTTCCCAGGAAACAGGGTACCAGAATCCAAACCGATGTCATGTTCCCAGGCCACAGGATTCCACACTCTAACATCAGTCATGTTCCCAGGCCAATGGATTCCAGAATCAAACCTCAGTCATTTGGCCAGGCCATAGGGTACCACCATCAAACCTCAGTCATATTCCCAGGCCACAGGTTTCCAGAATCAAACCGATTTCATGATCCCAGGCAACAGGGTACCAGAATCCATACCGATGTCATGTTCCCAGGTCACAGGATTCCACACTCTATCATCAGTCATGTTCCCAGGCCAATGGATTCCAGAATCAAACCTCAGTCATATTCCTAGGCCACATGGTTCCAGAGTCAAACCTCATTAGTGTTCCCAGTAAACAGGCCTCCAGAATTAAACCTCAGTCATGTTCCCTGGACACAGGTTTCAGAAATAAAATCCCAGTCATATTCCCAGGCCAGAGGGTTCCACAATCAAACCTCAGTGCTGTTGCCTCGTCAAGGTTCCACCATCAAGCCCCAGTCATGTTCTTAGGCCAGAGTGTTCCACAATCAAACCTAAGTCATCTTGCCAAGCCACAGGGTTCCACCATCAAACCTAAGGCATGTTGCCAGGCCACAGGTTTTCACCATCAAGCCTTACTCATGTTCCCATGCATGAGGGTTCCACTATCAATCCTCAATCATGTTGCCAGGCCACAGGGTACAACCATCAAACCTGTCATGTTCCCAGAAAACAGGGCTCCAGAATTAAACCAATGTCATGTTCCCACGCCACGGGGTTCCAGTATCAGGCCTCAGTCATGTTCCCCGTTCACAGGGTTCCACAATCAAACCTCAGTCATGTTGCCAGTCCACAGGTTTCTGCCATGAAACCTCAGTCAAGTTCCCGGGCCACAGGGTTCCAGAATCAAGCCTCAGTCATTTTGCCAGGCCAGAGTGTTCCACCATCAAACCTCAGTCATGATCCCAGGCCAAATGTTTCCACAATGAAACCTCAGTCATTTTCCCAGGCCAAAGGGTTCCAAAATCAAACCTCAGTCATATTGCCAGGACACATGGTTCCAGAATCATACCTGAGTCATGTTCGCAGGCCACAGGTTTCAACAATCAAACATCACTCATGTTCCCAGGACACAGGTGTCCAGAATCAAACCTCAGTCATGTACCCAGGGAACAGGCTTCCAGAAACAAACCTTTGTCATATTCCCAGGACACAGGGTTCCAGAATCAAACCTCAGTCTTGTTCCCAGGACAGAAGTTTCCAGAATCAACCCGATATCATGTTTCCTGGCCACAGTCTTCCAGAATCAAACCTCAGTCATGTTGCCAGGCCACAGGGTTCCACCATCAATCCTCACTCATGTTCCCTGGCCACAGGGTTCCAGAATCAAACCGTTCTCATGTTCCCAGGCCACAGGGTTCCAGAATCCACCGATGTCATGTTAAAGGCCACAGGGTTCCAGAATCAAACCGTTCTCATGTTCCCGGGCCACAGGGTTCCAGAATCAAGCCTCAGTCATTTTGCCAGGCCAGAGTGTTCCACCATCAAACCTCAGTCATGTTCCCAGGCCACAGGTTTCCAAAATCAAACCTCAGTCTTGTTCCCGGAAACAAGATTCCAGAATCAACCCGATATCATGTTTCCTGGCCACAGTCTTCCAGAATCAAACCTCAGTCCTGTTGCCAGGCCACAGGTTTCCACCATCAAACCTCAGACATGTCCCAGGCCACAGGATTCCAGAATCTAACCGTTCTCATGTTCCCAGGCCACAGGGTTCCAAAATCCACCGATGTCATGTTCCCAGGCCACAGGGTTTCTGAATCAATCCTCAGTTACGTTCCCAGGCTACAGGGTTCCAGAACCAAGGCTCAGTCAGGTTCCCGGGGCACAGTATTCCACCATTTAAACAGATGTCATGTTCCCAGGCCACAGTTTTCCAGAATCACGCCTCAGTCATGTTCCTAGGCCACAGGGATCGAGAATCAAACCTCCGTCATATTGCCAGGATATAGGGTACCACCATCAAACCTCAGTCATATTCCCAGTCCACAGGTTTCCAGAATCAAACTGATTTCATGTTCCCAGGAAACAGGTTTCCAGAATACAAACCGATGTCATGTTCCCAGGAAACAGGGTTCCAGAATCCATACCGATGTCATGTTCCCAGGCCACAGGATTCCACACTCTAACATCAGTCATGTTCCCAGGCCAATGGATTCCAGAATCAAACCTCAGTCATATTCCTAGGCCACATGGTTCCAGAGTCAAACCTCATTCGTGTTCCCAGTAAACAGGGCTCCAGAATTAAACCTCAGTCATGTTCCCTGGACACAGTCTTCCAGTATCAAACCTCAGTCATATTGCCAGGCCACAGGGTTCCACCATCAATCCTCACTCATGTTCCCAGGCCACAGGGTTCCAGAATCAAACCGTTCTCATGTTCCCGGGCCAAAGGGTTCCAGAATCAATCCTCAGTCATTTTGCCAGGCCAGAGTGTTCCACCATCAAACCTCAGTCATGTTCCCAGGACACATGGTTCCAGAATCAAACCTGAGTCATGTTCGCGGGCAAAAGGTTTCAACATTCAAACCTCAGTCATTTTCCCAGGCAACAGGTTTCCAGAATCAAACCTCAGTCTTGTTCCCAGGACACAAGTTTCCAGAATCAACCCGATATCATGGTTCCTGGCCACAGTCTTCCAGAATCAAACCTTAGTCATGTTGCCAAGCCACAGGTTTCCACCATCAAACCTCAGACATGTTCCCAGGCCACAGGGTTCCAGAATCAAACCGTTCTCATGTTCCCAGGCCACAGGGTTCCAGAATCCACCAATGTCATGTTCCCAGGCCACAGGGTTCCAGAATCAAGCCTCAGTCATTTTGCCAGGCCAGAGTGTTCCACCATCAAACCTCACTCATGATCCCAGGCCACATATTTCCACAATGAATCCTCAGTCATTTTCCCAGGCCAAAGGTTTCCAGAATCAAACCTCAGTCATGTTCCTAGGACACATGGTTCCAGAATCCAAAATGAGTCATGTTCGCAGGCCACAGGTTTCTACAATCAAACTTCAGTCATGTTCCCAGGACACAGGTGTCCAGAATCAAACCTCAGTCATGTTCCCAGGGAACAGGCTTCCAGAAAAAAACCTCAGTCATAATCCCAGGCCACAGGATTCCAGAATCAAACTTCAGTCTTGTTCCCAGGACACAAGTTTCCAGAATCAACGCGATATCATGGTTCCTGGCCACAGTCTTCCAGAATCAAACCTTAGTCATGTTGGCAAGCCACAGGTTTCCACCATCAAACCTCAGACATGTTCCCAGGCCACAAGGTTCCAGAATCAAACCATTCTCATGTTCCCAGGCCACAGGTTTCCAGAATCCACCAATGTCATGTTCCCAGGCCAATGGATTCCAGAATCAAACCTCAGTCATTTTGCCAGGCCATAGGGTACCACCATCAAACCTCAGTCATATTCCCAGGCCACAGGTTTCCAGAATCAAACCGATTTCATGTTCCCAGGCAAAAGGGCACCAGAATCCAAACCAATGCCATGTTCCCAGGCCACAGGATTCCACACTCTAACATCAGTCATGTTCCCAGGCCAATGGATTCCAGAATCAAACATCAGTCATATTCCTAGGCCACATGGTTACAGAGTCTAACCTCAGTCGCGAACCCAGGACACAGGATTCCAGAATAAAACCTCAGTCATATTCCCTGGACACAGGTTTCAGAAATAAAATCCCATTCATGTTCCCAGGCCACAGGGTTCCACAATTAAACCTCAGTCATATTCCCAGGCCAGAGGGTTCCACAATCAAACCTCAGTCTTGTTCCCTGGTCACGGTTCCACCATCAAGCCTCAGTCATGTTCCCAGGCCAGAGTGTTCCACAATCAAACCTAAGTCATCTTGCCAAGCCACAGGGTTCCGCCATCAAACCTCAGGCATTTTGCCAGGCCTCAGGGTTTCACCATCAAGCCTCACTCATGTTCCCAAGCATGAGCATTCCACTATCAATCCTCAATCATGTTGCCAGGCCACAGGGTATAACCATCAAACCTCAGTCATGTTCCCAGTAAACAGGGCTCCAGAATCAAACCAATGTCATGTTCCCACGCCACGGGGTTCCAGTATCAGGCCTCAGTCATGTTCCCCGTGCACAGGGTTCCACAATCAAACCTCAGTCATGTTGCCAGTCCACAGGTTTCTGCCATCAAACCTAAGTCACGTTCCCGGGCCACAGGCTTCCAGAATCAAGCCTCAGTCATTTTGACAGGCCAGAGTGTTCCACCATCAAACCTCAGTCATGATCCCAGGCCACATGTTTCCACAATGAAACCTCAGTCATTTTCCCAGGCCAACGTTTTCCAGAATCAAACCTCAGTCATGTTCCCAGGACACATGGTTCCAGAAACAAACCTCAGTCATGTTCCCAGGCCACAGTCTTCCAGAATCAAACCTCAGTCAAATTCCCAGGCTACAGGGTTCCAGAATCCACCGATGTCATGTTCCCAGGCCACAGTGTTCCAGAACCAAGGCTCAGTCAGGTTCCCGGGGCACAGTATTCCACATTCTAAACAGATGTCATGTTCCCAGGCCACAGTTTTCCAGTATCACGCCTCAGTTTTGTTCCCAGGCTGAAGGGATCCAGAATCAAACCTCAGTCATATTGCCAGGCCAAAGGTTTCCAGAATCAAACCGATTTCATGTTCCCAGGCCACAGGATTCCACACTCTAACATCAGTCATGTTCCCAGGCCAATGGTTTCCAGTATCAAACCTCAGTCATATTCCCAGGACACATGGTTCCAGAATCAAACCTCAGTCGTGTTCCCAGGACACAGGGTTTCAGAATAAAACTTCAGTCATGTTCCCTGCACACAGGTTTCAGAAATAAAATCCCAGTCATGTTCCCAGGACACAGGGTTCCACAATTAAACCTCAGTCATATTCCCAGGGGAGAGGGTTCCACAATCAAGCCTCAGTCCTGTTGCCAGACCACGGTTTCACCATCAAGCCTCAGTCATGTTCCCAGGCCAGAGTGTTCCACAATCAAACCTAAGTCATCTTGCCAAGCCACAGGGTTCCACCATCAAACCTCAGGCATGTTGCCAGGCCACAGGGTTCCACCATCAAGGCTCACTCAGGTTTTCAAGCCTGAGGGTTCCACTATCAAACCTCAGTCATTTTTCAGGTCACAGGGTTCAACCATCAATCCTCAGTCATGTTCCCAGAAAACAGGGCTCCAGAATCAAACCAATGTCATGTTCCCACGCCACGGGGTTCCAGTATCAGGCCTCAGTCATGTTCCCCGTGCACAGGGTTCCACATTCAAACCTCAGTCATGTTGCCAGTCCACAGGTTTCTGCCATCAAACCTCAGTTAAGTTCCCGGGCCTCAGGGTTCCAGAATCAAGCCTCAGTTATTTTGCCAGGCCAGAGTGTTCCACCATCAAACCTCAATCATGATCCCAGTCCAAATGTTTCCACAATGAAACCTCAGTCATGTTCCCAGGGAACAGGCTTCCAGAAACAAATCTTTGTCGTATTCCCAGATCACAGGGTTCCAGAATCAAACCTCATTCTTGTTGCCCGGACAGAAGTTTCCAGAATCAACCCCATATCAAGTTCCCTGGCCACAGTCTTCCAGAATCAAACCTCAGACATGTTGCCAGGCAACAGGTTTCCACCATCAAAGCTCAGACATGTTCCCAGGCCACAGGGTTCCAGAATCAAACCTTTCTCATGTTCTGAGGCCACAGGGTTCCAGAATCCATCGATGACATGTTCAAGGCCACAGGGTTCCAGAATCAAACCTCAGTCATATTCCCAGGACACATGGTTCCAGAATCAAACCTGAGTCATGTTCGCAGGCCCCAGGTGTCAACAATCAAACTTCAGGCATGTTCCCAGGACACAGGTGTCCACCATCAAACCTCACACATGTTCCCAGGCCAGACGGTTCCAGAATCAAACCGTTCGCAGGTTCTCAAGACACAGGGTTCCAGAATCCACCGATTTCATGCTGCCAGGCCACAGGGTTCCAGAATCAATCCTCAGTTATGTTCGCAGGCTACAGGGTTCCAGAATAAATCCTCACTCAAGTTTCCAGTCCACAGGTTTCCAGAACCAAGGCTCCGTCAGGTTCCCGGGGCACAGTATTCCACAATCTAAACAGATGTCATGTTCCCAGGCCACAGATTTCCAGAATCACGCCTCAGTCATGTTCCCAGGCCACAGGGATCCAGAATCAAACCTCAGTCATGTGGCCAGGCCATAGGTTACCACCATCAAACCTCAGTCATATTCCCAGGCCTCAGTTATCCAGAATCAAACCGATTTCATGTTCCCAGGCAACAGGGTTCCAGAATCCAAACCGATGTCATGTTCCCAGGCCACAGGATTCCACACTCTAACATCAGTCATGTTCCCAGGCCAATGGTTTCTAGAATCAAACCTCAGTCGTGTTCCCTGGACACAGGTTTCAGAAATAAAATCCCAGGCATGTTCCCAGTCCACAGGGTTCCACAATTAAACCTCAGTCATATTCCCAGGCCAGAGGGTTCCACAATCAAACCTCAGTCCTGTTGCCAGGCCACGGTTCCACCATCAAGCCTCAGTCATGTTCCCAGGCCAGAGTGTTCCACAATCAAACCTAAGTCATCTTGCCAAGCCACAGGTTTCCACCATCAAACCTCAGGCATATTGCCAGGCCACAGGGTTCCACCATCAAGCCTCACTCATGTTCCCAAGCCTGAGGGTTCCACTATCAAACCTCAGCCATGTTCCCAGGCCACAGGGTCCCAGAATACAACCGATGTCATGTTCCCAGGCCACAGGGTTCCAGAAGCAAACCTCAGGCTTGTTCCCAGGGCACAGGTTTCCAGCATCAACCTGATATAATGTTCCCTAGCCACAGTCTTCCAGAATCAAACCTCAGACATGTTTCCAGGCCACAGGGTTCCAGAATCAAACCGTTATCTTGTTCCCAGGCCAAAGGTTTGCAGAATCCACAGATGTCATGTTCCGAGGCCACAGGGTTCCAGAACCAAGGCTCAGTCATGTTCCCAGGCCACAGGGATCCAGAATCAAACCTCAGTCATATTCGCAGCCCACAGGTTTCCAGAATCAAACCGATTTCATGTTCCCAGGCAACAGGGGACCAAAATCCAATCCGATGTCATGTTCCAAGGCCACAGGATGCCACAATCTAACATCAGTCATGTTCCCAGGCCAATGGTTTACAGAGTCAACCCTCATTCATATTCCCAGACCACAGGGTTCCTCCATCAAACCTCAATCATGTTCCCAGGCCACAGGGTTCCAGAATCAAACCTCAGTCTTGTTCCCAGGACACAGGTTTCCAGAATCAACCCGATATCATGTTCCCTGGCCACAGTCTCAGAATCAAACCTCAGTCATGTTGCCAGGCTACAGGTTTCCACCATCAAACCTCAGACATGTTCCCAGGACACAGGGTTCCAGAGTCAAACCGTTGGCAGGTTACCAGGCCACAGGGTTCCAGAATCCACCGATGTCATGTTCCCAGGCCACAGGGATCCAGAATCAAACCTCAGTCATGTTGCCAGGCCATAGGGTACCACCATCAAACCTCAGTCATATTACCAGGACACAGGTTTCCAGAATCAAACCGATTTCATGTTCCCAGGCAACAGGGTACCAGAATCCAAACCGATGTCATGTTCCTAGGCCACAGGATTCCACACTCTAACATCAGTCATGTTCCCAGGCCAATGGTTTCCAGAATCAAACCTCAGTCATATTCCCAGGCCACATGGTTCTAGAATCAAACTTCAGTCATGTTCCAAGGACATAGGGTTCCAGAATAAATCCTCAGACATGTTCCATGGACACAGGTTTCAGAAATAAAATCCCAGTCATTTTCCCAGGCCACAGGGTTCCACAATTAAACCTCAGTCATATTCCCAGGCCAGAGGGTTCCACAATCAAACCTCAGGCATGTTGCCAGGCCACAGGGTTCCACCATCAAGCCTCACTCATGTTCCCAAGCCTGAGGGTTCCACTATCAAACCTCAATCATGTTACCAGGCCACAGGGTTCAACCATCAATCCTCAGTCATATTCCCAGTAAACAGGGCTCGAGAATCAAAACAATGTCATGTTTCCACGCCACGGGGTTCCAGTATCAGGCCTCAGTCATGGTCCCCGTGCACAGGGTTCCACTATCAAACCTCAATCATGTGTTCAGGCCACAGGGTTCAACCATTAAACCTCAGTCATGTTCCCAGTAAACAGGGCTCCAGAATCAAGCCTCAGTCATTTTGCCAGGCCAGAGTGTTCCACCATCAAACCTCAGTCATGATCCCAGGCCACATGTTTCCACAATGAAACCTCAGTCATTTTCCCAGGCCAAAGGTTTCCAGAATCAAACCTCAGTCATATTCCCAGGACACATGGTTCCAGAATCAACCTGAGTCATGTTCGCAGGCCACAGGTTTCAACAATCAAACCTCAGTCATGTTCCCAGGACACAGGTCTCCAGAGTCAAACCTCAGTCATGTTCCCAGGGAACAGGCTTCCAGAAACAAACCTCAGTTATGTTCCCAGGCCACAGGGTTCCAGAATCAAAACTGAGTCTTGTTCCCAGGGAACAGGCTTCCAGAAACAAACCTCAGTCATGTTCCCAGGTCACAGGGTTCCAGAATCAAACCTCAGTCTTGTTCCCAGGACACAGGTTTACAGAATCAACCCGATATCATGTTCCCTGGCCACATTCTTCCAGAATCAAACCTCAGTCATGTTGCCAGGCCACAGGTTTCCACCATCAAACCTCACACATGTTCCCAGGCAAGACGGTTCCAGAATCAAACCGTTCGCAGGTTCCCAGGCCACAGGGTTCCAGAATCCACCGATTTCATGCTGCCAGGCCACAGGGTTCCAGAATCAATCCTCAGTTATGTTCGCAGGCTACAGGGTTCCAGAATAAATCCTCAGTCAAGTTCCCAGTCCACAGGTTTCCAGAACCAAGGCTCAGTCAGGTTCCCGGGGCACAGTATTCCACAATCTAAACAGATGTCATGTTCCCAGGCCACAGATTTCCAGAATCACGCCTCAGTCATGTTCCCAGGCCACAGGCATCCAGAATCAAACCTCAGTCATGTGGCCAGGCCATAGGTTACCACCATCAAACCTCAGTCATATTCCCAGGCCACAGTTATCCAGAATCAAACCGATTTCATGTTCCCAGGAAACAGGGTTCCAGAATCCAAACCGATGTCATGTTCCCAGGCCACAGGATTCCACACTCTAACATCAGTCATGTTCCCAGGCCAATGGTTTCTAGAATCAAACCTCAGTCGTGTTCCCTGGACACAGGGTTCCAGAATCAAACCTCAGTCGTGCTCCCAGGACACAGGGTACCAGAATAAAACCTCAGTCATGTTCCCTGGACACAGGTTTCAGAAATCAAATCCCAGGCATGTTCCCAGTCAACAGGGTTCCACAATTAAACCTCAGTCATATTCCCAGGCCAGAGGTTTCCACAATCAAACCTCAGTCCTGTTGCCAGGCCACGGTTCCACCATCAAGCCTCAGTCATGTTCCCAGGCCAGAGTGTTCCACAATTAAACCTAAGTCATCTTGCCAAGCCACAGGGTTCCACCATCAAACCTCAGGCATATTGCCAGGCCACAGGCTTCCACCATCAAGCCTCACTCATGTTCCCAAGCCTGAGGGTTCCACTATCAAACCTCAGCCATGTTCCCAGGCCACAGGGTCCCAGAATACAACCGATGTCATGTTCCCAGGCCACAGGGTTCCAGAAGCAAACCTCAGGCTTGTTCCCAGGGCACAGGTTTCCAGCATCAACCTGATATAATGTTCCCTAGCCACAGTCTTCCAGAATCAAACCTCAGACATGTTTCCAGGCCACAGGGTTCCAGAATCAAACCGTTATCTTGTTCCCAGGCCAAAGGTTTGCAGAATCCACAGATGTCATGTTCCGAGGCCACAGGGTTCCAGAACCAAGGCTCAGTCATGTTCCCAGGCCACAGGGATCCAGAATCAAACCTCAGTCATATTCGCAGCCCACAGGTTTCCAGAATCAAACCGATTTCATGTTCCCAGGCAACAGGGGACCAAAATCCAATCCGATGTCATGTTCCAAGGCCACAGGATGCCACAATCTAACATCAGTCATGTTCCCAGGCCAATGGTTTACAGAGTCAACCCTCATTCATATTCCCAGACCACAGGGTTCCTCCATCAAACCTCAATCATGTTCCCAGGCCACAGGGTTCCAGAATCAAACCTCAGTCTTGTTCCCAGGACACAGGTTTCCAGAATCAACCCGATATCATGTTCCCTGGCCACAGTCTCAGAATCAAACCTCAGTCATGTTGCCAGGCTACAGGTTTCCACCATCAAACCTCAGACATGTTCCCAGGCCACAGGGTTCCAGAGTCAAACCGTTGGCAGGTTACCAGGCCACAGGGTTCCAGAATCCACCGATGTCATGTTCCCAGGCCACAGGGATCCAGAATCAAACCTCAGTCATGTTGCCAGGCCATAGGGTACCACCATCAAACCTCAGTCATATTACCAGGACACAGGTTTCCAGAATCAAACCGATTTCATGTTCCCAGGCAACAGGGTACCAGAATCCAAACCGATGACATGTTCCTAGGCCACAGGATTCCACACTCTAACATCAGTCATGTTCCCAGGCCAATGGTTTCCAGAATCAAACCTCAGTCATATTCCCAGGCCACATGGTTCTAGAATCAAACTTCAGTCGTGTTCCCAGGACACAGGGTTCCAGAAGAAAACCTCAATCATGTTCCCTGGACACAGGTTTCAGAAATAAAATCCCAGTCATGTTCCCAGGCCACAGGGTTCCACAATTAAACCTCAGTGATATTCCCAGGCCAGAGGGTTCCACAATCAAACCTCAGTCCTGTGGCCAGGCCACGGTTCCACCATCAAGCCTCAGTCATGTTCCCAGGCCAGAGTGTTCCACAATCAAACCTAAGTCATCTTGCCAAGCCACAGGGTTCCACCATCAAACCTCAGGCATGTTTCCAGGCCAAAGGTTTCAACCATCAATCCTCAGTCATGTTCCCAGTAAACAGGGCTCCTGAATCAAACCAATGTCATGTTCCCACACCACGGGGTTCCAGTATCAGGCCTCAGTCATGGTCCCAGTGCACAGGGTCCCACAATCAAACCTCAGTCATGTAGCTAGTCCACAGGTTTCTGCCATCAAACCTCAGTCAAGTTCCCAGGTCACAGGGTTCCAGAATCAAGCCTCAGTCATTTTGCCAGTCTAGAGTGTTCCACCATCAAACCTCAGTCATGATCCCAGGCCACATGTTTCCACAATGAAACCTCAGTCATTTTCCCAAGCCAAAGGTTTCCAGAATCAAACCTCAGTCATATTCCCAGGACACATGGTTCCAGAATCAAACCTGAGTCATGTTCGCAGGCCCCAGGTGTCAACAATCAAACTTCAGGCATGTTCCCAGGACACAGGTGTCCACCATCAAACCTCACACATGTTCCCAGGCCAGACGGTTCCAGAATCAAACCGTTCGCAGGTTCCCAGGACACAGGGTTCCAGAATCCACCGATTTCATGCTGCCAGGCCACAGGGTTCCAGAATCAATCCTCAGTTATGTTCGCAGGCTACAGGGTTCCAGAATAAATCCTCACTCAAGTTTCCAGTCCACAGGTTTCCAGAACCAAGGCTCCGTCAGGTTCCCGGGGCACAGTATTCCACAATCTAAACAGATGTCATGTTCCCAGGCCACAGATTTCCAGAATCAAGCCTCAGTCATGTTCCCAGGCCACAGGGATCCAGAATCAAACCTCAGTCATGTGGCCAGGCCATAGGTTACCACCATCAAACCTCAGTCATATTCCCAGGCCTCAGTTATCCAGAATCAAACCGATTTCATGTTCCCAGGCAACAGGGTTCCAGAATCCAAACCGATGTCATGTTCCCAGGCCACAGGATTCCACACTCTAACATCAGTCATGTTCCCAGGCCAATGGTTTCTAGAATCAAACCTCAGTCGTGTTCCCTGGACACAGGTTTCAGAAATAAAATCCCAGGCATGTTCCCAGTCCACAGGGTTCCACAATTAAACCTCAGTCATATTCCCAGGCCAGAGGGTTCCACAATCAAACCTCAGTCCTGTTGCCAGGCCAGGGTTCCACCATCAAGCCTCAGTCATGTTCCCAGGCCAGAGTGTTCCACAATCAAACCTAAGTCATCTTGCCAAGCCACAGGTTTCCACCATCAAACCTCAGGCATATTGCCAGGCCACAGGGTTCCACCATCAAGCCTCACTCATGTTTCCAAGCATGAGGGTTCCACTATCAAACCTCAGCCATGTTCCCAGGCCACAGGGTCCCAGAATACAACCGATGTCATGTTCCCAGGCCACAGGGTTCCAGAAGCAAACCTCAGGCTTGTTCCCAGGGCACAGGTTTCCAGCATCAACCTGATATAATGTTCCCTAGCCACAGTCTTCCAGAATCAAACCTCAGACATGTTTCCAGGCCACAGGGTTCCAGAATCAAACCGTTATCTTGTTCCCAGGCCAAAGGTTTGCAGAATCCACAGATGTCATGTTCCGAGGCCACAGGGTTCCAGAACCAAGGCTCAGTCATGTTCCCAGGCCACAGGGATCCAGAATCAAACCTCAGTCATATTCGCAGCCCACAGGTTTCCAGAATCAAACCGATTTCATGTTCCCAGGCAACAGGGGACCAAAATCCAATCCGATGTCATGTTCCAAGGCCACAGGATGCCACAATCTAACATCAGTCATGTTCCCAGGCCAATGGTTTACAGAGTCAACCCTCATTCATATTCCCAGACCACAGGGTTCCTCCATCAAACCTCAATCATGTTCCCAGGCCACAGGGTTCCAGAATCAAACCTCAGTCTTGTTCCCAGGACACAGGTTTCCAGAATCAACCCGATATCATGTTCCCTGGCCACAGTCTCAGAATCAAACCTCAGTCATGTTGCCAGGCTACAGGTTTCCACCATCAAACCTCAGACATGTTCCCAGGCCACAGGGTTCCAGAGTCAAACCGTTGGCAGGTTACCAGGCCACAGGGTTCCAGAATCCACCGATGTCATGTTCCCAGGCCACAGGGATCCAGAATCAAACCTCAGTCATGTTGCCAGGCCATAGGGTACCACCATCAAACCTCAGTCATATTACCAGGACACAGGTTTCCAGAATCAAACCGATTTCATGTTCCCAGGCAACAGGGTACCAGAATCCAAACCGATGACATGTTCCTAGGCCACAGGATTCCACACTCTAACATCAGTCATGTTCCCAGGCCAATGGTTTCCAGAATCAAACCTCAGTCATATTCCCAGGCCACATGGTTCCAGAATGAAACCTCAGTCGTGTTCCCAGGACACAGGGTTCCAGAAGAAAACCTCAATCATGTTCCCTGGACACAGGTTTCAGAAATAAAATCCCAGTCATGTTCCCAGGCCACAGGGTTCCACAATTAAACCTCAGTGATATTCCCAGGCCAGAGGGTTCCACAATCAAACCTCAGTCCTGTGGCCAGGCCACGGTTCCACCATCAAGCCTCAGTCATGTTCCCAGGCCAGAGTGTTCCACAATCAAACCTAAGTCATCTTGCCAAGCCACAGGGTTCCACCATCAAACCTCAGGCATGTTTCCAGGCCAAAGGTTTCAACCATCAATCCTCAGTCATGTTCCCAGTAAACAGGGCTCCTGAATCAAACCAATGTCATGTTCCCACACCACGGGGTTCCAGTATCAGGCCTCAGTCATGGTCCCAGTGCACAGGGTCCCACAATCAAACCTCAGTCATGTAGCTAGTCCACAGGTTTCTGCCATCAAACCTCAGTCAAGTTCCCAGGTCACAGGGTTCCAGAATCAAGCCTCAGTCATTTTGCCAGGCTAGAGTGTTCCACCATCAAACCTCAGTCATGATCCCAGGCCACATGTTTCCACAATGAAACCTCAGGCATTTTCCCAAGCCAAAGGTTTCCAGAATCAAACCTCAGTCATATTCCCAGGACACATGGTTCCAGAATCAAACCTGAGTCATGTTCGCAGGCCCCAGGTGTCAACAATCAAACTTTAGGCATGTTCCCAGGACACAGGTGTCCAGAATCAAACCTCAGTCATGTTCCCAGGGAACAGGCTTCCAGAAACAAAGCTCAGTCATGTTCCCAGGCCACAGGGTTCCAGAATCAAACCTCAGTCTTGTTCCCAGGACACAGGTTTCCAGAATGAACCCGATATCATGTTTCCTGGCCCCAGTCTCAGAATCAAACCTCAGTCATGTTGCTAGGCCACAGGTTTCCACCATCAAACCTCAGACATGTTCCCAGGCCACAGGGTTCCAGAGTCAATCCGTTGGCAATTTACCAGGCCACAGGGTTCCAGAATCCACCGATGTCATGTTCCCAGGCCACAGGGTTCCAGAGTCAATCCTCAGTTATGTTCCCAGGCTATAGGGTTCCAGAATAAAACCTCAATCATGTTCCCAGTCCACAGGGTTCCAGAACCAAGGCTCAGTGAGGTTCCCGGGCCACAGTATTCCACAATCTAAACAGATGTCGTGTTCCCAGTCCTCAGGGTTCCAGAATCAACCCATGTCATGTTCCCAGGCCACAGGGTTCAGGAATCAATCCTCTGTTATGTTCCCAGGCTACAGGGCTCCAGAATAAAACCTCAGTCATGTTCCCAGTCCACAGGTTTCCAGAACCAAGGCTCAGTCAGGTTCCCGGGGCACAGTATTCCACAATCTAAACAGATGTCATGTTCCCACGCCACAGGTTTCCAGAATCACGCCACAGTCATGTTCCCAGGCCACACGGATCCAGAATCAAACCTCAGTCATGTTGCCAGTCCATAGCATACCACCATCAAACCTCAGTCATGTTGCCAGGCCTCCGGTTTCCAGAATCAAATCGATTTCGTGTTCCCAGGCAACAGGGTAGCAGAATCCAAACCGATGTCATGTTCCCACGCCTCAGGATTGCACACTCTAACATCATTCATATTCCCAAGCCACATGGTTCCAGAATCAAAACTCAGTCGTGTTCCCAGGACACAGGGTCCCTGAATAAAACCTCAGTCATGTGCCCTGGACACAGGTTTCAGAAATCAAATCCCAGTCATGTTCCCAGGCCACAGGGTTCCACAAGTAAACCTCAGTCATATTCCCAGGCCATAAGGTTCCACAATCAAACCTCAGTCCTGTTGCCAGGACACGGTTCCACCATCAAGCCTCAGTCATGTTTCCAGGCCAGAGTGTTCCACAATCAAACCTAAGTCATCTTGCCAAGGCACAGTGTTCCACCATCAAACCTCAGGCATGTTGCCAGGCCACAGGTTTCCACCATCAAGCCTCACTCATGTTCCCAAGCCTGAGGGTTCCACTATCAAACCTCAATCATGTTGCCAGGCCACAGGGTTCAACCATCAATCCTCAGTCATATTCCCAGTAAAAAGGGCTCGAAAATCAAACCAATGTCATGTTCCCACGCCACGGGGTTCCAGTATCAGGCCTCAGTCATGGTCCCCGTGCACAGGGTTCCACCATCAAACCTCAGTCATGATCCCAGGACACATGTTTCCACAATGAAACCTCAGTCATTTTCCCAGGCCAAAGGATTCCAGAATCAAACCTCAGTCATATTCACAGGACACACGGTTCCAGAATCAACCTGAGTCATGTTCGCAGGCCACAGGTTTCCAGAATCAAACCTCAGTCAAGTTCCCAGGACAGAGATGTCCAGAATCAAACCTCAGTCATGTTCCCAGGGATCAGGCTTCCAGAAACAAACCTCATTCATGTCCCCAGGCCACAGGGTTCCATAATCAAAACTCAGTCTTGTTCCCAGGGAACAGGCTTCCAGAAACAAACCTCAGTCAGGTTCCCAGGCAACAGGGTTCCAGAATCAAACCTCAGTCTTGTTTCCAGGACACCGGTGTCCAGAATCAAACCTCAGTCATGTTCCCAGGGAACAGGCTTCCAGAAACAAACCTCAGTCATGTTCCCAGGCCACAGGGTTCCAGAATCAAACCTCAGTCTTGTTCCCAGGACACAGGTTTCTAGAATCAACCCGATATCATGTTCCCTGGCCACAGTTTTCCAGAATCAAACCTCAGTCATGTTGCCAGGCCACAGGTTTCCACCATCAAACCTCAGACATGTTCCCAGGCTACAGGGTTCCAGAGTCAAACCGTTCACACGTTCCCAGGCCACAGGGTTCCAGAATCTATCCTCAGTTATGTTCCCAGGCTACAGGGTTCCAGTATAAAACCTCAGTCATGTTCCCAGTCCACAGGGTTCCAGAACCAAGTCTCAGTCAGGTTCCCGGGGCACAGTATTCCACAATCTAAACAGATGTCATGTTCCCAGGCCTCAGGGTTCCAGAATCCACCCATATCATGTTCCCAGGCCAAAGGGTTTCAGAATCAATCCTCAGTTATGTTCCCAGGCTAGAGGGTTCCAGAATAAAACCTCAGTCATGTTCCCAGTCCACAGGGTTCCAGAACCAAGGCTCAGTCAGGTTCCCGGGGCACAGTATTCCACAATCTAAACAGATGTCATGTTCCCAGGCCTCAGGGTTCCAGAATCCACCCATGTCATGTTCCCAGGCCAAAGTGTTTCAGAATCAATAGTCAGTTATGTTCCCAGGCTAGAGGGTTCCAGAATAAAACCTCAGTCATGTTCCCAGTCCACAGGGTTCCAGAACCAAGGCTCAGTCAGGCTCCCGGGGCACAGGGATCCAGAATCAAACCTCAGTCATGTTGCCAGGCCATGGGGTACCACCATCAAACCTGAGTCATATTCCCAGGCCTCAGGTTTCCAGAATCAAACCGATTTCATGTTCCCAGGCAACAGAGTACCAGAATCCAAACCGATGTCATATTCCCAGGCCACAGAATTCCACACTCTAACATCAGTCATGTTCCCAGGCCACATGGTTCTAGAATCAAACTTCAGTCATGTTCCAAGGACACAGTGTTCCAGAATAAATCCTCAGACATGTACCCTGGACACAGGTTTCAGAAATCAAATCCCAGTCATGTTCCCAGTCCACAGGGTTCCACAATTAAACCTCAGTCATATTCCCAGGCCAGAGGGTTCCACAATCAAACCTCAGGCATGTTGCCAGGCCACAGGTTTCCACCATCAAGCCTCACTCATGTTCCCAAGCCTGAGGGTTCCACTATCAAACCTCAATCATGTTACCAGGCCACAGGGTTCAACAATCAATCCTCAGTCATATTCCCAGTAAACAGGGCTCGAGAATCAAACCAATGTCATGTTTCCACGCCACGGGGTTCCAGTATCAGGCCTCAGTCATAGTCCCCGTGCACAGGGTTCCACTATCAAACCTCAATCATGTTGTCAGGCCACAGGGTTCAACCATTAAACCTCAGTCAGGTTCCCAGTAAACAGGGCTCCAGAATCAAGCCTCAGTCATTTTGCCAGGCCAGAGTGTTCCACCATCAAACCTCAGTCATGATCCGAGGCCACATGTTTCCACAATGAAACCTCATTCATTTTCCCAGGCCAAAGGTTTCCAGAATTAAACCTCAGTCATATTCCCAGGACACATGGTTCCAGAATCAACCTGAGTCATGTTCGCAGGCCACAGGTTTCAACAATCAAACCTCAGTCATGTTCCCAGGACACAGGTCTCCAGAATCAAACCTCAGTCATGTTCCCAGGGAACAGTCTTCCAGAAACAAACCTCAGTCATCTTCCCAGGACACAGGGTTCCAGAATCAAAACTGAGTCTTGTTCCCAGGGAACAGGCTTCCAGAAACAAACCTCAGTCATGTTCCCAGGCCACAGGGTTCCAGAATCAAACCTCAGTCTTGTTCCCAGGACACAGGGTTCCAGAATCAACTGATGTTACGTTCCCAGGCCACAGGGTTCCATAATCAATCCTCAGTTATATTCCCAGGCCACAGGGTTCCAGAATCCACAGATGTCATGTTCCCCGGCCACAGGATTCCACAATTTAGCATCAGTCATGTTCCCAGGACAATGGTTTCCAGAATCAAACCTCAGTCATATTCCCAGGACACATGGTTCCAGAATCAAACTACAGTAATATTCCCAGGGAACAGGCTTCCAGAAACAAACCTCAGTCATGTTCCCAGTCCACAGGGTTCCAGAATCCAACCGATGTCATGTACCGAGGCCAAAGGTTTCCAAAAGCAAACCTCAGTCCTGTTGCCAGGCCACAGGTTCCCACCATCAAACCTCAGACATGTTCCCAGGCCACAGGGTTCCAGAATCAACTGATGTCACGTTCCCAGGCCACAGGGTTCCATAATCAATCCTCAGTTATATTCCCAGGCTACAGGATTCCAGAATAAAACCTCAGTCATGTTCCCAGTCCACAGGGTTCCAGAACCAAGACTCAGTCAGGATCACAGGGCACAGTATTCCACAATCTAAACAGATGTCATGTTCCCAGGCCACAGTTTTCCAGAATCACGCCTCAGTGTTGTTCCCAGGCAACAGGGATCCAGAACCAAACCTCAGTCATGTTCGCAGGCCATAGGTTTCAACAATCAAACCTCAGTCATGTTCCCAGGACACAGGTGTCCAGAATCAAACCTCAGTCATGTTCCCAGGGAACAGGCATCCAGAAACCAACCTCAGTCAAGTTCCCAGGCCACAGGTTTCAAGAATCAAGCCTCAGTCATTTTGCCAAGCCAGAGTGTTCCACTATTAAACCTCAGTCATGATCCCAGGCCACATGTTTCCACAATGAAACCTCAGTGATTTTCCCAGGCCACAAGTTTCCAGAATCAAACCTCAGTCATATTTACAGGACACATGGTTCCAAAATCAAACCTCAGTCATGGTCGCAGGCCACAGGTTTCAACAATCAAACCTCAGTCATGTTCCCAGTCCACAGGGTTCCAGAAGCAAACCTCAGTCTTGTTCCCAGGACACAGGGTTCCACAATCAACCCAATATCATATTCCCTGGCCACAGTCTTCCAGAATCAAACCTCAGTCATGTTGCCAGACCACAGGTTTCCACCATCAAACCTCAGACATGTTCCCAGGCCAAAGGATTCCAGAATCAAACCGTTCTCATGTTCCCAGGACACAGGGTTCCAGAATACACCGATGTCATGTTCCCAGGCAACAGGGTTCCAGAATCCAACCGATGTCATGTTTCAGGCCACAGACCTCCAAAAGCAAACCTCAGTCTTGTTCCCAGAACACTGGGTTCCAGAATCAAACCGATATTATGTTCCCTGGCCACAGTCTTCCAGAATCAAACCTCAGTCATGTTGCCAGGCCACAGGTTTCCACCATCAAACCACAGACATGTTGCCAGGCCAAAGGTTTCCAGAATGAAACCGTTCTCATGTTCCCAGGACACAGGGTTCCAGAATCCACCGATGTCACGTTCCCAGGCCACAGGGTTCCAGAATCAATCCTCAGTTATGTTCCCAGGCTACAGGGTTCCAGAATAAAACCTCAGTCATGTTCCCAGTCGACAGGGTTCCAGAACCAAGACTCAGTCAGGATCCCAGGGCACAGTATTCCACAATCTAAACAGATGTCATGTTCCCAGGCCACAGTTTTCCAGAATCATGCCTCAGTGTTGTTCCCAGGGAATAGGCTTCCAGAAACAAACCTCTGTCATGTTCCCAGGCCACTGGGTTCCAGAAGCAAACCTCAGTCTTGTTCCCAGGACACTGGTTTCCAGAATCAACCCGATATCATGTTCCCTGGCCACAGTCTTCCGGAATCAAACCTCAGTCAAGTTCCCAGGCAACAGGGTTCTAGAATCAAGCCTCAATCATTTTGCCAGGCCAGTGTGTTCCGCCATCAAACCTCAGTCATGATCCCAGGCCACATGTTTCCACAATGAAACCTCAGTCATTTTCCCAGGCCACAGGTTTTCAGAATCAAACCTCAGTCATATTCCCAGTACACATGTTTCCAGAATCAGACATCAGTTATGTTCCCAGGGAACAGGCTTCCAAAAACAAACCTCAGTCATGTTCCCAGGCCACAGGGTTCCAGAATCAAACCTCTCTCATCTTTGCAGGCCACAGGTTTCAACAGTTAAACCTCAGTCATGTTCCCATGACACAGGTGTGCAGAATCAAACCTCAGTCATGTTCCCAGGGAACAGGCTTCCAGAAACAAACCTCAGTCATGTTCCCAGGCCACAGGGTTCCAGAATCCAACCGATGTCATATTCCCCGGCCACAGGGTTCCAGAAGCAAACCTCAGTCTTGTTCCCAGGACACAGGGTTCCAGAATCAAAACGATATCATATTCCCTGGCCACACTCTTCCAGAATCAAACCTCAGTCATGTTGCCAGGCCACAGGTTTCCACCATCAAACCTCAGACATGTTCCCAGGCCACAGGTTTCCAGAATCAAACCATTCTCATGTTCCCAGGCCACAGGATTCCAGCATCCACCAATGTCACGTTCCCAGGCCACACGGTTCCAGAATCAATCCTCGGTTATATTGCCAGGCTACTGGGTTCCAGAATCAAACCTCACTCATGGTCCCAGGGAACAGGCTTCCAGAAACAAATTTCTGTCATGTTCCCAGGCCACAGGGTTCCAGAATCCACCGATGTCACGTTCCCAGGCCACAGGGTTCCAGAATCAATCCTCAGTTATGTTCCCAGGCTACAGGGTTCCAGAATAAAACCTCAGTCATGTTCCCAGTCGACAGGGTTCCAGAACCAAGACTCAGTCAGGATCCCAGGGCACAGTATTCCACAATCTAAACAGATGTCATGTTCCCAGGCCACAGTTTTCCAGAATCATGCCTCAGTGTTGTTCCCAGGGAATAGGCTTCCAGAAACAAACCTCTGTCATGTTCCCAGGCCACTGGGTTCCAGAAGCAAACCTCAGTCTTGTTCCCAGGACACTGGTTTCCAGAATCAACCCGATATCATGTTCCCTGGCCACAGTCTTCCGGAATCAAACCTCAGTCAAGTTCCCAGGCAACAGGGTTCTAGAATCAAGCCTCAATCATTTTGCCAGGCCAGTGTGTTCCGCCATCAAACCTCAGTCATGATCCCAGGCCACATGTTTCCACAATGAAACCTCAGTCATTTTCCCAGGCCACAGGTTTTCAGAATCAAACCTCAGTCATATTCCCAGTACACATGTTTCCAGAATCAGACATCAGTTATGTTCCCAGGGAACAGGCTTCCAAAAACAAACCTCAGTCATGTTCCCAGGCCACAGGGTTCCAGAATCAAACCTCTCTCATCTTTGCAGGCCACAGGTTTCAACAGTTAAACCTCAGTCATGTTCCCATGACACAGGTGTGCAGAATCAAACCTCAGTCATGTTCCCAGGGAACAGGCTTCCAGAAACAAACCTCAGTCATGTTCCCAGGCCACAGGGTTCCAGAATCCAACCGATGTCATATTCCCCGGCCACAGGGTTCCAGAAGCAAACCTCAGTCTTGTTCCCAGGACACAGGGTTCCAGAATCAAAACGATATCATATTCCCTGGCCACACTCTTCCAGAATCAAACCTCAGTCATGTTGCCAGGCCACAGGTTTCCACCATCAAACCTCAGACATGTTCCCAGGCCACAGGTTTCCAGAATCAAACCATTCTCATGTTCCCAGGCCACAGGATTCCAGCATCCACCAATGTCACGTTCCCAGGCCACACGGTTCCAGAATCAATCCTCGGTTATATTGCCAGGCTACTGGGTTCCAGAATCAAACCTCACTCATGGTCCCAGGGAACAGGCTTCCAGAAACAAATTTCTGTCATGTTCCCAGGCCACAGGGTTCCAGAATCCAACCGATGTCATGTTTCCAGGCCACAGGCTTCCACAATCAAACCTCAGTTATGTTCCCAGGCTATAGGGTTACAGAATCAAACCTCAGTCATTTTGCCAGGCCAGAGTGTTCTGCCATCAAATGTCAGTCATGATCCCAGGCCACATGTTTCCACAATGAAACCTCAGTCATTTTCATTTTCCCAGGCCACAGGTTTCCAAAATCAAACCTCAGTCATGTTCGCAGGCCACAGGTTTCAACAATCAAACCTCAGTCATGTTCCCAGGACACAGGTGTGCAGAATCAAACCTCAGTCATGTTCCCAGGGAACAGGCTTCCAGAAACAAACCTCAGTCATGTTCCCAGGCCACAGGGTTCCAGAATCCAACCGATGTCATGTTCCCAGGCCACAGGGTTCCAGAAGCAAACCTCAGTCTTGTTCCCAGGACACAGGGATCCAGAATCAACCGGATATCATATCCCCTGGCCACAGTCTTCCAGAATCAAAGCTCAGTCATGTTGCCAGGCCACAGGTTTCCACCATCAAACCTCAGACATGTTCCCAGGCCACAGGGTGAAAGAATCAAACCATTCTCCTGTTCCCAAGACACAGGGTTCCAGAATACACCGATATCATGTTCCCAGGCCACAGGGTTCCAGAAGCAAACCTCAGTCTTGTTCCCAGGACACAGGGATCCAGAATCAACCGGATATCATATCCCCTGGCCACAGTCTTCCAAAATCAAACCTCAGTCATGTTGCCAGGCCACAGGTTTCCACCATCAAACCTCAGACATGTTCCCAGGCCACAGGGTGAGAGAATCAAACCATTCTCCTGTTCCCAAGACACAGCGTTCCAGAATACACCGATGTCATGTTCCCGGGCCACAGGTTTCCAGAAGCAAACCTCAGTCTTGTTCCCAGGACACAGGGTTCCAGAATCAATCCTCAGTTATGTTCCCAGGCTACAGGGTTC
Source organism: Balaenoptera physalus (assembly GCF_965194825.1). Lineage (NCBI taxonomy): Eukaryota > Metazoa > Chordata > Mammalia > Artiodactyla > Balaenopteridae > Balaenoptera > Balaenoptera physalus. Next base: position 23,008,898 of record NC_138900.1, on the reverse strand, counting down.
CAGAATAAATCCTCAGTAATATTCCCAGTCCACAGCGTTCCAGAACCAAGGCTCAGTCAGGATCCCAGGGCACAGTATTCCACAATCTAAATAGATGTCATGTTCCCAGGCCACAGTTTTCCAGAATCACGCCTCATCATGTTCCCAGGCCACAGGGATCCAGAATCAAACCTCACTCATGTTGCCAGGCCATAGGGTACCACCATCAAACCTCAGTCATATCCCAAGGCCACAGGTTTCCAGAATCAAACCGATTTCATTTTCCCAGGCAACAGGGTACCAGAATCCAAACCGATGTCATGTTCCCAGGCCACAGGATGCCACAATCTAACATCAGTCATGTTCCCAGGACAATGGTTTCCAGAGTCAAACCTCAGTCATATTCCCAGGCCACATGGTTCCAGAATCAAACCTCAGTCGTGTTCACAGGACACAGGGTTCCAGAATAAAAAATCAGTCAGGTTCCCTGGAAACAGGTTTCAAAAATAATATCCCAGTCATGTTCCCAGCCCACAGCGTTCCACAATTAAACCTCAGTCATATTCCCAGGCCAGAGGGTTCCACAATCAAACCTCAGTCCTATTGCCAGGCCACGGTTCCACCATCAAGCCTCAGTCATGTTCCAAGGCCAGAGTGTTCCACAGTCAAACTTAAGTCATCTTGCCAGGCCACAGGGTTCCACCATCAAACGTCAGTCATATTGCCAGGACACAGGGTTCCACCATCAAGCCTCAGTCATGGTCCCAAACCTGAGAGATCCACAATCAAACCTCAATCATGTTGCCAGGCCACAGGGTTCAACCATCAAACCTCAGTCATGTTCCCAGGAAACAGGGTTCCAGAATCAAACCAATGGCATGTTCCCTCGCCACGAGGTTCCAGTATCAGTCCTCAGTCATGTTCCCAGTGCACAGGGTTCCATCATCAAACCTCAGTCATGTTGCCAGGCCAAAGGTTTCCAGAATCAAACCGATTTCATGTTCCTAGGCAACAGGGTACCAGAACCCAAACCAATGTCATGTTCCCAGGCCACAGGATTCCACAATCTAACATCACACATGTTCCCAGGCCAATGGTTTCCAGAATCAAACGTCAGTCATATTCCCAGGGCACATGGTTCCAGAATCAAACCTCAGTCATTTTCCTAGGCCATAGGTTTCAACAATCAAACCTCAGTCATGTTCCCACGACACAGGTGTCCAGAATCAAACCTCAGTCATGTTCCCAGGGAACAGGCTTCCAGAAACAAACCTCAGTCATGTACCCAGGCCACACGGTTCCAGTATCCAACCTATGTCATGTTTCCAGTCCACAAGTTTCCAGAAGCAAACCTCAGTCTTGTTCCCAGGACACAGGGTTCCAGATTCAACCCGATATCATTTTCCCTGGAAACAGTCTTCCAGAATCAAACCTCAGTCATGTTGCCGGCCCACAGGGTTCCAGAATCAAACTGTTCTCATATTCCCATGCCACAGAATCCAGAATCCACCGAGGTCATGTTCCCAGGCCACAAGGTTCCAGAATCAAGCCTGAGTTATGTTCCCAAGCTACAGGGTTCCAGAATAAAACCTTAGTCATATTCCCAGGTCATAGGTTTCAACAATCAAACCTCAGTCATGTTCCCAGGACACAGGTGTCCAGAATCAAACCTCAGTCATGTTCCCAGGGAACTGTCTTCCAGAAACAAACCTCAGTCATACTCCCAGGCCAGAGGGTTCCACAATCAAACCTTAGTCCTATTGCCAGGTCACGGTTCCACCATCAAGCCTCAGTCATGTACCCAGGCCAGAGTGTTCCACAGTCAAACTTAGGTCATCTTGCCAGGCCACAGGTTTCCACCATCAAACCTCAGTCATGTTGCCAGGACACAGGGTTCCACCATCAAGCCTCAGTCATGTTCCCAAACCTGAGGGTTCCAAAATCAAACCTCAATCATGTTGCCAGGCCACAGGTTTCCACCATCAAACCACAGACATGTTCCCAGGCCACAGGGTTCCAGAATCCAACCGATGTCATGTTCCCAGGCCACAGGGCTCCACAATCAAACCTCACTCATATTCCCAGGCGACAGGTTTCCAGAATCTAGCCTTAGTCATGTTCGCCGGCCACAGGTTTCAACAATCAAACCTCATTCATGTTCCCAGGACACAGGTGTCCAGAATCAAACCTCAGTCCTGTTCCCAGGGAACAGGCTTCCAGAAACAAACCTCAGTCACGTTCCCAGGACACAGGGTTCCAGATTACAACCAATGTCATGTTCCCAGGCCACAGGGTTCCACAATCAAACCTCAGTCATATTCAAAGGCCACAGGGTTCCAGAATCCAACTGATGTCAATTTCCCAGGGCACAGGGTTCCAGATTCAAACCACAGTCATGTTCCCAGGCCAGAGGGTTCCACAATCCAACCTCAGTCATGTTCCCAGGCCACAGGATTCCACACTCTAACATCAGTAATATTCCCAGGCCAATGGTTTCCAGAATCAAACCTCAGTCATATTCCCAGGCCACATGGTTCCAAAATCAAACCTCAGTCGTGTTCCCAGGACACAGGGTTCCAGAATAAAACCTCAGTCATGGTCCCTGGACACAGGTTTCAAAAATAAAATCCGAGTCATGTTCCCAAGTCACAGGCTTCCACAATTAAACCTCAGTCATATTCCCCGGCCAGAGGGTTCCACAATCAAACCTCAGTCCTGTTTCCTGGCTCGGTTCCACCATCAAGCCTCAGTCATGTTCCCAGGCCAGAGTGTTCCACAATTAAACCTAAGTCATCTTGAGAGGCCACAGGTTTCCACCATCAAACCTCATTCATGTTGCCAAGCCACAGGTTTCTGCCATCAAACCTCAGTCATATTCCCAGGACACATGGTTCCAGAATCAAACCTCACTCATGTTCGCAGACCCCAGTTTTCTACAATCAAACCTCAGTCATATTCCGAGGACACAGGTATCCAGAATCAAACCTCAGTCATGTTCCCAGGGAACAGGCTTCCAGCAACAAACCTCAGTCATTTTTCCAGGCCACAGGGTTCCACCATCAAGCCTCAGTTATGTTCCCAAGCCTGAGGTTTCCACAATCAAACCTCAATCATGTTGCCAGGCCACAGGGTTCAACCATCAAACCTCAGTCATGTTCCCAGGAAACAGGGTTCAAGAATCAAACCAATGGCATATTCCCATGCCTCGAGGTTCCAGTATCAGGCCTCAGTCATGTTCCCAGTGCACAGGGCTCCACCATCATACCTCAGTCATGTTACCAGTCCACAAGTTTCTGCGATCAAACCAGAGTCAAGTTCCCAGGCCACAGGGTTCCAGAATCAAGCCTCAGTCATTTTGCCAGGCCACAGGGTTCCTCCATCAAACCTCAATCATATTCCCAGGACACAGGGTTCCAGAATCCAACCTATGTCAATTTCCCAGGCCATGGGTTTCCAGTACCAGGCCACAGTCATGTTTCCAGGGCACAGTGTTCCACAATCAATCCTCAGTCATTTTGCCAGTCCACAGGTTTCTGCCATCAAAACTCAGTCAAGTTCCCAGGCCATAGGGTTCCAGAATCAAGCCTCAGTCATTTTGCCAGGCCACAGGTGTCCAGAATCAAACCTCAGTCATGTTCCCAGGGAACAGGCTTCCAGAAACAAATCTCTGTCATGTTCCCAGGCAACAGCGTTCCAGAATCCAACCGATGACATGTTCCCAGACCACAGGGATCCACAATCAAACCTCAGTCATGGTCCCAGGCCACAGGGTTCCAGAATCCAACCAATGTCATCTTCCCAGGCCACAGGGATCCACAATCAAACCTCAGTCATGTTGCCAGTCCACAGGTTTCTGCCATCAAACCTCAGGCAAGTGCCCAGGACACAGGGTTCCAGAATCAAGCCTCAGTCATTTTGCCAGGCCAGAGTGTTCTGCCATGAAACCTCAGTCATGATCCCACGCCACATGTTTCCACAATGAAACCTCAGTCATTTTCCCAGGCCACAGGTTTCCAGAATCAAACCTCAGTCATATTCGCAGGACACATGGTTCCAGAATCAAACCTCAGTCATGTTCGAAGGCCACAGGTTTCAACAATCAAACCTCAGTCATGTTCCCAGGGAACAGGCTTCCAAAAACAAACCTCAGTCATGTTCCCAGGCCACTGGTTTCCAGAATCCAACCGATGTCATGCTCCCTGGCCACATGGTTCCAGAATCAAACCTCAGTCATTTTCCTAGGCCATAGGTTTCAACAATCAAACCTCAGTCATGTTCCCAGGACACAGGTGTCCAGAATCAAACCTCAGTCATGTTCCCAGGGAACTGTCTTCCAGAAACAAACCTCAGTCATACTCCCAGGCCAGAGGGTTCCACAATCAAACCTTAGTCCTATTGCCAGGTCACGGTTCCACCATCAAGCCTCAGTCATGTACCCAGGCCAGAGTGTTCCACAGTCAAACTTAGGTCATCTTGCCAGGCCACAGGTTTCCACCATCAAACCTCAGTCATGTTGCCAGGACACAGGGTTCCACCATCAAGCCTCAGTCATGTTCCCAAACCTGAGGGTTCCAAAATCAAACCTCAATCATGTTGCCAGGCCACAGGTTTCCACCATCAAACCACAGACATGTTCCCAGGCCACAGGGTTCCAGAATCCAACCGATGTCATGTTCCCAGGCCACAGGGCTCCACAATCAAACCTCACTCATATTCCCAGGCGACAGGTTTCCAGAATCTAGCCTTAGTCATGTTCGCCGGCCACAGGTTTCAACAATCAAACCTCATTCATGTTCCCAGGACACAGGTGTCCAGAATCAAACCTCAGTCCTGTTCCCAGGGAACAGGCTTCCAGAAACAAACCTCAGTCACGTTCCCAGGACACAGGGTTCCAGATTACAACCAATGTCATGTTCCCAGGCCACAGGGTTCCACAATCAAACCTCAGTCATATTCAAAGGCCACAGGGTTCCAGAATCCAACTGATGTCAATTTCCCAGGGCACAGGGTTCCAGATTCAAACCACAGTCATGTTCCCAGGCCAGAGGGTTCCACAATCCAACCTCAGTCATGTTCCCAGGCCACAGGATTCCACACTCTAACATCAGTAATATTCCCAGGCCAATGGTTTCCAGAATCAAACCTCAGTCATATTCCCAGGCCACATGGTTCCAAAATCAAACCTCAGTCGTGTTCCCAGGACACAGGGTTCCAGAATAAAACCTCAGTCATGGTCCCTGGACACAGGTTTCAAAAATAAAATCCGAGTCATGTTCCCAAGTCACAGGCTTCCACAATTAAACCTCAGTCATATTCCCCGGCCAGAGGGTTCCACAATCAAACCTCAGTCCTGTTTCCTGGCTCGGTTCCACCATCAAGCCTCAGTCATGTTCCCAGGCCAGAGTGTTCCACAATTAAACCTAAGTCATCTTGAGAGGCCACAGGTTTCCACCATCAAACCTCATTCATGTTGCCAAGCCACAGGTTTCTGCCATCAAACCTCAGTCATATTCCCAGGACACATGGTTCCAGAATCAAACCTCACTCATGTTCGCAGACCCCAGTTTTCTACAATCAAACCTCAGTCATATTCCGAGGACACAGGTATCCAGAATCAAACCTCAGTCATGTTCCCAGGGAACAGGCTTCCAGCAACAAACCTCAGTCATTTTTCCAGGCCACAGGGTTCCACCATCAAGCCTCAGTTATGTTCCCAAGCCTGAGGTTTCCACAATCAAACCTCAATCATGTTGCCAGGCCACAGGGTTCAACCATCAAACCTCAGTCATGTTCCCAGGAAACAGGGTTCAAGAATCAAACCAATGGCATATTCCCATGCCTCGAGGTTCCAGTATCAGGCCTCAGTCATGTTCCCAGTGCACAGGGCTCCACCATCATACCTCAGTCATGTTACCAGTCCACAAGTTTCTGCGATCAAACCAGAGTCAAGTTCCCAGGCCACAGGGTTCCAGAATCAAGCCTCAGTCATTTTGCCAGGCCACAGGGTTCCTCCATCAAACCTCAATCATATTCCCAGGACACAGGGTTCCAGAATCCAACCTATGTCAATTTCCCAGGCCATGGGTTTCCAGTACCAGGCCACAGTCATGTTTCCAGGGCACAGTGTTCCACAATCAATCCTCAGTCATTTTGCCAGTCCACAGGTTTCTGCCATCAAAACTCAGTCAAGTTCCCAGGCCATAGGGTTCCAGAATCAAGCCTCAGTCATTTTGCCAGGCCACAGGTGTCCAGAATCAAACCTCAGTCATGTTCCCAGGGAACAGGCTTCCAGAAACAAATCTCTGTCATGTTCCCAGGCAACAGCGTTCCAGAATCCAACCGATGACATGTTCCCAGACCACAGGGATCCACAATCAAACCTCAGTCATGGTCCCAGGCCACAGGGTTCCAGAATCCAACCAATGTCATCTTCCCAGGCCACAGGGATCCACAATCAAACCTCAGTCATGTTGCCAGTCCACAGGTTTCTGCCATCAAACCTCAGGCAAGTGCCCAGGACACAGGGTTCCAGAATCAAGCCTCAGTCATTTTGCCAGGCCAGAGTGTTCTGCCATGAAACCTCAGTCATGATCCCACGCCACATGTTTCCACAATGAAACCTCAGTCATTTTCCCAGGCCACAGGTTTCCAGAATCAAACCTCAGTCATATTCGCAGGACACATGGTTCCAGAATCAAACCTCAGTCATGTTCGAAGGCCACAGGTTTCAACAATCAAACCTCAGTCATGTTCCCAGGGAACAGGCTTCCAAAAACAAACCTCAGTCATGTTCCCAGGCCACTGGTTTCCAGAATCCAACCGATGTCATGCTCCCTGGCCACATGGTTCCAGAATCAAACCTCAGTCATTTTCCTAGGCCATAGGTTTCAACAATCAAACCTCAGTCATGTTCCCACGACACAGGTGTCCAGAATCAAACCTCAGTCATGTTCCCAGGGAACAGGCTTCCAGAAACAAACCTCAGTCATGTACCCAGGCCACACGGTTCCAGTATCCAACCTATGTCATGTTTCCAGTCCACAAGTTTCCAGAAGCAAACCTCAGTCTTGTTCCCAGGACACAGGGTTCCAGAATCAACCCGATATCATTTTCCCTGGAAACAGTCTTCCAGAATCAAACCTCAGTCATGTTGCCGGCCCACAGGGTTCCAGAATCAAACTGTTCTCATATTCCCATGCCACAGAATCCAGAATCCACCGAGGTCATGTTCCCAGGCCACAAGGTTCCAGAATCAAGCCTGAGTTATGTTCCCAAGCTACAGGGTTCCAGAATAAAACCTTAGTCATATTCCCAGGTCATAGGTTTCAACAATCAAACCTCAGTCATGTTCCCAGGACACAGGTGTCCAGAATCAAACCTCAGTCATGTTCCCAGGGAACTGTCTTCCAGAAACAAACCTCAGTCATACTCCCAGGCCAGAGGGTTCCACAATCAAACCTTAGTCCTATTGCCAGGTCACGGTTCCACCATCAAGCCTCAGTCATGTACCCAGGCCAGAGTGTTCCACAGTCAAACTTAGGTCATCTTGCCAGGCCACAGGTTTCCACCATCAAACCTCAGTCATGTTGCCAGGACACAGGGTTCCACCATCAAGCCTCAGTCATGTTCCCAAACCTGAGGGTTCCAAAATCAAACCTCAATCATGTTGCCAGGCCACAGGTTTCCACCATCAAACCACAGACATGTTCCCAGGCCACAGGGTTCCAGAATCCAACCGATGTCATGTTCCCAGGCCACAGGGCTCCACAATCAAACCTCACTCATATTCCCAGGCGACAGGTTTCCAGAATCTAGCCTTAGTCATGTTCGCCGGCCACAGGTTTCAACAATCAAACCTCATTCATGTTCCCAGGACACAGGTGTCCAGAATCAAACCTCAGTCCTGTTCCCAGGGAACAGGCTTCCAGAAACAAACCTCAGTCACGTTCCCAGGACACAGGGTTCCAGATTACAACCAATGTCATGTTCCCAGGCCACAGGGTTCCACAATCAAACCTCAGTCATATTCAAAGGCCACAGGGTTCCAGAATCCAACTGATGTCAATTTCCCAGGGCACAGGGTTCCAGATTCAAACCACAGTCATGTTCCCAGGCCAGAGGGTTCCACAATCCAACCTCAGTCATGTTCCCAGGCCACAGGATTCCACACTCTAACATCAGTAATATTCCCAGGCCAATGGTTTCCAGAATCAAACCTCAGTCATATTCCCAGGCCACATGGTTCCAAAATCAAACCTCAGTCGTGTTCCCAGGACACAGGGTTCCAGAATAAAACCTCAGTCATGGTCCCTGGACACAGGTTTCAAAAATAAAATCCGAGTCATGTTCCCAAGTCACAGGCTTCCACAATTAAACCTCAGTCATATTCCCCGGCCAGAGGGTTCCACAATCAAACCTCAGTCCTGTTTCCTGGCTCGGTTCCACCATCAAGCCTCAGTCATGTTCCCAGGCCAGAGTGTTCCACAATTAAACCTAAGTCATCTTGAGAGGCCACAGGTTTCCACCATCAAACCTCATTCATGTTGCCAAGCCACAGGTTTCTGCCATCAAACCTCAGTCATATTCCCAGGACACATGGTTCCAGAATCAAACCTCACTCATGTTCGCAGACCCCAGTTTTCTACAATCAAACCTCAGTCATATTCCGAGGACACAGGTATCCAGAATCAAACCTCAGTCATGTTCCCAGGGAACAGGCTTCCAGCAACAAACCTCAGTCATTTTTCCAGGCCACAGGGTTCCACCATCAAGCCTCAGTTATGTTCCCAAGCCTGAGGTTTCCACAATCAAACCTCAATCATGTTGCCAGGCCACAGGGTTCAACCATCAAACCTCAGTCATGTTCCCAGGAAACAGGGTTCAAGAATCAAACCAATGGCATATTCCCATGCCTCGAGGTTCCAGTATCAGGCCTCAGTCATGTTCCCAGTGCACAGGGCTCCACCATCATACCTCAGTCATGTTACCAGTCCACAAGTTTCTGCGATCAAACCAGAGTCAAGTTCCCAGGCCACAGGGTTCCAGAATCAAGCCTCAGTCATTTTGCCAGGCCACAGGGTTCCTCCATCAAACCTCAATCATATTCCCAGGACACAGGGTTCCAGAATCCAACCTATGTCAATTTCCCAGGCCATGGGTTTCCAGTACCAGGCCACAGTCATGTTTCCAGGGCACAGTGTTCCACAATCAATCCTCAGTCATTTTGCCAGTCCACAGGTTTCTGCCATCAAAACTCAGTCAAGTTCCCAGGCCATAGGGTTCCAGAATCAAGCCTCAGTCATTTTGCCAGGCCACAGGTGTCCAGAATCAAACCTCAGTCATGTTCCCAGGGAACAGGCTTCCAGAAACAAATCTCTGTCATGTTCCCAGGCAACAGCGTTCCAGAATCCAACCGATGACATGTTCCCAGACCACAGGGATCCACAATCAAACCTCAGTCATGGTCCCAGGCCACAGGGTTCCAGAATCCAACCAATGTCATCTTCCCAGGCCACAGGGATCCACAATCAAACCTCAGTCATGTTGCAGTCCACAGGTTTCTGCCATCAAACCTCAGGCAAGTGCCCAGGACACAGGGTTCCAGAATCAAGCCTCAGTCATTTTGCCAGGCCAGAGTGTTCTGCCATGAAACCTCAGTCATGATCCCACGCCACATGTTTCCACAATGAAACCTCAGTCATTTTCCCAGGCCACAGGTTTCCAGAATCAAACCTCAGTCATATTCGCAGGACACATGGTTCCAGAATCAAACCTCAGTCATGTTCGAAGGCCACAGGTTTCAACAATCAAACCTCAGTCATGTTCCCAGGGAACAGGCTTCCAAAAACAAACCTCAGTCATGTTCCCAGGCCACTGGTTTCCAGAATCCAACCGATGTCATGTTCCCTGGCCACATGGTTCCAGAATCAAACCTCAGTCATTTTCCTAGGCCATAGGTTTCAACAATCAAACCTCAGTCATGTTCCCACGACACAGGTGTCCAGAATCAAACCTCAGTCATGTTCCCAGGGAACAGGCTTCCAGAAACAAACCTCAGTCATGTACCCAGGCCACACGGTTCCAGTATCCAACCTATGTCATGTTTCCAGTCCACAAGTTTCCAGAAGCAAACCTCAGTCTTGTTCCCAGGACACAGGGTTCCAGAATCAACCCGATATCATTTTCCCTGGAAACAGTCTTCCAGAATCAAACCTCAGTCATGTTGCCGGCCCACAGGGTTCCAGAATCAAACTGTTCTCATATTCCCATGCCATAGAATCCAGAATCCACCGAGGTCATGTTCCCAGGCCACAAGGTTCCAGAATCAAGCCTGAGTTATGTTCCCAAGCTACAGGGTTCCAGAATAAAACCTTAGTCATATTCCCAGGTCATAGGTTTCAACAATCAAACCTCAGTCATGTTCCCAGGACACAGGTGTCCAGAATCAAACCTCAGTCATGTTCCCAGGGAACTGTCTTCCAGAAACAAACCTCAGTCATACTCCCAGGCCAGAGGGTTCCACAATCAAACCTTAGTCCTATTGCCAGGTCACGGTTCCACCATCAAGCCTCAGTCATGTACCCAGGCCAGAGTGTTCCACAGTCAAACTTAGGTCATCTTGCCAGGCCACAGGTTTCCACCATCAAACCTCAGTCATGTTGCCAGGACACAGGGTTCCACCATCAAGCCTCAGTCATGTTCCCAAACCTGAGGGTTCCAAAATCAAACCTCAATCATGTTGCCAGGCCACAGGTTTCCACCATCAAACCACAGACATGTTCCCAGGCCACAGGGTTCCAGAATCCAACCGATGTCATGTTCCCAGGCCACAGGGCTCCACAATCAAACCTCACTCATATTCCCAGGCGACAGGTTTCCAGAATCTAGCCTTAGTCATGTTCGCCGGCCACAGGTTTCAACAATCAAACCTCATTCATGTTCCCAGGACACAGGTGTCCAGAATCAAACCTCAGTCCTGTTCCCAGGGAACAGGCTTCCAGAAACAAACCTCAGTCACGTTCCCAGGACACAGGGTTCCAGATTACAACCAATGTCATGTTCCCAGGCCACAGGGTTCCACAATCAAACCTCAGTCATATTCAAAGGCCACAGGGTTCCAGAATCCAACTGATGTCAATTTCCCAGGGCACAGGGTTCCAGATTCAAACCACAGTCATGTTCCCAGGCCAGAGGGTTCCACAATCCAACCTCAGTCATGTTCCCAGGCCACAGGATTCCACACTCTAACATCAGTAATATTCCCAGGCCAATGGTTTCCAGAATCAAACCTCAGTCATATTCCCAGGCCACATGGTTCCAAAATCAAACCTCAGTCGTGTTCCCAGGACACAGGGTTCCAGAATAAAACCTCAGTCATGGTCCCTGGACACAGGTTTCAAAAATAAAATCCGAGTCATGTTCCCAAGTCACAGGCTTCCACAATTAAACCTCAGTCATATTCCCCGGCCAGAGGGTTCCACAATCAAACCTCAGTCCTGTTTCCTGGCTCGGTTCCACCATCAAGCCTCAGTCATGTTCCCAGGCCAGAGTGTTCCACAATTAAACCTAAGTCATCTTGAGAGGCCACAGGTTTCCACCATCAAACCTCATTCATGTTGCCAAGCCACAGGTTTCTGCCATCAAACCTCAGTCATATTCCCAGGACACATGGTTCCAGAATCAAACCTCACTCATGTTCGCAGACCCCAGTTTTCTACAATCAAACCTCAGTCATATTCCGAGGACACAGGTATCCAGAATCAAACCTCAGTCATGTTCCCAGGGAACAGGCTTCCAGCAACAAACCTCAGTCATTTTTCCAGGCCACAGGGTTCCACCATCAAGCCTCAGTTATGTTCCCAAGCCTGAGGTTTCCACAATCAAACCTCAATCATGTTGCCAGGCCACAGGGTTCAACCATCAAACCTCAGTCATGTTCCCAGGAAACAGGGTTCAAGAATCAAACCAATGGCATATTCCCATGCCTCGAGGTTCCAGTATCAGGCCTCAGTCATGTTCCCAGTGCACAGGGCTCCACCATCATACCTCAGTCATGTTACCAGTCCACAAGTTTCTGCGATCAAACCAGAGTCAAGTTCCCAGGCCACAGGGTTCCAAAATCAAGCCTCAGTCATTTTGCCAGGCCACAGGGTTCCTCCATCAAACCTCAATCATATTCCCAGGACACAGGGTTCCAGAATCCAACCTATGTCAATTTCCCAGGCCATGGGTTTCCAGTACCAGGCCACAGTCATGTTTCCAGGGCACAGTGTTCCACAATCAATCCTCAGTCATTTTGCCAGTCCACAGGTTTCTGCCATCAAAACTCAGTCAAGTTCCCAGGCCATAGGGTTCCAGAATCAAGCCTCAGTCATTTTGCCAGGCCACAGGTGTCCAGAATCAAACCTCAGTCATGTTCCCAGGGAACAGGCTTCCAGAAACAAATCTCTGTCATGTTCCCAGGCAACAGCGTTCCAGAATCCAACCGATGACATGTTCCCAGACCACAGGGATCCACAATCAAACCTCAGTCATGGTCCCAGGCCACAGGGTTCCAGAATCCAACCAATGTCATCTTCCCAGGCCACAGGGATCCACAATCAAACCTCAGTCATGTTGCCAGTCCACAGGTTTCTGCCATCAAACCTCAGGCAAGTGCCCAGGACACAGGGTTCCAGAATCAAGCCTCAGTCATTTTGCCAGGCCAGAGTGTTCTGCCATGAAACCTCAGTCATGATCCCACGCCACATGTTTCCACAATGAAACCTCAGTCATTTTCCCAGGCCACAGGTTTCCAGAATCAAACCTCAGTCATATTCGCAGGACACATGGTTCCAGAATCAAACCTCAGTCATGTTCGAAGGCCACAGGTTTCAACAATCAAACCTCAGTCATGTTCCCAGGGAACAGGCTTCCAAAAACAAACCTCAGTCATGTTCCCAGGCCACTGGTTTCCAGAATCCAACCGATGTCATGCTCCCTGGCCACAGGGTTCCAGAAGAAAACCTCAGTCTTGTTCCCAGGACACAGGTTTCCAGAATCAACCCGATATCACATTCCCTGGCCACAGTCTTCCGGAATCAAACCTCAGTCATGTTGCCAGGCCACAGGTTTCCACCATCAAACCTCAGACATGTTCCGAGGCCACAGCGTTCCTCCATCAAACCTCAATCATGTTCCCAGGACAGAGGGTTCCAGAATCAAACCAATGTCAAGTTCCCAGGCCATGGTTTTCCAGTACCAGGCCACAGTCATGTTTCCAGGGCACAGGGTTCCACAATCAATCCTCAGTCATTTTGCCAGTCCACAGGTTTCCACCATCAAACCTCATACATGTTCCCAGGTCAAAGGGTTCCAGAATCAAACCGTTCTCATGTTCCCAGGCCACAGGATTCCAGAATCCACCGAGGTCATGTTCCCAGGCCATAGCGTTCCAGAATCAATCCTCAATTATGTTCCCAGGCTACAGGGTTCCAGAATAAAACCTCAGTCATGTTCCCAGTCCACAGGGTTCCAGAACCAAGGCTCAGTCAGGATCCCAGGGCACAGTATTCCACAATCTAAACAGATGTCATGTTTCGAGGCCACAGTTTTCCAGAATCACGCCTCAGTCATGTTCCCAGGCCACAGGGATCCAGAATCAAACCTCACTCTTGTTGCCAGGCCTTAGGGTACCACCATCAAACCTCAGTCATATACCCAGGACACAGGTTTCCAGAATCAAACCGATTTCATGTTCCCAGGCCACAGGGTACCAGAATCCAAACCGATGTCATGTTCGCAGGCCACAGAATTCTACAATCTAACATCAGTCATGTTCCCAGGCCAATGGTTTCCAGAATCAAACCTCAGTCATATTCCCAGGCCACATGGTTCCAGAATCAATCCTCAGTCGTGTTCCCAGGACACAGGGTTCCAGAATAAAAAATCAGTCATGTTCCCTGGACACAGGTTTCAAATATAAAATCGCAGTCATGTTCCCAGCTCACAGGGTTCCACAATTAAACCTCAGTCATATTCCCAGGCCAGAGGGTTCCACAATCAAACCTCAGTCTTATTGCCAGGCCACGGTTCCACCATCAAGCCTCAGTCATGTTCCCAGGCCAGAGTGTTCCACAATCACACCTAAGTCATCTTTCCAGGCCACAGGTTTCCACAATCAAACCTCAATCATGTTGCCAGGCCACAGGGTTCAACCATCAAACCTCAGTCATGTTCCCAGGAAACAGGGTTCCAGAATCAAACCAATGGCATGTTCCCACTCCACGGGGTTCCAGTATCAGGCTTAAGTCATGTTCCCAGTGCACAGGGTTCCACCATCAAACCTCAGTCATGTTGGCAGTCCACAGGTTTGTGCAATCAAACCACATTCAAGTTCCCAGGTCATAGGTTTCCAGATTCAAGCCTCAGTCATATTGCCAGGCCACTGTGTACCACCATCAAACCTCAGTCATGTTCTCAGGCCACAGGGTTCTTCCATCAAACCTCAATCATATTCCCAGGACACAGGGTTCCAGAATCAAACCAATGTCAAGTTCCCAGGCCAAGGTTTTCCAGTACCAGGCCACAGTCATGTTCCCAGGCCCCAGGGCTCCACAATCAAACCTCACTCATGTTCCCAGGCCACAGGGTTCCAGAATCCAACAGATGTCATGTTCACAGGCCACAGGTTTCCAGATTCAAACCACAGTCATGTTCAAAGGCCAGAAGTTTCCACAATCAAACCTCAGTCATGTTCTCAGGCCACAGGGTTCCCGAATCCAACCGATGTCATGTTCCCAGGCCACAGGGATCCACAATCAAACCTCAGTCATTTTGCCAGTCCACAGGTTTATGCCATCAAACCTCAGTCAACTTCCCAGGCCACAGGGTTCCAGAATCAAGCCTCAGTCATTTTGCCAGGCCAGAGTGTTCTGCCATCAAACCTCCGTCATGATCCCAGGACACATGTTTCCACAAACAAACCTCAGTCATATTCCCAGGACACATGGTTCCAGAATCAAACCTCAGTAATGTTCGAAGGCCACAGGTTTCAACAATCAAACCTCAGTCATGTTCCCAGGACACAGGTGTCCAGAATCAAACCTCAGTCATATTCCCAGGACACATGGTTCCAGAATCAAAACTCAGTCATGTTCCCAGGGAACAGGATTCCAGAAACAAACCTCAGTCATGTTCCCAGGCCACAGGGTTCCAGAATCCAACCGATGTCATGTTCACAGCCCACAGGCGTCCAGAAGCAAACCTCAGTCTTTTCCCAGGACACAGGCTTCCAGAATTAAACCGATATCATGTTCCTTGGCCACAGTCTTCCAGAATCAAACCTCAGTCATGTTACCAGGCCACAGGTTTCCACCATCAAACCACAGACATGTTCCCAGGCACAGGTTTCCAGAATCAAACCGTTCTCATGTTCCAAGGACACAGGGTTCCACCATCAAGCCTCAGTCATGTTCCCAGGCCTGAGTGTTCCACAATCAAACCTAAGTCATCTTGCCAGGCCATAGGGTACCACCATCAAACCTCAGTCATATTTCCAGGCCAGAGGTTTCCAGAATCAAACCGATTTCATATTCCCAGGCAACAGGGTACCAGAATCCAAACCGATGTCATGTTCCCAGACCACAGGATTCCACAATCTAACATCAGTCATGTTCCCAGGTCAATGGTTTCCAGAATCAAACCTCAGTCATATTCCCAAGACAAAGGTTCCAGAATAAAACCTCAGTCATGTTCCCTAAACACAGGTTTCAAAAAAATATCCAATTCATGTTCACAGCCCACAGGTTCCACAATTAAAGCTCAGTCATATGCCCAGGCCAGAGGGTTCCACAATCAAACCTCATTCCTATTGCCATGCCACGGTTTCACCATAAAGCCTCAGTCATGTTCCCAGGCCAGAGTGTTCCACAATCAAACCTAAGTCATCTTGCCAGGCAACAGGGTTCTACCATCAAACCTCAGTCCTGTTGGCAGGCCACAGGGTTCCACCATCAAGCCTCAGTCATGTTTCCAAACCTGAGGGTTCCACAATCAAACCTCAATCATATTGCCAGGCCACAGGTTTCAACGATCAAACCTCAGTCATGTTCCCTGGAAACAGGGTTCCAGAATCAAACCAATGGCATGTTCGCACGCCACAGGGTTCCAGTATCAGGCCTCAGTCATGTTCCCAGTGCACAAGGTTCCACCATCAAACCTCAGGCATGTTGCCAGTCCACAGGTTTATGCGATCAAACCACATTCAAGTTCCCAGGTCACAGGGTTCCAGAATCAAGCCTCAGTCATGTTGCCAGGCCACAGGGTGACACAATCAAAACTCAGTCATGTTCCCAGGACACAGTGTTCCTCCATCAAACCTCAATCATGTTCCCAGGACACAGGGTTCCAGAATCAAACCAATGTCAATTTCCCAGGCCATGGTTTTCCAGTACCAGACCACAGTCATGTTTCCAGGGCACAGGGTTCCACAATCAAGCCTCAGTCATGTTGCCAGTCCACAGGTTTCTGCCACGAAACCTCAGTCAAGTTCCCAGGCCATAGGGTTCCAGAATCAAGCCTCAGTCATTTTGCCAGGCCAGAGTTTTCCACCATCAAACCTCAGTCATGATCCCAGGCCAAATGTTTCGGCAATGAATCCTAAGTGACTTTCCCAGGCCACAGGTTTCCAGAATCAAACCTCAGTCATATTTCCAGGACACATGGATCCAGAATCAAACCTCAGTCATATTCGCAGGCCACAGGTTTCAACAATCAAACCTCAGGTATATTCCCAGGCCACAGGTGTCCAGAATCAAACCTCAGTCATGTTCCCAGGGAACAGGCTTACAGAAACAAATCTCTGTCATGTTCCCAGGCAACAGATTTCCACAATCAAACCTCAGTCATGTCCCCAGCCACAGCGTTCCAGAATCCAACCGATGGCATGTTCCGAGGCCACAGGGTTCCACAAGCAAACCTCAGTCTTGTTCCCAGGGTACAGGTTTCCAGAATCAACCCAATATCATGTTCCCTGGCCACAGTCTTCCAGACTCAAACCTCAGTCAGGTTGCCAGGCCACAGGTTTCCACCATCAAACCTCAGACATGTTCCCAGGCCACAGGGTTCCAGAAAAAAACCGTTCTCATGTTCCCAGGCCACAGGATTCCAGAATCCACCTAGGTCCTATTCCCAGGCCACAGGGTTCCAGAATCAATCCTCAGTTATGTTCCCGGGCTACAGAGTTCCAGAATAGAACCTTAGTCATGTACCCAGTCCACAGGTTTGCAGAACGAAGGCTCAGTCAGGATCCCAGGGCACAGTATTCCACAATCTAAACAGATGTCATGTTCCCAGGCCACAGTTTTCCAGATTCACGACTCAGTCATGTTCCCAGGCCACAGGGATCCAGAATCAAACCTCACTCATGTTGCCAGGCCTTAGGGTACCACCATCAAACCTCAGTCATATCCCCAGTCCACAGGTTTCCAGAATCAAACCGATTTCATGTTCCGAGGCAACAGGGTACCAGAATCCTAACCGATGTCATGTTCCCAGGCCACAGGATTCCACAATCTAACATCAGTCATGTTCCCAGGCCAATGGTTTCCAGAATCAAACCTCAGTCATATTCCGAGGCCACATGGTTCCAGAATAAAACCTCAGTCATGTTCCCTGGACACAGGTTTCAAAAATAAAATCCCAGTCATGTTCCCAGGCCACAGGGTTCCACAATTAAACCTCAGTCATATTCCCAGCACTAAGGGTTCCACAATGAAACCTCAGTCCTATTGCCAGGCCACAGGGTTCCACCATCAAGCCTCAGTCATGTTCCCAAACCAAAGGGTTCCACAATCAAACGTCAATCACGTTGCCAGGCCACGGGGTTCAAATATCAAACCTCAGTCATGTTCCCAGGAAACAGGGTTCCAGAATCAAACCAATGGCATGTTCCCACGCCACGGGGTTCCAGTATCAATCTTCAGTCATGTTCCCAGTGCACAGGGTTCCACCATCAAACCTCAGTCATGTTGCCAGTACACAGGTTTGTGCGATCAAACCACATTCATGTTCACAGGACACATTGTTCCAGAATCGAACCTCACTCATGTTTGCAGGCCACAGGTTTCAACAATCAAACATCAGTCATGTTCCCAGGGAACAGGCTTCCAGAAACAATCCTCAGTCATGTTCCCGGGCCACAGGGTTCCAGAATCCAAACGATGTCATGTTCCCAGGACACAGGTTTCCAGAATCACCCCGTTATCATGTTCCCTGGCCACAGTCTTCCAGAATCAAACCTCAGTCATGTTGCCAGGCCACAGGTTTCCACCATCAAACCTCAGACATGTCCCCAGGCCATAGGGTTCCAGAATAAAACCTTTCTCATGTTCCCAGGCCATAGGGTTCCAGAATCCACCGATGTCATGTTCCCAGGCTACAGGGTTCCAGAATCAATCCTCAGTTATGTTCCCAGGCTACAGGGTTCCAGAATAAAACCTCAGTTATATTCCCAGGCCACAGGGTTCCAGATCCAAGGCTCAGTCAGGTTCCCGAGGCACAGTATTCCACAATCTAAACAGATGTCATGTTCCCAGGCCACAGTTTCCCAGAATCACGCCTCAATCATATTCCCATGCCACCGGGATCCAGAATCAAACCTCTGTCATATTGCCAGGCCATAGGGTTCCACCATCAAGCGTCATTCATGTTCCCAAACATGAGGGTTCCACAATCAAACCTCAATCATGTGGCCAGGACACAGGGTTCAACCATCAAACCTCAGTCATATTCCCTGGAAACTGGGTTCCAGAATAAAACCTCAGTCATGTTCCCTGGACAGAGGTTTCAAAAATAAAAGCCCAGTCATGTTCGCAGGCCACAGGTTTCAACAATCAAACCTCAGTCATTTTCCCGGGAAACAGGTGTCCAGAATCAAACCTCACTCACGTTCCCAGCCCACAGGGTTCCAGAACCCAACCGATGTCATGTTCCCAGGCCACAGGGTTCCAGAAGCAAACCTCAGTCCTGTTCCCAGGTTACAGGTTTACAGAATCAACCCGATATCATGTTCCCTGGCCACAGTCTTCCAGAATCAACCCTGAGTCATCTTGACAGGCCACAGGGTTCCACCATCAAACTTCAGTCCTCTTGCTAGGCCACAGATTTCCACCGTTAAGCCTCAGTCATGTTACCAACCCTGACAGATCCACAGTCAAACCTCAGTCATGTTCCCAGGAAACAGGGTTCCAGAATCAAACCCATGTCATGTTCCCAGGACACCGGTTTCCACAATTAATCCTCAGTCATATTCCCGGGCCAGAGGTTTCCACAATCAAACCTCAGTCCTGTTGCCAGATCACAGATCCACCATCAAACCTCAGTCATGTTCCCAGTCCAGAGTGTACCAAAATCAAACCTGAGTCATTTTGCCAGGCCACAGGGTTCGAGCGTTCAGCCTCAGTCATGTTCCCAAGCCTGAGTGTTCCAGAATCAAACCTCAGTCATGTTGCCAGGCCATACTTTTCAACCATCAAACCTCAGTCATGTTCCTTGTGCACAGGGTTCCACCATCAAACCTCAGTAACGTTGCCACTCCACAGGTTTCGGCGATCAAACAACAGTCAAGTTCCCAAGCCACAAGGTACCAGAACCAAACCTCTGTCATATTCCCAGGCCACAGGGTTCCATAACAAAACCTCAGTCATATTCCCAGGACACATGTTTCCAGAATCAACCTCAGTCATGTTCACAAGCCACAGGTGTCCAGAATCAAAAGTCATTCATGTTCCCAGGACACAGGTTTCCAGAATCAAACCACAGTCATGTTCCCAGGCCACAGGGTTCCAGAATCAAACCACAGTCATGTTCCCAGGCCACAGGGTTCCACAACCAAACTTCAGTCATGTTCCCGTCCTCTTCAGAATAGGAGATTTTTCTACCAATCGCCAGCAGCTCGTTTCACTCAGAGTGCTGTTTCTGTGTAGACGAGGGAAAGACACCATGGTCCCCAGCTTAGAACAGCTCTTTGCCCAGTTGGTTTCATCCATGAAAGAGCCATAAGGGCTGATCTCAACTAATCGGGCTGCACATCCGTGAATCCTTGGGGTAGGGCAGTTCTGAGCCAAGGTGCCACCTAAGGAATGAAAGCAGTGTCCTTGCCACAGGAAAGCACACCAAGGCCTGGAGTTTTCTCTATGAAATTGGAGTGGGCTTGAAGGGTGACGCCTACTGACTGCCCTCCTGTATATCCAGTTGAGAAAATGTGACAAGGCTGAGGCACCCCGCTTACAACGAAATGTTTCTCTTCACAATAGGAGATTTTGCTACCAAACGCCAGCAGCTCGTCTCACTCAGAGTGCTGTTTCTGTGTAGACTAAGGAAAGACAGCATGGTCCCGAGCTTAGAATGGCTCTTAGCCCAGTTGGCTTCATCCATGAAAGAGCCAGAAGGGCTGATCTCTACTAATCGGGCTGCACATCCCTGAATCCTTGGGGTAGACACTCCTGAGCCAATGTGCCACCTAAGGAATGAAAACAAAGTTTCCAGCCTGGGAAGCAGGGCCTCAAGTAAGCTGGCCAACTGACTGCCCTCCTTTATAGCCAGTTGAGAAAATGTGGCAAGGCTAATGCAACCCGCTTACAACGAAATGTTTCTCTTCAGAATAGGAGATTTTGCTACCAAACGCCACCAGCTCGTCTCCCTCAGAGTGCTGTTGCTGTGTACACTAGGGAAAGACAGATTGCTCCCCAGCTTAGAACGGCTCTTTGCCAGGTTGGTTTCATCCATGAAAGCTCCAGAAGGGCTTATCTCAACTAATCGGGCTGCACATCCCTGAATCCTTCTGGGCGGGCTGTTCTGAGCCAAAGGGCCACCTAAGGAATGAAAGCAAATTTCCTGCCACAGGAAAGCACAACGAGGCCTCTTGATTTCTCTATGAAATAGGAGTGGGCTTGAAGGGTGAGACCTACTGACTGCCCTGCATTATAGCCAGTTGAGAAAATGTGGCAAGGCTGATGCAACCCGCTTACAACGAAATGTTTCTCTTCAGAATAGGAGATTGTGCTACCAAACGCCAGCAGCTCCTCTCCCTCAGAATGCTGTTTCTGTGTAGACTAGGGAAAGGCACCATGCTCCCCAGCTTAGAACGGCTCTTTGCCCAGATGGTTTCATCCATGAGAGAACCGGAAGCGCTGATGTCAACTAATCGGGCTGCACATCCGTGAATCCTTGGGGTAAGGCAGTTCTGAGCCAAGGTGCCACCTAAGGAATGAAAGCAGTTTCCTTGCCACAGGAAAGCACACCAAGGCCTGGAGTTTTCTCTATGAAATTGGAGTGCGCTTGAAGGGTGACGCCTACTGACTGCCCTCCTTTATATCCAGTTGAGAAAATGTGACAAGGCTTAGGCAACCCGCTTACAACGACATGTTTCTCTTCACAATAGGAGATTTTGCTACCAAACGCCAGCAGCTCGTCTCCCTCAGAGTGCAGTTTCTGTGTAGACTAAGGAAAGACAGCATGGTCCTGAGCTTAGAATGGCTCTTTGCCCAGTTGGCTTCATCCATGAAAGAGCCAGAAGGGCTGATCTCTACTAATCGGGCTGCACATCCCTGAATCCTTGGGGTAGACACTCCTGAGCCAATGTGCCACCTAAGGAATGAAAGCAAAGTTTCCAGCCTGTGAAACAGGGCCTCAAGTAAGCAGGCCAACTGACTGCCCTCCTTTATAGCCAGCTGAGAAAATGTGGCAAGGCTGATGCAACTCGCTTACAACGAAATGTTTCTCTTCAGAATAGTAGATTTTGCTACCAAACGCCAGCAGCTCGTCTCCCTCAGAGTGCTGTTTCTGTGTAGACTAGGGAAAGACACCATGGTCCCCAGCTTAGAACGGCTCTTTGCCCAGTTGGTCTCATCCATGAAAGAGCGAGAAGGGCTGATATCAACTAATCGGGCTGCACATCCCTGAATCCTTCTGGGAGGGCTGTTCTGAGCCAAAGGGCCACCTAAGGAATGAAAGCAAATTACCAGCCACAGGAAAGCACACCGAGGCCTGTTGATTTCTCTATGAAATAGGAGTGGGCTTGAAGGGTGAGGCCTACTGACTGCCCTTCTTTATAGCCAGTTGAGAAAATGTGGCAAGGCTGATGCAACCCGCTTACAACGAAATGTTTCTCTCCAGAATAGGAGACTTCGCCATCAAACAACAGCAGCTCTTCTCCCTCAGAGTGCTGTTTCTGTGTAGACTAGGGAAAGACACGATGGTCCCCAGCTTAGAACGTCTCTTTTCCCAGTTGGTTTCATCCACTAAAGAGCCAGAAAGCCTGATCTCAACCTATTGAGCTGCAAATTCCTGAATACTTTTAGTAGGGCAGTCCTGAGCCAATGTGCCACCTAAGGAATGAAAGCAAAGTTTCCAGCCTGGGAAGCAGGGTCTCAAGTGACTCTGCTAAATGACTGCCCTCCTTTATAGCCAGTTGAGAAAATGTGGCAAGGCTGATACAACCTGCTTACAACGAAATGATTCTCTTCATAATAGCAGATTGTACTACCAAAGGCCAGCAGCTCCTCTCCCTCAGAATGCTGTTTCTGTGTAGACTAGGGAAAGGCACCATGGTCCCCAGCTTAGAACGGCTCTTTGCCCAGATGGTTGCATCCATGAGAGAACCGGAAGCGCTGATGTCAACTAATCGGGCTGCACATCCGTGAATCCTTGGGGTAGGGCAGTTCTGAGCCAAAGTGCCACCTAAGCAATGAAAGCAGTTTCCTTGCCACAGGAAAGCACAGCAAGGCCTGGAGTTTTCTCTATGAAATTGGAGTGGGCTTGAAGGGTGAGGCCTACTGACTGCCCTCCTTTATAGCCAATTGAGAAAATGTGACAAGGCTGAGGCAACCCTCTTACAACGAAATGTTTCTCTTCAGAATAGGAGATTATGCTACCAAACGACAGCAGCTCGTCTCACTCAGAGTGCTATTTCTCTGTAGACTAAGGAAAGACAGCCTGGTCCCCAGCTTAGAATGGCTCTTTGCCCAGTTGGTTTCATCCATGAAAGAGCTAAAAGGGCTGATCTCTGCTAATCGGGCTGCACATCCCTGAATCCTTGGGGTAGACACTTCTGAGCCAGTGTGCCACCTAAGGAATGAAAGAAAAGTTTCCAGCCTGGGAAGCAGGGCCTCAAAAAGTTGGCCAACTGACTGCCCTCCTTTATAGTCAGTTGAGAAAATGTGGGAAGGCTGATGCAACTCGCTTACAACGAAATGTTTCTCTTCAGAATAGTAGATTTTGCTACCAAACGCCAGCAGCTCGTCTCCCTCAGATTGCTGTTTCTGTGTAGACTAGGGAAAGACACCATGGTCCCCAGCTTAGAACGGCTCTTTGCCCAGTTGGTCTCATCCATGAAAGAGCGAGAAGGGCTGATCTCAACTAATCGAGCTGCACATCCCTGAATCCTTCTGGGCGGGCTGTTCTGAGCCAAAGGGCCACCTAAGGAATGAAAGCAAATTTTCTGCCACAGGAAAGCACACCGAGGGCTCTTGATTTCTCTATGAAATAGGAGTGGGCTTGAAGGGTGAGGCCTACTGACTGACCTTCTTTATAGACAGTTGAAAAAATGTGGCAAGGCTGATGCAACCCGCTTACAACGAAATGTTTCTCTTCAGAATAGGAGATTGTGCTACCAAACGCCAGCAGCTCCTCTCCCTCAGAATGCTGTTTCTGTGTAGACTAGGGAAAGTCACCATGGTCCCCATCGTAGAACGGCTCTTTGCCCAGATGGTTTCATCCATGAGAGAACCAGAAGGGCTGATCTCAACTAATCGGGCTGCACATCCGTGAATCCTTGGGGTAGGGCAGTTCTGAGCCAAAGTGCCACCTAAGGAATGAAAGCAGTTTCCTTGCCACAGGAAAGCACACCAAGGCCTGGAGTTTTCTCTATGAAATTGGAGTGGGCTTAAAGGGTGATGCCTATTGACTGCCCTCCTTTATATCCAGTTGAGAAAATGTGACAAGGCTGAGGCAACCCGCTTACAACAAAATGTTTCTCTTCAGAATAGGAGATTATGCTACCAAACGCCAGCAGCTCGTCTCACTCAGAGTGCTGTTTCTCTGTAGACTAAGGAAAGACAGCATGGTCCCCAGCTTAGAATGGCTCTTTGCCCAGTTGGTTTCATCCATGAAAGAGCTAAAAGGGCTTATCTCTACTAATCGGGCTGCACATCCCTGAATCCTTGGGGTAGACACTCCTGAGCCAATGTGCCACCTAAGGAATGAAAGCAAAGTTTCCAGCCTGGGAAGCAGGGCCTCAAAAAAGTTGGCCAACTGACTGCCCTCCTTTATAGCCAGTTGAGAAAATGGGGCAAGGCTGATGCAACCCGCTTACAACGAAATGTTTCTCTTCAGAACAGGAGATTTTGCTACCAAACGCCACCAGCTCGTCTCCCTCAGAGTGCTGTTGCTGTGTACAGTAGGGAAAGACAGATTGCTCCCCAGCTTAGAATCGTTCTTTGCCAGGTTGGTTTCATCCATGAAAGCTCCAGAAAGGCTGATCTCAACTAATCGGGCTGCACATCCCTGAATCCTTCTGGGAGCGCTGTTCTGAGCCAAAGGGCCACCTAAGGAATGAAAGCAAATTTCCTGCCACAGGAAAGCACACAGAGGCCTGTTGATTTCTCTGTGAAATAGGAGTGGGCTTGAAGGGTGAGGCCTACTGACTGCCCTTCTTTATAGCCAGTTGAGAAAATGTGGCAAGGCTGATGCAACCCGCTTACAACGAAATGTTTCTCTTCAGAATAGGAGACTTCACTATCAAACGCCAGCAGCTCTTCTCCCTCAGAGTGCTGTTTCTGTGTAGACTAGGGAAAGACACGATGGTCCCCAGCTTAGAACGTCTCTTTGCCCAGTTGGTTTCATCCATTAAAGAGCCAGAAAGCCTGATCACAACCTACTGAGCTGCAAATTCCTGAATACTTTTGGTAGGGCAGTCCTGAGCCAATGTGCCACCTAAGGAATGAAAGAAATTTTCCAGCCTGGGAAGCAGGGTCTCAAGTGACTCTGCTAAATGACTGCCCTCCTTTATAGCCAGTTGAGAAAATGTGGCAAGACTGATGTAACCTGCTTACAACGAAATGCTTCTCTTCATAATAGCAGATTGAACTACCAAACTCCAGCAGCTAGTCTCCCTCAGAATGCTGTTTCTGTGTAGACTAGGGA
Source organism: Balaenoptera physalus (assembly GCF_965194825.1). Classification (NCBI taxonomy): domain Eukaryota; kingdom Metazoa; phylum Chordata; class Mammalia; order Artiodactyla; family Balaenopteridae; genus Balaenoptera; species Balaenoptera physalus. The sequence continues at coordinate 22,983,737 of NC_138900.1, read as the reverse complement.
AAGACACCATGGTCACCAGCTTAGAACGGCTCTTTGCCCAGATGGTTTCATCCATGAGAGAACCGGAAGCGCTGATGTCAACTAATTGGGCTGCACATCCGTGAATCCTTGGGGTAGGGCAGTTCTGAGCCAAGTTGCCACCTAAGGAATGAAAGCAGTTTCCTTGCCACAGGAAAGCACACCGAGGCCTGTTGATTTCTCTATGAAATTGGAGTGGGCTTGAAGGGTGATGCCTACTGACTGCCCTCCTTTATATCCAGTTGAGAAAATGTGACAAAGCTGAGGCAACCCGCTTAAAACGAAAGGTTTCTCTTCACAATAGGAGATTTTGCTACCAAACGCCAGCAGCTCGTCTCACTCAGAGGGCTGTTTCTGTGTAGACTAAGGAAAGACAGCATGGTCCCGAGCTTAGAATGGCTCTTTGCCCAGTTGGCTTCATCCATGAAAGAGCCAGAAGGGCTGATCTCTACTAATCGGGCTGCACATCCCTGAATCCTTGGGGTAGACACTCCTGACCCAATGTGCCTCCTAAGGAATGAAAGCAAAGTTTCCAACCTGGTAAGCAGGGCCTCAAAAAAGTTGGCCATCTGACTGCCCTCCTTTATAGCCAGTTGAGAAAATGTGGCAAGGCTGATGCAACTCGCTTACAACGAAATGTTTCTCTTCAGAATAGTAGATTTTGCTACCAAACGCCAGCAGCTCGTCTCCCTCAGAGTGCTGTTTCTGTGTAGACTAGGGAAAGACACCATGGTCCCCAGCTTAGAACGGCTCTTTGCCCAGTTTGTCTCATCCATGAAAGAGCGAGAAGGGCTGATATCAACTAATCGGGCTGCACATCCCTGAATCCTTCTGGGAGGGCTGTTCTGAGCAAAAGGGCCACCTAAGGAATGAAAGCAAATTACCAGCCACAGGAAAGCACACCGAGGCCTGTTGATTTCTCTATGAAATAGGAGTGGGCTTGAAGGGTGAGGCCTACTGACTGCCCTTCTTTATAGCCAGTTGAGAAAATGTGGCAAGGCTGATGCAACCTGCTTACAACGAAATGTTTCTCTCCAGAATAGGAGACTTCGCTATCAAACGACAGCAGCTCTTCTCCCTCAGAGTGCTGTTTCTGTGTAGACTAAGGAAAGACAGCATGGTCCCGAGCTTAGAATGGCTCTTTGCCCAGTTGGCTTCATCCATGAAAGAGCCAGAATGGCTGATCTCAACTAATCGGGCTGCAAATCCCTGAATACTTGGGTTAAGGCAGTCCTGAGCCAATGTGCCACCTAAGGAATGAAAGCAAAGTTACCAGCCTGGGAAGCAGAGTCTCAACTAAGTCTGCTAAATGATTGCCCTCCTTTATAGCCAGCTGAGAAAATGTGGCAAGGCTGATGCAACCCGCTTACAACGAAGTGTTTCTCTTCAGAATAGGAGATTGTGCTACCAAGCGCCAGCAGCTCGTCTCCCTCAGAATGCTGTTTCTGTGTAGACTAGGGAAAGACATCATGGTCCCCAACTTAGAATGGCTCTTTGCCCAGATGGTTTCATCCATGAGAGAACCAGAAGGGCTGATCTCAACTAATCGTGCTGCACATCCGTGAATGCTTGTGGTAGGGCAGTTCTGAATCAAAGTGTCACCTGATGAATTAAAGCAATTTCCTTGCCACAGGAAAGCACAGCTAGGCCTGGAGTTTTCTCCATGAAATTGGAGTGGGCTTGGAGGGTGACGCCTATTGACTGCCCTCCTTTATATCCAGTTGAGAAAATGTGACAAGTCTGAGGCAACCCGCTTACAACGAAATGTTTCTCTTCACAATAGGAGATTTTGCTACCAAACGCCAGCAGCTCGTCTCACTCAGAGTGCTGTTTCTGTGTAGACTAGGGAAAGACACGATGGTCCCCAGCTTAGAACGTCTCTTTGCCCAGTTGGTTTCATCCATTAAAGAGCCAGAATGCCTGATCTCAACCTATTGAGCTGCAAATTCCTGAATACTTTTGGTAGGGCAGTCCTGAGCCAATGTGCCACCTAAGGAATGAAAGCAAAGTTTCCAGCCTGGGAAGCAGGGTCTCAAGTGACTCTGCTAAATGACTGCCCTCCTTTATAGCCAGTTGAGAAAATGTGGCAAGGCTGATACAACCTGCTTACAACGAAATGATTCTCTTCATAATAGCAGATTGTACTACCAAAGGCCAGCAGCTCCTCTCCCTCAGAATGCTGTTTCTGTGTAGACTAGGGAAAGGCACCATGGTCCCCAGCTTAGAACGGCTCTTTGCCCAGATGGTTGCATCCATGAGAGAACCGGAAGCGCTGATGTCAACTAATCGGGCTGCACATCCGTGAATCCTTGGGGTAGGGCAGTTCTGAGCCAAAGTGCCACCTAAGCAATGAAAGCAGTTTCCTTGCCACAGGAAAGCACAGCAAGGCCTGGAGTTTTCTCTATGAAATTGGAGTGGGCTTGAAGGGTGAGGCCTACTGACTGCCCTCCTTTATAGCCAATTGAGAAAATGTGACAAGGCTGAGGCAACCCTCTTACAACGAAATGTTTCTCTTCAGAATAGGAGATTATGCTACCAAACGCCAGCAGCTCGTCTCACTCAGAGTGCTGTTTCTCTGTAGACTAAGGAAAGACAGCCTGGTCCCCAGCTTAGAATGGCTCTTTGCCCAGTTGGTTTCATCCATGAAAGATCTAAAAGGACTGATCTCTGCTAATCGGGCTGCACATCCCTGAATCCTTGGGGTAGACACTTCTGAGCCAGTGTGCCACCTAAGGAATGAAAGAAAAGTTTCCAGCCTGGGAAGCAGGGCCTCAAAAAGTTGGCCAACCGACTGCCCTCCTTTATAGTCAGTTGAGAAAATGTGGGAAGGCTGATGCAACTCGCTTACAACGAAATGTTTCTCTTCAGAATAGTAGATTTTGCTACCAAACGCCACAGCTCGTCTCCCTCATAGTGCTGTTTCTGTGTAGACTAAGGAAAGACAGCATGGTCCCGAGCTTAGAATGGCTCTTTGCCCAGTTGGCTTCATCCATGAAAGAGCCAGAAGGGCTGATCTGAAATAATCGGGCTGCACATCCCTGAATCCTTAGGATAGGGCAGTTCTGAGCCAAGGTGCCACCTAAGGAATGAAAGCAGTTTCCTTGCCACAGGAAAGCACACCAAGGCCTGGCAGTTTCTCTATGAAACTGCAGTGGGCTTCAAAGGTGACGCCTAGTGACTGCTCTCCTTTATATCCAGTTGAGAAAATGTGACAAGGCTGAAGAAACCCGCTTACAACGAAGTGTTTCCCTTCAGAATAGGAGATTGTGCTACCAAACGTCAGCAGCTCGTCTCCCTAAGAAATCTGTTTCTGTGCAGACAAGGGAAAGACATCATGGTCCCCAGCTTTGAAAGGCTCTTTGCCCGGATGGTTTCATCCTTGAGAGAACCAGAAGGGCTGATCTCTACTAATCGGGCTACACATCTCTGAAACCTTGGGATAGGGCAGTTCTGAGCCAAGGTGCCACCTAAGGAATGAAAGCAGATTCCTTGCCACAGTAAAGCACACCAAGGCCTGGAGTTTTCTCTATGAAATTGGAGTGGGCTTGAAGGGTGACGCCTACTGACTGCCCTCCTTTATATCCAGTTGAGAAAATGTGACAAGGCTGAGGCAACCCGCTTACAACGAAATGTTTCTCTTCACAATAGGATATTTTGCTACCAAACCCCAGCAGCTCGTCTCACTCAGAGTGCTGTTTCTGTGTAGACTAGGGAAAGACACGATGGTCCCCAGCTTAGAATGTCTCTTTGCCCTGTTGGTTTCATCCATTAAAGAGCCAGAAATGCTGATCTCACCCTATTGAGCTGCAAATTCCTAAATACTTTTGGTAGGGCAGTCCTGAGCCAATGTGCAAAGTTTCGAGGCTGGGAAGCAGCACTCTGAGGGAGAAGAGCTGCTGGCGTTTGATAGCGAAGTCTCCTATTCTGAAGAGAAACATTTCGTTGTAAGCGGGTTGCATCAGCCTTGCCACATTTTCTCAACTGGCTATAAAGAAGGGCAGTCAGTAGGCCTCACCCTTCAAGCCCACTCCTATTTCATAGAGAAATCAACAGGCCTCGGTGTGCTTTCCTGTGGCAGGAAATTTGCTTTCATTCCTTAGGTGGCCCTTTGGCTCAGAACAGCCCTCCCAGAAGGATTCAGGAATGTGCAGCCCGATTAGTTGATATCAGCCCTTCTTGCTCTTTAATGGATGATTCCAACAGGGCAAAGAGCCGTTCTAACCTGGGGACCATGGTGTCTTTCCCTAGTCTACACAGAAACAGCATTCTGAGGGAGACGAGCTGCTGGCGTTTGGTAGCACAATCTCCTATTCTGAAGAGAAACACTTCGTTGTAAGCGGGTTGCATCAGCCTTGCCACATTTTCTCAGCTGGCTATAAAGGAGGGCAGTCATTTAGCAGACTTACTTGAGACTCTGCTTCCCAGGCTGGAAACTTTGCTTTCATTCCTTAGGTGGCACATTGGCTCAGGACTGCCCTACCCAAGTATTCAGGGATTTCCAGCCCGATTAGTTGAGATCCGCCGTTCTGGCTCTGTCATGGATGAAACCAACTGGGCTTAGAGCCGTTCTAAGCTTGGGAGCATGGTGTCTTTCCCTAGTCTACACAGAAACAGCCCTCTGAGGGAGACGAGCTGCTTGCGTTTGGTAGCAAAATCTTCTATTCTGAATAAAATCCTTTCGTTGTAAGTGGATTGCATCAGCCTTGCCACATATTCTCAACTGTCTATAAAGGAGGGCAGTCAGTTGACAGTCTTACTTGAGGCCCTGCTTCCCCGGCTAGAAATTTTGCTTTCATTCCTTAGGTGGCACATTGGCTCAGGAGTCTTTACCCCAAGGATTCACGGATGTGCAGCCCGATTAGTTAAGACCAGCCCTTCTGGCTCTTTCATGGATGAAACCAACTGGGAAAAGAGCCATTCTAAGCTGGGGACCATGCTGTCTTTAACTAGTCTACACAGAAACACCAGTCTGAGTGAGACGAGCTGCTGGCGTTTGGTAGCACAATCTCCTATTCTGAAGAGAAACATTTCGTTGTAAGCGGGTTGCATCAGCCTTGCCACATTTTCTCAACTGGCTATAAAGGAGGGCAGACAGTTCGTAGACTTTCTTGAGGCCCTGCTTCCCAGGCTGGAAACTTTGCTTTCATTCCTTAGGTGGCACTTCGGCTCAGGAGTGCCTACCCCAAGGATTAAGGGATGTGCAGCCCGATTAGTAGCGATAAGCCCTTCTCGCTCTTTCATGGATGAAACCAACTGGGTAAGAGCCGTTGTAAGCTGGGGACCTTCGGGTCTTTCCCTAGTCTACACAGAAACAGCACTCTGAGGGAGACGAAATGCTGTCGTTTGATAGCAAAATCTCCTATTCTGAAGAGAAAGATTTTGTTGTAAGAAGGTTGCATCAGCCTTGCCACATTTTCTCAAATGGCTATAAAGGAGGGCAGTCATTTAGCAGACTTACTTCAGGCCCTGCTTCCCAGGCTGGAACCTTTGCTTTCATTCTTTAGGTGGCACATTTGCTCAGGACTGCCCTAGCCCAAGTATTCAGGGATTTCCAGCCGGATTAGTTGAGATCAGCCCTTCTGGCTCTTTCATGGATGAAACCAACTGGGCAAAGAGCCGTTCTAAGCTGGGGACCATGGTGTCTTTCCCTAGTTTACAAAGAAACAGCACCCTGAGTGAGACGAGCTGCTGGCGTTTGGTAGCAAAATCTCCTATTCTGAAGAGAAACATTTTGTTGTAAGAGGGTTGCCTCAGCCTTGTCACATTTTCTCAATTGGCTATAAAGGAGGGCAGACAATAAGCGTCACCCTCAAAGCCCGCTCCAATTTCATAGAGAAAACTCCAGGCCTTGCTGTGCTTTCCTGTGGCAAGGAAACTGCTTTCATTCGATAGGTGGCATATTGGCTCAGAACTGCCCTACCCCAAGGATTCACGGATGTGCAGCCCGATTGGTTGAGATCAGCCCTTCTGGTTCTCTCATGGATGAAACCATCCGGGAAAACAGCCATTCTAAGCTGGGGACCATGGTGTCTTTCCCTAGTCTACACAGAAACAGCATTCTTAGGGAGACGAGCTGCTGGCGTTGGTAGCACAATCTCCTATTCTGAAGAGAAACATTTCGTTGTAAGCGGGTTGCATCAGCCTTGCCACATTTCCACAACTGGCTATAAAGGAGGGCATTCGCTTGGCAGACTTACTTGAGGCACTGCTTCCAAGGCTGGAAACTTTGCTTTCATTCCTTAGGTGGCACACTGGCTCAGTAGTGCCTACCCCAAGGATTCAGGGATGTGCTGCCTGATTAGTTGAGATCAGCCCATCTGGTTCTCTCATGGATGAAACCAACTGGGCAAAGAGCCGTTCTAAGCTGGGGACCATGTTGTCTTTTCCTAGTCTACACAGAAACAGCATTCTGAGGGAGACGAGTTCCTGGCATTTGGTAGCACAGTCTCCTATTCTGAAGAGAAACATTTCGTTGTCAGCGGGTTGCATCAGCCTTGCCACATTTTCTCAACTGGCTATAAAGGAGGGCAATCATTTAGCAGACTTACTTGAGACCATGCTTCCCAGGCTTGTCACTTTGCTTTCATTCCTTAGGTGGCAAATTGGCTCAGGACTGCCCTACCCCAAGTATTCAGGGATTTGCAGCCCAATTAGTTGAGATCATCCCTTCTGGCTCTTTCATGGATGAAACCAACTTGGCAAAGGGCCGTTCTAAGCTGGGGACCATTGTGTCTTTCCCTAGTCTACACAGAAACAGGACTCTGAGGGAGAAGAGGTGCTGGCGTTTGATAGCAAAATCTCATCTTCTGAAGAGAAACATTTCGTTGTAAGCGGGTAGCAGCAGCCTTGCCACATTTTTCAACTGGCTATAAAGGAGTGAAGGCAGGAGGCCTCACCCTTCAAGCCCACTCCAATTTCATATAGAAATCAACAGGCCTCTGTGTGCTTTCCTGTGGCTTGTGATTTGCTTTCATTCCTTAGGTGGCCCTTTGTCTCAGAACAGCCCTCCCAGAAGGATTCAGGGATGTGCAGCCCTATTAGTTGAGATAAGCCCTTCTGGCACTTTCATGGATGAAGCCAACTGGGCAAAGAGCCGTTCTAACCTGGGGACCATGGTGTCTTTCCCTAGTCTACACAGAAACAGCACTCTGAGGGAGACGAGCTGCTGGCGTTTGGTAGCAAAATCTCCTATTCTGAAGAGAAATATTTTGTTGTAAGCGGGCTTCATCAGCCTTTCCACTTTTTCTCAACTGGCTATAAAGGAGGGCAGTCTGTTGGTAGACTTACTTGAGGCCCTGCTTGCAGGCTGGAAACTTTCCTTTCATTCCTTAGGTGGCACTTCGGCTCAGAAGTGCCTACCCCAAGGATTCAGGGATGTGCAGCTGATTACTAGCGATCAGGCCTTCTCGCTCTTTCATGGATGAAACCAACTGGGCAAAGAGCCGTTCTAAGCTGGGGATCTTTGGGTCTTTCCCTAGTCTACACAGAAACAGCACTCTGAGGGAGACGAGCTGCTGCTGGCGTTTGGGAGCAAAATCTCCTATTCTGAAGAGAAATATTTTGTTGTAATAGGGTTGCATCAACCTTGCCACATTTTCTCAAATGGCTATAAAGGAGGGAAGTCATTTAGCAGACTCACTTGAGACACTGTTTCCCAGGCTGGAAAATTTGCTTTCATTCCTTAGGTGGCACAATTGCTCAGGACTGCCCTACCACAAGTATTCAGGGATTTGCAGCCCAATTAGTTGAGATCAGCCCTTCTGGCTCTTTCATGGATGAAACCAACTGGGCAAAGAGCCGTTCTATGCTGGGGACCATGAAGTCTTTCCCTAGTCTACACAGAAACAGCACCCTGAGGGAGACGAGCTGCTGGCGTTTGGTAGCAAAATCTCCTATTCTGAAAAGAAACATTTCGTTGTAAGCAGGTTGCATCATCCTTTCCACATTTTCTCAAGTGGCTATAAAGGAGGGCAGTCAGTAGGCCTCACCCTTCAAGCCCACTCCAATTTCATAGAGAAATCAACAGGCCTCGGTTTGGGTTCCTGTGGCAAGGAAACTGCTTTCATTCCTTAGGTGGCACGTTGGCTCAGAACTGCCCTACCCCAAGGATTCAAGATGTGCAGCCCGATTAGTTGAGATCAGCCCTTCCGGCTCTTTGATGGATGAAACCAACTGGGCAAAGAGCCGTTCTAAGCTTGGGACCATGGTGTCTTTCCCTAGTCTACACAGAAATAGCACCCTGAGGGAAACGAGCTGCTGGCCTTTGGTAGCAAAATGTCCTATTCTGAAGAGAAACATTTTGTTGTAAGCGGGTTGCATCAGCCTTGCCACATTTTCTCAACTGGATAAAAAAGGAGGGCAGTCAGTTGGCAGACTTACTAGGGACCCTGCTTCCCAGGCTGGAAACTTTGCTTTCATTCCTTAGGTGGCACATTGGCTCAGGACTGCCCTACCACAAGTATTCAGGGATTTCCAGCCGGATTAGTTGATATCAGCCCTTCTGGCTCTTTTATGGATGAAACCAACTGGGCTAAGAGCCGTTTTAAACTTGGGACAATGGTGTCTTTCCCTGGTCTACACAGAAACAGCACTCTGAGTGAGACGAGGTGCTGGCGTTTGGTAGCAAAATCTCCTATTCTGGAGAAAAACATTTCGTTGTAAGCGGGTTTCATCAGCCTTCCCACATTTTCTCAACTGGATATAAAGGAGGGCAGTCAATAGGCATCACCCTCCAAGCCCACTCCAATTTCATAGAGAAATCAGGAGGCCTCGGTGTGCTTTCCTGTGGCAGGAAATTTGCTTTCATTCCTTAGGTGTCCCTTTGGCTCAGAACAGCCCTCCCAGAAGGATTCAGGGATGTGCAGCCCGATTTGTTGAGATCTGCCCTTCTGGCTCTTTCATGGATGAAACCAACTGGGCAAAGAGCCGTTCTAAGCTGGGGAGCATGGTGTCTTTCCCTAGTCTACACAGAAACAGCACTCTGAAGGAGACGAGCTGCTGGCGTTGGGTAGCAAAATCTCCTATTCTGAAGAGAAAAATTTTGTTGTAAGCGGGTTGCATCAGCCTTGTCACATTTTCTCAACTGGCTATAAAGGAGGGCAGTCAGTTGGAAGACTTACTTGAGACCCTGCTTCCCAGGCTGGACATTTTTCTTTCATTCCTTAGGTGGCACATTGGCTCAGGACTGCCTACTCCAAGGATTCAGGGATGTGCAGCCCGATTAGTAGAGATCAGCCATTCTCGCTCTTTCATGGATGAAACCAACTTGGCAAAGAGCCGTTTTAAGCAGGGGACCATGGTGTCTTTCCCTAGTCTACACAGAAACAGCACTCGGAGGGAGACGAGATGCTGGCGTTTGATAGCAAAATCTCCTATTCTGAAGAGAAACATTTCGTTGTAAGCGGGTTGCATCAGCCTAGCCACATTTTCTCAACTGGCTATAAAGGAGGGCAGTCAGTAGGCCTCACCCTTCAAGCCCATCTCAATTGCATAGAGAAATCAAAAGGCCTCGGTGTGCTTTCCTGTGGCAGGAAATTTGCTTTCATTCCTTAGGTGGCCCTTTGGCTCAGAACAGCCCTCCCTGAAAGTTTCAGGGATGTGCAGCCCGATTAGGTGAGATCAGCCCCTCTGGCTCTTTCATGGATGAAACCAACTGGGCAAAGAGCCATTCTAAGCTGGGGAGCATGGAGTCTTAACCTAGTCTACACAGAAAGAGCACTCTGAAGGAGACGAGCTCCTGGCGTTTGGTAGCAAAATCTCCTATTCTGAAGAGAAACATTTTGTTGAAAGCGGGTTGCATCAGCCTTGCCACATTTTCTCAAATGGCTGTGAAGGAGGGCAGTCAGTTGGCAGACTTACTTGAGGCACTCCTTCCAAGGCTGGAAACTTTGCTTTCATTCCTTAGGTGTCACACTGGCGCAGTAGTGCCAACCCCAAGGATTCAGGGATGTGCAGCCTGTATATTTGAGATCAGCCCTTCTGGTTCTCTCATGGATGAAACCATCTGGGGAAAGAGCCGTTCTAAGCTGAGGACCATGGTGTCTTTCCCTAGTCTACACAGAAACAGCACCCTGAGGGAGACGAGCTGCTGGCGTTCGGTAGCAAAATCTCCTATTCTGAAGGGAAAGGTTTCGTTGTAAGAGGGTTCCATCAGCCTTGCCACATTTTCTCAAATGGCTATAAAGTAGGGCAGTCATTTAGCAGACTTACTTGAGACCCTGCTTCCCAGGCTGGAAATTTTGCTTTCATTCCTTAGGTGGCACATTGGCTCAGGAGTGCCTACCCCAAGGATTCAGGGATGTGCAGCCCGATTAGTAGAGCTCAGCCCTTCTGGCTCTTTAATGGATGAAATCAACTGGGCAAAGAGCCGTTCTAAGCTGGGGACCATGGTGTCTTTCCCTAGTCTACACAGAAACAGCCGCCTGAGGGAGACGAGCTGCTGGCGTTTGGTAGCAAAATCTCCTATTCTGAAGAGAAACATTTCGTTGTAAGCGGGTGGCATCAGCCTTGCCATATTTTCTCAACTGGCTATAAAAGCGGGCAGTCAGTTGGGAGACTTACTTGAGGCCTTGCTCCCCAGGCTGGAAACTTTGCTTTCATTCCTTAGGTGGCACATTGGCTCAGGAGTGCCTACTCCAAGGATTCAGGGATGTGCAGCCCGATTAGTGGAGATCAGCCCTTCTGGCTCTTTTATGGATAAACCAACTGGGCAAAGAGCGGTTCTCAGCTGGGGACCATGGAGTCGTTCCCTAGTCTACACAGAAACAGCACCGTGAGGGAGACGAGCTGCTGGCGTTTGGTAGCAAAATCTCCTATTCTGAAGAGAAACATGTCGTTGTAAGGGGGTTGCATCAGCCTTGCCACATTTTCTCAACTGGCTATAAAGGAGGGCAGTCAGTAGGCCTCACCCTTCAAGCCCACTCCAATTTCATAGAGAAATCAACAGGCCTCGGTGTGCTTTCCTGTGGCAGGAAGTTTGCTTTCATTCCTTAGGTGGCCCTTCGGCTCAGAACAGCCCTCCTAGAAGGATTCAGGGATGTGCAGCCCGATTAGTTGAGATCAGCCCTTCTGGCTCTTTCATGGATGAAACCAACTTGGCAAAGAGCCGTTTTAAGCAGGGGACCATGGTGTCTTTCACTAGTCTACACAGAAACAGCACTCGGAGGGAGACGAGATGCTGGCGTTTGATAGCAAAATCTCCTATTCTGAAGAGAAACATTTCGTTGTAAGTGGGTTGCATCAGCCTTGCCACATTTTCTCAACTGGCTATAAAGGAGGGCAGTCAGTTGGCTGACTTACTTGAGACCCTGCTTCCCAGGCTGGAAACTTTGCTCTCATTCCATAGGTGGCACTTCGGCTCGGAGTGCCTACACCAAGGATACAGGTATGTGCATCCCGATTAGTAGCAATCAGCCCTTCTCGCTCGTTCATGGATGAAAGCAACTGGGCAAGAGCCGTTCTAAGCTGGGGACCTTTGGGTCTTTCCCTAGTCTACACAGAAACAGCAATCTGAGGGAGACGAGCTGCTGGCGTTTGATAGCAAAATCTCCTATTCTGAAGAGAAACATTTTGTTGTAAGAGGGTTTCATCAGCCTTGCCACATTTTCTCAAATGGCTATAAAGGAGGGCAGTCATTTAGCAGACTTACTTCAGGCCCTGCTTCCGAGGCTGGAAACTTTGCTTTCATTCCTTAGGTGGCACACTGGATCAGTAGTGCCTACCCCAAGGATTCAGGGATGTGCAGCCCGATTAGTTGAGATCAGCCTTTCTGGTTCTCTCATGGATGAAAACATCTGGGCAAAGAGCTGTTCTAAGCTGGGGACCATGGTGTCTTTCCCTAGTCTACACAGAAACAGCATTCTGAGTGAGATGAGCTGCTGGCGTTTGGTAGCACAATCTCCTATTCTGAAGAGAAACATTTCGTTGTAAGCGCATTGCATCAGCCTTGCCACATTTTCTCAACTGGCTATGAAGGAGTGCAGTCATTTAGCAGACTTACTTGAGACCCTGCTTCCCAGGCTGGAAACTTTGCTGTCATTTCTTAGGTGGCACATTAGCTCAGGAGTGCCTACCCCAAATATTCAGGGATGTGCAGACCGATTAGTAGAGATCAGCCCTTCTCGCCCTTTCATGGATGAAACCAACTGGGCAAAGAGCCATTTTAAGCTGGGGACCTTCGTTTCTTTCCCTAGTGTACACAGAAACAGCACTCTTAGGGAGACGAGCTGCTGGCGTTTGATAGCACAATCTCCTATTCTGAAGAGAAACATTTCGTTGTAAGAGGGTTGCATCAGCCTTGCCACATTTTCTCAAATGGCTATAAAGGGGGGCAGTCATTTAGCAGACTTACTTGAGACCCTGCTTCTCAGGCTGGAATCTTTGCTTTCATTCCTTAGGTGACACATTTGCTCAGGACGGCCCTACCCCAAGTATTCAGGGATTTGCAGCCCGATTAGTTGAGATCAGCCCTTCTGGCTCTATAATGGATGAAATCAACTGGGCAAAGAGCCGTTCTAAGCTGGGGACCATGGTGTTTTTCCCTAGTCTACACAGAAACAGCACCCTGAGGGAGACGAGCTGATGGCGTTTGGTAGCAAAATCTCCTATTCTGAAGAGAAACCTTTCGTTGTAAGCGGGTTGCATCAGCCTTGCCACATTTTCTCAACTGGCTATAAAGGAGGGCAGTCAGTTGGCAGACTTACTTGAGGCCGTACTCACCAGGCTGGAAACTTTTCTTTCATTCTTTAGGTGGCACATTGGCGCAGGAGTACCTACCCCAAGGATTCAGGGATGTGCAGCCCGATTAGTTGAGATCAGCCCTTCTGGCTCTTTTATGGATAAATCAAAGGGGTAAAGCGCGGTTCTAAGCTGGGGACAATGATGTCTTTCCCTAGTCTACACAGAAACAGGACCCTGAGGGAGACGAGCTGCTGGCGTTTGGTAGCACAATCTCCTATTATGAAGAGAAACATTTCGTTGTAAGCGGGTTGCATCAGCCTTGCCACATTTTCTCAACTGGCTATGAAGGAGTGCAGTCATTTAGCAGACTTACTTGAGACCCTGCTTCCCAGGCAGGAAACTTTGCTTTCATTCCTTAGGTGGCCTTTTGGCTCAGAACAGCCCTCCCAGAAGGAATCAGGGATTTCCAGCCGGATTAGGTGAGATCAGCCCTTCTGGCTCTTTCATGGATGAAACCAACTTGGCAAAGAGCCATTCTAAGCTGGGGAACATGGTGTCTGTCCTTAATCTACACAGAAACAGCATTGTGAGTGAGACGAGCTGCTGGCGTTTGGTAGCAAAATCTCCTATTCTGAAGAAAAACATTTCATTGTAAGCTGGTTGCATCAGCCTTGCCACATTTTCTCAACTGGCTATAAAGGAGGGCAGTCCGTTGGCCAGCTTACTTGAGGCCCTGCTTCACAGGCTGGAAACTTTGCTTTCATTCCTCAGGTGACAATGTGGCTCAGACCTGCCCTACCCCAAGGATTCAGGAATGTGCAGACCTATTAGTTGAGATCAGGCCTTCTGGTTCTCTCATGGATGAAACCATCGGGGCAAAGAGCCGTTCTAAGCTGGGGACCATGGTGTCTTTCCCTAGTCGACACAGAAACAGCCGCCTGAGGGAGACGAGCTGCTGGCGTTTGGTAGCACAATCTCCTATTCTGCAGTGAAACATTTCGTTGTAAGCGGGATGCATCAACCTTGCCACATATTCTCAACTGGATATAAAGGAGGGCAGTCAATAGGCGTCACCCTCCAAGCCCACTCCAATTTCATAGAGAAAACTCCAGGCCTTGCTGTGCTTTCCTGTGGCAAGGAAACTGCTTTCATTCCTCAGGTGACACTTTGGTTCAGAACTGCCCTACCCCAAGCATTCACGGATGTGCAGCACGATTAGTTGAGATCAGCCCTTCTGGTTCTCTCATGGATGAAACCATCTGGGCAAAGATCCGTTCTAAGATGGGGACCATGGAGCATTTCCCTAGTCTACACAGAAACAGCATTCTGAGGGAGAGGATCTGCTGGCGTTTGGTAGCACAATATCCTATTCTGAAGTGAAATATTTCGTTGTAAGCGGGTTGCATCAGCCTTGCCACATTTTCTCAACTGGCTATAAAGGAGGGCAGTCAGTAGGCCTCTCCCTTCAAGCCCACTCCTATTTCATAGAGAAATCAACAGGCCTCGGTGTGCTTTCCTGTGGCAGGAAATTTGCTTTCATTCCTTAGGTGGCCCTTTGTCTCAGAACAGCCCGCCCAGAAGGATTCAGGGATGTGCAGCGCATTTGGTTGACATCAGCCCTTCTGGAGCTTTCATGGATGAAACCAACCTGGCAAAGAACCATTCTAAGCTGGGGAGCAATCTGTTTTTCCCTAGTGTACACAGCAACAGCACTCTGAGGGAGACGAGCTGGTGGCGTTTGGTAGCAAAATCTCCTATTCTGAAGAAAAACATTTCGTTGTAAGCTGGTTGCATCAGCCTTGCCACATTTTCTCAACTGGCTATAAAGGAGGGCAGTCAGTTGGCCAGCTTACTTGAGGCCTTGCTTCACAGGCTGGAAAGTTTGCTTTCATTCCTCAGGTGACAATTTGGCTCAGACCTGCCCTACCCCAAGGATTCAGGAATGTGCAGCCCTATTAGTTGAGATCAGGCCTTCTGGTTCTCTCATGGATGAAACCATCAGGGCAAAGAGCCGTTCTAAGCTGGGGACCATGGTGTCTTTCCCTAGTCTACACAGAAACAGCATTCTTAGGGAGACGAGCTGCTGGAGTTTGGTTGCAGAATCTCCTATTCTGTAGAGTAACACTTCGTTATAAGAGGGTTGCATCAACCTTGTCACATTTTCTCAGTTGGCTATAAAGGAGGGCAGTCATTTAGCAGACTTACTTGAGACTCTGCTTCCCAGGCTGGAAACTTTCCTTTCATTCCTTAGGTGGCACATTGGCTCAGGACTGCCTTAACCCAAGGATTCAGGGATGTGCAGCCCGATTAGTAGAGATCGGCCCTTCTGGCTCTTTCACGGATGAAGCCAACTGGGCAAAGAGCCGTTCTAATCTCGGGACCATGCTGTCTTTCCTTAGTCTACACAGAAACAGCACTCTGAGTGAGACGAGCTGCTGGTGTTTGGTAGCAAAATCTCCTATTGTGAAGAGAAACATTTCGTTGTAAGCGGGTTGCATCAGCCTTGCCACATTTTCTCAACTGGCTATAAAGGAGGGCAGTCAGTAGGCGTCACCCTCCAAGCCCACTCCAATTTCATAGAGAAAACTCCAAGCCTTGCTGTGCTTTCCTGTGGCAAGGAAAGTGCTTTCATTCCTCAGGTGACACTTTGGCTCAGACCTGCCCTACACGAAGGATTCACGGATGTGCAGCACGATTAGTTGAGATCAGCCCTTCTGGTTCTCTCATTGATGAAACCATCTGGGAAAAGAGCCATTCTAAGCTGGGGACCATGGTGTCTTTCCCTAGGCTACACAGAAACAGCATTCTTAGGGAGACGAGCTGCTGGAGTTTGGTAGCATAATCTCCTATTCTGAAGAGTAACACTTCATTGTAAGCGGGTTGCATCAGCCTTGCCACATTTTCTCAGTTGGCTATAAAGGAGGGCAGTCATTTAGCAGACTTACTTGAGACTCTGCTTCCCAGGCTGGAAACTTTGCTTTCATTCCTTAGGTGGCACATTGGCTCAGGACTGCCTTAACCCAAGTATTCAGGGATTTGCAGCCCGATTAGTTGAGATCGGCCTTTCTGGCTCTTTAATGGATGAAACCAACTGGGCAAAGAGACGTTCTAAGCTGGGGACCATGGTGTCTTTCCCTAATCTACATAGAAATAGCACTCTGAGGGAGACGAGCTGCTGGTGTTTGGTAGCACAATCTCCTATTCTTAAGTGAAACATTTCGTTGTAAGCGGGATGCATCAGCCTTGCCACATATTCTCAACTGGATATAAAGGAGGGCAGTCAATAGGCGTCACCCTCCAAGCCCACTCCAATTTCATAGAGAAAACTCCAGGCCTTGCTGTGCTTTCCTGTGGCAAGGAAACTGCTTTCATTCCTCAGGTGACACTTGGCTCAGAACTGCCCTAACCCAAGCATTCACGGATGTGCAGCACGATTAGTTGAGATCAGCCCTTCTCGTTCTCTCATGGATGAAACCATCTGGGCAAAGAGCCGTTCTAAGATGGGGACCATGGTGCCTTTCCCTAGTCTACACAGAAACAGCATTCTGAGGGAGAGGAGCTGCTGGCGTTTGGTAGCACAATATCCTATTCTGAAGAGAAACATTTTGTTGTAAGCGGGTTGCATCAGCCTTGCCACATTTTCTCAACTGGCTATAAAGGAGGGCAGTCAGTTGGCCAGCTTACTTGAGGCCCTGCTTCACAGGCTGGAAACTTTGCTTTCATTCCTTAGGTGGCACATTGGCTCAGGAGTGTCTACCCCAAGGATTCAGGGATGTGCAGCCCGATTAGTAGAGATCAGCCCTTCTGGCTCTTTCATGGATGAAGCCAACTGGGCAAAGAGCCATTCTAAGCTCGGGACCATGCTGTCTTTCCTTAGTCTACACAGAAACAGCACTCTGTGTGAGACGAGCTGCTGGCGTTTGGTAGCAAAATCTCCTATTGTGAAGAGAAACATTTCGTTGTAAGCGGGTTGCCTCAGCCTTGTCACATTTGCTCAACTGGATATAAAGGAGGGCAGTCAGTAGGCGTCACCCTTCAAGCCCACTCCAATTTCATAGAGAAAACTCCAGGCCGTGGTGTGCTTTCCTGTGGCAAGGAAACTGCTTTCACTCCGTAGGTGGCACCTTGGCTCAGAACTGCCCTACCCCAAGGATTCACGGATGTGCAACCCGATTAGTTGACATCAGTGCTTCCGGTTCTCTCATGGATGAAACCATCTGGGCAAAGAGCCGTTCTAAGCTGGTGACCATGGTGTCTTTCCCTAGTCTACACAGAAACAGTATTCTGAGGGAGACTGGCTGCTGGCGTTTGGTAGTACAATCTCCTATTATGAAGAGAAACATTTCGTTGTAAGCAGGTTGCATCAGCCTTGCCACATTTTCTCACGTGGCTATAAAGGAGGGCAGTCATTTAGCAGAGTCACTTGAGACCCTGCTTCCCAGGCTCGAAACTTTGCTTTCATTCCTTAGGTGGCACATTGGCTCAGGACTGCCCTACCAAAAGTATTCAGGAATTTGCAGCTCAATTAGTTGAGATCGGTCTTTCTGGCTCTTTAATTGATGAAACCAACTGGGCAAAGAGACGTTCTAAGCTAGGGACCATCGTGTCTTTCCCTAGTCTACACAGAAACAGCACTCTGAGTGAGACGAGCTGCTGGCGTTTGGTAGCAAAATCTCCTATTGTGAAGAGAAACATTTCGTTGTAAGCGGGTTGCATCAGCCTTGTCACATTTTCTCAACTGGATATAAAGGAGGGCAGTCAATAGGCGTCACCCTCCAAGCCCACTCCAATTTCATAGAGAAAACTCCCGGGCTAGCTGTGCTTTCCTGTGGCAAGGAAATTGCTTTCATTCCTCAGGTGACACTTTGGCTCAGAAGTGCCCTACCCCAAGCATTCACGGATGTGCAGCACGATTAGTTGAGATCAGCCCTTCTGGTTCTCTCATGTGTGAAACCATCTGGGCAAAGAGCAATTCTAAGTTAGGGACCATGGCGTCTTTCCCTAGTCTACACAGAAACAGCATTCTGAGGGAGACGAGCTGCTGGCGCTTGGTAGCACAATCTCCTATTCTGAAGAGAAACACTTCGTTGTAAGCGGGTTGCATCAGCCTTGCCACATTTTCTCAGCTGGCTATAAAGGAGGGCAGTCATTTAGCAGACTTAGTTGAGACTCTGCTTCCCAGGCTGGAAACTTTGCTTTCATTCCTTAGGTGGCACATTGGCTCAGAACTGCCCTACCCCAAGGATTCACGGATGTGCAGCCCGATTAGTTGACATCAGCGCTTCCGGTTCTCTCATGGATGAAACCATCTGGGCAAAGAGCCGTTCTAAGCTGGGGACCATGGTGTCTTTCCCTAGTCTACACAGAAACAGCATTCTGAGGGAGACTAGCTGCTGCAGTTTGGTAGTTCAATCTCCTATTATGAAGAGAAACATTTCGATGTAAGCGGGTTGCATCAGCCTTGCCACATTTTCTCAACTGGCTATAAAGGAGGGCAGTCATTTAGCAGAGTGACTTGAGACCCTGCTTCCCAGGATCGAAACTTTGCTTTCATTCCTTAGGTGGCACATTGGCTCAGGCCTGCCCTACAAAATGTATTCAGGAATTTGCAGCTCAATTAGTTGAGATCAGCCTTTCGGGCTCTTTAATGGATGAAACCAACTGGGCAAAGAGACGTTCTAAGCTGGGGACCATCGTGTCTTTCCCTAGGCTACACAGAAACAGCACTCTGAGGGAGAAGAGCTGCTGACGTTTGATAGCGAAGTCTCCTATTCTGAAGAGAAACATTTCGTTGTAAGTGGGTTGCATCAGCCTTGCCACATTTTCTCAACTGGCTATAAAGAAGGGCAGTCAGTAGGCCTCACCCTTCAAGCCCACTCCTATTTCATAGAGAAATCAACACGCCTCGGTGTGCTTTCTTGTGGCAGGAAATTTGCTTTCATTCCTTAGGAGGCCCTTTGGCTCAGAATAGCCCTCCCAGAAGGATTCAGGATGTTCAGCCCGATTAGTTGATATCAGCCCTTCTTGCTCTTTCATGGATGATTCCAACTGGGCAAAGAGCCGTTCTAAGCTGGGGACCATGGTGTCTTTCCCTAGTCTACACAGAAAGAGCACTCTGAGGGAGACGAGCTGCTGGCGTTTGGTAGCAAAATCTCCTATTCTGAAGAGAAACATTTCGTTGTAAGCGGGTTGCATCAGCCTTGTCACATTTTCTCAACCGGATATAAAGGAGGGCAGTCAGTAGGCGTCACCTTTGAAGCCCAGTCCAATTTCATAGAGAAAACACCTGACCTTGGTGTGCTTTCCTGTGGCAAGGAAACTGCTTTCATTCCTTAGGTGGCACCTTGGCTCAGAACTGCTCTATGGCAAGGATTCAGAGATGTGCAGCCCGATTAGTTGAGATCAGCCCTTCTGGTTCTCTCAAGGATGAAACCATCCGGGCAAAGAGCTGTTCTAAGCTGGTGACCATGGTGTCTTTCCCTAGTCTACACAGAAACAGCATTCTGAGGGAGACGAGCTGCTGGCGTTTGGTAGCACAATCTCCTATTCTGAAGAGAAACACTTCGTTGTAAGCGGGTTGCATCAGCCTTGCCACATTTTCTCAGCTGGCTATAAAGGAGGGCAGTCATTTAGCAGACTTAGTTGAGACTCTGCTTCCCAGGCTGGAAACTTTGCTTTCATTCCTTAGGTGGCACATTGGCTCAGAACTGCCCTACCCCAAGGATTCACGGATGTGCAGCCCGATTAGTTGACATCAGCGCTTCCGGTTCTCTCATGGATTTAACCATCTGGGCAAAGAGCCGTTCTAAGCTGGTGACCATGGTGTCTTTCCCTAGTCTACACAGAAACAGCATTCTGACGGAGACTAGCTGCTGCAGTTTGGTAGTTCAATCTCCTATTATGAAGAGAAACATTTCGTTGTAAGCGGGTTGCATCAGCCTTGCCACATTTTGTCAACTGGCTATAAAGGAGGGCAGTCATTTAGCAGAGTCACTTGAGACCCTGCTTCCCAGGATCGAAACTTTGCTTTCATTCCTTAGGTGGCACATTGGCTCAGGACTGCCCTACAAAAAGGATTCAGGAATTTGCAGCTCAATTAGTTGAGATCAGCCTTTCGGGCTCTTTAATGGATGAAACCAACTGGGCAAAGAGACGTTCTAAGCTGGGGACCATCGTGTCTTTCCCTAGGCTACACAGAAACAGCACTCTGAGGGAGAAGAGCTGCTGTCATTTGATAGCGAAGTCTCCTATTCTGGAGAGAATTATTTCGTTGTAAGCGGGTTGCATTAGCCTTGCCACATTTTCTCAGCTGGCTATAAAGAAGGGCAGTCAGTAGGCCTCACCCTTCAATCCCACTCCTATTTCATAGAGAAATCAACAGGCCTCGGTGTGCTTTCCTGTGGCAGGAAATTTGCTTTCATTCCTTAGGTGGCCCTTTGGCTCAGAACAGCCCTCCCAGAAGGATTCAGGGATGTGCAGCCCGATTAGTTGATATCAGCCCTTCTCGCTCTTTCATGGATGAGACCAACTGGGCAAAGAGCCGTTCTAAGCTGGGGACCATGGTGTGTTTCCCTAGTCTACACAGAAACAGCACTCTGAGGGAGACGATCTGCTGGCGTTTGGTAGCAAAATCTCCTATTCTGAAGAGAAACATTTCGTTGTAAGTGGGTTGCATCAGCCTTGCCACATTTTCTCAACTGGCTATAAAGGAGGGCAGTCAATAGGTGTCACCCTTCAAGCCCACTCCAATTTCATAGAGAAAACTCCAGGCCTTGGTGTGCTTTCCTGTGGCAAGGAAACTGCTTTCATTCCTTAGGTGGCACCTTGGCTCAGAACTGCCCTACCCCAAGGATTCACAGTTGTGCAGCCCGATTAGTTGACAACAGCATTTCCGGTTCTCTCATGGATGAAACCATCTGGGCAAAGAGCCTTTCTAAGCTTGTGACCATGGTTTCTTTCCCTAGTCTACAGAGAAACAGTATTCAGAGGGAGACTAGCTGCTGGCGTTTGGTAGTACAATCTCCTATTATGAAGAGAAACATTTCGTTGTAAGCGGGTTGCATCAGCCTTGCCACATTTTCTCAGCTGGCTATAAAGGAGGGCAGTCATTTAGCAGAGTCACTTGAGACCCTGCTTCCAAGGCTCGAAACTTTGCTTTCATTCCTTAGGTGGCACATTGGCTCAGGACTGCCCTACAAAATGTATTCAGGAATTTGCAGCTCAATAGGTTGAGATCAGCCTTTCTGGCTCTTTAATGGATGAAACCAACTGGGCAAAGAGACATTCTAAGCTGGGGACCATCGTGTCTTTCCCTAGTCTACCAAGAAACAGCACTCTGAGGGAGAAGAGCTTCTGGCGTTTGATAGCGAAGTCTCCTATTCTGAAGAGAAACATTTCGTTGTAAGTGGGTTGCATCAGCCTTGCCACATTTTCTCAGCTGGCTATAAAGAAGGGCAGTCAGTAGGCCTCACCCTTCAAGCCCACTCCTATTTCATAGAGAAATCAACAGGCCTCGGTGTGCTTTCCTGTGGCAGGAAATTTGCTTTCATTCCTTAGGTGGCCCTTTGTCTCAGAACAGCCCTCCCAGAAGGATTCAGGGATGTGCAGCCTGATTAGTTGAGATCAGCCCTTCTGGTTCTCTCACGGATGAAACCATCTGGGCAAAGAGCCGTTCTAAGCTGGGGACCATGCTGTCTTTCCCTAGTCTACACAGAAAGAGCATTCTCAGGGAGAGGAGCTGCTGGCGTTTGGTAGCACAATCTCCTATTCTGAAGAGAAACATTTCTTTGTAAGCGGGTTGCATCAGCCTTGCTACATTTTCTCAACTGGCTATAAAGCAGGGCAGTCAGTAGGCCTCACCCTTCAATCCCACTCTTATTTCATAGAGAAATCAAGAGGCCTCGGTGTGCTTTGCTGTGGCAGGAAATTTGCTTTCATTCCCTAGGTGGCCCTTTGGCTCAGAACAGCCCGCCCAGAAGGATTTAGGGATGCGCAGCCCGATTAGTTGAGATCAGCCTTTCTGGAGCTTTCATGGATGAAACCAACCTGGCAAAGAACCATTCTAAGCTGGGGAGCAATCTGTCTTTCCCTAGTGTACACAGCAACAGCACTCTGAGGGAGACGTGCTGGGGGGGTTTGGTAGCAAAATCTCGTATTCTGAAGAGAAACATTTCGTTGTAAGCAGGTTGCATCAGCCTTGCCCCATTTTCTCAACTGGCTATAAAGGAGGGCAGTCAGTTGGCCAGCTTACTTGAGGCCCTGCTTCACAGGCTGGAAACTTTGCTTTCATTCCTTAGGTGGCACATTGGCTCAGGAGTGTCTACCCCAAGGATTCAGGGATGTGCAGCCCGATTAGTAGAGATCAGCCCTTCTGGCTCTTTCATGGATGAAGCCAACTGGGTAAAGAGCCATTCTAATTTCGGGACCATGCTGTCTTTCCTTAGTCTACACAGAAACAGCACTCTGAGGGAGACGAGCTGCTTGCGTTTGGTAGCAAAATCTCCTATTGTGAAGGGAAACATGTCGTTGTAAACGGGTTGCCTCAGCCTTGTCACATTTTCTCAACTGGATATAAAGGAGGGCAGTCAGTAGGCGTCACCCTTCAAGCCCACTCCAATTTCATAGAGAAAACTACAGGCCTTGGTGTGCTTTCCTGTGGCAAGGAAACTGCTTTCATTCCTTAGGTGGCACCTTGGCTCAGACCTGACCTACCCCAAGGTTTCACGGATGTGCAGCCCGATTAGTTGACATCAGCGCTTCCGGTTCTCTCATGGATGAAACAATCTGGGCAAAGAGCCGTTCTAAGCTGGGGACCATGGTTTCTTTCCCTAGTCTACACAGAAACAGCATTCTGAGGGAGACTAGCTGCTGGCGTTTGGTAGTACAATCTCCTATTATGAAGAGAAACATTTCGTTGTAAGCAGGTTGCATCAGCCTTGCCACATTTTCTCAATTGGCTATAAAGGAGGGCAGTCAGTAGGCGTCACCCTTCAAGCCCACTGCAATTTCATAGAGAAAACTCCAGGCCTTGGTGTGCTTTCCTGTGGCAAGGAAACTGCATTCATTCCTTAGGTGGCACCTTGGCTCAGAACTGCCCTACCCCAAGGATTCACGGATGTGCAGCCCGATTAGTTGAGATCAGCCCTTATGGCTCTTTCATGGATGAAACCAACTGGGCAAAGAGCTGTTCTAAGCTGGGGACCATGGTGTCTTTCCCTAGTATACACAGAAACAGCACACTGAGTGAAACGAGCTGCTGGCGATTGGTAGAAAAATCTCCTATTCTGAAGAGGACGGGAACATGACTGAAGATTGGTTGTGGAACCCTGTGGCCTGGGAACATGACTGTGGTTTGATTCTGGAACCCTGTGGCCTGGGAACATGACTGTGGTTTGATTCTGGAACCCTGTGTCCTGGGAACATGACTGACTTTTGATTCTGGACACCTGTGGCTTGTGAACATGACTGAGGTATGATTCTGGAACCATGTGTCCTGGGAATATGACTGAGGTTTCGTTAAGGAACCCTGTGGCCTGGGAATATGACAGAGGTTTCGTTCTGGAATCTTGTGGCTTGGGAACTTGACTGTGGTTTGATCGTCGAAACCTGTGGAGTGGCAACGTGACTGAGGTTTAATGGTGGAACCCTGTGCACTGGGAACATGACTGAGGTTTGATGGTTGAAAAATATGGCCTGGCAACATGACTGAGGTTTGATTCTGGAACACTCAGGCTTGGGAACATGTCTGAGGCTGGATGCTCGAACCCTGTGCCCTGGCAGAATGACTCAGGTTTGATTTTGGTACACTCTGGTCTGGGAACATGAATGAGGTTTGATGGTGGATCTGTGGTCTGGCAACAGGACTGAGGTTTGATTGTGGAAAACTCTGGCCCGGGAATATGACTGAGGATTAATTTTGGAAACCCGTGTCCTGGGAACATGACATGGGTTTGATTCTGGAACCCTGTTTCCTGGGAACATGACTGAGGTTTGACTGAGGATCTGTCAGGGTTGGTAACATGACTGAGGCTTAACGGTGGAAATCTGTGGCCTAGCAAGAGGACTGAAGTTTGATGGTGGAACCCTGTGGCCTGTCAAGATGACTCAGGTTTGATTGTGGAACCCTCTGTCATGGGAATATGAATGAGGCTTGATTCTGAAACTTGGTGGCCTTTGAACATGACTGTTTGATTCTGGAACCATGTGGCCTGGGAACATGACTGAGGTTTGATTCTGGAAACCTTTGGCCTGGGACCATTACTGATGTTAGATTTTGGAATCCTGTGGCCTGGGAACATGACTGAGGTTTGGATTCTGGTACCCTGTTGCCTGGGAACATGAAATCGGTTTGATTGTGAAAACCTGTGGCCTGGGAATATGACTGAGGTTTGACGGTGGTAGCCTATGGCCTGGCAACATGACTGAGGATTGATTCTGGATCCCTGTGGCTTGGGAAGATGACTGAGGCGTGATTCTGGAAACCTGTGGCCAGGGAACATGACATCTGTTTAGATTGTGGAATACTGTGCCCTGGGAACCTAACTGAGGCTTGGTGCTGGAACCCTGTGTACTGGGAACATGACTGAGGTTTTATTCTGGAACCCTGTAGCCTGGGAACATAACTGAGGATTGATTCTGGAACCCTGTGGCCCGGGAACATGACATCGGTTGGATTCTGGAACCCTGAGGCCTGGGATCATGACTGAGGTTTGATTGTGGAAACTTGTGGCCTGGGAACATGACTGTGGTTTGATTCTGAAAACCTGTGGCCTGGGAACTTGACCGAGGTTTGGTTCTGGAACCCTGTGGCCTGTGAACATGACTGACATTTGATTCTGGACACATGTGTCCTGGGATATTGACTGAGGTTTGATTGTGGAACCCTCTGGCTTGGGAACATGACTGTGGTTTGATTCTGAATCCCTGTGGCCTGGGAACATGACTGACATTTGATTCTTGACACCTGTGTCCTGGGAATTTGACTGAGGTTTGATATTGGAACCCTGTGGCCTGTGAATATGACCGAGGTTTGAATCTGGAACCCTGTGTCTTGGATATATGACTGAGGTTTGATGGTGGAAAACTCGGGCTTGGTAACCTGACTGAGGCTTGATTCTGGAAACCTGTGGCCTGGGAAATAGACTGTGGTTTGATCGCAGAAACCTGCGGCCTGGCAAGATGACTTAGGTTTGATTGTGGAACACTTTCGCCTAGGAATATGACTGATGTTTGATTCTGGAAACATGTGTCCTTTGAATATGACTGAGGTTTGATTCTGGAAACCTGTGGCCTGGGAAAATGACTGAGGTTTCATTGTGGAAACATATGGCCTGGAGCATGACTGAGGTTTGACGGTGGAACACACTGACCTGGCAACATGACTGAGGCTTGATTCTGGAACCCTGTGGCCTGGGAAGTCGACTGTGGTTTGATGGCAGGAACCTGTGGACTGGCAACATGACTGAGGTTTGATGGTGGAACGCTGTGCACTGGGTACATGCCTGAAGCCTGATACTGGAACCCCCTGTCCTGGGAACATGACATTGGTTTGATTTTGGAACCCTGTTTCCTGGGAACATGACTGAGGTTTGAAGGTTGAAACCTGTGGCCTGGTAACCTGATTGAGGATTGATTGTGGAACATTCTGGCCTGGGAACATGACTGAGCCTTGATGGTAGAACCGTGGCCTGGCAACAGTATTGATGTTTGATTGTGGAACACTCTGCCCCGGGAATATGACTGAGGTTCAATTGTGGAACACTGTGGCCTGGGAATATGACTAAGTCTTGATTCTGGCACCCTGTGGCCTGGGAACATGACAGGGGTTTTATTTTTGAAACCTGTGTCCAGGGAACATGACTGAGGTGTAATTACGGAACGATGTGGCCTGGGAATATGACTGAGGTTTCATTTTGGAAACCATTGGCCTGGGAACATGAATGATTTTAGATTGTGGAATCCTGTGGTCTGGGAAAGTGAAATCGGTTTGGATTCTGGTACCCTGTTGCCTAGGAATATGAAATCGGTTTGATTCTGGAAAACTTTGGTGTGGGCTTATGACTGAGGTTTGATGGTTGAACCCTGTGGCCTGGCAACATGATTGAGGTTTGATTGTGGAAACCTCAGGCTTGGGAACATGACTGAGGTTTGATGGTGGAACCGTGGCCTGGTTACAGGACTGAGGTTTGATTGTGGAACCCTCTGGCCGGGGAATATGACTGAGGTTTAATTGTGGAACCCTGTGGCCTGGGAACATGACTGAGGTTTGATTCTGGATCCCTGTGGCCTGGGAATATGACTGAGGCGTGATTTTGGAAGACTGTTGCCTGGGAAAAAGACATCTGTTTAGATTGGGGAATACTGTGCCCCGGGAACCTGACTGAGCCTTGGTTCTGGAACCCTGTGGACTGGGAACATGACTGAGGTTTTATTCTGAAACCCTGTAGCCTGGGAACATAACTGAGAATTGATTCTGGAACCCTGTGGCCTCGGAACATGACATCGGTGGATTCTCGATCCCTGTGTCCTGGGAACATGAGAACGGTTTGATTCTGGAACCCTGTGGCCTGGGAACATGTCTGAGGTTTGATGGTGGAAACCTGTGGCCTAGCAACATGACTGAGGTTTGATTCTGGAAGACTGTGGCCAGGGAACATGATATCGGGTTGATTCTGGAAACCTGTATCCTGGGAACAGGACTGAGGTTTGCTTCTGGAACCCTGTGTCATGGGAATATGACATCGGTTGAGTTCTGGAACCCTGTGGCCTGGGAACGTGAGTGAGGTTTGATTTTGGACACCTGTTTCCCGGGAAAATGACTGAGGTTTGATTGTTGAAACCTGTGGCCTGGGGAAATGACTGAGGTTTCATTGTGGAACCCTGTGGGCTGTGAACATGACTGGGCTTTTATTTTTGAAACCTGTGTCCAGGGAACATGACTGAGGTTTTATTCTGGAACCCTGTAGCCTGGGAATATAACTGAGGATTGATTCTGGAACCCTGTGGCCTGGGAACGTGATATCGGTGGATTCTGGAACCCTGTGTCCTGGGAACATGAGAACGGTTTGATTCTGGAAACCTGTGGCCTGGGAACATGTCTGAGGTTTGATGGTGGAAACCTGTGGCCTGGCAACATGACTGAGGTTTTATTCTGGAAGACTGTGGCCAGGGAACATGATATCGGTTTGATTCTGGAATCCTGTGTCCTGGGAACAAGACTGAGGTTTGCTTCTGGAACCCTGTGGCCTGGGAACATGACATCGGTTGGATTCTGGACCCCTTTGGACTGGGAACATGACTGAGGTTTGTTTCTTGAAGCCTGTTCCCTGGGAACATGTCTGAGGTTTGATTCTGGTACCATGTGTCCTGGGAATATGACTGAGGTGTGATTCTGGAAACCATTGGCCTGGGAATATGACTGATGTTAGATTGTGGAATCCTGTGGCCTGGGAACATGACATCGGTGGATTCTGGAACCCTGTGGCCTGGGAACATGACAGAGGTTTGTTTCTGGAAGCCAGTTCCCTGGGAACATGACTGAGGTTTGATTCTGGACACCTGTGTCCTGGGAACATGACTGAGGTTTCATTGTTGAAACCTATGACCTGGGAATATGAATGAGGTTTTATTCTGGAACCCTGTAGCTTGGGAACATAACTGAGGCTTGATTCTGAAACCCTGTGGCCTGGGAACGTGACCTCGGAGGATTCTGGATTCTGTGGCATGGGAATATGAGAACAGTTTGATTCTGTAACCCTGTGGGCCGGGAACATGTCTGAGGTTTGATGGTGGAGACCTGTGGGCTGGCAACATGACTGAGGTTTGATTCTGGAAGACTGTTTCCAGGGAAAATGATATCGGGTGGATTCTGGAACCCTGTGTCCTGGGAACAAGACTGAGGTTTGCTTCTGGAAACTTGTGGACTGGAAACATGACATCGGTTGGATACTGGAACCGTGTGGCCTGGGAACATGACTGAGGTTTGATTCTGGACACCTGTGTCGTGGGAACATGACTGAGGTTTGATTGTTGAAACCTATGGCCTAGGAAAATGACTGAGGTTTGATTCTGGAACCCTGTGCCCTGGGAATATGACTGACGTTTGATTCTGGAAACCATTGGCCTGGGAACATGTGTAATGTTAGATAGTGGATTCCTGTGGCCTGGGAACATGACATTGGTTTGGGTTCTGGTACCCTGTTGCCTGGGAACATGAAATCGGTTTGGTTCTGGAAAACTTTAGCCTGGCAACATGACTGACGTTTGATGGTGTAACCCTGTGCACTGGGAACATGACTGAGGAGTGATACTGGAACCCCGTGGCGAGGGAACATGCCATTGGTTTGATTCTGGAACCCTGTTTCCTGGGAACATGACTGAGGTTTGACGGTTGAACCCTGTGGCCTGGCAACATGATTGAGGTTTGATTGTGGAACCCTCAGGTTTGGGAACATGACTGAGGCTTGATGGTGGAACCCTGTGGCCTGGCAAGATGACTTAAGTTTGATTGTGGAAACCTCTGGCCTGGGAACATGACTGAGGCTTGATGGTGGAACCGTGGCCTGGCAATAGGACTGAGGTTTGATTGTGGAACACTCTGGCCTGGGAATATGACTGAGGTTTAATTGTGGAACCCTGTGGGCTGGGAACATGACTGGAATTTTATTTTTGAAACCTGTGTCCAGGGAACATGACTGATTTTTTATTCTGGAACCCTGTGTTCTGTGAACACGACTGAGGTTTGATTCTGGAACCATGTGGCCTGGGAATATGACTGAGGTTTGATTCTGGAAACCATTGTCCTGGGAACATGACTGATGTTAGATTGTGGCATCCTGTGGCCTGGGAACATGACATCGGTTTGGATTCTGGTACCCTGTTGCCTGGGAAAATGAAATTGATTTGATTCTGGAAACCTGTGGCCTGGGGATATGTCTGAGGTTTGATGGTGGTACCCTATGGCCTGGCAACATGAGTGAGATTTGATTCTGGATCCCTGTGGCCTGGGAACATGACTTAGGCGTGATTCTGGAAAACTGTGGCCTGGGAACATGACATCTGTTTAGATTGTGGAATACTGTGCCCCGGGAACCTGACTGAGCCTTGGTTCTGGAACCCTGTGGACTGGGAATATTACTGCGCATTTATTCTGCAACCCTGTAGCCTGGGAACATAACTGAGGATTGATTTTAGAACCCTGTGTCCTGGGAACAAGACTGAGGTTTGCTTCTGGAAACCTGTGGCCTGGGAACATGACATCGGTGTATTCTGGAACCCTGTGTCTTGGGAACAGGAGAATGGTTTGATTCTTTCACCCTGTGGCCTGGGAACATGTCTGAGGTTTGATGGTGGAAACCTGTGTCCTGGCAACATGACTGAGATTTGATTCTTGAAGACTGTGGCCAGGGGATATGATATCCGGTTTATTCTGGATCCCTGTGTCCTGGGAACAAGACTGAGGTTTGCTTCTGGAACCCTGTGGCCTGGGAACATGACTGAGGTTTGTTTCTGGAAGCCTGTTCCCTGGGAACATGACTGAGGTTTGATTCAGGAACCCTGTAGCCTGGGAATATAACCGAGGATTGATTCTGGAAACCTGTGGCCTGGGAACGTGACATTGGTGAATGCTGGAACCCTGTGGCCTGGGAACATGACTGAGGTTTGTTTTTGGAAGCCTGTTCCCTGGTAATATGACTGAGGTTTGATTCTGGAACCATGTGTCCTGGGAATATGAGTGAGGTTTGATTCTGGAAACCATTGTCCTGGGAACATGACTGATGTTAGATTGTGGAATCCTGTGGCCTGGGAACATGACATCGGTGGATTCTGGAAACCTGTGTCCTGGGAACAGGAGAATGGTTTGATTCTTTCACCCTGTGGCCTGGGAACATGTCTGAGGTTTGATGGTGGAAACCTGTGGTCTGGCAACATGACTGAGGTTTGATTCTGGAA
Organism: Balaenoptera physalus; assembly: GCF_965194825.1. Lineage (NCBI taxonomy): Eukaryota > Metazoa > Chordata > Mammalia > Artiodactyla > Balaenopteridae > Balaenoptera > Balaenoptera physalus. The sequence goes on along the minus strand of NC_138900.1, from coordinate 22,954,091 downwards.
GAGTGTGGCCAGGTAACATGATATCGTTTTGATTCTGGAACCCTGTGTCCTGGGAACAAGACTGAGGTTTGCTTCTGGAACCCTGTGGCCTGGGAATATGACATCGGTAGGATTCTGGAACCCTGTGGCCTGGGAACATGACTGAGGTATGTTTCTGGAAGCCTGTTCTCTGGGAACATGACTGAGGTTTGATTCTGCACACCTGTGTCCTGGGAACATGACTGAGGTTTAACTGCTGAAACCTGTGGCCTGCAAAGATGAGTGAGGTTTGATTCTGGAACCCTGTGGCCTGGGAACATGACTGAGGTTTGTTTTTGGAAGCCTGTTCCCTGGGAACATGACTGATGTTTGATTCTGGAACCATGTGTACTGGGAATATGACTGAGGTTTCATTTTGGAAACCTGTGGCCTGGGAAAATGACTGAGGTTTCATTGTTGAAACATGTGGCCTGGGATCATGACTGAGGTTTCATGGCGGAACACACTGGCCTGGCAAAATGATTGAGGCTTGATTCTGGAACCCTGTTGCCTGGGAACTTGACTGAGGTTTGATTCTGGAAGGCTGAGGCCAGGGAACATGATATCGGGTTGATTCTGGAAACCAGTGTCCTGGGAACAAGACTGAGGATTGCTTCTGGAACCCAGTGGCCTGGGAACATGACAGAGGTTTCTTTCTGGAATCCTGTTCCCTGGGAACAACAGTGAGGCATGATTCTGGAAAACTGTGGCCTGGGAACATGACATCTGTTTAGATTGTGGAATACTGTGCCCTGGGATACTGAATGAGCCTAGGTTCTGGAACCCTGTGGACTGGGAAAATGACTGAGGTTTTATTCTGGGACCCTGTAGCCTGGGAACATAATTGAGGATTGATTCTGGAATGCTATGGCCTGGGAACATGACCGTGGTGGATTCTGAAATCCTGTGGCCTGGGAACATGAGAACGGTTTGATTCTGGAACCCTGTGGCCTGGGAACATGACTGAGGTTTGATGGTGGAAACCTGTGGCCTGGCAACATGACTGAGGTTTGTTTCTGGAAGACTGTGGCCAGGGAACATGATAATGGTTTGCTTCTGGAACTCTGTGTCCTGCGAACAAGACTGAGGTTTGCTTCTGGAAACCTGTGGACTGGGAATATGGCATCGGTTGGATACTGGAACCCTGTGGCCTGGGAACATTACTGAGGTTTGTTTCTGGAAGCCTGTTCCCTGGGAATATGACTGAGGTTTGGTGGTGGAACACTCTGGCCTGGCAAAATGACTGAGGCTTTATTCTGGAAACCTGTGGCATGGGAACATGAGAACGGTTTGATTTAGAAAACCTGTCCTGGGAACATGTCTGTGGTTTGATGGTGGAAACCTGTGGCCGGGCAACATGATTGAGGTTTGATTGTGGAACCCTGTGGCCTGGCAAGATGACTTAGGTTTGATTGTGGAACCCTCTGGCCTGGGAATATGACTGAGGTTTAATTGTGGAACCCTGTGGGCTGGGAACATGACTTGCATTTTATATTTGAAACCTGTGTCCATGGAACATGACTGATTTTTTATTCTGGAGACCTGTGTCCTGGGAACACGACTGAAGTTTCATTCTGGGACCATGTGGCCTTGGAATATGACTGAGGTTTGATTCTGGAAACCATTGGCCTGGGAACATGACTGATGTTCGATTATAGAATCCTGTGGCCTGGGAACATGACATCGGTTTGGATTCTGGTACCCTGTTGCCTGGGAACATGAAATCGGTTTGATTCTGGAAACCTGTGGCCTGAGTATATGACTGAGGTTTGATGGTTGTAACCTATGGCCTGGCAACAAGAGTGAGGTTTGATTCTGGATCCCTGTGGCCTGGGAACATGACTGAGGCTTGATTCTAGAAAACTGTGGCCTGGGAACATGACATCTGTTTAGATTGTGGAATACTGTGCCCTGGAATCCTGACTGAGACTTGGTTCTGGAACCCTTTGGACTGGGAACATGACTGAGGTTTTATTCTGGAACCCTGTAGCCTGGGAACATAACTGAGGATTGATTCTGGAACGCTATGGCCTGGGAGCATGACCTCGGTGGATTCTGGAATCCTGTGGCCTGGGAACATGAGAACGGTTTGATTCTGGAACCCTGTGGCCTGGGAACATGTCTGAGCTTTGATGGTGGAAACCTGTGGGCTGGCAACATGACTGAGGTTTGATTCTGTAAGACTGTGGCCAGGGAACATGATATCGGGTTGATTCTGGAAACCTGTGTCCTGGGAAGAAGACTGAGGTTTGCTTCTGGAAGCCTGTGTCCTGGGAAAATGACTGAGGTTTGATTCTGCACACCTGTGTCCTGGGAACATGACTTAGGTTTGAGTGTTGAAACCTGTGGCCTGCGAACATGACTGAGGTTTGATTCTGGAACCATGTGTCCTGGGAATATGACTGAGGTTTGATTCTGGAAACCTGTGGCCTGGGAAAATGACTGAGGTTTCATTGTGGAAACATGTGGCCTGGGATCAGGACTGAAGTTTGATGGTGGAACACTCTGGCCTGGCAAAATGACTGAGGCTTGATTCCGGAACCCTGTGGCCTGGGAACTTGACTGAGGTTTGATGGCAGAAACCTGTGGACTGGCAACATGACTGAGGATTGATTGTGGAAACCTGTGGCCTGGGAACATGACATCGGTTGGATTCTGGAACCCTGTGGCCTGGGAATATGACTGACGTTTGATTGTGGAAACCTCTGGCCTTTGAACATGACTGTGGTGTGAATCTGGAAACCTGTGGCCTGTGAACATGACATCTGTTGGATTCTGGAACCCTGTTGCCTGGGAACATGACAGAGATTTTTTTCTGGAAGCCTGTTCCCTGGGAACATGACTGAGGTTCGATTCTGGACACCTGTGGCCTGGGAAAATGTCTGAGGTTTGATTGTTGAAACCTGTGGCCTGGGAACATGACATCTGTTTAGATTGTGGAATACTATGCCCTGGGATCCTGACTGAGCCTTGGTTCTGGAACGCTGTGGACTGGGAACATGACTGAGGTTTTATTCTGGAACAATGTAGCCTGGAAAATAACTGAGGATTGATTGTGGAACCCTGTGGCCTGGGAAAATGACATCGTTGTATTCTGGAACCCTGTGTCCTGGGAACATGAGAACGGTTTGATTCTGGAACCCTGTGGCCTGGGATCATGTCTGAGGTTTGATGGTGGAAACCTGTGGCCTGGCAACATAACTGAAGTTTGATTCTGGAAGACTGTGACCAGGGAATATGATATCGGGTTGATTCTGAAACCCTGTGATCTGGGAACAAGACTGAGGTTTGCTTCTGGAACCCTGTGGTCTGAGAAAATGACATCGGTTGGATTCTGGAACCCTGTGGCCTGGGAACATGACTGAGGTTTGTTTCTGGAAACCTGTTCCCTGGGAACATGACTGAGGTTTGATTCTGGACACCTGTGTCCTGCAAACGTGACTGAGGTTTGATTGTTGAAACCTATGGCCTGCAAATATGACTCAGGTTTGATTCTGGAACCACGTGTCCTGGGAATATGACTGAGGTTTGATTCTGGAAACCTTTGGCCTGGGAAAATGACTGAGGTTTCATTGTGGAAACATGTGGCCTGGGATTATGACTGAGGTTTGATGGTGGAACACTCTGGCCTGGCAAAATGACTGAGGCTTGATTCTGGAACCCTTTGGCCTGGGAACTTGACTGAGGTTGGATGGCAGAAACCTGTGGACTGGCAACATGACTGAGGTTTGATTGTGGAACCCTGTGCACGGGGACCATGACTGAGGCCTGATACTGGAAGCCCGTGGCGTGGGAACATGACATTGGTTTGATTCTCGAGCCCTGTTTACTGGGAATATTACTGAGGATTGATGGTTGAACCCTGCGGCCTGGCAACATGATTGAGGTTTGATAGTGGAACCCTCAGGCTTGGGAACATGAGTGAGGTTTAATTGTGGAACCCTGTGGCCTGGGAACACGACTGGGATTTGATTTCTGAAATCTGTGTCCAGGGAACATGAATGATGTTAGAGTGTGGAATCCTGTGGCCTGGGAACATGACATCAGTTTGGATTCTGCTACCCTGTTGCCTGGGAACATGAAATCGGTTTGATTCTGGAAACCTGAGGCCTGGGAATATGACTGAGGTTTGATGGTGGTACCCTATGGCCTGGCAACATGACTGAGGTTTGATCCTGGATCCCTGTGGCCTGGGAACATGACTGAGGCGTGATTCTGGAAACCTGTGTCCTGGGAACATGACATCTGTTTAGATGGTGGAATACTGTGCCCCAGGAACCTGACTGAGCCTTGGTTCTCGAACCCTGTGGAATGGGAACATGACTGAGGTTTTATTCTGGAACCCTGTAGCCTGGGAACATGACATGGGTGGATTCTGGAACCCTGTGGCCTGGGAACCTGCGAACGGTTTGACTCTGGAACCGTGTGGCCTGGGAACATGTCTGAGGTTTGATGGTGGAAACTTGTGGCCTGGCAACATGACTGAGGTTTGATTCTGGAAGACTGTGGCCAGGGAACATGATATCGGGTTGATTCTGGAAACTTGTGACCTGGGAACAAGACTGAGGTTTGATTCTGGGACCCTGAGGCCTGGAAACATGACATCTGTTTAGATTGTGGAATACTGTGGCCCGAGAACCTGACTGAGCCTTGGTTCTGGAACCCTGTGGACTGGGAACATGACTGAGGTTTTATTCTGGAACCCTCTAGCCTGCGAACATAACTGAGGATTGATTCTGGAACCCTGTGGCCTGGGAGCATGACATGGTTGGATTCTGGAACCCTGAGACCTGGGAACATGATATCTGTTTAGATTGTGGAATACTGTGCCCCGGGAACCTGAATGAGCCTTGGTTCTGGAACCCTGTGGTCTGGGAACATGACTGAGGTTTTATTCTGAAAGACTGTGTCCAGGGAACATGATATCGGGTTGATTCTGGAAAACTGTGTCCTGGGAACAAGACTGAGGTTTGATTCTGGAACCCTGTGGCCTGGGAACATGACTGAGGTTTGTTTCTGGAAGCCTGTTCCCTGGGAACAAGACTAGGTTTTGATTCTGGAACCCTGTGGCCTGGGAACATGACTGAGGTTTGTTTCTGGAAGCCTGTTCCCTGGGAACATGACTGAGGTTTGATTCTGGACACCTGTGTGCTGGGAACATGACTGAGGTTTGATGTTGAAAACTGTGGCCTGCGAACATGACTCAGGTTGATTCTGGAACCATTTATCCTGGGAATATGACTGAGGTTTGATTCTGGAAACCTTTGGCCTGGGAAAATGAGTGAGTTTTCATTGTGGAAACATGTGGCCTGGGATCATGACTGATGTTAGAGTGTGGAATCCTGTGGCCTGGGAACATGACATCGGTTTGGATTCTGGTACCCTGTTGCCTGGGAACATGAAATCGGTTTGATTCTGGAAACCTGAGGACTGGGAATATGACTGAGGTTTTATGGTGGTACCCTATGGCCTGGCAACATGACTGAGGTTGGATTCTGGATCCCTGTGGCCTGGGAACATGACTGAGGCGTGATTCTGGAAACCTGTGTCCTGATAACATGACATCTGTTTAGATTGTGGAATACTGTGCCCAGGGAACCTGACTGAGCCTTGGTTCTCGAACCCTGTGGAATGGGAACATGACTGAGGTTTTATTCTGGAACCCTGTAGCCTGGGAACATGACATGGGTGGATTCTGGAACCCTGAGGCCTGGGAACATGACATCTGTGGATTCTGGAACCCTGTGGCCTGGGAACATGTGAACGGTTTGACTCTGGAACCGTGTGGCCTGGGAACATGTCTGAGGTTTGATGGTGGAAACTTGTGGCCTGGCAACATGACTGAGGTTTGATTCTGGAAGACTGTGGCCAGGGAACATGATATCGGGTTGATTCTGGAAACTTGTGACCTGGGAACAAGACTGAGGTTTGATTCTGGGACCCTGAGGCCTGGGAACATGACATCTGTTTAGATTGTGGAATACTGTGGCCCGAGAACCTTACTGAGCCTTGGTTCTGGAACCCTGTGGACTGGGAACATGACTGAGGTTTTATTCTGGAACCCTGTAGCCTGCGAACATAACTGAGGATTGATTCTGGAACCCTGTGGCCTGGGAGCATGACATGGTTGGATTCTGGAACCCTGAGACCTGGGAACATGACATCTGTTTAGATTGTGGAATACTCTGCCCCGGGAACCTGAATGAGCCTTGGTTCTGGAACCCTGTGGACTGGGAACATGACTGAGGTTTTATTCTCGAACCCTCTAGCCTGGGAACATAACTGAGGATTGATTCTGGAACCCTTTTGCCTGGGAACATGACATGGGTGGATTCTGGAACCCTGAGGCCTGGGAACATGACATCTGTTTAGATTGTGGAATACTGTGCCCCGGGAACCTGACTGAGCATAGGTTCTGGAACACTGTGGACTGGGAACATGACTGAGGTTTTATTCTGGAACCCTTTAGCTTGCGAACATAACTGAGGATTGATTCTGGAAAGCTGTGGCCTGGGAGCATGACATCGGTGGATTCTGGAACCCTATGGCCTGGGAACCTGCGAACGGTTTGACTCTGGAACCCTGTGGCCTGGGAACATGTCTGAGGTTTGATGGTGGAAACCTGTGGCCTGGCAACATGATTGAGGTTTGATTCTGGAAGACTGTGGCCAGGGAATATGATATCGGGTTGATTCTGGAAACCTGTGTCCAGGGAACAAGACTGAGGTTTGATTCTGGAACCCTGTGGCCTTGCAACATGACTGAGGTTTTATTCTGAAAGACTGTGTCCAGGGAACATGATATCGGGTTGATTCTGGAAACCTGTGTCCTGGGAACAAGACTGAGGTTTGATTCTGGAACCCTGTGGCCTGGGAACATGACTGAGGTTTGTTTCTGGAAGCCTGTTCCCTGGGAACATGACTGAGGTTTGATTCTGAACACCTGTGTCCTGGGAACAAGACTGAGGTTTGATTCTGGAACCCTGTGGCCTGGGAACATGACTGAGGTTTGTTTCTGGAAGCCTGTTCCCTGGGAACAAGACTAGGTTTTGATTCTAGAACCCTGTGGCCTGGGAACATGACTGAGGTTTGTTTCTGGAAGCCTGTTCCCTGGGAAAATTACTGAGGTTTGATTCTGGACACCTGAGTGCTGGGAACATGACTGAGGTTTGATTGTTGAAAACTGTGGCCTGCGAAAATGACTCAGGTTGATTCTGGAACCATGTTTCCTGGGAATATGACTGAGGTTTGATTCTGGAAAACTTTGGCCTGGGAAAATGAGGGAGTTTTCATTGTGGAAACATGTGGCCTGGGATCATGACTGAGGTTTGATGGTGGAACACTCTGGCCTGGCAAAATGACTGAGGCTTGATTCTGGAGCCCTGTTTACTGGGAACATGACTGAGGTTTGATGGTTGAACCCTGTGGCCTGGCAACATGATTGAGGTTTAATAGTGGAACCCTGTGCACGGGGACCATGACTGAGGCCTGATACTGGAACCCCGTGGCGTCGAAACATGACATTGGTTTGATTCTGGAGCCCTGTTTACTGGGAATATGACTGAGGATTGATGGTTGAACCCTGTGGCCTGGTAACATGATTGAGGTTTGATGGTGGAACCCTGTGGCTTGGCAAGGTGACTTAGGTTTGATTGTGGAACACTCTGGCCTGGGAACATGACTGAGGCTTGATGGTGGAACGGTGGCCTTGCAACAGGACTGAGGTTTGATTGTGGAACCCTCTGGCCTGGGAATATGACTGAGGGTTTAATTGTGGAACCCTGTGGACTGGGAACATGACTGGGATTTTATTTCTGAAACCTGTGTCCAGGGAACATGACTGAGGTTTTATTCTGGAACCCTGTGTCCTGCGTACACGACTGAGGTTTGATTCTGGAAACATGTGGCCTGGGAATATGACTGAGGTTTGATTCTCGAAACCATTGGCCTGGGAACATGACTGATGTTAGAGTGTGGAATCCTGTGGCCTGGGAACATGACATCGGTTTCGATTCTGATACCCTGTTGCCTGGGAACATGAAATCGGTTTGATTTTGGAAACCTGAGCCCTGGAAATATGATTGAGGTTTGATGGTGGTACCCTATGGCCTGGCAACATGACTGAGGTTTGATTCTGTATCCCAGTGGCCTGGGAACTTAACTGAGGTTTGATGACAGAAACCTGTGGACTGGCAACATGACTGAGGTTTGATTTGGTACCCTGTGCACGGGGACCATGACTGAGGCCTCATACTTGAACCCCATGGGGTGGGAACATGATATTGGTTTGATTCTGGAGCCCTGTTTACTGGGAGCATGACTGAGGATTGATGGTGAACCCTGTGGCCTGGCAACATGTTTGAGGTTTGATAGTGGAACCCTCAGGCTTGGGAACATGAGTGAGGCTTGATGGTGGAACCCTGTGCCCTGGCAATATGCCTGAGGCTTGATGGTGGAAACCTGTGGCTTGGCAAGATGACTTAGGTTTGATTGTGGAACACTCTGGCCTGGGAACATGACTGAGGCTTGATGTTGGAACCGTGGCCTGGCAACATGACTGAGGTTTGATTGTGGAAACCTCTGGCCTGGGAATATGACTGAGGTTTAATTGTGGAACCCTGTGGCCTGGGAACATGACTTGGATTTTATTTCTGAAACCTGTGTCCAGGGAACATGACTGAGGTTTTATTCTGGTACGCTGTGTCCTGGGAGCACGACTGAGGTTTGATTCTGGAACCATGTGGCCTGGGAATATGACTGAGGTTTGATTCTGGAAACCATTGGCCTGGAAACATGACTGATGTTAGAGTGTGGAATCCTGTGGCCTGGGAACATGACATCGTTTTGGATTCTGGTACCCTGTTGCCTGGGAATATGAAATCGTTTTGATTCTGGATAACTATGGCCTGGGAATATGACTGAGGTTTGATGGTGGTAACCTATGGCCTGGCAACATGACTGAGGTTTGATTCTGGATCCCTGTGGCCTGGGAACATGACTGAGGCGTGATTCTGGAAATCTGTGGCCTGGGAACATGACATCTGTTTAGATTGTGGAATACTGTGCCCCTGGAACCTGACTGAGCCTTGGTTCTGGAACCCTGTGGACTGGGAACTTCACTGACGATTTATTCTGGAACCCTGTAGCCTGCGAACATAACTGAGGATTGATTCTGGAACCCTGTGGCCAGGGAACCTGCGAACGGTTTGACTCTGGAACCCTGTGGCCTGGGAACATGTCTGAGGTTTGATGGTGGAATCCTGTGGCCTGGCAACATGACTGAGGTTTGATTCTGGAAGACTGTGGCCAGGGAACATGATATCGGTTTGATTCTGTAACCCTGTGTCCTGGGAACAAGACTGAGGTTTGATTCTGGAACCCTGTGGCCTGGGAACATGACTGAGGTTTTTTTTCTGGAAGCCTATTTCCTGGGAACATGACTGAGGTTTGATTCTGGACACCTGTGTCCTGGGAACAAGGCTGAGGTTTGATTCTGGAACCCTGTGGTCTGGGAACATGACGGAGGTTTGTTTCTAGAAGCCTGTTCCCTGGGAACAAAACTGAGTTTTGATTCTGGACACCTGTTTCCTGGGAACATGACTGAGGTTTGATTGTTGAAACCTATGGCCTGCGAACATGACTCAGGTTGATTCTGGAACCATGTGTCCTGGGAATATGACTGTGGTTTGATTCTGGAAACCTTTGGCCTGGGAAAATGACTGAGGTTTCATTTTGGAAACATGTGGCCTGGGATCATGACTGAGGTTTGATGGTGGAACACTCTGGCCTGGCAAAATGACTGAGGCTTGATTCTGGAGCCCTGTTTACTGGGAACATGACTCAGGTTTAATGGTTGAACCCTGTGGCCTGACAACATGATTGAGGTTTGATAGTGGAACCCTGTGCACGGGGACCATGACAGAGGCCTGATACTGGAACCCCGTGTCATGGAAACCTGACATTGGTTTGATTCTCGAGCCCTGTTTACTGGGAATATGACTGAGGATTGATGGTTGAACCCTGTGGCCTGGTAACATGATTGAGGTTTGATAGTGGAACCCTCAGGCTTGGGACCATGAGTGAGGTTTGATGGTGGAACCCTGTGGCCTGGCAACATGCCTGAGGTGTGATGGTGGAACCCTGTGGCTTGGCAAGGTGACTTAGGTTTGATTGTGGAACACTCTGGCCTGGGAACATGACTTAGGCTTGATGGTGGAACCGTGGCCTGGCAACAGGACTGAGGTTTGATTGTGGAACCCTCTGGCCAGAGAATATGACTGAGGTGTAATTGTGGAACCCTGTGGCCTGGGAACATGACTGGGATTTTATTTCTGAAACCTCTGTCCAGGGAACATGTCTGAGGATTTATTCTGGAACCCTGTGTCCTTGGAACATGACTGAGGTTTGATTCTGGATCCCTGTGGCCTGGGAACATGACTGAGGCGTGATTCTTGAAACCTGTGGCCTGGGAACATGACATTTGTTTACATTGTGGAATACTCTGCCCCGGGACCCTGACTGAGCCTTGGTTCTGGAAACCTGTGGCCTGGGAACATGACTGAGGTTTTATTCTGGAACCCTGTAGTCTGGGAACATAACTGAGGATTGATTCTGGAACCCTGTGGCCTGGGAATATGACATGGGTGGATTCTGGAACCCTGAGGCCTTGGAACATGACATCTGTTTAGATTGTGGAATACTGTGCCCCGGGAACCTGACTGAGCCTTGATTCTGGAACCCTGTGGACTGGGAACTTGACTGAGGATTTATTCTGGAACCCTGTAGCCTGCGAACATAACTGAGGATTGATTCTGGAACCCTGTGGCCTGGGAGCATGACATCGGTGGATTCTGGAACCCTGAGGCCTGGGAAACTGCGAACGGTTTGAATCTGGAACCGTGTGGCCTGGGAACATGTGTGAGGTTTGATGGTGGAAACCTGTGGCCTGGCAACATGACTGAGGTTTGATTCTTGAAGACTGTGGCCAGGGAACATGATATCGGGTTGATTCTGTAACCCTGTGTCCTGGAAACAAGACTGAGGTTTGATTCTGGAACCCTGTGGCCTGGGAACATGACTGAGGTTTTTTTTCTGGAAGCCTGTTCCCTGGGAACAAGACTGAGGTTTGATTCTGGACACCTGTGTCCTGGGAACAAGACTGAGGTTTGATTCTGGAACCCTGTGGTCTGGGAACATGACTGAGGTTTGTTTCTGGAAGCCTTTTCCCTGGGAACAAGACTGAGTTTTGATTCTGGAACCCTGTGGCCTGGGAACATGACTGAGTTTTGTTTCTGGAAGCCTGTTCCCTGGGAACATGACTGAGGTTTGATTCTGGAGACCTGTGTCCTGGGAACATGACTGAGGTTTGATTGTTGAAAGCTGCGGCCTGCGAACATGACTCAGGTTGATTCTGGAACCATGTGTCCTGGGAATATGACTGAGGTTTGATTCTGGAAACCTTTGGCCTGGGAAAATGACTGAGGTTTCATTGTGGAAACATGTGGCCTGGGATCATGACTGAGGTTTGATGGTGGAACACTCTGGCCTGGCAAAATGACTGAGGCTTGATTCTGGAGCCCTGTTTACTGGGAACATGACTGAGGTTTAATGGTTGAAACCTGTGGCCTGACAACATGATTGAGGTTTGATAGTGGAACCCTGTGCACGGGGACCATGACTGAGGCCTGATACTGGAACCCCGTGGCGTGGAAACATGACATTGGTTTGATTCTCGAGCCCTGTTTAATGGAAATATGACTGAGGATTGATGATTGAAACCTGTGGCCTGGTAACATGATTGAGGTTTGATAGTGGAACCCTCAGGCTTGGGAACATGAGTGAGGCTTGATGGTGGAACCCTGTGACCTGGCAACATCCCTGAGGTTTGATGGTGGAAACCTGTGGCTTGGCAAGGTGACTTAGGTTTGATTGTGGAACACTCTGGCCTGGGAACATGACTGAGGCTTGATGGTGGAACCGTGGCCTGGCAACAGGACTGAGGTTTGATTGTGGAACCCTCTGGCGGGGAATATGACTGAGGTTTAATTGTGGAACCCTGTGGCCTGGGAACATGACTGGGATTTTATTTCTGAAACCTGTGTCCAGGGAACATGTCTGAGGATTTATTCTGGAACCCTGTGTCCTTGGAACATGACTGAGGTTTGATTCTAGAACCATTTGGCCTGGGAATATGACGGAGGTTTGATTCTGGAAACCATTGGCCTGGGAACATAACTGATGTTAGAGTGTGGAATTCTGTGGCCTGGGAACATGACATCGGTTTGGATTCTGGTACGCTGTTGCCTGGGAACATGAAATCGGTTTGATTCTGGAAACCTGAGGCCTGGGAATATGACTCAGGTTTGACGGTGGTACCGTATGGCCTGGCAACATGACTGAGGTTTGATTCTGGATCCCTGTGGACTAGGAACATGACTGAGGTTTTATTCTGGAACCCTGTAGCCTGGGAACATAAATGAGGATTGATTCTGAAACCCTGTGGCTTGGGAATATGACATCGGTGGATTCTGGGACCCTGAGGCCTGGGAACATGACATCTGTTTAGATTGCGGAATACTGTGGCCCGGGAACCTGACTGAGCCTTGGTTCTGGAACCCTGTGGACTGGGAACATGACTGAGGTTTTATTCTGGAACCCTTTCGCCTGGGAACATAAGTGAGGATTGATTCTGGAACCCTCTGTCCTGGGAACATGACATGGTTGGATTCTGGAACCCTGAGACCTGGGAACATGACATATGTTTAGATTGTGGAATACTGTGCCCCGGGAACCTGACTGAGCCTTGGTTCTGGAACCCTGTGGACTGGGAACGTGACTGAGGATTTATTCTGGAACCCTGTAGCCTGCGAACATAACTGAGGATTGATTCTGGAACCCTGAGGCCTGGGAGCATGACATCGGTGGATTCTGGAACCCTGAGGCCTGGGAAACTGCGAACGGTTTGACTCTGGAAGCGTGTGGCCTGGGAACATGTGTGAGGTTTGATGGTGGAAACCTGTGGCCTGGCAACATGACTGAGGTTTGATTCTTGAAGACTGTGGCCAGGGAACATGATATTGGGTTGATTCTGTAACCCTGTGTCCTGGAAACTAGACTGAGGTTTGATTCTGGAACCCTGTGGCCTGGGAACATGACTGAGGTTTTATTCTGGAGCCCTGTAGCCTGGGAACATAACTGAGGATTGATTCTGGAACCCTGTGGCCTGGGAACATGACATGGGTGGATTCTGGAACCCTGAGGCCTGGGAACATGACATTTGTTTAGATTGTGGAATACTGTGGCCCGGGAACCTGACTGAGCCTTGTTTCTGGAACCCTGTGGACTGGGAACATGAAATAGGTGGATTCTGGAACACTGTGGCCTGGGAACCTGCGAACGATTTGACACTGGAACCCTGTGGCCTGGGAACATGTCTGAGGTTTGATGGTAGAAACCTGTGCCCTGGCAACATGACTGAGGTTTGATTCTGAAAGTGTGGCCAGGGAACATGATATCGGGTTGATTCTGGAACCCTGTTGCCTGGGAACATAACTGAGGTTTGTTTCTGGAAGCCTGTTCCCTGGGAACATGACTAAGGTGTGATTCTGGACAGCTGTGTCCTGCAAACGTGACTGAGGTTTGATTGTTGAAACCTATGGCCTGCAAACATGACTCAGGTTTGATTCTGGAACCACGTGTCCTGGGAATATGACTGAGGTTTGATTCTGGAAACCTTTGGCCTGGGAAAATGACTGAGGTTTCATTGTGGAAACATGTGGCCTGGGATCATGACTGAGGTTTGATGGTGGAACACTCTGGCCTGGCCAAATGACTGAGGCTTGATTCTGGAACCCTGTGGCCTGGGAACTTGACTGAGGTTGGATGGCAGAAACCTGTGGACTGGCAACATGACTGAGGTTTGATTGTGGAACCCTGTGCACGGGGACCATGACTGAGGCCTGATACTGGAACCCCGTGGCGTGGGAACATGACATTGGTTTGATTCTCGAGCCCTGTTTACTGGGAATATTACTGAGGATTGATGGTTGAACCCTGCGGCCTGGCAACATGATTGAGGTTTGATAGTGGAACCCTCAGGCTTGGGAACATGAGTGAGGTTTAATTGTGGAACCCTGTGGCCTGGGAACATGACTGGGATTTGATTTCTGAAACCTGTGTCCAGGGAACATGACTGAGGTTTTATTCTGGAACCCTGTGTCCAGGGAACACGACTGAGGTTTGATTCTAGAGCCATGTGGCCTGGGAATATGACTGATGTTAGAGTGTGGAATCCTGTGGCCTGGGAACATGACATCGGTTTGGATTCTGGTACCCTGTTGCCTGGGCACATGAAATCGGTTTGATTCTGGAAACCTGAGGACTGGGAATATGACTGAGGTTTGATGGTGGTACCCTATGGCCTGGCAACATGACTGAGGTTTGATTCTGGAACCCTGTGTCCTTGGAACATGACTGAGGTTTGATTCTGGAACCATGGGGCCTGGGAATATGACTGAGGTTTGATTCTGGAAACCATTGGCATGGGAACATAACTGATGTTAGAGTGTGCAAATCTGTGGCCTGGGAACATGACATCGGTTTGGATTCTGGTACGCTGTTGCCTGGGAACATGAAATCGGTTTGATTCTGGAAACCTGGGGCCTGGGAATATGACTCAGGTTTGATGGTGGTACCCTATGGCCTGGCAACATGACTGAGGTTTGATTCTGGATCCCTGTGGCCTGGGAACATGACTGAGGCGTGATTCTTGAAACCTGTGGCCTGGGAACATGACATCTGTTTACATTGTGGAATACTCTGCCCCGGGACCCTGAATGAGCCTTGGTTCTGGAAACCTGTGGCCTGGGAACATGACTGAGGTTTTATTCTGGAACCCTGTAGCCTGGGAACATAACTGAGGATTGATTCTGGAACCCTGTGGCCTGGGAACATTACATGGTTGGATTCTGGAACCCTGAGGCCTGGGCACATGACATCTGTTTAGATTGTGGAATACTGTGCCCCGGGAACCTGACTGAGCCTTGGTTCTGGAACCCTGTGGACTGGGAACTTGACTGAGGATTTATTCTGGAACCCTGTAGCCTGCGAACATAACTGAGGATTGATTCTGGAACCCTGTGGCCTGGGAGCATGACATCGGTGGATTCTGGAACCCTGAGGCCTGGGAAACTGCGAACGGTTTGACTCTGGAAGCGTGTGGCCTGGGAACATGTGTGAGGTTTGATGGTGGAAACCTGTGGCATGGCAACATGACTGAGGTTTGATTCTTGAAGACTGTGGCCAGGGAACATGATATTGGGTTGATTCTGTAACCCTGTGTCCTGGAAACTAGACTGAGGTTTGATTCTGGAGCCCTGTGGCCTGGGAACATGACTGAGGTTTTATTCTGGAGCCCTGTAGCCTGGGAACATAACTGAGGATTGATTCTGGAACCCTGTGGCCTGGGAACATGACATGGGTGGATTCTGGAACCCTGAGGCCTGGGAACATGACATTTGTTTAGATTGTGGAATACTGTGGCCCGGGAACCTGACTGATCCTTGTTTCTGGAACCCTGTGGACTGGGAACATGAAATAGGTGGATTCTGGAACACTGTGGCCTGGGAACCTGCGAACGATTTGACACTGGAACCCTGTGGCCTGGGAACATGTCTGAGGTTTGATGGTAGAAACCTGTGCCCTGGCAACATGACTGAGGTTTGATTCTGAAAGTGTGGCCAGGGAACATGATATCGGGTTGATTCTGGAACCCTGTTGCCTGGGAACATGACTGAGGTTTGTTTCTGGAAGCCTGTTCCCTGGGAACATGACTAAGGTGTGATTCTGGACACCTGTGTCCTGCAAACGTGACTGAGGTTTGATTGTTGAAACCTATGGCCTGCGAACATGACTCAGGTTTGATTCTGGAACCACGTGTCCTGGGAATATGACTGAGGTTTGATTCTGGAAACCTTTGGCCTGGGAAAATGACTGAGGTTTCATTGTGGAAACATGTGGCCTGGGATCATGACTGAGGTTTGATGGTGGAACACTCTGGCCTGGCAAAATGACTGAGGCTTGATTCTGGAACCCTGTGGCCTGGGAACTTGACTGAGGTTGGATGGCAGAAACCTGTGGACTGGCAACATGACTGAGGTTTGATTGTGGAACCCTGTGCACGGGGACCATGACTGAGGCCTGATACTGGAACCCCGTGGCGTGGGAACATGACATTGGTTTGATTCTCGAGCCCTGTTTACTGGGAATATTACTGAGGATTGATGGTTGAACCCTGCGGCCTGGCAACATGATTGAGGTTTGATAGTGGAACCCTCAGGCTTGGGAACATGAGTGAGGTTTAATTGTGGAACCCTGTGGCCTGGGAACATGACTGGGATTTGATTTCTGAAACCTGTGTCCAGGGAACATGACTGAGGTTTTATTCTGGAACCCTGTGTCCAGGGAACACGACTGAGGTTTGATTCTAGAGCCATGTGGCCTGGGAATATGACTGATGTTAGAGTGTGGAATCCTGTGGCCTGGGAACATGACATCGGTTTGGATTCTGGTACCCTGTTGCCTGGGCACATGAAATCGGTTTGATTCTGGAAACCTGAGGACTGGGAATATGACTGAGGTTTGATGGTGGTACCCTATGGCCTGGCAACATGACTGAGGTTTGATTCTGGATCCCTGTGGCCTGGGAACATGACTGAGGCGTGATTCTGGAAACCTGTGTCCTGATAACATGACATCTGTTTAGATTGTGGAATACTGTGCCCAGGGAACCTGACTGAGCCTTGGTTCTCGAACCCTGTGGAATGGGAACATGACTGAGGTTTTATTCTGGAACCCTGTAGCCTGGGAACATGACATGGGTGGATTCTGGAACCCTGAGGCCTGGGAACATGACATCGGTGGATTCTGGAACCCTGTGGCCTGGGAACCTGCGAACGGTTTGACTCTGGAACCGTGTGGCTTGGGAACATGTCTGAGGTTTGATGGTGGAAACTTGTGGCCTGGCAACATGACTGAGGTTTGATTCTGGAAGACTGTGGCCAGGGAACATGATATCGGGTTGATTCTGGAAACTTGTGACATGGGAACAAGACTGAGGTTTGATTCTGGAACCCTGTGGCCTGGGAACATGACATCTGTTTAGATTGTGGAACACTGTGGCCCCAGAAACTGACTGAGCCTTGGTTCTGGTACCCTGTGGACTGGGAACATGACTGAGGTTTTATTCTGGAACCCTGTAGCCTGCGAACATAACTGAGGATTGATTCTGGAACCCTGTGGCCTGGGAGCATGACATGGTTGGATTCTGGAACCCTGAGACCTGGGAACATGACATCTGTTTAGATTGTGGAATACTGTGCCCCGGGAACCTGACTGAGCCTAGGTTCTGGAACCCTGTGGACTGGGAACATGACTGAGGTTTTATTCTGGAACCCTTTAGCTTGCGAACATAACTGAGGATTGATTCTGGAAATCTGTGGCCTGGGAGCATGACATCGGTGGATTCTGGAACCCTATGGCCTGGGAACCTGTGAACGGTTTGACTCTGGATCCCTGTGGCCTGGGAACATGTCTGAGGTTTGATGGTGAACCCTGTGGCCTGGCAACATGATTGAGATTTGATAGTGGAACCCTCAGGCTTGGGAACATGAGTGAGGCTTGATGGTGGAACCCTGTGCCCTGGCAACAGGACTGAGGTTTGATTGTGGAAACCTCTGGCCTGGGAATATGACTGAGGTTTAATTGTGGAAACCTGTGGCCTGGGAACATTACTGGGGTTTTATTTCTGAAACCTGTGTCCAGGGAACATGACTGAGGTTTTATTCTGGTAACCTGTGTCCTAGGAGCACGACTGAGGTTTGATTCTGGAACCATGTGGCCTGGGAATATGACTGAGGTTTGATTCTGGAAACCATTGGCCTGGGAACATGACTGATGTTAGATTGTGGAATCCTGTGGCCTGGGAACATGAAATCGGTTTGGATTCTGGTACCCTGTTGCCTGGGAATATGAAATCGGTTTGATTCTGGATAACTGTGGCCTGGGAATATGACTGAGGTTTGATGGTGGTAACCTATGGCCTGGCAACATGACTGAGGTTTGATTCTGGATCCCTGTGGCTTGGGAACATGACTGAGGCGTGATTCTGGAAATCTGTGGCCTGGGAACATGACATCTGTATAGACTGTGGAATACTGTGCCCCGGGAACCTGACTGAGCCTTAATTCTGGAACCCTGTGGACTGGGAACTTGACTGAGGATTTATTCTGGAACCCTGTAGCCTGCGAACATAACTGAGGATTTATTATGGAACCCTGTGGCCTGGGAAACTGCGAACGGTTTGACTCTGGAACCCTGTGGCCTGGGAACATGTGTGAGGTTTGATGGTGGAATCCTGTGGCCTGGCAACATGACTGAGGTTTGATTCTGTAAACCTGTGTCCTGGGAACAAGACTGAGGTTTGATTCTGGAACCCTGTGGTCTGGGAACATGACTGAGGTTTGTTTCTAGAAGCCTGTTCCCTGGGAACAAGACTGAGTTTTGATTCTGGACACCTGTTTCCTGGGAACATGACTGAGGTTTGATAGTTGAAACCTGTGGCCTGCGAACATGACTCAGGTTGGTTATGGAACCATGTGTCCTGGGAATATGACTGTGGTTTGATTCTGGAAACCTTTGGCCTGGGAAAATGCCTGAGGTTTCATTGTGGAAACATGTGGCCTGGGATCATGACTGAGGTTTGATGGTGGAACACTCTGGCCTGGCAAAATGACTGAGGCTTGATTCTGGAACCCTGTGGCCTGGGAACTTGACTGAGGTTGGATGGCAGAAACCTGTGGACTGGCAACATGACTGAGGTTTGATTGTGGAACCCTGTGCACGGGGACCATGACTGAGGCCTGATACTGGAACCCCGTGGCGTGGGAACATGACATTGGTTTGATTCTCGAGCCCTGTTTACTGGGAATATTACTGAGGATTGATGGTTGAACCCTGCGGCCTGGCAACATGATTGAGGTTTGATAGTGGAACCCTCAGGCTTGGGAACATGAGTGAGGTTTAATTGTGGAACCCTGTGGCCTGGGAACATGACTGGGATTTGATTTCTGAAACCTGTGTCCAGGGAACATGACTGAGGTTTTATTCTGGAACCCTGTGTCCAGGGAACACGACTGAGGTTTGATTCTAGAGCCATGTGGCCTGGGAATATGACTGATGTTAGAGTGTGGAATCCTGTGGCCTGGGAACATGACATCGGTTTGGATTCTGGTACCCTGTTGCCTGGGAACATGAAATCGGTTTGATTCTGGAAACCTGAGGACTGGGAATATGACTGAGGTTTGATGGTGGTACCCTATGGCCTGGCAACATGACTGAGGTTTGATTCTGGATCCCTGTGGCCTGGGAACATGACTGAGGCGTGATTCTGGAAACCTGTGTCCTGATAACATGACATCTGTTTAGATTGTGGAATACTGTGCCCAGGGAACCTGACTGAGCCTTGGTTCTCGAACCCTGTGGAATGGGAACATGACTGAGGTTTTATTCTGGAACCCTGTAGCCTGGGAACATGACATGGGTGGATTCTGGAACCCTGAGGCCTGGGAACATGACATCGGTGGATTCTGGAACCCTGTGGCCTGGGAACCTGCGAACGGTTTGACTCTGGAACCGTGTGGCTTGGGAACATGTCTGAGGTTTGATGGTGGAAACTTGTGGCCTGGCAACATGACTGAGGTTTGATTCTGGAAGACTGTGGCCAGGGAACATGATATCGGGTTGATTCTGGAAACTTGTGACATGGGAACAAGACTGAGGTTTGATTCTGGAACCCTGTGGCCTGGGAACATGACATCTGTTTAGATTGTGGAACACTGTGGCCCCAGAACCTGACTGAGCCTTGGTTCTGGTACCCTGTGGACTGGGAACATGACTGAGGTTTTATTCTGGAACCCTGTAGCCTGCGAACATAACTGAGGATTGATTCTGGAACCCTGTGGCCTGGGAGCATGACATGGTTGGATTCTGGAACCCTGAGACCTGGGAACATGACATCTGTTTAGATTGTGGAATACTGTGCCCCGGGAACCTGACTGAGCCTAGGTTCTGGAACCCTGTGGACTGGGAACATGACTGAGGTTTTATTCTGGAACCCTTTAGCTTGCGAACATAACTGAGGATTGATTCTGGAAATCTGTGGCCTGGGAGCATGACATCGGTGGATTCTGGAACCCTATGGCCTGGGAACCTGTGAACGGTTTGACTCTGGATCCCTGTGGCCTGGGAACATGTCTGAGGTTTGATGGTGAACCCTGTGGCCTGGCAACATGATTGAGATTTGATAGTGGAACCCTCAGGCTTGGGAACATGAGTGAGGCTTGACGGTGGAACCCTGTGCCCTGGCAACAGGACTGAGGTTTGATTGTGGAAACCTCTGGCCTGGGAATATGACTGAGGTTTAATTGTGGAAACCTGTGGCCTGGGAACATGACTGATGTTAGATTGTGGAATCCTGTGGCCTGGGAACATGAAATCGGTTTGGATTCTGGTACCCTGTTGCCTGGGAATATGAAATCGGTTTGATTCTGGATAACTGTGGCCTGGGAATATGACTGAGGTTTGATGGTCGTAACCTATGGCCTGGCAACATGACTGAGGTTTGATTCTGGATCCCTGTGGCTTGGGAACATGACTGAGGCGTGATTCTGGAAATCTGTGGCCTGGGAACATGACATCTGTATAGACTGTGGAATACTGTGCCCCGGGAACCTGACTGAGCCTTAAATCTGGAACCCTGTGGACTGGGAACTTGACTGAGGATTTATTCTGGAACCCTGTAGCCTGCGAACATAACTGAGGATTTATTATGGAACCCTGTGGCCTGGGAAACTGCGAACGGTTTGACTCTGGAACCCTGTGGCCTGGGAACATGTGTGAGGTTTGATGGTGGAATCCTGTGGCCTGGCAACATGACTGAGGTTTGATTCTGTAAACCTGTGTCCTGGGAACAAGACTGAGGTTTGATTCTGGAACCCTGTGGTCTGGGAACATGACTGAGGTTTGTTTCTAGAAGGCTGTTCCCTGGGAACAAGACTGAGTTTTGATTCTGGACACCTGTTTCCTGGGAACATGACTGAGGTTTGATAGTTGAAACCTGTGGCCTGCGAACATGAGTCTGGTTGGTTATGGAACCATGTTTCCTGGGAATATGACTGTGGTTTGATTCTGGAAACCTTTGGCCTGGGAAAATGACTGAGGTTTCATTTTGGAAACATGTGGCCCGGGATCATGACTGAGGTTTGATGGTGGAACACTCTGGCCTGGCAAAATGACTGAGGCTTGATTCTGGATGCCTGTGGCCTGGGAACTTGACTGAGGTTGGATGGCAGAAACCTGTGGACTGGCAACATGACTGAGGTTTGATTGTGGAACCCTGTGCACGGGGACCATGACTGAGGCCTGATACTGGAACCCCGTGGCGTGGAAACATGACATTGGTTTGATTCTCGAGCCCTGTTTACTGGGAATATGACTGAGGATTGATGGTTGAAACCTGTGGCCTGTTAACATGATTAAGGTTTGATAGTGGAACCCTCAGGCTTGGGACCATGAGTGAGGTTTGATGGTGGAACCCTGTGGCCTGGCAACATGCCTGAGGTTTGATGGTGGAACCCTGTGGCTTGGCAAGGTGACTTAGGTTTGATTGTGGGACACTCTGGCCTGGCAACATGACTGAGGCTTGATGGTGGAACCGTGGCCTGGCAACAGGACTGAGGTATGATTGTGGAACCCTCTGGCCTGGGAATATGACTGAGGTGTAATTGTGGAACCCTGTGGCCTGGGAACATGACTGGGATTTTATTTCTGAAACCTCTGACCAGGGAACATGTCTGAGGATTTATTCTGGTACCCTGTGTCCTTGGAACATGACTGAGGTTTGATTCTAGAATCATGTGGCCTGGGAATATGACTGAGGTTTGATTCTGGAAACCATTGGCCTGGGAACATAACTGATGTGAGAGTGTGGAAATCTGTGGCCTGGGAACATGACATCGGTTTGGATTCTGGTACGCTGTTGCCGGGGAACATGAAATCGGTTTGATTCTGGAAACCTGGGGCCTGGGAATATGACTCAGGTTTGATGGTGGTACCCTATGGCCTGGCAACATGACTGAGGTTTGATTCTGGATCCCTGTGGCCTGGGAACATGACTGAGGCGTGATTCTTGAAACCTGTGGCCTGGGAACATGACATTTGTTTACATTGTGGAATACTCTGCCCCGGGACCCTGACTGAGCCTTGGTTCTGGAAACCTGTGGCCTGGGAACATGACTGAGGTTTTATTCTGGAACCCTGTAGTCTGGGAACATAACTGAGGATTGATTCTGGAACCCTGTGGCCAGGGAATATGACATGGGTGGATTCTGGAACCCTGAGGCCTTGGAACATGACATCTGTTTAGATTGTGGAATACTGTGCCCCGGGAACCTGACTGAGCCTTGGTTCTGGAACCCTGTGGACTGGGAACTTGACTGAGGATTTATTCTGGAACCCTGTAGCCTGCGAACATAACTGAGGATTGATTCTGGAACCCTGTGGCCTGGGAGCATGACATCGGTGGATTCTGGAACCCTGAGACCTGGGAAACTGCGAACGGTTTGAATCTGGAACCGTGTGGCCTGGGAACATGTGTGAGGTTTGATGGTGGAAACCTGTGGCCTGGCAACATGACTGAGGTTTGATTCTTGAAGACTGTGGCCAGGGAACATGATATCGGGTTGATTCTGTAACCCTGTGTCCTGGAAACAAGACTGAGGTTTGATTCTGGAACCCTGTGGCCTGGGAACATGACTGAGGTTTTTTTTCTGGAAGCCTGTTCCCTGGGAACAAGACTGAGGTTTGATTCTGGACACCTGTGTCCTGGGAACAAGACTGAGGTTTGATTCTGGAACCCTGTGGTCTGGGAACATGACTGAGGTTTGTTTCTGGAAGCCTTTTCCCTGGGAACAAGACTGAGTTTTGATTCTGGAACCCTGTGGCCTGGGAACATGACTGAGTTTTGTTTCTGGAAGCCTGTTCCCTGGGAACATGACTGAGGTTTGATTCTGGAGACCTGTGTCCTGGGAACATGACTGAGGTTTGATTGTTGAAAGCTGCGGCCTGCGAACATGACTCAGGTTGATTCTGGAACCATGTGTCCTGGGAATATGACTGAGGTTTGATTCTGGAAACCTTTGGCCTGGGAAAATGACTGAGGTTTCATTGTGGAAACATGTGGCCTGGGATCATGACTGAGGTTTGATGGTGGAACACTCTGGCCTGGCAAAATGACTGAGGCTTGATTCTGGAGCCCTGTTTACTGGGAACATGACTGAGGTTTAATGGTTGAAACCTGTGGCCTGACAACATGATTGAGGTTTGATAGTGGAACCCTGTGCACGGGGACCATGACTGAGGCCTGATACTGGAACCCCGTGGCGTGGAAACATGACATTGGTTTGATTCTCGAGCCCTGTTTAATGGAAATATGACTGAGGATTGATGATTGAAACCTGTGGCCT
Organism: Balaenoptera physalus; assembly: GCF_965194825.1. NCBI lineage: Eukaryota > Metazoa > Chordata > Mammalia > Artiodactyla > Balaenopteridae > Balaenoptera > Balaenoptera physalus. The sequence goes on along the minus strand of NC_138900.1, from coordinate 22,930,495 downwards.
GGTAACATGATTGAGGTTTGATAGTGGAACCCTCAGGCTTGGGAACATGAGTGAGGCTTGATGGTGGAACCCTGTGACCTGGCAACATCCCTGAGGTTTGATGGTGGAAACCTGTGGCTTGGCAAGGTGACTTAGGTTTGATTGTGGAACACTCTGGCCTGGGAACATGACTGAGGCTTGATGGTGGAACCGTGGCCTGGCAACAGGACTGAGGTTTGATTGTGGAACCCTCTGGCGGGGAATATGACTGAGGTTTAATTGTGGAACCCTGTGGCCTGGGAACATGACTGGGATTTTATTTCTGAAACCTGTGTCCAGGGAACATGTCTGAGGATTTATTCTGGAACCCTGTGTCCTTGGAACATGACTGAGGTTTGATTCTAGAACCATTTGGCCTGGGAATATGACGGAGGTTTGATTCTGGAAACCATTGGCCTGGGAACATAACTGATGTTAGAGTGTGGAATTCTGTGGCCTGGGAACATGACATCGGTTTGGATTCTGGTACGCTGTTGCCTGGGAACATGAAATCGGTTTGATTCTGGAAACCTGGGGCCTGGGAATATGACTCAGGTTTGACGGTGGTACCGTATGGCCTGGCAACATGACTGAGGTTTGATTCTGGATCCCTGTGGACTAGGAACATGACTGAGGTTTTATTCTGGAACCCTGTAGCCTGGGAACATAAATGAGGATTGATTCTGAAACCCTGTGGCTTGGGAATATGACATCGGTGGATTCTGGGACCCTGAGGCCTGGGAACATGACATCTGTTTAGATTGCGGAATACTGTGGCCCGGGAACCTGACTGAGCCTTGGTTCTGGAACCCTGTGGACTGGGAACATGACTGAGGTTTTATTCTGGAACCCTTTCGCCTGGGAACATAAGGGAGGATTGATTCTGGAACCCTCTGTCCTGGGAACATGACATGGTTGGATTCTGGAACCCTGAGACCTGGGAACATGACATCTGTTTAGATTGTGGAATACTGTGCCCCGGGAACCTGACTGAGCCTTGGTTCTGGAACCCTGTGGACTGGGAACTTGACTGAGGATTTATTCTGGAACCCTGTAGCCTGCGAACATAACTGAGGATTGATTCTGGAACCCTGAGGCCTGGGAGCATGACATCGGTGGATTCTGGAACCCTGAGGCCTGGGAAACTGCGAACGGTTTGACTCTGGAAGCGTGTGGTCTGGGAACATGTGTGAGGTTTGATGGTGGAAACCTGTGGCCTGGCAACATGACTGAGGTTTGATTCTTGAAGACTGTGGCCAGGGAACATGATATTGGGTTGATTCTGTAACCCTGTGTCCTGGAAACTAGACTGAGGTTTGATTCTGGAACCCTGTGGCCTGGGAACATGACTGAGGTTTTATTCTGGAGCCCTGTAGCCTGGGAACATAACTGAGGATTGATTCTGGAACCCTGTGGCCTGGGAACATGACATGGGTGGATTCTGGAACCCTGAGGCCTGGGAACATGACATTTGTTTAGATTGTGGAATACTGTGGCCCGGGAACCTGACTGAGCCTTGTTTCTGGAACCCTGTGGACTGGGAACATGAAATAGGTGGATTATGGAACACTGTGGCCTGGGAACCTGCGAACGATTTGACACTGGAACCCTGTGGCCTGGGAACAGGTCTGAGGTTTGATGGTAGAAACCTGTGCCCTGGCAACATGACTGAGGTTTGATTCTGAAAGTGTGGCCAGGGAACATGATATCGGGTTGATTCTGGAACCCTGTTGCCTGGGAACATGACTGAGGTTTGTTTCTGGAAGCCTGTTCCCTGGGAACATGACTAAGGTGTGATTCTGGACACCTGTGTCCTGCAAACGTGACTGAGGTTTGATTGTTGAAACCTATGGCCTGCGAACATGACTCAGGTTTGATTCTGGAACCACGTGTCCTGGGAATATGACTGAGGTTTGATTCTGGAAACCTTTGGCCTGGGAAAATGACTGAGGTTTCATTGTGGAAACATGTGGCCTGGGATCATGACTGAGGTTTGATGGTGGAACACTCTGGCCTGGCAAAATGACTGAGGCTTGATTCTGGAACCCTGTGGCCTGGGAACTTGACTGAGGTTGGATGGCAGAAACCTGTGGACTGGCAACATGACTGAGGTTTGATTGTGGAACCCTGTGCACGGGGACCATGACTGAGGCCTGATACTGGAACCCCGTGGCGTGGGAACATGACATTGGTTTGATTCTGGAGCACTGTTTACTGGGAATATTACTGAGGATTGATGGTTGAACCCTGCGGCCTGGCAACATGATTGAGGTTTGATAGTGGAACCCTCAGGCTTGGGAACATGAGTGAGGTTTAATTGTGGAACCCTGTGGCCTGGGAACATGACTGGGATTTGATTTCTGAAACCTGTGTCCAGGGAACATGACTGAGGTTTTATTCTGGAACCCTGTGTCCAGGGAACACGACTGAGGTTTGATTCTAGAGCCATGTGGCCTGGGAATATGACTGATGTTAGAGTGTGGAATCCTGTGGCCTGGGAACATGACATCGGTTTGGATTCTGGTACCCTGTTGCCTGGGAACATGAAATCGGTTTGATTCTGGAAACCTGAGTACTGGGAATATGACTGAGGTTTGATGGTGGTACCCTATGGCCTGGCAACATGACTGAGGTTTGATTCTGGATCCCTGTGGCCTGGGAACATGACTGAGGCGTGATTCTGGAAACCTGTGTCCTGATAACATGACATCTGTTTAGATTGTGGAATACTGTGCCCAGGGAACCTGACTGAGCCTTGGTTCTCGAACCCTGTGGAATGGGAACATGACTGAGGTTTTATTCTGGAACCCTGTAGCCTGGGAACATGACATGGGTGGATTCTGGAACCCTGAGGCCTGGGAACATGACATCGGTGGATTCTGGAACCCTGTGGCCTGGGAACCTGCGAACGGTTGGACTCTGGAACCGTGTGGCCTGGGAACATATCTGAGGTTTGATGGTGGAAACTTGTGGCCTGGCAACATGACTGAGGTTTGATTCTGGAAGACTGTGGCCAGGGAACATGATATCGGGTTGATTCTGGAAACTTGTGACATGGGAACAAGACTGAGGTTTGATTCTGGAACCCTGTGGCCTGGGAACATGACATCTGTTTAGATTGTGGAACACTGTGGCCCGAGAACCTGACTGAGCCTTGGTTCTGGTACCCTGTGGACTGGGAACATGACTGAGGTTTTATTCTGGAACCCTGTAGCCTGCGAACATAACTGAGGATTGATTCTGGAACCCTGTGGCCTGGGAGCATGACATGGTTGGATTCTGGAACCCTGAGACCTGGGAACATGACATCTGTTTAGATTGTGGAATACTGTGCCCCGGGAACCTGACTGAGCCTAGGTTCTGGAACCCTGTGGACTGGGAACATGACTGAGGTTTTATTCTGGAACCCTTTAGCTTGCGAACATAACTGAGGATTGATTCTGGAAAGCTGTGGCCTGGGAGCATGACATCGGTGGATTCTGGAACCCTATGGCCTGGGAACCTGCGAACGGTTTGACTCTGGAACCCTGTGGCCTGGGAACATGTCTGAGGTTTGATGGTGAACCCTGTGGCCTGGCAACATGATTGAGATTTGATTAGTGGAACCCTCAGGCTTGGGAACATGAGTGAGGCTTGATGGTGGAACCCTGTGCCCTGGCAACAGGACTGAGGTTTGATTGTGGAAACCTCTGGCCTGGGAATATGACTGAGGTTTAATTGTGGAAACCTGTGGCCTGGGAACATGACTGGGGTTTTATTTCTGAAACCTGTGTCCAGGGAACATGACTGAGGTTTTATTCTGGTAACCTGTGTCCTAGGAGCACAACTGAGGTTTGATTCTGGAACCATGTGGCCTGGGAATATGACTGAGGTTTGATTCTGGAAACCATTGGCCTGGGAACATGACTGATGTTAGATTGTGGAATCCTGTGGCCTGGGAACATGAAATCGGTTTGGATTCTGGTACCCTGTTGCCTGGGAATATGAAATCGGTTTGATTCTGGATAACTGTGGCCTGGGAATATGACTGAGGTTTGATGGTGGTAACCTATGGCCTGGCAACATGACTGAGGTTTGATTCTGGATCCCTGTGGCTTGGGAACATGACTGAGGCGTGATTCTGGAAATCTGTGGCCTGGGAACATGACATCTGTATAGACTGTGGAATACTGTGCCCCGGGAACCTGACTGAGCCTTAATTCTGGAACCCTGTGGACTGGGAACTTGACTGAGGATTTATTCTGGAACCCTGTAGCCTGCGAACATAACTGAGGATTTATTATGGAACCCTGTGGCCTGGGAAACTGCGAACTGTTTGACTCTGGAACCCTGTGGCCTGGGAACATGTGTGAGGTTTGATGGTGGAATCCTGTGGCCTGGCAACATGACTGAGGTTTGATTCTGTAAACCTGTGTCCTGGGAACAAGACTGAGGTTTGATTCTGGAACCCTGTGGTCTGGGAACATGACTGAGGTTTGTTTCTAGAAGCCTGTTCCCTGGGAACAAGACTGAGTTTTGATTCTGGACACCTGTTTCCTGGGAACATGACTGAGGTTTGATAGTTGAAACCTGTGGCCTGCGAACATGACTCAGGTTGGTTATGGAACCATGTGTCCTGGGAATATGACTGTGGTTTGATTCTGGAAACCTTTGGCCTGGGAAAATGACTGAGGTTTCATTTTGGAAACATGAGGCCTGGGATCATGATTGAGGTTTGATGGTGGAACACTCTGGCCTGGCAAAATGACTGAGGCTTGATTCTGGATGCCTGTGGCCTGGGAACTTGACTGAGGTTGGATGGCAGAAACCTGTGGACTGGCAACATGACTGAGGTTTGATTGTGGAACCCTGTGCACGGGGACCATGACTGAGGCCTGATACTGGAACCCCGTGGCGTGGGAACATGACATTGGTTTGATTCTCGAGCCCTGTTTACTGGGAATATGACTGAGGATTGATGGTTGAACCCTGTGGCCTGTTAACATGATTGAGGTTTGATAGTGGAACCCTCAGGCTTGGGACCATGAGTGAGGTTTGATGGTGGAACCCTGTGGCCTGGCAACATGCCTGAGGTTTGATGGTGGAACCCTGTGGCTTGGCAAGGTGACTTAGGTTTGATTGTGGGACACTCTGGCCTGGGAACATGACTGAGGCTTGATGGTGGAACCGTGGCCTGGCAACAGGACTGAGGTATGATTGTTGAACCCTCTGGCCTGGGAATATGACTGAGGTGTAATTGTGGAACCCTGTGGCCTGGGAACATGACTGGGATTTTATTTCTGAAACCTCTGACCAGGGAACATGTCTGAGGATTTATTCTGGTACCCTGTGTCCTTGGAACATGACTGAGGTTTGATTCTAGAATCATGTGGCCTGGGAATATGACTGAGGTTTGATTCTGGAAACCATTGGCCTGGGAACATAACTGATGTGAGAGTGTGGAAATCTGTGGCCTGGGAACATGACATCGGTTTGGATTCTGGTACGCTGTTGCCGGGGAACATGAAATCGGTTTGATTCTGGAAACCTGGGGCCTGGGAATATGACTCAGGTTTGATGGTGGTACCCTATGGCCTGGCAACATGACTGAGGTTTGATTCTGGATCCCTGTGGCCTGGGAACATGACTGAGGCGTGATTCTTGAAACCTGTGGCCTGGGAACATGACATTTGTTTACATTGTGGAATACTCTGCCCCGGGACCCTGACTGAGCCTTGGTTCTGGAAACCTGTGGCCTGGGAACATGACTGAGGTTTGATTCTGGATCCCTGTGGACTAGGAACATGACTGAGGTTTTATTCTGGAACCCTGTAGCCTGGGAACATAAATGAGGATTGATTCTGAAACCCTGTGGCTTGGGAATGTGACATCGGTGGATTCTGGGACCCTGAGGCCTGGGAACATGACATCTGTTTAGATTGCGGAATACTGTGGCCCGGGAACCTGACTGAGCCTTGGTTCTGGAACCCTGTGGACTGGGAACATGACTGAGCTTTTATTCTGGAACCCTTTCGCCTGGGAACATAAGTGAGGATTGATTCTGGAACCCTCTGTCCTGGGAACATGACATGGTTGGATTCTGGAACCCTGAGACCTGGGAACATGACATCTGTTTAGATTGTGGAATACTGTGCCCCGGGAACCTGACTGAGCCTTGGTTCTGGAACCCTGTGGAATGGGAACATGACTGAGGTTTTATACTGGAACCCTGTAGCCTGGGAACATAACTGAGGATTGATTCTGGAACCCTCTGGCCTGGGAACATGTCAAGGGTGGATTCTGGAACCCTGAGGTCTGGGAACATGACTGGGATTTTATTTCTGAAACTTGTGTCCAGGGAACATGACTGAGGTTTTCTTCTGGAACCCTGTAGCCTGCAAACACAACTGAGGATTGATTCTGGAACCCTGTGGCCTGGGAGCATGAAATCGGTGGATTTTGGAACCCTGTGGCCTGGGAACGTGCGAACGGTTTGACTCAGGAACCTTGTGGCCTGGGAACATGTCTGAGGTTTGATGGTGGAAACCTGTGGCCTGGCAACATGATTGAGGTTTGATTCTTTAAGACTGTGGCCAGGGAACATGATATTGGGTTGATTCTAGAAACCTGTGCCCTGGGAACAAGACTGAGGTTTGATTCTGGAACCCTGTGGCCTGGGAACATGACTGAGGTTTGTTTCTGGAAGCCTGTTCCCTGGGAACATGACTGAGGTTAGATTCTGGACACCTGTGTCCTGGGAACATGACTGAGGTTTCATTCTAGAAGCATGTGGCCTGGGAATGTGACTGAGGTTTGATTCTGGAAACCATTGGCCTGGGAAGTTGACTGATGTTAGAGTGTGGAATACTGTGGCCTGGGAACATGACTGAGGTTTGGATTCTGGTACCCTGTTTCCTGGGAACATGAAATCGGTTTGATTCTGTAAACCTGAGGCCTGGGAATATGACTCAGGTTTGATGGTGGTACCCTATGGCCTGGCAACATGACTCAGGTTTGATTCTGGATCCCTGTGGCCTGGGAACATGACTGAGGCGTGATTCTGGAAACCTGTGGACTGGGAACATGACATCTGTTTAGATTGTGGAATACTGTGCCCCGGGAACCTGACTGAGCCTTGGTTCTGGAACCCTGTGGACTAGGAAAATGACTGAGGTTTGATTTGGAACCCTGTGCACGGGGACCATGACTGAGGCCTGATACTGGAACCCCGTGGCGTGGGAACATGACATTGGTTTGATTCTCTAGCCCTGTTTACTGGGAATATGACTGAGGATTGATGGTTGAACCCTGTGGCCTGGCAACATGACTGAGGTTTGATTCTGGAACCCTGTAGCCTGGGAATATAACAGAGGATTGATTCTGGAAACCTGTGGCCTGGGAGCATGACATGGTTGGATTCTGGAACCCTGAGACCTGGGAACATGACATCTGTTTAGATTGTGGAATACTGTGTCCCGGGAACCTGAATGAGCCTTGGTTCTGGAACCCTTTGGACTGGGAACATGACTGAGGTTTTATTCTGGAACCCTCTAGCCTGGGAACATAAGTGAGGATTGATTCTGGAACCCTTTGGCCTGGGAACATGACATGGGTGGATTCTGGGACCCTGAGGCATGGGAACATGACATCTGTTAGATTGTGGAATACGGTGCCCCGGCAACCTGACTGAGCCTAGGTTCTGGAAACCTGTGGACTGGGAACATGACTGAGGTTTTATTCTGGAACCCTTTAGCTTGCGAACATAACTGAGGATTGATTCTGGAAAGCTGTGGCCTGGGAGCATGACATCGGTGGATTCTGGAACCCTATGGCCTCGGAAACTGCGAACGGTTTGACTCTGGAACCCTTTGGCCTGGGAACATGTCTGAGGTTTGATTGTGGAACCCTGTGGCTTGGCAAGGTGACTTAGGTTTGATTGTGGAACACTCTGGCCTGGGAACATGACTGAGGCTTGATGCTGGAACCGTGGCCTGGCAACAGGACTGAGGTTTGATTGTGGAACCCTCTGGCCTGGGAATATGACTGAGGTTTAATTGTGGAAACCTGTGGCCTGGGAACATGACTGGGATTTTATTTATGAAACCTGTGTCCAGGGAACATGACTGAGGTTTCATTCTGGAACCCTGTGTCCTGGGAACACGACTGAGGTTTGATTCTGTAACCATGTGGCGTGGGAATATGACTGAGGTTTGATTCTGGAACCCTTTCGCTTGGGAACATAAGTGAGGATTGATTCTGGAACCCTCTGTCCTGGGAACATGACATGGTTGGATTCTGGAACCCTGAGACCTGGGAACATGACATCTGTTTAGATTGTGGAATACTGTGCCCCGGGAACCTGACTGAGCCTTGGTTCTGGAACCCTTTGGACTGGGAACATGACTGAGGTTTTATTCTGGAACCCCCTAGCCTGGGAACATAACTGAGGATTGATTCTGAAACCCTTTGGCCTGGGAACATGACATGGGTGGATTCTGGAACCCTGAGGCCTGGGAACATGACATCTGTTTAGATTGTGGTATACTGTGCCCCGGGAACCTGACTGAGCCTTGGTTCTGGAACCCTGTGTACTGGGAACATGACAGAGGTTTTATTCTGGAACCGTGTAGCCTGGGAACATAACTGAGTATTGATTCTGGAATCCTGTGGCCTGGGAAAATGACATGGGTGGAATTTGGAACCCTGAGCCCTGGGAACATGACATCTGTTTAGATTGTGGTATACTGTGCCCCGGGAACCTGACTGAGCCTTGGTTCTGGAACCCTGTGGAATGGGAACATGACTGAGGTTTTATACAGGAACCCTGTAGCCTGCGAACATAACTGAGGATTGATTCTGGAACCCTCTGGCCTGGGAACATGTCAAGGGTGGATTCTGGAACCCTGAGGTCTGGGAACATGACTGGGATTTTATTTCTGAAACTTGTGTCCAGGGAACATGACTGAGGTTTTCTTCTGGAACCCTGTAGCCTGCAAACACAACTGAGGATTGATTCTGGAACCCTGTGGCCTGGGAGCATGAAATCGGTGGATTTTGGAACCCTGTGGCCTGGGAACGTGCGAACGGTTTGACTCAGGAACCTTGTGGCCTGGGAACATGTCTGAGGTTTGATGGTGGAAACCTGTGGCCTGGCAACATGATTGAGGTTTGATTCTTTCAGACTGTGGCCAGGGAACATGATATCGGGTTGATTCTAGAAACCTGTGCCCTGGGAACAAGACTGAGGTTTGACTCTGGAACCCTGTGGCCTGGGAACATGACTGAGGTTTGTTTCTGGAAGCCTGTTCCCTGGGAACATGACTGAGGTTTGACTCTGGACACCTGTGTCCTGGGAACAAGACTGAGATTTGATTCTGGAACCCTGTGGCCTGGGAAAATGACTGAGGTTTGTTTCTGGAAGCCTGTTCCCTGGGAACAAGAATGAGTTTTGATTATGTAACCCTGTGGCCTGGGGACATGACTGAGGTTTGTTTCTGGAAGCCTGTTCCCTGGGAACATGACTGAGGTTAGATTCTGGACACCTGTGTCCTGGGAACATGACTGAGGGTTGATTCTGGAAACCTGTGGCCTGCGAACATGACTCAGGTTGATTCTGGAACCATGTGTCCTGGGAATATGACTGAGGTTTGATTCTGGAAACCTTTGGCCTGGGAAAATGACTGAGGTTCCATTGGGGAAACATGTGGCCTGGGATCATGACTGAGGTTTGATGGTGGAACCCTGTGCACGGGGACCATGACTGAGGCCTGATACTGGAAGCCCGTGGCGTGGGAACATGACATTGGTTTGATTCTCGAGCCCTGTTTACTGGGAATATGACAGAGGATTGATGGTTGAACCCTGTGGCCTGGCAACATGATTCAGGTTTGATAGTGGAACCCTCAGGCTTGGGAACATGAATGAGGCTTGATGGTGGAACCCTGTGGCCTGGCAAGGTGACTTAGGTTTGATTGTGGACCACTCTGGCCTGGGAACATGACTGAGGCTTGATGGTGGAACCGTGGCCTGGCAACAGGACTAAGTTTGATTGTGGAACCCTCTGGCCTGGGAATATGACTGAGGTTTAATTGTGGAACCCTGTGGCCTGGGAACATGACTGGGATTTGATTTCTGAAACCTGTTTCCAGGGAACATGACTGAGGTTTTATTCCTGAACCCTGTGTCCTGGGAACACGACTGAGGTTTCATTCTAGAAGCATGTGGCCTGGGAATGTGACTGAGGTTTGATTCTGGAAACCATTTGCCTGGGAAGTTGACTGATGTTAGAGTGTGGAATACTGTGGCCTGGGAACATGACTGAGGTTTGGATTCTGGTACCCTGTTTCCTGGGAACATGAAATCGGTTTGATTCTGTAAACCTGAGGCCTGGGAATATGACTGAGGTTTGATGGTGGTACCCTATGGCCTGGCAACATGACTCAGGTTTGATTCTGGATACCTGTGGCCTGGGAACATGACTGAGGCGTGATTCTGGAAACCTGTGGACTGGGAACATGACATCTGTTTAGATTGTGGAATACTGTGCCCCGGGAACCTGACTGAGCCTTGGTTCTGGAACCCTGTGGACTAGGAAAATGACTGAGGTTTGATTTGGAACCCTGTGCACGGGGACCATGACTGAGGCCTGATACTGGAACCCCGTGGCGTGGGAACATGACATTGGTTTGATTCTCTAGCCCTGTTTACTGGGAATATGACTGAGGATTGATGGTTGAACCCTGTGGCCTGGCAACATGACTGAGGTTTGATTCTGGAACCCTGTAGCCTGGAAATATAACAGAGGATTGATTCTGGAAACCTGTGGCCTGGGAGCATGACATGGTTGGATTCTGGAACCCTGAGACCTGGGAACATGACATCTGTTTAGATTGTGGAATACTGTGTCCCGGGAACCTGAATGAGCCTTGGTTCTGGAACCCTTTGGACTGGGAACATGACTGAGGTTTTATTCTGGAACCCTCTAGCCTGGGAACATAAGTGAGGATTGATTCTGGAACCCTTTGGCCTGGGAACATGACATGGGTGGATTCTGGGACCCTGAGGCATGGGAACATGACATCTGTTAGATTGTGGAATACTGTGCCCCGGCAACCTGACTGAGCCTAGGTTCTGGAACCCTGTGGACTGGGAACATGACTGAGGTTTTATTCTGGAACCCTTTAGCTTGCGAACATAACTGAGGATTGATTCTGGAAAGCTGTGGCCTGGGAGCATGACATCGGTGGATTCTGGAACCCTATGGCCTCGGAAACTGCGAACGGTTTGACTCTGGAACCCTGTGGCCTGGGAACATGTCTGAGGTTTGATGGTGGAAACCTGTGGCCTGGCAACATGACTGAGGTTTGATTCTGGAAGACTGTGGCCAGGGAACATGATATCGGGTTGATTCTGGAAACCTGTGTCCTGGGAACAAGACTGAGGTTTGATTCTGGAACCCTGTGGCCTTGCAACATGACTGAGGTTTTATTCTGAAAGACTCTGTCCAGGGAACATGATTTCGGGTTGATTCTGGAAGCCTGTGTCCTGGGAACAAGACTGAGGTTTGATTCTGGAACCCTGTGGCCTGGGAACATGACTGAGGTTTGTTTCTGGAAGCCTGTTCCCTGGGAACATGACTGAGGTTTGATTCTGAACACCTGTGGCCTGGGAACATGACTGAGGTTTGTTTCTGGAAGCCTGTTCCCTGGGAACATGACTGAGGTTTGATTCTGGACACCTGTGTCCTGGGAACATGACTGAGGTTTGATTGTTGAAACCAGTGGCCTGCGAACAGGACTCAGGTTTGATTCTGGAACCATGTGTCCTGGGAATATGACTGAGGTTTGATTCTGGACACCTTTGGCCTGGGAAAATGACTGAGGTTTCATTGTGGAAACATGTGTCCTGGGATCATGACTGAGGTATGATGGTGGAACACTCTGGCCTGGCAAAATGACTGAGGCTTGATTCTGGAGCCCTGTTTACTGGGAAAAGGACTGAGGTTTGATGGTTGAACCCTGTGGCCTGGCAACATGACTGAGGATTGATTCTGGTTCCCTGTGGCTTGGGAACATGACTGATGTTAGAGTGTAGAATCCTGTGGCCTGGGAACATGACTGAGGTTTGGATTCTGGTACCCTGTTGCCTGGGAATATGAAATCGTTTTGATTCTGGAACCCTGAGGCCTGGGAACATGACATCTGTTTAGATTGTGGAATACTGTGCCCCCGGAACCTGACTGAGCCTTGGTTCTGGAACCCTGTGGACTCGGAACATGACTGAGGTTTTATTCTGGAACCCTGTAGCCTGGGAAAATAACTGAGGATTGATTCTGGAACCCTGAGGCCTGGGAACATAACACGGGTGGATTCTGGAAACCTGAGGCCTGGGAACATGACATCTGTTTAGATTTTGGAATATTGTGGCCCGGGAACCTAACTGAGCCTTGGTTCTGAAAGCCTGTGGACTGGGAACACGACTGAGTTTTTATTCTGGAACCCTGTAGCCTGCGAACATAACTGAGGTTTGATTCTGGAACGTTGTGGCCTGGTAGCATGATATCGGTGGATTCTGGAACCCTGTGACCTGGGAACCTGCAAACGGTTTGACTCTGGTACCCTGTGGCCTGGCAACATGTCTGAGGTTTGATGGTGGAAACCTGTGGCCTGGCAACATGACTGAGGGTTCATTCTGGAAGACTGTGGCCAGGGAACATGATATCGGGTTGATTGTGGAAACCTGTGTCCTGGGAAAAAGACTGAGGTTTGATTCTGGAACCCGGTGGCCTGGGAACATGACTGAGGTTTGTTTCTGGAAGCCTGTTCCCTGGGAACAAGACAGAGTTTTGATAATGGAACCCTGTGGCCTGGGGACATGACTGAGGTTTGTTTCTGGAAGCCTGTTCCCTGGGAACAAGACTGAGGTTTGATTCTGGACACCTGTGTCCTGGGAACAAGACTGAGGTTTGATTCTGGAACCCTGTGGTCTGGGAACATGACTGAGGTTTGTTTCTGGAAGCCTTTTCCCTGGGAACAAGACTGAGTTTTGATTCTGGAACCCTGTGGCCTGGGAACATGACTGAGTTTTGTTTCTGGAAGCCTGTTCCCTGGGAACATGACTGAGGTTTGATTCTGGAGACCTGTGTCCTGGGAACATGACTGAGGTTTGATTGTTGAAACCTGCGGCCTGCGAACATGACTCAGGTTGATTCTGGAACCATGTGTCCTGGGAATATGACTGAGGTTTGATTCTGGAAACCTTTGGCCTGGGAAAATGACTGAGGTTTCATTGTGGAAACATGTGGCCTGGGATCATGACTGAGGTTTGATGGTGGAAACCTGTGGCCTGGCAACAGGACTGAGGTTTGATTCTGGAAGACTGTGGCTAGGGAACATGATATCGGGTTGATTCTGGCAACCTGTGTCCTGGGAACAAGACTGAGGTTTGATTCTGGAACCCTGTGCCTTGGGAACATGACTGAGGTTTGTTTCTGGAAGCCTGTTCCCTTGGAACATGACTGAGGCTTGACGGTGGAACCGTGGTCTGGCAACAGAACTGAGGTTTGATTGTGGAACCCTCTGGTCTGGGAATATGACTGAGGTTTAATTGTGGAACCCTGTGGCCTGGGAACATGACTGGGATTTTATTTCTGAAACCTGTGTCAAGGGAACATGACTGAGGGTTTATTCTGGAACCCTGTGTCCTGGGAACACAACTGAGGTTTGATTCTGGAACCATGTGGCCTGGGAATATGACTGAGGTTTGATTCTGGAAACCATTGGCCTGGGAAGATGACTGATGTTAGAGTGTGGAATCCTGTGGCCTGGGAACATGACATCGGTTTGGATTCCGGTACCCTATTGCCTGGGAACATGAAATCGGTTTGATTCTGGAAACCTGTGGCCTGGGAATATGACTGAGGTTTGATGGTGGTACCCTATGGCCTGGCAACATGACTGAAGTTTGATTCTGGATCCCTGTGGCCTGGGAACATGACTGAGGCGTGATTCTGGAACACTGTGGCCTGGGAACATGACATCTATTTAGATTGTGGAATACTGTGCCCCGGGAACCTGACTGAGCCTTGGTTCTGGAACCCTGTGGACTGGGAACATGACTGAGGTTTTATTCTGGAACCCTGTAGCCTGGGAACATAACTGAGGATTGATTCTGGAACCCTGTGGCCTGGGAACAAGACATCAGTGAATTCTGGAACCCTGAGGCCTGGGAACATGACATCTGTTTAGATTGTGGAATACTGTGCCCCGGGAACCTGACTGAGCCTCGGTTCTGGAACCCTGTGGACTGGGAACATGACTGAGGTTTTATTCTGGAACCCTGTAGCCTGGGAACATAACTGAGGATTGATTCTGGAATCTTGTGGCCTGGGAAAATGACAACGGTGGATTCTGGAACCCTGTGGCCTGGGAACATGAGAACGGTTTGATTCTGGAACCCTGTGGCCTGGGAACATGCCTGAGGTTTGATGGTGGAAACCTGTGGCCTGGCAACATGACTGAGGTTTGATTCTGGAAGACTGTGGCTAGGGAACATGATATCGGGTTGATTTTGGAAACCTGTGTCCTGGGAACAAGACTGAGGTTTGATTCTGGAACCCTGTGCTGTGGGAACATGACTGAGGTTTGTTTCTGGAAACCTGTTCCCTGGGAACATGACTGAGGTTTGATTCTGGACACCTGTGTCCTGGGAACATGACTGAGGTTTGATTGCTAAAACCTGTGGCCTGCGAACCTGACTCAGGTTTGATTCTGGAAACATGTGTCCTGGGAATATGACTGAGGTTTGATTCTGGAAACCTTTGGCCTGGGAAAATGACTGAGGTTTCATTGTGGAAACATGTGGCTTGGGATCATGACTGAGGTTTGATGGTGGAACACTATGGCCTGGCAAAATGACTGAGGCTTGATTCTGGAACCCTGTGGCCTGGCAACTTGACTGAGGTGTGATGGCAGAAACCTGTGGACTGGCAACATGACTGAGTTTGATTGTGGCACCCTGTGCACGGGGAACATGACTGAGGCCTGATACTGGAACCCCGTGGCTTGGGAACTTGACATTGGTTTGATTCTGGAGCCCTGTTTACTGGGAACATGACTGAGGTTTGATGGTTGAAACCTGTGGCCTGGCAACATGATTGAGGTTTGATAGTGGAACCCTCAGGCTTGGGAACATGAGTGAGGCTTGATGGTGGAACCCTGTGGCCTGGCAACATGAGTGAGGCTTGATGGTGGAACCCTGTGGCTTGGCAAGATGACTTAGGTTTGATTGTGGAACAGTCTTTCCTGGGAACATGACTGAGGCTTGATGGTGGAACCGTGGCCTAGCAACAGGACAGAGGTTTGATTGTGGAACCCTCTGGCCTGGGAATATGACTGAGGTTTAATTGTGGAACCCTGTGGCCTGGGACATGACTGGGAGTTTATTTCTGAAACCTGTGTCCAGGGAACATGACTGAGGTTTTATTCTGGAACCATGTGGCCTGGGAATATGACTGAGGTTTGATTCTGGAAACCGTTGGCCTGGGAAGATGACTGATGTTAGAGTGTGGAATCCTGTGGCCTGGGAACATGACATCGGTGGATTCTGGAACCCTGTGGCCTGGGAACATGCCTGAGGTTTGATGGTGGAAACCTGTGGCCTGGCAACAGGACTGAGGTTTGATTCTGGAAGACTGTGGCTAGGGAACATGATATCGGGTTGATTCTGGCAACCTGTGTCCTGAGAACAAGACTGAGGTTTGATTCTGGAACCCTGTGCCTTGGGAACATGACTGAGGTTTGTTTCTGGAAGCCTGTTCCCTTGGAACATGACTGAGGCTTGACGGTGGAACCGTGGTCTGGCAACAGAACTGAGGTTTGATTGTGGAACCCTCTGGCCTGGGAATATGACTGAGGTTTAATTGTGGAACCCTGTGGCCTGGGAACATGACTGGGATTTTATTTCTGAAACCTGTGTCAAGGGAACATAACTGAGGGTTTATTCTGGAACCCTGTGTCCTGGGAACACAACTGAGGTTTGATTCTGGAACCATGTGGCCTGGGAATATGACTGAGGTTTGATTCTGGAAACCATTGGCCTGGGAAGATGACTGATGTTAGAGTGTGGAATCCTGTGGCCTGGGAACATGACATCGGTTTGGATTCCGGTACCCTATTGCCTGGGAACATGAAATCGGTTTGATTCTGGAAACCTGTGGCCTGGGAATATGACTGAGGTTTGATGGTGGTACCCTATGGCCTGGCAACATGACTGAAGTTTGATTCTGGATCCCTGTGGCCTGGGAACATGACTGAGGCGTGATTCTGGAACACTGTGGCCTGGGAACATGACATCTATTTAGATTGTGAAATACTGTGCCCCGGGAACCTGACTGAGCCTTGGTTCTGGAACCCTGTGGACTGGGAACATGACTGAGGTTTTATTCTGGAACCCTGTAGCCTGGGAACATAACTGAGGATTGATTCTGGAACCCTGTGGCCTGGGAACATGACATCGGTGAATTCTGGAACCCTGAGGCCTGGGAACATGACATCTGTTTAGATTGTGGAATACTGTGCCCCGGGAACCTGACTGAGCCTCGGTTCTGGAACCCTGTGGACTGGGAACATGACTGAGGTTTTATTCTGGAACCCTGTAGCCTGGGAACATAACTGAGGATTGATTCTGGAATCTTGTGGCCTGGGAAAATGACAATGGTGGATTCTGGAACCCTGTGGCCTGGGAACATGAGAACGGTTTGATTCTGGAACCCTGTGGCCTGGGAACATGCCTGAGGTTTGATGGTGGAAACCTGTGGCCTGGCAACATGACTGAGGTTTGATTCTGGAAGACTGTGGCTAGGGAACATGATATCGGGTTGATTCTGGACACCTGTGTCCTGGGAACATGACTGAGGTTTGATTGCTGAAACCTGTGGCCTGCGAACCTGACTCAGGTTTGATTCTGGAACGATGTGTCCTGGGAATATGAGTGAGGTTTGATTCTGGAAACCTTTGGCCTGGGAAAATGACTGAGGTTTCATTGTGGAAACATGTGGCTTGGGATCATGACTGAGGTTTGATGGTGGAACACTATGGCCTGGCAAAATGACTGAGGCTTGATTCTGGAACCCTGTGGCCTGGCAACTTGACTGAGGTGTGATGGCAGAAACCTGTGACTGGCAGCATGACTGAGTTTGATTGTGGCACCCTGTGCAAGGGGAACATGACTGAGGCCTGATACTGGAACCCCGTGGCGTGGGAACTTGACATTGGTTTGATTCTGGAGCCCTGTTTACTGGGAACATGACTGAGGTTTGATGGTTGAAACCTGTGGCCTGGCAACATGCGTGAGGTTTGATAGTGGAACCCTCAGGCTTGGGAACATGAGTGAGGCTTGATGGTGGAAACCCTGTGGCCTGGCAACATGAGTGAGGCTTGATGGTGGAACCCTGTGGCTTGGCAAGATGACTTAGGTTTGATTGTGCAACAGTCTTTCCTGGGAACATGACTGAGGCTTGATGGTGGAACCATGGCCTAGCAACAGGACAGAGGTTTGATTGTGGAACCCTCTGGCCTGGGAATATGACTGAGGTTTAATTGTGGAACCCTGTGGCCTGGGAACATGACTGGGAGTTTATTTCTGAAACCTGTGTCCAGGGAACATGACTGAGGTTTTCTTCTGGAACCATGTGGCCTGGGAATATGACTGAGGTTTGATTCTGGAAACCATGGGCCTGGGAAGATGACTGATGTTAGAGTGTGGAATCCTGTGGCCTGGGAACATGACATCGGTGGCTTCTGGAACCCTGTGGCCTGGGAACATGCCTGAGGTTTGTTTCTGGAAGCCTGTTCTCTGGGAACATGACTGAGGTTTGATGGTTGAACCCTGTGGCCTGGCAACATGATTGAGGTTTAATAGTGGAACCCTGTGCACGGGGACCATGACTGAGGCCTGATACTGGAACACCGTGGCGTGGGAACATGACATTGGTTTGATTCTCGAGCCCTGTTTACTGGGAATATGACTGAGGATTGATGGTTGAACCCTGTAGCCTGGTAACATGATTGAGGGTTGATAGTGGAACCCTCAGGCTTGGGAACATGAGTGAGGCTTGATGGTGGAACCCTGTGGCCTGGCAATATGCCTGAGGTTTGATTGTGGAACCCTCTGGCCTGGGAATATGACTGAGGTTTAATTGTGGAACCCTGTGGACTGGGAACATGACTTGGATTTTATTTCTGAAACCTCTGTCCAGGGAACATGACTGAGGTTTTCTTCTGGAACCCTGTAGTCTGGGAACATAACTGAGGATTGATTCTGGAACGCTGTGGCCTGGGAATATGACATGGGTGGATTCTGGAACCCTGAGGCCTTGGAACATGACATCTGTTTAGATTGTGGAATACTCTGCCCCGGGAACCTGATTGAGCCTTGGTTCTGCAACCCTGTGGACTGGGAACATGACTGAGATTTTATTCTGGAACCCTGTAGCCTGGGAATATAACTGAGGATTGATTCTGGAACCCTGTGGCCTGGCAGCATGACATCGGTGGATTCTGGAACCCTGTGGCCTGGGAACCTGCGAACGGTTTGACTCTTGTACCCTGTGGCCTGGGAACATGGCTGAGATTTGATGGTGGATCCCTGGCCTGGCAACAGGACTGAGGTTTGATTGTGGAACCCTCTATCCTGGGAATATGACTGAGGTTTAATTGTGGAACCCTGTGGCCTGGGAACATGACTGGGATTTTATTTCTGAAACCTGTGTCCAGGGAACATGACTGAGGTTTTATTCTGGTACCCTGTGTCCTGGGAGCACGACTGAGGTTTGATTCTGGAAACCATTGGCCTGGGAACATGACTGATGTTAGAGTGTGGAATCCTGTGGCCTGGGAACATGACATCGGTTTGGATTCTGGTACCCTGTTGCCTGGGAACCTGCGAACGGTTTGATTCTGGATAACTGTGGCCTGGGAATATGACTGAGGTTTGTTGGTGGTAACCTATGGCCTGGCAACATGACTGAGGTTTGATTCTGGATCCCTGTGGCCTGGGAACATGACTGAGGCGTGATTCTGGAAATCTGTGGCCTGGGAACATGACATCTGTTTAGATTGTGGAATACTGTGCCCCGGGAAAATGACTGAGCCTTGGTTCTGGAACCCTGTGTACTGGGAACATGACTGAGGTTTTATTCTGGAACCGTGTAGCCTGGGAAGATAACAGAGGATTGATTCTGGAACCCTGTGGCCTGGGAACATGACATGGGGGGATTCTGGAACCCTGACGCCTGGGAACATGACATCTGTTTAGATTGTGGAATACTGTGCCCCGGGAACCTGACTGAGCCTTGGTTCTGGAACCCTGTGGACTGGGAACATGACTGAGGTTTTATACTGGAACCCTGTAGCCTGGGAACATAACTGAGGATTGATTCTGGAACCCTCTGGCCTGGGAATATGTCAAGGGTGGATTCTGGAACCCTGAGGTCTGGGAACATGACTGGGATTTTATTTCTGAAACCTGTGTCCAGGGAACATGACTGAGGTTTTATTCTGGAACCCTGTAGCCTGCAAACATAACTGAGGATTGATTCTGGAACCCTGTGGCCTGGGAGCATGACATCGGTGGATTCTGGAACCCTGTGGCCTGGGAACGTGCGAACGGTTTGACTCTGGAACCCTGTGGCCTGGGAACATGTCTGAGGTTTGATGGTGGAAACCTGTGGCCTGGCAACATGACTGAGGTTTGATTCTGGAAGACAGTGGCCAGGGAACATGATATCGGGTTGATTCTAGAAACCTGTGTCCTGGAAACAAGACAGGTTTCATTCTGGAACCCTGTGGCCTGGGAACATGACTGAGGTTTGTTTCTGGAAGCCTGTTCCCTGGGAACATGACTGAGGTTTGATTCTGGACACCTGTGTCCTGGGAACATGACTGAGGTTTGATTCTGGACACCTGTGGCCTGCGAACATGACTCAGGTTGATTCTGGAACCATGTGTCCTGGGAATATGACTGAGGTTTGATTCTGGAAACCTTTGGCCTGGGAAAATGACTGAGGTTTCACTGTGGAAACATGTGGCCTGGGATCATGACTGAGGTTTGATGGTGGAACACTGGCCTGGCAAAATGACTGAGGCTTGATTCTGGAGCCCTGTTTACTGGGAACATGACTGAGGTTTGATGGTTGAACACTGTGGCCTGGCAACATGATTGAGGTTTGATAGTGGAACCCTGTGCACGGGGACAATGACTGAGCCCTGATACTGGAACCCCGTGGCGTGGGAACATGACATTGGTTTGATTCTCGAGCCCTGTTTACTAGGAATATGACTGAGGATTGATGGTTGAACCCTGTGGCCTGGTAACATGATTGAGGTTTGATAGTGGAACCCTCAGGCTTGGGAACATGAGTGAGGCTTGATGGTGGAACCCTGTGGCTTGGCTAGGTGACTTAGGTTTGATTGTGGAACACTCTGGCCTGGGAACATGACTGAGGCTTGATGGTGGAACCGTGGACAGGCAACGGGACTGAGGTTTGATTGAGGAACCCTCTGGCCTGGGAATATGACTGAGTTTTAATTGTGGAACCCTGTGGCCTGGCAACATGACTGGGATTTTATTTCTGAAACCTGTGTCCAGGGAACATGACTGAGATTTTATTCTGGAACACTGTGTCCTGGGCACACGACTGAGGTTTGATTCTGGAAGCATGTGGCCTGGGAATATGACTGAGGTTTGATTCTGGACACCATTGGCCTGGGAATATGACTGATGTTAGAGTGTGGAATCCTGGGGCCTGGGAACATGACATCGGTTTGGATTCTGGTACCCTGTTACCTGGGAACATGAAATCGGTTTGATTTTGGAAACCTGAGGCCTGGAAATATGACTGAGGTGTGATGGTTGTACCCTATGGCCTGGCAACATGACTGAGGTTTGATTCTGGATCCCTGTGGCCTGGTAACATGACTGAGGCGTGATTCTGGAAACCTGTGGCCTGGGAACATGACATCTGTTTAGATTGTGGAATACTGTGCCCGGGAACCTGACTGAGCCTTGGTTCTGGAACCCTGTGGACTAGGAACATGACTGAGGTTTTATTCTGGAACCCTGTAGCCTGGGAACATAACTGAGGATAGATTCTGGAACCCTGTGGCCTGGGAACATAACATGGGTGGATTCTGGAACCCTGAGGCCTGGGAACATGACATCTGTTTAGATTGTGGAATACTGTGGCCCAGGAACCTGACTGAGCCTTGGTTTTTGAACCCTGTGGACTGCGAACATGACTGAGGATTTATTCTGGAACCCTGTGGCCTGGGAACATGACTGAGGATTGATTTTGGTACCCTGTGGCCTGGGATCATGACATCGGTGGATTCTGGAACCCTGTGGCCTGGGAACCTGCGAACGGTTTGACTCAGGAACCCTGTGGCCTGGGAACATGTCTGAGGTTTGATGGTGGAAACCTGTGTCCTGGGAACAAGACTGAGTTTTGATTCTGGAACCCTGTTGCCTGGGAACTTGACTGAGGTTTGATGGCAGAAACCTGTGGACTGGCAACATGACTGAGGTTTGATGGTTAAACCCTGAGGCTTGGGAACATGAGTGAGGCTTGATGGTGGAACCGTGGCCTGGCAACAGGACTGAGGTTTGATGGTTGAACCCTGTGGCCTGGCAACATGATTGACGTTTGATAGTGGAACCCTGTGCACGGGGAGCATGACTGAGGCCTGATACTGGAACCCCGTGGAGTGGGAACATGACATTGGTTTCATTTTCGAGCCCTGTTTACTGGGAATATGACTGAGGATTGATGGTTGAACCCTGTGGCCTCGTAACATGATTGAGGTTTGATAGTGGAAACCTCATGCTTGGGAATATGAGTGAGGCTTGATGGGGGAACCCTGTGGCCTGGCAAAATGCCTTAGGTTTGATGGTGGAACACTCTGGCCTGGGAACATGACTGAGGCTTGATGGTGGAACCGTGGCCTGGCAACAGGACTGAGGTTTGATTGTGGAACCCTCTGGCCTGGGAATATGACTGAGGTTTAATTGTGGAACCCTGTGGCCTGGGAACATGACTGGGATTTTATTTCTGAAACCTGTGTCCAGGGAACATGACTGAGGTTTTATTCTGGAACCCTGTGTCCTGGGCACACAACTGAGGTTTGATTCTGGAACCATGTGGCCTGGGAATATGACTGAGGTTTGATTCTGGAAACCATTGGCCTGGGAAGATGACTGATGTTAGAGTGTGGAATCCTGTGGCCTGGGAACATGACATCGGTTTGGATTCCGGTACCCTGTTGCCTGGGAACATGAAATCGGTTTGATTCTGGAAACCTGTGGCCTGGGAATATGACTGAGGTTTGATGGTGGTACCCTATGGCCTGGCAACATGAGTGAAGTTTGATTCTGGATCCCTGTGGCCTGGGAACATGACATCGGTGGATTCTGGAACCCTGAGCCCTGGGAACATGACATCTGTTTAGATTGAGGAATACTGTGCCCCGGGAACCTGACTGAGCCTCGGTTCTGGAACCCTGTGGACTGGGAACATGACTGAGGTTTTACTCTGGAACCCTGTAGCCTGGGAACATAACTGAGGATTGATTCTGGAATCTTGTGGCCTGGGAAAATGACAACGGTGGATTCTGGAACCCTGTGGCCTGGGAACATGAGAACGGTTTGATTCTGGAACCCTGTGGCCTGGGAACATGCCTGAGGTTTGATGGTGGAAACCTGTGGCCTGGCAACATGACTGAGGTTTGATTCTGGAAGACTGTGGCTAGGGAACATGATATCGGGTTGATTCTGGAAACCTGTGTCCTGGGAACAAGACTGAGGTTTGATTCTGGAACCCTGTGCCTTGGGAACATGACTGAGGTTTGTTTCTGGAAACCTGTTCCCTGGGAACATGACTGAGGTTTGATTCTGGACACCTGTGTCCTGGGAACATGACTGAGGTTTGATTGCTGAAACCTGTGGCCTGCGAACATGACTCAGGTTTGATTCTGGAACCATGTGTCCTGGGAATATGACTGAGGTTTGATTCTGGAAACCTTTGGCCTGGGAAAATGACTGATGTTTCATTGTGGAAACATGTGGCTTGGGATCATGACTGAGGTTTGATGGTGGAACACTATGGCCTGGCAAAATGACTGAGGCTTGATTCTGGAACCCTGTGGCCTGGCAACTTGACTGAGGTGTGATGGCAGAAACCTGTGGACTGGCAACATGACTGAGTTTGATTGTGGCACCCTGTGCACGGGGAACATGACTGAGGCCTGATACTGGAACCCCGTGGCGTGGGAACTTGACATTGGTTTGATTCTGGAGCCCTGTTTACTGGGAACATGACTGAGGTTTGATGGTTGAAACCTGTGGCCTGGCAACATGATTGAGGTTTGATAGTGGAACCCTCAGGCTTGGGAACATGAGTGAGGCTTGATGGTGGAACCCTGTGGCCTGGCAACATGAGTGAGGCTTGATGGTGGAACCCTGTGGCTTGGCAAGATGACTTAGGTTTGATTGTGGAACAGTCTTTCCTGGGAACATGACTGAGGCTTGATGGTGGAACCGTGGCCTAGCAACAGGACAGAGGTTTGATTGTGGAACCCTCTGGCCTGGGAATATGACTGAGGTTTAATTGTGGAACCCTGTGGCCTGGGACATGACTGGGAGTTTATTTCTGAAACCTGTGTCCAGGGAACATGACTGAGGTTTTATTCTGGAACCATGTGGCCTGGGAATATGACTGAGGTTTGATTCTGGAAACCATTGGCCTGGGAAGATGACTGATGTTAGAGTGTGGAATCCTGTGGCCTGGGAACATGACATCGGTGGATTCTGGAACCCTGTGGCCTGGGAACATGCCTGAGGTTTGATGGTGGAAACCTGTGGCCTGGCAACAGGACTGCGGTTTGATTCTGGAAGACTGTGGCTAGGGAACATGATATCGGGTTGATTCTGGCAACCTGTGTCCTGGGAACAAGACTGAGGTTTGATTCCGGAACCCTGTGCCTTGGGAACATGACTGAGGTTTGTTTCTGGAAGCCTGTTCCCTGGGAACATGACTGAGGCTTGATGGTGGAACCGTGGTCTGGCAACAGAACTGAGGTTTGATTGTGGAACCCTCTGGCCTGGGAATATGACTGAGGTTTAATTGTGGAACCCTGTGGCCTGGGAACATGACTGGGATTTTATTTCTGAAACCTGTGTCCAGGGAACATGACTGAGGTTTTATTCTGGAACCCTGTGTCCTGGGAACACAACTGAGGTTTGATTCTGGAACCATGTGGCCTGGGAATATGACTGAGGTTTGATTCTGGAAACCATTGGCCTGGGAAGATGACTGATGTTAGAGTGTGGAATCCTGTGGCCTGGGAACATGACATCGGTTTGGATTCCGGTACCCTGTTGCCTGGGAACATGAAATCGGTTTGATTCTGGAAACCTGTGGCCTGGGAATATGACTGAGGTTTGATGGTGGTACCCTATGGCCTGGCAACATGACTGAAGTTTGATTCTGGATCCCTGTGGCCTGGGAACATGACTGAGGCGTGATTCTGGAACACTGTGGCCTGGGAACATGACATCTATTTAGATTGTGGAATACTGTGCCCCGGGAACCTGACTGAGCCTTGGTTCTGGAACCCTGTGGACTGGGAACATGACTGAGGTTTTATTCTGGAACCCTGTAGCCTGGGAACATAACTGAGGATTGATTCTGGAACCCTGTGGCCTGGGAACATGACATCGGTGGATTCTGGAACCCTGAGGCCTGGGAACATGACATCTGTTTAGATTGTGGAATACTGTGCCCCGGGCACCTGACTGAGCCTCCGTTCTGGAACCCTGTGGACTGGGAACATGACTGAGGTTTTACTCTGGAACCCTGTAGCCTGGGAACATAACTGAGGATTGATTCTGGAATCTTGTGGCCTGGGAAAATGACAACGGTGGATTCTGGAACCCTGTGGCCTGGGAACATGAGAACGGTTTGATTCTGGAACCCTGTGGCCTGGGAACATGCCTGAGGTTTGATGGTGGAAACCTGTGGCCTGGCAACATGACTGAGGTTTGATTCTGGAAGACTGTGGCTAGGGAACATGATATCGGGTTGATTCTGGCAACCTGTGTCCTGGGAAGAAGACTGAGGTTTGATTCTGGAACCCTGTGCCTTGGGAACATGACTGAGGTTTGTTTCTGGAAACCTGTTCCCTGGGAACATGACTGAGGTTTGATTCTGGACACCTGTGTCCTGGGAACATGACTGAGGTTTGATTGCTGAAACCTGTGGCCTGCGAACATGACTCAGGTTTGATTCTGGAACCATGTGTCCTGGGAATATGACTGAGGTTTGATTCTGGAAACCTTTGGCCTGGGAAAATGACTGAGGTTTCATTGTGGAAACATGTGGCTTGGGATCATGACTGAGGTTTGATGGTGGAACACTATGGCCTGGCAAAATGACTGAGGCTTGATTCTGGAACCCTGTGGCCTGGCAACTTGACTGAGGTGTGATGGCAGAAACCTGTGGACTGGCAACATGACTGAGTTTGATTGTGGCACCCTGTGCACGGGGAACATGACTGAGGCCTGATACTGGAACCCCGTGGCGTGGGAACTTGACATTGGTTTGATTCTGGAGCCCTGTTTACTGGGAACATGACTGAGGTTTGATGGTTGAAACCTGTGGCCTGGCAACATGATTGAGGTTTGATAGTGGAACCCTCAGGCTTGGGAACATGAGTGAGGCTTGATGGTGGAACCCTGTGGCCTGGCAACATGAGTGAGGCTTGATGGTGGAACCCTGTGGCTTGGCAAGATGACTTAGGTTTGATTGTGGAACAGTCTTTCCTGGGAACATGACTGAGGCTTGATGGTGGAACCGTGGCCTAGCAACAGGACAGAGGTTTGATTGTGGAACCCTCTGGCCTGGGAATATGACTGAGGTTTAATTGTGAAACCCTGTGGCCTGGGAACATGACTGGGAGTTTATTTCTGAAACCTGTGTCCAGGGAACATGACTGAGGTTTTATTCTGGAACCATGTGGCCTGGGAATATGACTGAGGTTTGATTCTGGAAACCATTGGCCTGGGAAGATGACTGATGTTAGAGTGTGGAATCCTGTGGCCTGGGAACATGACATCGGTGGATTCTGGAACCCTGTGGCCTGGGAACATGCCTGAGGTTTGATGGTGGAAACCTGTGGCCTGGCAACAGGACTGAGGTTTGATTCTGGAAGACTGTGGCTAGGGAACATGATATCGGGTTGATTCTGGCAACCTGTGTCCTGGGAACAAGACTGAGGTTTGATTCTGGAACCCTGTGCCTTGGGAACATGACTGAGGTTTGTTTCTGGAAGCCTGTTCCCTGGGAACATGACTGAGGCTTGATGGTGGAACCGTGGTCTGGCAACAGAACTGAGGTTTGATTGTGGAACCCTCTGGCCTGGGAATATGACTGAGGTTTAATTGTGGAACCCTGTGGCCTGGGAACATGACTGGGATTTTATTTCTGAAACCTGTGTCCAGGGAACATGACTGAGGTTTTATTCTGGAACCCTGTGTCCTGGGAACACAACTGAGGTTTGATTCTGGAACCATGTGGCCTGGGAATATGACTGAGGTTTGATTCTGGAAACCATTGGCCTGGGAAGATGACTGATGTTAGAGTGTGGAATCCTGTGGCCTGGGAACATGACATCGGTTTGGATTCCGGTACCCTGTTGCCTGGGAACATGAAATCGGTTTGATTCTGGAAACCTGTGGCCTGGGAATATGACTGAGGTTTGATGGTGGTACCCTATGGCCTGGCAACATGACTGAAGTTTGATTCTGGATCCCTGTGGCCTGGGAACATGACTGAGGCGTGATTCTGGAACACTGTGGCCTGGGAACATGACATCTATTTAGATTGTGGAATACTGTGCCCCGGGAACCTGACTGAGCCTTGGTTCTGGAACCCTGTGGACTGGGAACATGACTGAGGTTTTATTCTGGAACCCTGTAGCCTGGGAACATAACTGAGGATTGATTCTGGAACCCTGTGGCCTGGGAAAATGACAACGGTGGATTCTGGAACCCTGTGGCCTGGGAACATGAGAACGGTTTGATTCTGGAACCCTGTGGCCTGGGAACATGCCTGAGTTTTGATGGTGGAAACCTGTGGCCTGGCAACATGACTGAGGTTTTACTCTGGAACCCTGTAGCCTGGGAACATAACTGAGGATTGATTCTGGAATCTTGTGGCCTGGGAAAATGACAACGGTGGATTCTGGAACCCTGTGGCCTGGGAACATGAGAACGGTTTGATTCTGGAACCCTGTGGCCTGGGAACATGCCTGAGGTTTGATGGTGGAAACCTGTGGCCTGGCAACATGACTGAGGTTTGATTCTGGAAGACTGTGGCTAGGGAACATGATATCGGGTTGATTCTGGACACCTGTGTCCTGGGAACATGACTGAGGTTTGATTGCTGAAACCTGTGGCCTGCGAACCTGACTCAGGTTTGATTCTGGAACGATGTGTCCTGGGAATATGAGTGAGGTTTGATTCTGGAAACCTTTGGCCTGGGAAAATGACTGAGGTTTCATTGTGGAAACATGTGGCTTGGGATCATGACTGAGGTTTGATGGTGGAACACTATGGCCTGGCAAAATGACTGAGGCTTGATTCTGGAACCCTGTGGCCTGGCAACTTGACTGAGGTGTGATGGCAGAAACCTGTGACTGGCAGCATGACTGAGTTTGATTGTGGCACCCTGTGCAAGGGGAACATGACTGAGGCCTGATACTGGAACCCCGTGGCGTGGGAACTTGACATTGGTTTGATTCTGGAGCCCTGTTTACTGGGAACATGACTGAGGTTTGATGGTTGAAACCTGTGTCCTGGCAACATGCGTGAGGTTTGATAGTGGAACCCTCAGGCTTGGGAACATGAGTGAGGCTTGATGGTGGAAACCCTGTGGCCTGGCAACATGAGTGAGGCTTGATGGTGGAACCCTGTGGCTTGGCAAGATGACTTAGGTTTGATTGTGCAACAGTCTTTCCTGGGAACATGACTGAGGCTTGATGGTGGAACCATGGCCTAGCAACAGGACAGAGGTTTGATTGTGGAACCCTCTGGCCTGGGAATATGACTGAGGTTTAATTGTGGAACCCTGTGGCCTGGGAACATGACTGGGAGTTTATTTCTGAAACCTGTGTCCAGGGAACATGACTGAGGTTTTCTTCTGGAACCATGTGGCCTGGGAATATGACTGAGGTTTGATTCTGGAAACCATGGGCCTGGGAAGATGACTGATGTTAGAGTGTGGAATCCTGTGGCCTGGGAACATGACATCGGTGGCTTCTGGAACCCTGTGGCCTGGGAACATGCCTGAGGTTTGTTTCTGGAAGCCTGTTCTCTGGGAACATGACTGAGGTTTGATGGTTGAACCCTGTGGCCTGGCAACATGATTGAGGTTTAATAGTGGAACCCTGTGCACGGGGACCATGACTGAGGCCTGATACTGGAACACCGTGGCGTGGGAACATGACATTGGTTTGATTCTCGAGCCCTGTTTACTGGGAATATGACTGAGGATTGATGGTTGAACCCTGTAGCCTGGTAACATGATTGAGGGTTGATAGTGGAACCCTCAGGCTTGGGAACATGAGTGAGGCTTGATGGCGGAACCCTGTGGCCTGGCAATATGCCTGAGGTTTGATTGTGGAACCCTCTGGCCTGGGAATATGACTGAGGTTTAATTGTGGAACCCTGTGGACTGGGAACATGACTTGGATTTTATTTCTGAAACCTCTGTCCAGGGAACATGACTGAGGTTTTCTTCTGGAACCCTGTAGTCTGGGAACATAACTGAGGATTGATTCTGGAACGCTGTGGCCTGGGAATATGACATGGGTGGATTCTGGAACCCTGAGGCCTTGGAACATGACATCTGTTTAGATTGTGGAATACTCTGCCCCGGGAACCTGATTGAGCCTTGGATCTGCAACCCTGTGGACTGGGAACATGACTGAGATTTTATTCTGGAACCCTGTAGCCTGGGAATATAACTGAGGATTGATTCTGGAACCCTGTGGCCTGGCAGCATGACATCGGTGGATTCTGGAACCCTGTGGCCTGGGAACCTGCGAACGGTTTGACTCTTGTACCCTGTGGCCTGGGAACATGGCTGAGATTTGATGGTGGATCCCTGGCCTGGCAACAGGACTGAGGTTTGATTGTGGAACCCTCTATCCTGGGAATATGACTGAGGTTTAATTGTGGAACCCTGTGGCCTGGGAACATGACTGGGATTTTATTTCTGAAACCTGTGTCCAGGGAACATGACTGAGGTTTTATTCTGGTACCCTGTGTCCTGGGAGCACGACTGAGGTTTGATTCTGGAAACCATTGGCCTGGGAACATGACTGATGTTAGAGTGTGGAATCCTGTGGCCTGGGAACATGACATCGGTTTGGATTCTGGTACCCTGTTGCCTGGGAACCTGCGAACGGTTTGATTCTGGATAACTGTGGCCTGGGAATATGACTGAGGTTTGTTGGTGGTAACCTATGGCCTGGCAACATGACTGAGGTTTGATTCTGGATCCCTGTGGCCTGGGAACATGACTGAGGCGTGATTCTGGAAATCTGTGGCCTGGGAACATGACATCTGTTTAGATTGTGGAATACTGTGCCCCGGGAAAATGACTGAGCCTTGGTTCTGGAACCCTGTGTACTGGGAACATGACTGAGGTTTTATTCTGGAACCGTGTAGCCTGGGAAGATAACAGAGGATTGATTCTGGAACCCTGTGGCCTGGGAACATGACATGGGGGGATTCTGGAACCCTGACGCCTGGGAACATGACATCTGTTTAGATTGTGGAATACTGTGCCCCGGGAACCTGACTGAGCCTTGGTTCTGGAACCCTGTGGACTGGGAACATGACTGAGGTTTTATACTGGAACCCTGTAGCCTGGGAACATAACTGAGGATTGATTCTGGAACCCTCTGGCCTGGGAATATGTCAAGGGTGGATTCTGGAACCCTGAGGTCTGGGAACATGACTGGGATTTTATTTCTGAAACCTGTGTCCAGGGAACATGACTGAGGTTTTATTCTGGAACCCTGTAGCCTGCAAACATAACTGAGGATTGATTCTGGAACCCTGTGGCCTGGGAGCATGACATCGGTGGATTCTGGAACCCTGTGGCCTGGGAACGTGCGAACGGTTTGACTCTGGAACCCTGTGGCCTGGGAACATGTCTGAGGTTTGATGGTGGAAACCTGTGGCCTGGCAACATGACTGAGGTTTGATTCTGGAAGACAGTGGCCAGGGAACATGATATCGGGTTGATTCTAGAAACCTGTGTCCTGGAAACAAGACAGGTTTCATTCTGGAACCCTGTGGCCTGGGAACATGACTGAGGTTTGTTTCTGGAAGCCTGTTCCCTGGGAACATGACTGAGGTTTGATTCTGGACACCTGTGTCCTGGGAACATGACTGAGGTTTGATTCTGGACACCTGTGGCCTGCGAACATGACTCAGGTTGATTCTGGAACCATGTGTCCTGGGAATATGACTGAGGTTTGATTCTGGAAACCTTTGGCCTGGGAAAATGACTGAGGTTTCACTGTGGAAACATGTGGCCTGGGATCATGACTGAGGTTTGATGGTGGAACACTGGCCTGGCAAAATGACTGAGGCTTGATTCTGGAGCCCTGTTTACTGGGAACATGACTGAGGTTTGATGGTTGAACACTGTGGCCTGGCAACATGATTGAGGTTTGATAGTGGAACCCTGTGCACGGGGAC
This sequence comes from Balaenoptera physalus, assembly GCF_965194825.1. Taxonomy (NCBI): domain Eukaryota; kingdom Metazoa; phylum Chordata; class Mammalia; order Artiodactyla; family Balaenopteridae; genus Balaenoptera; species Balaenoptera physalus. Next base: position 22,899,676 of record NC_138900.1, on the reverse strand, counting down.
AATGACTGAGCCCTGATACTGGAACCCCGTGGCGTGGGAACATGACATTGGTTTGATTCTCGAGCCCTGTTTACTAGGAATATGACTGAGGATTGATGGTTGAACCCTGTGGCCTGGTAACATGATTGAGGTTTGATAGTGGAACCCTCAGGCTTGGGAACATGAGTGAGGCTTGATGGTGGAACCCTGTGGCTTGGCTAGGTGACTTAGGTTTGATTGTGGAACACTCTGGCCTGGGAACATGACTGAGGCTTGATGGTGGAACCGTGGACAGGCAACGGGACTGAGGTTTGATTGAGGAACCCTCTGGCCTGGGAATATGACTGAGTTTTAATTGTGGAACCCTGTGGCCTGGCAACATGACTGGGATTTTATTTCTGAAACCTGTGTCCAGGGAACATGACTGAGATTTTATTCTGGAACACTGTGTCCTGGGCACACGACTGAGGTTTGATTCTGGAAGCATGTGGCCTGGGAATATGACTGAGGTTTGATTCTGGACACCATTGGCCTGGGAATATGACTGATGTTAGAGTGTGGAATCCTGGGGCCTGGGAACATGACATCGGTTTGGATTCTGGTACCCTGTTACCTGGGAACATGAAATCGGTTTGATTTTGGAAACCTGAGGCCTGGAAATATGACTGAGGTGTGATGGTTGTACCCTATGGCCTGGCAACATGACTGAGGTTTGATTCTGGATCCCTGTGGCCTGGTAACATGACTGAGGCGTGATTCTGGAAACCTGTGGCCTGGGAACATGACATCTGTTTAGATTGTGGAATACTGTGCCCGGGAACCTGACTGAGCCTTGGTTCTGGAACCCTGTGGACTAGGAACATGACTGAGGTTTTATTCTGGAACCCTGTAGCCTGGGAACATAACTGAGGATAGATTCTGGAACCCTGTGGCCTGGGAACATAACATGGGTGGATTCTGGAACCCTGAGGCCTGGGAACATGACATCTGTTTAGATTGTGGAATACTGTGGCCCAGGAACCTGACTGAGCCTTGGTTTTTGAACCCTGTGGACTGCGAACATGACTGAGGATTTATTCTGGAACCCTGTGGCCTGGGAACATGACTGAGGATAGATTTTGGTACCCTGTGGCCTGGGATCATGACATCGGTGGATTCTGGAACCCTGTGGCCTGGGAACCTGCGAACGGTTTGACTCAGGAACCCTGTGGCCTGGGAACATGTCTGAGGTTTGATGGTGGAAACCTGTGTCCTGGGAACAAGACTGAGTTTTGATTCTGGAACCCTGTTGCCTGGGAACTTGACTGAGGTTTGATGGCAGAAACCTGTGGACTGGCAACATGACTGAGGTTTGATGGTTAAACCCTGAGGCTTGGGAACATGAGTGAGGCTTGATGGTGGAACCGTGGCCTGGCAACAGGACTGAGGTTTGATGGTTGAACCCTGTGGCCTGGCAACATGATTGACGTTTGATAGTGGAACCCTGTGCACGGGGAGCATGACTGAGGCCTGATACTGGAACCCCGTGGAGTGGGAACATGACATTGGTTTCATTTTCGAGCCCTGTTTACTGGGAATATGACTGAGGATTGATGGTTGAACCCTGTGGCCTGGTAACATGATTGAGGTTTGATAGTGGAAACCTCATGCTTGGGAATATGAGTGAGGCTTGATGGGGGAACCCTGTGGCCTGGCAAAATGCCTTAGGTTTGATGGTGGAACACTCTGGCCTGGGAACATGACTGAGGCTTGATGGTGGAACCGTGGCCTGGCAACAGGACTGAGGTTTGATTGTGGAACCCTCTGGCCTGGGAATATGACTGAGGTTTAATTGTGGAACCCTGTGGCCTGGGAACATGACTGGGATTTTATTTCTGAAACCTGTGTCCAGGGAACATGACTGAGGTTTTATTCTGGAACCCTGTGTCCTGGGCACACAACTGAGGTTTGATTCTGGAACCATGTGGCCTGGGAATATGACTGAGGTTTGATTCTGGAAACCATTGGCCTGGGAAGATGACTGATGTTAGAGTGTGGAATCCTGTGGCCTGGGAACATGACATCGGTTTGGATTCCGGTACCCTGTTGCCTGGGAACATGAAATCGGTTTGATTCTGGAAACCTGTGGCCTGGGAATATGACTGAGGTTTGATGGTGGTACCCTATGGCCTGGCAACATGAGTGAAGTTTGATTCTGGATCCCTGTGGCCTGGGAACATGACATCGGTGGATTCTGGAACCCTGAGCCCTGGGAACATGACATCTGTTTAGATTGAGGAATACTGTGCCCCGGGAACCTGACTGAGCCTCGGTTCTGGAACCCTGTGGACTGGGAACATGACTGAGGTTTTACTCTGGAACCCTGTAGCCTGGGAACATAACTGAGGATTGATTCTGGAATCTTGTGGCCTGGGAAAATGACAACGGTGGATTCTGGAACCCTGTGGCCTGGGAACATGAGAACGGTTTGATTCTGGAACCCTGTGGCCTGGGAACATGCCTGAGGTTTGATGGTGGAAACCTGTGGCCTGGCAACATGACTGAGGTTTGATTCTGGAAGACTGTGGCTAGGGAACATGATATCGGGTTGATTCTGGAAACCTGTGTCCTGGGAACAAGACTGAGGTTTGATTCTGGAACCCTGTGCCTTGGGAACATGACTGAGGTTTGTTTCTGGAAACCTGTTCCCTGGGAACATGACTGAGGTTTGATTCTGGACACCTGTGTCCTGGGAACATGACTGAGGTTTGATTGCTGAAACCTGTGGCCTGCGAACATGACTCAGGTTTGATTCTGGAACCATGTGTCCTGGGAATATGACTGAGGTTTGATTCTGGAAACCTTTGGCCTGGGAAAATGACTGATGTTTCATTGTGGAAACATGTGGCTTGGGATCATGACTGAGGTTTGATGGTGGAACACTATGGCCTGGCAAAATGACTGAGGCTTGATTCTGGAACCCTGTGGCCTGGCAACTTGACTGAGGTGTGATGGCAGAAACCTGTGGACTGGCAACATGACTGAGTTTGATTGTGGCACCCTGTGCACGGGGAACATGACTGAGGCCTGATACTGGAACCCCGTGGCGTGGGAACTTGACATTGGTTTCATTCTGGAGCCCTGTTTACTGGGAACATGACTGAGGTTTGATGGTTGAAACCTGTGGCCTGGCAACATGATTGAGGTTTGATAGTGGAACCCTCAGGCTTGGGAACATGAGTGAGGCTTGATGGTGGAACCCTGTGGCCTGGCAACATGAGTGAGGCTTGATGGTGGAACCCTGTGGCTTGGCAAGATGACTTAGGTTTGATTGTGGAACAGTCTTTCCTGGGAACATGACTGAGGCTTGATGGTGGAACCGTGGCCTAGCAACAGGACAGAGGTTTGATTGTGGAACCCTCTGGCCTGGGAATATGACTGAGGTTTAATTGTGGAACCCTGTGGCCTGGGAACATGACTGGGAGTTTATTTCTGAAACCTGTGTCCAGGGAACATGACTGAGGTTTTATTCTGGAACCATGTGGCCTGGGAATATGACTGAGGTTTGATTCTGGAAACCATTGTCCTGGGAAGATGACTGATGTTAGAGTGTGGAATCCTGTGGCCTGGGAACATGACATCGGTGGATTCTGGAACCCTGTGGCCTGGGAACATGCCTGAGGTTTGATGGTGGAAACCTGTGGCCTGGCAACAGGACTGCGGTTTGATTCTGGAAGACTGTGGCTAGGGAACATGATATCGGGTTGATTCTGGCAACCTGTGTCCTGGGAACAAGACTGAGGTTTGATTCCGGAACCCTGTGCCTTGGGAACATGACTGAGGTTTGTTTCTGGAAGCCTGTTCCCTGGGAACATGACTGAGGCTTGATGGTGGAACCGTGGTCTGGCAACAGAACTGAGGTTTGATTGTGGAACCCTCTGGCCTGGGAATATGACTGAGGTTTAATTGTGGAACCCTGTGGCCTGGGAACATGACTGGGATTTTATTTCTGAAACCTGTGTCCAGGGAACATGACTGAGGTTTTATTCTGGAACCCTGTGTCCTGGGAACACAACTGAGGTTTGATTCTGGAACCATGTGGCCTGGGAATATGACTGAGGTTTGATTCTGGAAACCATTGGCCTGGGAAGATGACTGATGTTAGAGTGTGGAATCCTGTGGCCTGGGAACATGACATCGGTTTGGATTCCGGTACCCTGTTGCCTGGGAACATGAAATCGGTTTGATTCTGGAAACCTGTGGCCTGGGAATATGACTGAGGTTTGATGGTGGTACCCTATGGCCTGGCAACATGACTGAAGTTTGAATCTGGATCCCTGTGGCCTGGGAACATGACTGAGGCGTGATTCTGGAACACTGTGGCCTGGGAACATGACATCTATTTAGATTGTGGAATACTGTGCCCCGGGAACCTGACTGAGCCTTGGTTCTGGAACCCTGTGGACTGGGAACATGACTGAGGTTTTATTCTGGAACCCTGTAGCCTGGGAACATAACTGAGGATTGATTCTGGAACCCTGTGGCCTGGGAACATGACATCGGTGGATTCTGGAACCCTGAGGCCTGGGAACATGACATCTGTTTAGATTGTGGAATACTGTGCCCCGGGCACCTGACTGAGCCTCGGTTCTGGAACCCTGTGGACTGGGAACATGACTGAGGTTTTACTCTGGAACCCTGTAGCCTGGGAACATAACTGAGGATTGATTCTGGAATCTTGTGGCCTGGGAAAATGACAACGGTGGATTCTGGAACCCTGTGGCCTGGGAACATGAGAACGGTTTGATTCTGGAACCCTGTGGCCTGGGAACATGCCTGAGGTTTGATGGTGGAAACCTGTGGCCTGGCAACATGACTGAGGTTTGATTCTGGAAGACTGTGGCTAGGGAACATGATATCGGGTTGATTCTGGCAACCTGTGTCCTGGGAAGAAGACTGAGGTTTGATTCTGGAACCCTGTGCCTTGGGAACATGACTGAGGTTTGTTTCTGGAAACCTGTTCCCTGGGAACATGACTGAGGTTTGATTCTGGACACCTGTGTCCTGGGAACATGACTGAGGTTTGATTGCTGAAACCTGTGGCCTGCGAACATGACTCAGGTTTGATTCTGGAACCATGTGTCCTGGGAATATGACTGAGGTTTGATTCTGGAAACCTTTGGCCTGGGAAAATGACTGAGGTTTCATTGTGGAAACATGTGGCTTGGGATCATGACTGAGGTTTGATGGTGGAACACTATGGCCTGGCAAAATGACTGAGGCTTGATTCTGGAACCCTGTGGCCTGGCAACTTGACTGAGGTGTGATGGCAGAAACCTGTGGACTGGCAACATGACTGAGTTTGATTGTGGCACCCTGTGCACGGGGAACATGACTGAGGCCTGATACTGGAACCCCGTGGCGTGGGAACTTGACATTGGTTTGATTCTGGAGCCCTGTTTACTGGGAACATGACTGAGGTTTGATGGTTGAAACCTGTGGCCTGGCAACATGATTGAGGTTTGATAGTGGAACCCTCAGGCTTGGGAACATGAGTGAGGCTTGATGGTGGAACCCTGTGGCCTGGCAACATGAGTGAGGCTTGATGGTGGAACCCTGTGGCTTGGCAAGATGACTTAGGTTTGATTGTGGAACAGTCTTTCCTGGGAACATGACTGAGGCTTGATGGTGGAACCGTGGCCTAGCAACAGGACAGAGGTTTGATTGTGGAACCCTCTGGCCTGGGAATATGACTGAGGTTTAATTGTGAAACCCTGTGGCCTGGGAACATGACTGGGAGTTTATTTCTGAAACCTGTGTCCAGGGAACATGACTGAGGTTTTATTCTGGAACCATGTGGCCTGGGAATATGACTGAGGTTTGATTCTGGAAACCATTGGCCTGGGAAGATGACTGATGTTAGAGTGTGGAATCCTGTGGCCTGGGAACATGACATCGGTGGATTCTGGAACCCTGTGGCCTGGGAACATGCCTGAGGTTTGATGGTGGAAACCTGTGGCCTGGCAACAGGACTGAGGTTTGATTCTGGAAGACTGTGGCTAGGGAACATGATATCGGGTTGATTCTGGCAACCTGTGTCCTGGGAACAAGACTGAGGTTTGATTCTGGAACCCTGTGCCTTGGGAATATGACTGAGGTTTGTTTCTGGAAGCCTGTTCCCTGGGAACATGACTGAGGCTTGATGGTGGAACCGTGGTCTGGCAACAGAACTGAGGTTTGATTGTGGAACCCTCTGGCCTGGGAATATGACTGAGGTTTAATTGTGGAACCCTGTGGCCTGGGAACATGACTGGGATTTTATTTCTGAAACCTGTGTCCAGGGAACATGACTGAGGTTTTATTCTGGAACCCTGTGTCCTGGGAACACAACTGAGGTTTGATTATGGAACCATGTGGCCTGGGAATATGACTGAGGTTTGATTCTGGAAACCATTGGCCTGGGAAGATGACTGATGTTAGAGTGTGGAATCCTGTGGCCTGGGAACATGACATCGGTGGATTCTGGAACCCTGTGGCCTGGGAACATGCCTGAGGTGTGATGGCAGAAACCTGTGGACTGGCAACATGACTGAGTTTGATTGTGGCACCCTGTGCACGGGGAACATGACTGAGGCCTGATACTGGAACCCCGTGGCGTGGGAACTTGACTTTGGTTTGATTCTGGAGCCCTGTTTACTGGGAACATGACTGAGGTTTGTTGGTTGAAACCTGTGGCCTGGCAACATGATTGAGGTTTGATAGTGGAACCCTCAGGCTTGGGAACATGAGTGAGGCTTGATGGTGGAACCCTGTGGCCTGGCAACATGAGTGAGGCTTGATGGTGGAACCCTGTGGCTTGGCAAGATGACTTAGGTTTGATTGTGGAACAGTCTTTCCTGGGAACATGACTGAGGCTTGATGGTGGAACCGTGGCCTAGCAACAGGACAGAGGTTTGATTGTGGAACCCTCTGGCCTGGGAATATGACTGAGGTTTAATTGTGGAACCCTGTGGCCTGGGAACATGACTGGGATTTTATTTCTGAAACCTGTGTCCAGGGAACATGACTGAGGTTTTATTCTGGAACCCTGTGTCCTGGGAACACAACTGAGGTTTGATTCTGGAACCATGTGGCCTGGGAATATGACTGAGGTTTGATTCTGGAAACCATTGGCCTGGGAAGATGACTGATGTTAGAGTGTGGAATCCTGTGGCCTGGGAACATGACATCGGTTTGGATTCCGGTACCCTGTTGCCTGGGAACATGAAATCGGTTTGATTCTGGAAACCTGTGGCCTGGGAATATGACTGAGGTTTGATGGTGGTACCCTATGGCCTGGAAACATGACTGAAGTTTGATTCTGGATCCCTGTGGCCTGGGAACATGACTGAGGCGTGATTCTGGAACACTGTGGCCTGGGAACATGACATCTATTTAGATTGTGGAATACTGTGCCCCGGGAACCTGACTGAGCCTTGGTTCTGGAACCCTGTGGACTGGGAACATGACTGAGGTTTTATTCTGGAACCCTGTAGCCTGGGAACATAACTGAGGATTGATTCTGGAACCCTGTGGCCTGGGAACATGACATCGGTGGATTCTGATACCCTGAGGCCTGGGAACATGACATCTGTTTAGATTGTGGAATACTGTGCCCCGGGAACCTGACTGAGCCTCGGTTCTGGAACCCTGTGGACTGGGAACATGACTGAGGTTTTACTCTGGAACCCTGTAGCCTGGGAACATAACTGAGGATTTATTCTGGAATCTTGTGGCCTGGGAAAATGACAACGGTGGATTCTGGAACCCTGTGGCCTGGGAACATGAGAACGGTTTGATTCTGGAACCCTGTGGCCTGGGAACATGCCTGAGGTTTGATGGTGGAAACCTGTGGCCTGGCAACATGACTGAGGTTTGATTTTGGAAGACTGTGGCTAGGGAACATGATATCGGGTTGATTCTGACAACCTGTGTCCTGGGAACAAGACTGAGGTTTGATTCTGGAACCCTGTGCCTTGGGAACATGACTGAGGTTTGTTTCTGGAAACCTGTTCCCTGGGAACATGACTGAGGTTTGATTCTGGACACCTGTGTCCTGGGAACATGACTGAGGTTTGATTGCTGAAACCTGTGGCCTGCGAACATGACTCAGGTTTGATTCTGGAACCATGTGTCCTGGGAATATGACTGAGGTTTGATTCTGGAAACCTTTGGCCTGGGAAAATGACTGAGGTTTCATTGTGGAAACATGTGGCTTGGGATCATGACTGAGGTTTGATGGTGGAACACTATGGCCTGGCAAAATGACTGAGGCTTGATTCTGGAACCCTGTGGCCTGGCAACTTGACTGAGGTGTGATGGCAGAAACCTGTGGACTGGCAACATGACTGAGTTTGATTGTGGCACCCTGTGCACGGGGAACATGACTGAGGCCTGATACTGGAACCCCGTGGCGTGGGAACTTGACATTGGTTTGATTCTGGAGCCCTGTTTACTGGGAACATGACTGAGGTTTGATGGTTGAAACCTGTGGCCTGGCAACATGATTGAGGTTTGATAGTGGAACCCTCAGGCTTGGGAACATGAGTGAGGCTTGATGGTGGAACCCTGTGGCCTGGCAACATGAGTGAGGCTTGATGGTGGAACCCTGTGGCTTGGCAAGATGACTTAGGTTTGATTGTGGAACAGTCTTTCCTGGGAACATGACTGAGGCTTGATGGTGGAACCGTGGCCTAGCAACAGGACAGAGGTTTGATTGTGGAACCCTCTGGCCTGGGAATATGACTGAGGTTTAATTGTGAAACCCTGTGGCCTGGGAACATGACTGGGAGTTTATTTCTGAAACCTGTGTCCAGGGAACATGACTGAGGTTTTATTCTGGAACCATGTGGCCTGGGAATATGACTGAGGTTTGATTCTGGAAACCATTGGCCTGGGAAGATGACTGATGTTAGAGTGTGGAATCCTGTGGCCTGGGAACATGACATCGGTGGATTCTGGAACCCTGTGGCCTGGGAACATGCCTGAGGTTTGATGGTGGAAACCTGTGGCCTGGCAACAGGACTGAGGTTTGATTCTGGAAGACTGTGGCTAGGGAACATGATATCGGGTTGATTCTGGCAACCTGTGTCCTGGGAACAAGACTGAGGTTTGATTCTGGAACCCTGTGCCTTGGGAACATGACTGAGGTTTGTTTCTGGAAGCCTGTTCCCTGGGAACATGACTGAGGCTTGATGGTGGAACCGTGGTCTGGCAACAGAACTGAGGTTTGATTGTGGAACCCTCTGGCCTGGGAATATGACTGAGGTTTAATTGTGGAACCCTGTGGCCTGGGAACATGACTGGGATTTTATTTCTGAAACCTGTGTCCAGGGAACATGACTGAGGTTTTATTCTGGAACCCTGTGTCCTGGGAACACAACTGAGGTTTGATTATGGAACCATGTGGCCTGGGAATATGACTGAGGTTTGATTCTGGAAACCATTGGCCTGGGAAGATGACTGATGTTAGAGTGTGGAATCCTGTGGCCTGGGAACATGACATCGGTGGATTCTGGAACCCTGTGGCCTGGGAACATGCCTGAGGTGTGATGGCAGAAACCTGTGGACTGGCAACATGACTGAGTTTGATTGTGGCACCCTGTGCACGGGGAACATGACTGAGGCCTGATACTGGAACCCCGTGGCGTGGGAACTTGACTTTGGTTTGATTCTGGAGCCCTGTTTACTGGGAACATGACTGAGGTTTGTTGGTTGAAACCTGTGGCCTGGCAACATGATTGAGGTTTGATAGTGGAACCCTCAGGCTTGGGAACATGAGTGAGGCTTGATGGTGGAACCCTGTGGCCTGGCAACATGAGTGAGGCTTGATGGTGGAACCCTGTGGCTTGGCAAGATGACTTAGGTTTGATTGTGGAACAGTCTTTCCTGGGAACATGACTGAGGCTTGATGGTGGAACCGTGGCCTAGCAACAGGACAGAGGTTTGATTGTGGAACCCTCTGGCCTGGGAATATGACTGAGGTTTAATTGTGGAACCCTGTGGCCTGGGAACATGACTGGGATTTTATTTCTGAAACCTGTGTCCAGGGAACATGACTGAGGTTTTATTCTGGAACCCTGTGTCCTGGGAACACAACTGAGGTTTGATTCTGGAACCATGTGGCCTGGGAATATGACTGAGGTTTGATTCTGGAAACCATTGGCCTGGGAAGATGACTGATGTTAGAGTGTGGAATCCTGTGGCCTGGGAACATGACATCGGTTTGGATTCCGGTACCCTGTTGCCTGGGAACATGAAATCGGTTTGATTCTGGAAACCTGTGGCCTGGGAATATGACTGAGGTTTGATGGTGGTACCCTATGGCCTGGAAACATGACTGAAGTTTGATTCTGGATCCCTGTGGCCTGGGAACATGACTGAGGCGTGATTCTGGAACACTGTGGCCTGGGAACATGACATCTATTTAGATTGTGGAATACTGTGCCCCGGGAACCTGACTGAGCCTTGGTTCTGGAACCCTGTGGACTGGGAACATGACTGAGGTTTTATTCTGGAACCCTGTAGCCTGGGAACATAACTGAGGATTGATTCTGGAACCCTGTGGCCTGGGAACATGACATCGGTGGATTCTGATACCCTGAGGCCTGGGAACATGACATCTGTTTAGATTGTGGAATACTGTGCCCCGGGAACCTGACTGAGCCTCGGTTCTGGAACCCTGTGGACTGGGAACATGACTGAGGTTTTACTCTGGAACCCTGTAGCCTGGGAACATAACTGAGGATTGATTCTGGAATCTTGTGGCCTGGGAAAATGACAACGGTGGATTCTGGAACCCTGTGGCCTGGGAACATGAGAACGGTTTGATTCTGGAACCCTGTGGCCTGGGAACATGCCTGAGGTTTGATGGTGGAAACCTGTGGCCTGGCAACATGACTGAGGTTTGATTTTGGAAGACTGTGGCTAGGGAACATGATATCGGGTTGATTCTGACAACCTGTGTCCTGGGAACAAGACTGAGGTTTGATTCTGGAACCCTGTGCCTTGGGAACATGACTGAGGTTTGTTTCTGGAAACCTGTTCCCTGGGAACATGACTGAGGTTTGATTCTGGACACCTGTGTCCTGGGAACATGACTGAGGTTTGATTGCTGAAACCTGTGGCCTGCGAACATGACTCAGGTTTGATTCTGGAACCATGTGTCCTGGGAATATGACTGAGGTTTGATTCTGGAAACCTTTGGCCTGGGAAAATGACTGAGGTTTCATTGTGGAAACATGTGGCTTGGGATCATGACTGAGGTTTGATGGTGGAACACTATGGCCTGGCAAAATGACTGAGGCTTGATTCTGGAACCCTGTGGCCTGGCAACTTGACTGAGGTGTGATGGCAGAAACCTGTGGACTGGCAACATGACTGAGTTTGATTGTGGCACCCTGTGCACGGGGAACATGACTGAGGCCTGATACTGGAACCCCGTGGCGTGGGAACTTGACATTGGTTTGATTCTGGAGCCCTGTTTACTGGGAACATGACTGAGGTTTGATGGTTGAAACCTGTGGCCTGGCAACATGATTGAGGTTTGATAGTGGAACCCTCAGGCTTGGGAACATGAGTGAGGCTTGATGGTGGAACCCTGTGGCCTGGCAACATGAGTGAGGCTTGATGGTGGAACCCTGTGGCTTGGCAAGATGACTTAGGTTTGATTGTGGAACAGTCTTTCCTGGGAACATGACTGAGGCTTGATGGTGGAACCGTGGCCTAGCAACAGGACAGAGGTTTGATTGTGGAACCCTCTGGCCTGGGAATATGACTGAGGTTTAATTGTGGAACCCTGTAGCCTGGGAACATGACTGGGAGTTTATTTCTGAAACCTGTGTCCAGGGAACATGACTGAGGTTTTATTCTGGAACCATGTGGCCTGGGAATATGACTGAGGTTTGATTCTGGAAACCATTGGCCTGGGAAGATGACTGATGTTAGAGTGTGGAATCCTGTGGCCTGGGAACATGACATCGGTGGATTCTGGAACCCTGTGGCCTGGGAATATGCCTGAGATTTGATGGTGAAAACCTGTGGCCTGGCAACAGGACTGAGGTTTGATTCTGGAAGACTGAGGCTAGGGAACATGATATCGGGTTGATTCTGGCAACCTGTGTCCTGGGAACAAGACTGAGGTTTGATTCTGGAACCCTGTGCCTTGGGAACATGACTGAGGTTTGTTTCTGGAAGCCTGTTCCCTGGGAACATGACTGAGGCTTGATGGTGGAACCGTGGTCTGGCAACAGAACTGAGGTTTGATTGTGGAACCCTCTGGCCTGGGAATATGACTGAGGTTTAATTGTGGAACCCTGTGGCCTGGGAACATGACTGGGATTTTATTTCTGAAACCTGTGTCCAGGGAACATGACTGAGGTTTTATTCTGGAACCCTGTGTCCTGGGAACACAACTGAGGTTTGATTCTGGAACCATGTGGCCTGGGAATATGACTGAGGTTTGATTCTGGAAACCATTGGCCTGGGAAGATGACTGATGTTAGAGTGTGGAATCCTGTGGCCTGGGAACATGACATCGGTTTGGATTCCGGTACCCTGTTGCCTGGGAACATGAAATCGGTTTGATTCTGGAAACCTGTGGCCTGGGAATATGACTGAGGTTTGATGGTGGTACCCTATGGCCTGGCAACATGACTGAAGTTTGATTCTGGATCCCTGTGGCCTGGGAACATGACTGAGGCGTGATTCTGGAACACTGTGGCCTGGGAACATGACATCTATTTAGATTGTGGAATACTGTGCCCCGGGAACCTGACTGAGCCTTGGTTCTGGAACCCTGTGGACTGGGAACATGACTGAGGTTTTATTCTGGAACCCTGTAGCCTGGGAACATAACTGAGGATTGATTCTGGAACCCTGTGGCCTGGGAACATGACATCGGTGGATTCTGGAACCCTGAGGCCTGGGAACATGACATCTGTTTAGATTGTGGAATACTGTGCCCCGGGAACCTGACTGAGCCTCGGTTCTGGAACCCTGTGGACTGGGATCATGACTGAGGTTTTATTCTGGAACCCTGTAGCCTGGGAACATAACTGAGGATTGATTCTGGAATCTTGTGGCCTGGGAAAATGACAACGGTGGATTCTGGAACCCTGTGGCCTGGGAACATGAGAACGGTTTGATTCTGGAACCCTGTGGCTTGGGAACATGCCTGAGGTTTGATGGTGGAAACCTGTGGCCTGGCAACATGACTGAGGTTTGATTCTGGAAGACTGTAGCTAGGGAACATGATATCCGGTTGATTCTGGAAACCTGTGTCCTGGGAACAAGACTGAGGTTTGATTCTGGAACCCTGTGCCTTGGGAACATGACTGAGGTTTGTTTCTGGAAACCTGTTCCCTGGGAACATGACTGAGGTTTGATTCTGGACACCTGTGTCCTGGGAACATGACTGAGATTTGATTGCTGAAACCTGTGGCCTGCGAACCTGACTCAGGTTTGATTCTGGAACCATGTGTCCTGGGAATATGACTGAGGTTTGTTTCTGGAAACCTTTGGCCTGGGAAAATGACTGAGGTTTCATTGTGGAAACATGTGGCTTGGGATCATGACTGAGGTTTGATGGTGGAACACTATGACCTGGCAAAATGACTAAGGCTTGATTCTGGAACCCTGTGGCCTGGCAACTTGACTGAGGTGTGATGGCAGAAACCTGTGGACTGGCAACATGACTGAGTTTGATTGTGGCACCCTGTGTACGGGGATCATGACTGAGGCCTGATACTGGAACCCCGTGGCGTGGGAACTTGACATTGGTTTGATTCTGGAGCCCTGTTTACTGGGAACATGACTGAGGTTTGATGGTTGAAACCTGTGGCCTGGCAACATGATTGAGGTTTGATAGTGGAACCCTCAGGCTTGGGAACATGAGTGAGGCTTGATGGTGGAACCCTGTGGCCTGGCAACATAAGTGAGGCTTGATGGTGGAACCCTGTGGCTTGGCAAGATGACTTAGGTTTGATTGTGGAACAGTCTTTCCTGGGAACATGACTGAGGCTTGATGGTGGAACCGTGGCCTAGCAACAGGACAGAGGTTTGATTGTGGAACCCTCTGGCCTGGGAATATGACTGAGGTTTAATTGTGGAACCCTGTGGCCTGGGAACATGACTGGGAGTTTATTTCTGAAACCTGTGTCCAGGGAACATGACTGAGGTTTTATTCTGGAACCATGTGGCCTGGGAATATGACTGAGGTTTGATTCTGGAAACCATTGGCCTGGGAAGATGACTGATGTTAGAGTGTGGAATCCTGTGGCCTGGGAACATGACATCGGTGGATTCTGGAACCCTGTGGCCTGGGAACATGCCTGAGGTTTGATGGTGGAAACCTGTGGCCTGGCAACAGGACTGAGGTTTGATTCTGGAAGACTGTGGCTAGGGAACATGATATCGGGTTGATTCTGGCAACCTGTGTCCTGAGAACAAGACTGAGGTTTGATTCTGGAACCCTGTGCCTTGGGAACATGACTGAGGTTTGTTTCTGGAAGCCTGTTCCCTGGGAACATGACTGAGGCTTGATGGTGGAACCGTGGTCTGGCAACAGAACTGAGGTTTGATTGTGGAACCCTCTGGCCTGGGAATATGACTGAGGTTTAATTGTGGAACCCTGTGGCCTGGGAACATGACTGGGATTTTATTTCTGAAACCTGTGTCCAGGGAACATGACTGAGGTTTTATTCTGGAACCCTGTGTCCTGGGAACACAACTGAGGTTTGATTCTGGAACCATGTGGCCTGGGAATATGACTGAGGTTTGATTCTGGAAACCATTGGCCTGGGAAGATGACTGATGTTAGAGTGTGGAATCCTGTGGCCTGGGAACATGACATCGGTTTGGATTCCGGTACCCTGTTGCCTGGGAACATGAAATCGGTTTGATTCTGGAAACCTGTGGCCTGGGAATATGACTGAGGTTTGATGGTGGTACCCTATGGCCTGGCAACATGACTGAAGTTTGATTCTGGATCCCTGTGGCCTGGGAACATGACTGAGGCGTGATTCTGGAACACTGTGGCCTGGGAACATGACATCTATTTAGATTGTGGAATACTGTGCCCCGGGAACCTGACTGAGCCTTGGTTCTGGAACCCTGTGGACTGGGAACATGACTGAGGTTTTATTCTGGAACCCTGTAGCCTGGGAACATAACTGAGGATTGATTCTGGAACCCTGTGGCCTGGGAACATGACATCGGTGGATTCTGGAACCCTGAGCCCTGGGAACATGACATCTGTTTAGATTGAGGAATACTGTGCCCCGGGAACCTGACTGAGCCTCGGTTCTGGAACCCTGTGGACTGGGAACATGACTGAGGTTTTACTCTGGAACCCTGTAGCCTGGGAACATAACTGAGGATTGATTCTGGAATCTTGTGGCCTGGGAAAATGACAACGGTGGATTCTGGAACCCTGTGGCCTGGGAACATGAGAACGGTTTGATTCTGGAACCCTGTGGCCTGGGAACATGCCTGAGGTTTGATGGTGGAAACCTGTGGCCTGGCAACATGACTGAGGTTTGATTCTGGAAGACTGTGGCTAGGGAACATGATATCGGGTTGATTCTGGCAACCTGTGTCCTGGGAACAAGACTGAGGTTTGATTCTGGAACCCTGTGCCTTGGGAACATGACTGAGGTTTGTTTCTGGAAACCTGTTCCCTGGGAACATGACTCAGGTTTGATTCTGGACACCTGTGTCCTGGGAACATGACTGAGGTTTGATTGCTGAAACCTGTGGCCTGCGAACATGACTCAGGTTTGATTCTGGAACCATGTGTCCTGGGAATATGACTGAGGTTTGATTCTGGAAACCTTTGGCCTGGGAAAATGACTGAGGTTTCATTGTGGAAACATGTGGCTTGGGATCATGACTGAGGTTTGATGGTGGAACACTATGGCCTGGCAAAATGACTGAGGCTTGATTCTGGAACCCTGTGGCCTGGCAACTTGACTGAGGTGTGATGGCAGAAACCTGTGGACTGGCAACATGACTGAGTTTGATTGTGGCACCCTGTGCACGGGGAACATGACTGAGGCCTGATACTGGAACCCCGTGGCTTGGGAACTTGACATTGGTTTGATTCTGGAGCCCTGTTTACTGGGAACATGACTGAGGTTTGATGGTTGAAACCTGTGGCCTGGCAACATGATTGAGGTTTGATAGTGGAACCCTCAGGCTTGGGAACATGAGTGAGGCTTGATGGTGGAACCCTGTGGCCTGGCAACATGAGTGAGGCTTGATGGTGGAACCCTGTGGCTTGGCAAGATGACTTAGGTTTGATTGTGGAACAGTCTTTCCTGGGAACATGACTGAGGCTTGATGGTGGAACCGTGGCCTAGCAACAGGACAGAGGTTTGATTGTGGAACCCTCTGGCCTGGGAATATGACTGAGGTTTAATTGTGGAACCCTGTGGCCTGGGAACATGACTGGGAGTTTATTTCTGAAACCTGTGTCCAGGGAACATGACTGAGGTTTTATTCTGGAACCATGTGGCCTGGGAATATGACTGAGGTTTGATTCTGGAAACCATTGGCCTGGGAAGATGACTGATGTTAGAGTGTGGAATCCTGTGGCCTGGGAACATGACATCGGTGGATTCTGGAACCCTGTGGCCTGGGAACATGCCTGAGGTTTGATGGTGGAAACCTGTGGCCTGGCAACAGGACTGCGGTTTGATTCTGGAAGACTGTGGCTAGGGAACATGATATCGGGTTGATTCTGGCAACCTGTGTCCTGGGAACAAGACTGAGGTTTGATTCCGGAACCCTGTGCCTTGGGAACATGACTGAGGTTTGTTTCTGGAAGCCTGTTCCCTGGGAACATGACTGAGGCTTGATGGTGGAACCGTGGTCTGGCAACAGAACTGAGGTTTGATTGTGGAACCCTCTGGCCTGGGAATATGACTGAGGTTTAATTGTGGAACCCTGTGGCCTGGGAACATGACTGGGATTTTATTTCTGAAACCTGTGTCCAGGGAACATGACTGAGGTTTTATTCTGGAACCCTGTGTCCTGGGAACACAACTGAGGTTTGATTCTGGAACCATGTGGCCTGGGAATATGACTGAGGTTTGATTCTGGAAACCATTGGCCTGGGAAGATGACTGATGTTAGAGTGTGGAATCCTGTGGCCTGGGAACATGACATCGGTTTGGATTCCGGTACCCTGTTGCCTGGGAACATGAAATCGGTTTGATTCTGGAAACCTGTGGCCTGGGAATATGACTGAGGTTTGATGGTGGTACCCTATGGCCTGGAAACATGACTGAAGTTTGATTCTGGATCCCTGTGGCCTGGGAACATGACTGAGGCGTGATTCTGGAACACTGTGGCCTGGGAACATGACATCTATTTAGATTGTGGAATACTGTGCCCCGGGAACCTGACTGAGCCTTGGTTCTGGAACCCTGTGGACTGGGAACATGACTGAGGTTTTATTCTGGAACCCTGTAGCCTGGGAACATAACTGAGGATTGATTCTGGAACCCTGTGGCCTGGGAACATGACATCGGTGGATTCTGGAACCCTGAGGCCTGGGAACATGACATCTGTTTAGATTGTGGAATACTGTGCCCCGGGAACCTGACTGAGCCTCGGTTCTGGAACCCTGTGGACTGGGAACATGACTGAGGTTTTACTCTGGAACCCTGTAGCCTGGGAACATAACTGAGGATTGATTCTGGAATCTTGTGGCCTGGGAAAATGACAACGGTGGATTCTGGAACCCTGTGGCCTGGGAACATGAGAACGGTTTGATTCTGGAACCCTGTGGCCTGGGAACATGCCTGAGGTTTGATGGTGGAAACCTGTGGCCTGGCAACATGACTGAGGTTTGATTCTGGAAGACTGTGGCTAGGGAACATGATATCGGGTTGATTCTGGCAACCTGTGTCCTGGGAAGAAGACTGAGGTTTGATTCTGGAACCCTGTGCCTTGGGAACATGACTGAGGTTTGTTTCTGGAAACCTGTTCCCTGGGAACATGACTGAGGTTTGATTCTGGACACCTGTGTCCTGGGAACATGACTGAGGTTTGATTGCTGAAACCTGTGGCCTGCGAACATGACTCAGGTTTGATTCTGGAACCATGTGTCCTGGGAATATGACTGAGGTTTGATTCTGGAAACCTTTGGCCTGGGAAAATGACTGAGGTTTCATTGTGGAAACATGTGGCTTGGGATCATGACTGAGGTTTGATGGTGGAACACTATGGCCTGGCAAAATGACTGAGGCTTGATTCTGGAACCCTGTGGCCTGGCAACTTGACTGAGGTGTGATGGCAGAAACCTGTGGACTGGCAACATGACTGAGTTTGATTGTGGCACCCTGTGCACGGGGAACATGACTGAGGCCTGATACTGGAACCCCGTGGCGTGGGAACTTGACATTGGTTTGATTCTGGAGCCCTGTTTACTGGGAACATGACTGAGGTTTGATGGTTGAAACCTGTGGCCTGGCAACATGATTGAGGTTTGATAGTGGAACCCTCAGGCTTGGGAACATGAGTGAGGCTTGATGGTGGAACCCTGTGGCCTGGCAACATGAGTGAGGCTTGATGGTGGAACCCTGTGGCTTGGCAAGATGACTTAGGTTTGATTGTGGAACAGTCTTTCCTGGGAACATGACTGAGGCTTGATGGTGGAACCGTGGCCTAGCAACAGGACAGAGGTTTGATTGTGGAACCCTCTGGCCTGGGAATATGACTGAGGTTTAATTGTGGAACCCTGTGGCCTGGGAACATGACTGGGAGTTTATTTCTGAAACCTGTGTCCAGGGAACATGACTGAGGTTTTATTCTGGAACCATGTGGCCTGGGAATATGACTGAGGTTTGATTCTGGAAACCATTGGCCTGGGAAGATGACTGATGTTAGAGTGTGGAATCCTGTGGCCTGGGAACATGACATCGGTGGATTCTGGAACCCTGTGGCCTGGGAACATGCCTGAGGTTTGATGGTGGAAACCTGTGGCCTGGCAACAGGACTGAGGTTTGATTCTGGAAGACTGTGGCTAGGGAACATGATATCGGGTTGATTCTGGCAACCTGTGTCCTGGGAACAAGACTGAGGTTTGATTCTGGAACCCTGTGCCTTGGGAACATGACTGAGGTTTGTTTCTGGAAGCCTGTTCCCTGGGAACATGACTGAGGCTTGATGGTGGAACCGTGGTCTGGCAACAGAACTGAGGTTTGATTGTGGAACCCTCTGGCCTGGGAATATGACTGAGGTTTAATTGTGGAACCCTGTGGCCTGGGAACATGACTGGGATTTTATTTCTGAAACCTGTGTCCAGGGAACATGACTGAGGTTTTATTCTGGAACCCTGTGTCCTGGGAACACAACTGAGGTTTGATTCTGGAACCATGTGGCCTGGGAATATGACTGAGGTTTGATTCTGGAAACCATTGGCCTGGGAAGATGACTGATGTTAGAGTGTGGAATCCTGTGGCCTGGGAACATGACATCGGTTTGGATTCCGGTACCCTGTTGCCTGGGAACATGAAATCGGTTTGATTCTGGAAACCTGTGGCCTGGGAATATGACTGAGGTTTGATGGTGGTACCCTATGGCCTGGCAACATGACTGAAGTTTGATTCTGGATCCCTGTGGCCTGGGAACATGACTGAGGCGTGATTCTGGAACACTGTGGCCTGGGAACATGACATCTATTTAGATTGTGGAATACTGTGCCCCGGGAACCTGACTGAGCCTTGGTTCTGGAACCCTGTGGACTGGGAACATGACTGAGGTTTTATTCTGGAACCCTGTAGCCTGGGAACATAACTGAGGATTGATTCTGGAACCCTGTGGCCTGGGAACATGACATCGGTGGATTCTGGAACCCTGAGGCCTGGGAACATGACATCTGTTTAGATTGTGGAATACTGTGCCCCGGGAACCTGACTGAGCCTCTGTTCTGGAACCCTGTGGACTGGGAACATGACTGAGGTTTTACTCTGGAACCCTGTAGCCTGGGAACATAACTGAGGATTGATTCTGGAATCTTGTGGCCTGGGAAAATGACAACGGTGGATTCTGGAACCCTGTGGCCTGGGAACATGAGAACGGTTTGATTCTGGAACCCTGTGGCCTGGGAACATGCCTGAGGTTTGATGGTGGAAACCTGTGGCCTGGCAACATGACTGAGGTTTGATTCTGGAAGACTGTGGCTAGGGAACATGATATCGGGTTGATTCTGGCAACCTGTGTCCTGGGAACAAGACTGAGGTTTGATTCTGGAACCCTGTGCCTTGGGAACATGACTGAGGTTTGTTTCTGGAAACCTGTTCCCTGGGAACATGACTCAGGTTTGATTCTGGACACCTGTGTCCTGGGAACATGACTGAGGTTTGATTGCTGAAACCTGTGGCCTGCGAACATGACTCAGGTTTGATTCTGGAACCATGTGTCCTGGGAATATGACTGAGGTTTGATTCTGGAAACCTTTGGCCTGGGAAAATGACTGAGGTTTCATTGTGGAAACATGTGGCTTGGGATCATGACTGAGGTTTGATGGTGGAACACTATGGCCTGGCAAAATGACTGAGGCTTGATTCTGGAACCCTGTGGCCTGGCAACTTGACTGAGGTGTGATGGCAGAAACCTGTGGACTGGCAACATGACTGAGTTTGATTGTGGCACCCTGTGCACGGGGAACATGACTGAGGCCTGATACTGGAACCCCGTGGCGTGGGAACTTGACATTGGTTTGATTCTGGAGCCCTGTTTACTGGGAACATGACTGAGGTTTGATGGTTGAAACCTGTGGCCTGGCAACATGATTGAGGTTTGATAGTGGAACCCTCAGGCTTGGGAACATGAGTGAGGCTTGATGGTGGAACCCTGTGGCCTGGCAACATGAGTGAGGCTTGATGGTGGAACCCTGTGGCTTGGCAAGATGACTTAGGTTTGATTGTGGAACAGTCTTTCCTGGGAACATGACTGAGGCTTGATGGTGGAACCGTGGCCTAGCAACAGGACAGAGGTTTGATTGTGGAACCCTCTGGCCTGGGAATATGACTGAGGTTTAATTGTGGAACCCTGTGGCCTGGGAACATGACTGGGAGTTTATTTCTGAAACCTGTGTCCAGGGAACATGACTGAGGTTTTATTCTGGAACCATGTGGCCTGGGAATATGACTGAGGTTTGATTCTGGAAACCATTGGCCTGGGAAGATGACTGATGTTAGAGTGTGGAATCCTGTGGCCTGGGAACATGACATCGGTGGATTCTGGAACCCTGTGGCCTGGGAACATGCCTGAGGTTTGATGGTGGAAACCTGTGGCCTGGCAACAGGACTGAGGTTTGATTCTGGAAGACTGTGGCTAGGGAACATGATATCGGGTTGATTCTGGCAACCTGTGTCCTGGGAACAAGACTGAGGTTTGATTCTGGAACCCTGTGCCTTGGGAACATGACTGAGGTTTGTTTCTGGAAGCCTGTTCCCTGGGAACATGACTGAGGCTTGATGGTGGAACCGTGGTCTGGCAACAGAACTGAGGTTTGATTGTGGAACCCTCTGGCCTGGGAATATGACTGAGGTTTAATTGTGGAACCCTGTGGCCTGGGAACATGACTGGGATTTTATTTCTGAAACCTGTGTCCAGGGAACATGACTGAGGTTTTATTCTGGAACCCTGTGTCCTGGGAACACAACTGAGGTTTGATTCTGGAACCATGTGGCCTGGGAATATGACTGAGGTTTGATTCTGGAAACCATTGGCCTGGGAAGATGACTGATGTTAGAGTGTGGAATCCTGTGGCCTGGGAACATGACATCGGTTTGGATTCCGGTACCCTGTTGCCTGGGAACATGAAATCGGTTTGATTCTGGAAACCTGTGGCCTGGGAATATGACTGAGGTTTGATGGTGGTACCCTATGGCCTGGCAACATGACTGAAGTTTGATTCTGGATCCCTGTGGCCTGGGAACATGACTGAGGCGTGATTCTGGAACACTGTGGCCTGGGAACATGACATCTATTTAGATTGTGGAATACTGTGCCCCGGGAACCTGACTGAGCCTTGGTTCTGGAACCCTGTGGACTGGGAACATGACTGAGGTTTTATTCTGGAACCCTGTAGCCTGGGAACATAACTGAGGATTGATTCTGGAACCCTGTGGCCTGGGAACATGACATCGGTGGATTCTGATACCCTGAGGCCTGGGAACATGACATCTGTTTAGATTGTGGAATACTGTGCCCCGGGAACCTGACTGAGCCTCGGTTCTGGAACCCTGTGGACTGGGAACATGACTGAGGTTTTACTCTGGAACCCTGTAGCCTGGGAACATAACTGAGGATTGATTCTGGAATCTTGTGGCCTGGGAAAATGACAACGGTGGATTCTGGAACCCTGTGGCCTGGGAACATGAGAACGGTTTGATTCTGGAACCCTGTGGCCTGGGAACATGCCTGAGGTTTGATGGTGGAAACCTGTGGCCTGGCAACATGACTGAGGTTTGATTCTGGAAGACTGTGGCTAGGGAACATGATATCGGGTTGATTCTGACAACCTGTGTCCTGGGAACAAGACTGAGGTTTGATTCTGGAACCCTGTGCCTTGGGAACATGACTGAGGTTTGTTTCTGGAAACCTGTTCCCTGGGAACATGACTGAGGTTTGATTCTGGACACCTGTGTCCTGGGAACATGACTGAGGTTTGATTGCTGAAACCTGTGGCCTGCGAACATGACTCAGGTTTGATTCTGGAACCATGTGTCCTGGGAATATGACTGAGGTTTGATTCTGGAAACCTTTGGCCTGGGAAAATGACTGAGGTTTCATTGTGGAAACATGTGGCTTGGGATCATGACTGAGGTTTGATGGTGGAACACTATGGCCTGGCAAAATGACTGAGGCTTGATTCTGGAACCCTGTGGCCTGGCAACTTGACTGAGGTGTGATGGCAGAAACCTGTGGACTGGCAACATGACTGAGTTTGATTGTGGCACCCTGTGCACGGGGAACATGACTGAGGCCTGATACTGGAACCCCGTGGCGTGGGAACTTGACATTGGTTTGATTCTGGAGCCCTGTTTACTGGGAACATGACTGAGGTTTGATGGTTGAAACCTGTGGCCTGGCAACATGATTGAGGTTTGATAGTGGAACCCTCAGGCTTGGGAACATGAGTGAGGCTTGATGGTGGAACCCTGTGGCCTGGCAACATGAGTGAGGCTTGATGGTGGAACCCTGTGGCTTGGCAAGATGACTTAGGTTTGATTGTGGAACAGTCTTTCCTGGGAACATGACTGAGGCTTGATGGTGGAACCGTGGCCTAGCAACAGGACAGAGGTTTGATTGTGGAACCCTCTGGCCTGGGAATATGACTGAGGTTTAATTGTGGAACCCTGTAGCCTGGGAACATGACTGGGAGTTTATTTCTGAAACCTGTGTCCAGGGAACATGACTGAGGTTTTATTCTGGAACCATGTGGCCTGGGAATATGACTGAGGTGTGATTCTGGAAACCATTGGCCTGGGAAGATGACTGATGTTAGAGTGTGGAATCCTGTGGCCTGGGAACATGACATCGGTGGATTCTGGAACCCTGTGGCCTGGGAACATGCCTGAGGTTTGATGGTGGAAACCTGTGGCCTGGCAACAGGACTGAGGTTTGATTCTGGAAGACTGAGGCTAGGGAACATGATATCGGGTTGATTCTGGCAACCTGTGTCCTGGGAACAAGACTGAGGTTTGATTCTGGAACCCTGTGCCTTGGGAACATGACTGAGGTTTGTTTCTGGAAGCCTGTTCCCTGGGAACATGACTGAGGCTTGATGGTGGAACCGTGGTCTGGCAACAGAACTGAGGTTTGATTGTGGAACCCTCTGGCCTGGGAATATGACTGAGGTTTAATTGTGGAACCCTGTGGCCTGGGAACATGACTGGGATTTTATTTCTGAAACCTGTGTCCAGGGAACATGACTGAGGTTTTATTCTGGAACCCTGTGTCCTGGGAACACAACTGAGGTTTGATTCTGGAACCATGTGGCCTGGGAATATGACTGAGGTTTGATTCTGGAAACCATTGGCCTGGGAAGATGACTGATGTTAGAGTGTGGAATCCTGTGGCCTGGGAACATGACATCGGTTTGGATTCCGGTACCCTGTTGCCTGGGAACATGAAATCGGTTTGATTCTGGAAACCTGTGGCCTGGGAATATGACTGAGGTTTGATGGTGGTACCCTATGGCCTGGCAACATGACTGAAGTTTGATTCTGGATCCCTGTGGCCTGGGAACATGACTGAGGCGTGATTCTGGAACACTGTGGCCTGGGAACATGACATCTATTTAGATTGTGGAATACTGTGCCCCGGGAACCTGACTGAGCCTTGGTTCTGGAACCCTGTGGACTGGGAACATGACTGAGGTTTTATTCTGGAACCCTGTAGCCTGGGAACATAACTGAGGATTGATTCTGGAACCCTGTGGCCTGGGAACATGACATCGGTGGATTCTGGAACCCTGAAGCCTGGGAACATGACATCTGTTTAGATTGTGGAATACTGTGCCCCGGGAACCTGACTGAGCCTCGGTTCTGGAACCCTGTGGACTGGGAACATGACTGAGGTTTTATTCTGGAACCCTGTAGCCTGGGAACATAACTGAGGATTGATTCTGGAATCTTGTGGCCTGGGAAAATGACAACGGTGGATTCTGGAACCCTGTGGCCTGGGAACATGAGAACGGTTTGATTCTGGAACCCTGTGGCTTG
This sequence comes from Balaenoptera physalus, assembly GCF_965194825.1. NCBI lineage: Eukaryota > Metazoa > Chordata > Mammalia > Artiodactyla > Balaenopteridae > Balaenoptera > Balaenoptera physalus. The sequence goes on along the minus strand of NC_138900.1, from coordinate 22,874,939 downwards.
GGAACATGCCTGAGGTTTGATGGTGGAAACCTGTGGCCTGGCAACATGACTGAGGTTTGATTCTGGAAGACTGTAGCTAGGGAACATGATATCGGGTTGATTCTGGAAACCTGTGTCCTGGGAACAAGACTGAGGTTTGATTCTGGAACCCTGTGCCTTGGGAACATGACTGAGGTTTGTTTCTGGAAACCTGTTCCCTGGGAACATGACTGAGGTTTGATTCTGGACACCTGTGTCCTGGGAACATGACTGAGATTTGATTGCTGAAACCTGTGGCCTGCGAACCTGACTCAGGTTTGATTCTGGAACCATGTGTCCTGGGAATATGACTGAGGTTTGTTTCTGGAAACCTTTGGCCTGGGAAAATGACTGAGGTTTCATTGTGGAAACATGTGGCTTGGGATCATGACTGAGGTTTGATGGTGGAACACTATGACCTGGCAAAATGACTAAGGCTTGATTCTGGAACCCTGTGGCCTGGCAACTTGACTGAGGTGTGATGGCAGAAACCTGTGGACTGGCAACATGACTGAGTTTGATTGTGGCACCCTGTGTACGGGGATCATGACTGAGGCCTGATACTGGAACCCCGTGGCGTGGGAACTTGACATTGGTTTGATTCTGGAGCCCTGTTTACTGGGAACATGACTGAGGTTTGATGGTTGAAACCTGTGGCCTGGCAACATGATTGAGGTTTGATAGTGGAACCCTCAGGCTTGGGAACATGAGTGAGGCTTGATGGTGGAACCCTGTGGCCTGGCAACATAAGTGAGGCTTGATGGTGGAACCCTGTGGCTTGGCAAGATGACTTAGGTTTGATTGTGGAACAGTCTTTCCTGGGAACATGACTGAGGCTTGATGGTGGAACCGTGGCCTAGCAACAGGACAGAGGTTTGATTGTGGAACCCTCTGGCCTGGGAATATGACTGAGGTTTAATTGTGGAACCCTGTGGCCTGGGAACATGACTGGGAGTTTATTTCTGAAACCTGTGTCCAGGGAACATGACTGAGGTTTTATTCTGGAACCATGTGGCCTGGGAATATGACTGAGGTTTGATTCTGGAAACCATTGGCCTGGGAAGATGACTGATGTTAGAGTGTGGAATCCTGTGGCCTGGGAACATGACATCGGTGGATTCTGGAACCCTGTGGCCTGGGAACATGCCTGAGGTTTGATGGTGGAAACCTGTGGCCTGGCAACAGGACTGAGGTTTGATTCTGGAAGACTGTGGCTAGGGAACATGATATCGGGTTGATTCTGGCAACCTGTGTCCTGAGAACAAGACTGAGGTTTGATTCTGGAACCCTGTGCCTTGGGAACATGACTGAGGTTTGTTTCTGGAAGCCTGTTCCCTGGGAACATGACTGAGGCTTGATGGTGGAACCGTGGTCTGGCAACAGAACTGAGGTTTGATTGTGGAACCCTCTGGCCTGGGAATATGACTGAGGTTTAATTGTGGAACCCTGTGGCCTGGGAACATGACTGGGATTTTATTTCTGAAACCTGTGTCCAGGGAACATGACTGAGGTTTTATTCTGGAACCCTGTGTCCTGGGAACACAACTGAGGTTTGATTCTGGAACCATGTGGCCTGGGAATATGACTGAGGTTTGATTCTGGAAACCATTGGCCTGGGAAGATGACTGATGTTAGAGTGTGGAATCCTGTGGCCTGGGAACATGACATCGGTTTGGATTCCGGTACCCTGTTGCCTGGGAACATGAAATCGGTTTGATTCTGGAAACCTGTGGCCTGGGAATATGACTGAGGTTTGATGGTGGTACCCTATGGCCTGGCAACATGACTGAAGTTTGATTCTGGATCCCTGTGGCCTGGGAACATGACTGAGGCGTGATTCTGGAACACTGTGGCCTGGGAACATGACATCTATTTAGATTGTGGAATACTGTGCCCCGGGAACCTGACTGAGCCTTGGTTCTGGAACCCTGTGGACTGGGAACATGACTGAGGTTTTATTCTGGAACCCTGTAGCCTGGGAACATAACTGAGGATTGATTCTGGAACCCTGTGGCCTGGGAACATGACATCGGTGGATTCTGGAACCCTGAGCCCTGGGAACATGACATCTGTTTAGATTGAGGAATACTGTGCCCCGGGAACCTGACTGAGCCTCGGTTCTGGAACCCTGTGGACTGGGAACATGACTGAGGTTTTACTCTGGAACCCTGTAGCCTGGGAACATAACTGAGGATTGATTCTGGAATCTTGTGGCCTGGGAAAATGACAACGGTGGATTCTGGAACCCTGTGGCCTGGGAACATGAGAACGGTTTGATTCTGGAACCCTGTGGCCTGGGAACATGCCTGAGGTTTGATGGTGGAAACCTGTGGCCTGGCAACATGACTGAGGTTTGATTCTGGAAGACTGTGGCTAGGGAACATGATATCGGGTTGATTCTGGCAACCTGTGTCCTGGGAACAAGACTGAGGTTTGATTCTGGAACCCTGTGCCTTGGGAACATGACTGAGGTTTGTTTCTGGAAACCTGTTCCCTGGGAACATGACTGAGGTTTGATTCTGGACACCTGTGTCCTGGGAACATGACTGAGGTTTGATTGCTGAAACCTGTGGCCTGCGAACATGACTCAGGTTTGATTCTGGAACCATGTGTCCTGGGAATATGACTGAGGTTTGATTCTGGAAACCTTTGGCCTGGGAAAATGACTGATGTTTCATTGTGGAAACATGTGGCTTGGGATCATGACTGAGGTTTGATGGTGGAACACTATGGCCTGGCAAAATGACTGAGGCTTGATTCTGGAACCCTGTGGCCTGGCAACTTGACTGAGGTGTGATGGCAGAAACCTGTGGACTGGCAACATGACTGAGTTTGATTGTGGCACCCTGTGCACGGGGAACATGACTGAGGCCTGATACTGGAACCCCGTGGCTTGGGAACTTGACATTGGTTTGATTCTGGAGCCCTGTTTACTGGGAACATGACTGAGGTTTGATGGTTGAAACCTGTGGCCTGGCAACATGATTGAGGTTTGATAGTGGAACCCTCAGGCTTGGGAACATGAGTGAGGCTTGATGGTGGAACCCTGTGGCCTGGCAACATGAGTGAGGCTTGATGGTGGAACCCTGTGGCTTGGCAAGATGACTTAGGTTTGATTGTGGAACAGTCTTTCCTGGGAACATGACTGAGGCTTGATGGTGGAACCGTGGCCTAGCAACAGGACAGAGGTTTGATTGTGGAACCCTCTGGCCTGGGAATATGACTGAGGTTTAATTGTGGAACCCTGTGGCCTGGGAACATGACTGGGAGTTTATTTCTGAAACCTGTGTCCAGGGAACATGACTGAGGTTTTATTCTGGAACCATGTGGCCTGGGAATATGACTGAGGTTTGATTCTGGAAACCATTGGCCTGGGAAGATGACTGATGTTAGAGTGTGGAATCCTGTGGCCTGGGAACATGACATCGGTGGATTCTGGAACCCTGTGGCCTGGGAACATGCCTGAGGTTTGATGGTGGAAACCTGTGGCCTGGCAACAGGACTGCGGTTTGATTCTGGAAGACTGTGGCTAGGGAACATGATATCGGGTTGATTCTGGCAACCTGTGTCCTGGGAACAAGACTGAGGTTTGATTCCGGAACCCTGTGCCTTGGGAACATGACTGAGGTTTGTTTCTGGAAGCCTGTTCCCTGGGAACATGACTGAGGCTTGATGGTGGAACCGTGGTCTGGCAACAGAACTGAGGTTTGATTGTGGAACCCTCTGGCCTGGGAATATGACTGAGGTTTAATTGTGGAACCCTGTGGCCTGGGAACATGACTGGGATTTTATTTCTGAAACCTGTGTCCAGGGAACATGACTGAGGTTTTATTCTGGAACCCTGTGTCCTGGGAACACAACTGAGGTTTGATTCTGGAACCATGTGGCCTGGGAATATGACTGAGGTTTGATTCTGGAAACCATTGGCCTGGGAAGATGACTGATGTTAGAGTGTGGAATCCTGTGGCCTGGGAACATGACATCGGTTTGGATTCCGGTACCCTGTTGCCTGGGAACATGAAATCGGTTTGATTCTGGAAACCTGTGGCCTGGGAATATGACTGAGGTTTGATGGTGGTACCCTATGGCCTGGCAACATGACTGAAGTTTGATTCTGGATCCCTGTGGCCTGGGAACATGACTGAGGCGTGATTCTGGAACACTGTGGCCTGGGAACATGACATCTATTTAGATTGTGGAATACTGTGCCCCGGGAACCTGACTGAGCCTTGGTTCTGGAACCCTGTGGACTGGGAACATGACTGAGGTTTTATTCTGGAACCCTGTAGCCTGGGAACATAACTGAGGATTGATTCTGGAACCCTGTGGCCTGGGAACATGACATCGGTGGATTCTGGAACCCTGAGGCCTGGGAACATGACATCTGTTTAGATTGTGGAATACTGTGCCCCGGGAACCTGACTGAGCCTCGGTTCTGGAACCCTGTGGACTGGGAACATGACTGAGGTTTTACTCTGGAACCCTGTAGCCTGGGAACATAACTGAGGATTGATTCTGGAATCTTGTGGCCTGGGAAAATGACAACGGTGGATTCTGGAACCCTGTGGCCTGGGAACATGAGAACGGTTTGATTCTGGAACCCTGTGGCCTGGGAACATGCCTGAGGTTTGATGGTGGAAACCTGTGGCCTGGCAACATGACTGAGGTTTGATTCTGGAAGACTGTGGCTAGGGAACATGATATCGGGTTGATTCTGGCAACCTGTGTCCTGGGAAGAAGACTGAGGTTTGATTCTGGAACCCTGTGCCTTGGGAACATGACTGAGGTTTGTTTCTGGAAACCTGTTCCCTGGGAACATGACTGAGGTTTGATTCTGGACACCTGTGTCCTGGGAACATGACTGAGGTTTGATTGCTGAAACCTGTGGCCTGCGAACATGACTCAGGTTTGATTCTGGAACCATGTGTCCTGGGAATATGACTGAGGTTTGATTCTGGAAACCTTTGGCCTGGGAAAATGACTGAGGTTTCATTGTGGAAACATGTGGCTTGGGATCATGACTGAGGTTTGATGGTGGAACACTATGGCCTGGCAAAATGACTGAGGCTTGATTCTGGAACCCTGTGGCCTGGCAACTTGACTGAGGTGTGATGGCAGAAACCTGTGGACTGGCAACATGACTGAGTTTGATTGTGGCACCCTGTGCACGGGGAACATGACTGAGGCCTGATACTGGAAACCCGTGGCGTGGGAACTTGACATTGGTTTGATTCTGGAGCCCTGTTTACTGGGAACATGACTGAGGTTTGATGGTTGAAACCTGTGGCCTGGCAACATGATTGAGGTTTGATAGTGGAACCCTCAGGCTTGGGAACATGAGTGAGGCTTGATGGTGGAACCCTGTGGCCTGGCAACATGAGTGAGGCTTGATGGTGGAAACCTGTGGCTTGGCAAGATGACTTAGGTTTGATTGTGGAACAGTCTTTCCTGGGAACATGACTGAGGCTTGATGGTGGAACCGTGGCCTAGCAACAGGACAGAGGTTTGATTGTGGAACCCTCTGGCCTGGGAATATGACTGAGGTTTAATTGTGGAACCCTGTGGCCTGGGAACATGACTGGGAGTTTATTTCTGAAACCTGTGTCCAGGGAACATGACTGAGGTTTTATTCTGGAACCATGTGGCCTGGGAATATGACTGAGGTTTGATTCTGGAAACCATTGGCCTGGGAAGATGACTGATGTTAGAGTGTGGAATCCTGTGGCCTGGGAACATGACATCGGTGGATTCTGGAACCCTGTGGCCTGGGAACATGCCTGAGGTTTGATGGTGGAAACCTGTGGCCTGGCAACAGGACTGAGGTTTGATTCTGGAAGACTGTGGCTAGGGAACATGATATCGGGTTGATTCTGGCAACCTGTGTCCTGGGAACAAGACTGAGGTTTGATTCTGGAACCCTGTGCCTTGGGAACATGACTGAGGTTTGTTTCTGGAAGCCTGTTCCCTGGGAACATGACTGAGGCTTGATGGTGGAACCGTGGTCTGGCAACAGAACTGAGGTTTGATTGTGGAACCCTCTGGCCTGGGAATATGACTGAGGTTTAATTGTGGAACCCTGTGGCCTGGGAACATGACTGGGATTTTATTTCTGAAACCTGTGTCCAGGGAACATGACTGAGGTTTTATTCTGGAACCCTGTGTCCTGGGAACACAACTGAGGTTTGATTATGGAACCATGTGGCCTGGGAATATGACTGAGGTTTGATTCTGGAAACCATTGGCCTGGGAAGATGACTGATGTTAGAGTGTGGAATCCTGTGGCCTGGGAACATGACATCGGTGGATTCTGGAACCCTGTGGCCTGGGAACATGCCTGAGGTGTGATGGCAGAAACCTGTGGACTGGCAACATGACTGAGTTTGATTGTGGCACCCTGTGCACGGGGAACATGACTGAGGCCTGATACTGGAACCCCGTGGCGTGGGAACTTGACATTGGTTTGATTCTGGAGCCCTGTTTACTGGGAACATGACTGAGGTTTGTTGGTTGAAACCTGTGGCCTGGCAACATGATTGAGGTTTGATAGTGGAACCCTCAGGCTTGGGAACATGAGTGAGGCTTGATGGTGGAACCCTGTGGCCTGGCAACATGAGTGAGGCTTGATGGTGGAACCCTGTGGCTTGGCAAGATGACTTAGGTTTGATTGTGGAACAGTCTTTCCTGGGAACATGACTGAGGCTTGATGGTGGAACCGTGGCCTAGCAACAGGACAGAGGTTTGATTGTGGAACCCTCTGGCCTGGGAATATGACTGAGGTTTAATTGTGGAACCCTGTGGCCTGGGAACATGACTGGGATTTTATTTCTGAAACCTGTGTCCAGGGAACATGACTGAGGTTTTATTCTGGAACCCTGTGTCCTGGGAACACAACTGAGGTTTGATTCTGGAACCATGTGGCCTGGGAATATGACTGAGGTTTGATTCTGGAAACCATTGGCCTGGGAAGATGACTGATGTTAGAGTGTGGAATCCTGTGGCCTGGGAACATGACATCGGTTTGGATTCCGGTACCCTGTTGCCTGGGAACATGAAATCGGTTTGATTCTGGAAACCTGTGGCCTGGGAATATGACTGAGGTTTGATGGTGGTACCCTATGGCCTGGCAACATGACTGAAGTTTGATTCTGGATCCCTGTGGCCTGGGAACATGACTGAGGCGTGATTCTGGAACACTGTGGCCTGGGAACATGACATCTATTTAGATTGTGGAATACTGTGCCCCGGGAACCTGACTGAGCCTTGGTTCTGGAACCCTGTGGACTGGGAACATGACTGAGGTTTTATTCTGGAACCCTGTAGCCTGGGAACATAACTGAGGATTGATTCTGGAACCCTGTGGCCTGGGAACATGACATCGGTGGATTCTGATACCCTGAGGCCTGGGAACATGACATCTGTTTAGATTGTGGAATACTGTGCCCCGGGAACCTGACTGAGCCTCGGTTCTGGAACCCTGTGGACTGGGAACATGACTGAGGTTTTACTCTGGAACCCTGTAGCCTGGGAACATAACTGAGGATTGATTCTGGAATCTTGTGGCCTGGGAAAATGACAACGGTGGATTCTGGAACCCTGTGGCCTGGGAACATGAGAACGGTTTGATTCTGGAACCCTGTGGCCTGGGAACATGCCTGAGGTTTGATGGTGGAAACCTGTGGCCTGGCAACATGACTGAGGTTTGATTCTGGAAGACTGTGGCTAGGGAACATGATATCGGGTTGATTCTGACAACCTGTGTCCTGGGAACAAGACTGAGGTTTGATTCTGGAACCCTGTGCCTTGGGAACATGACTGAGGTTTGTTTCTGGAAACCTGTTCCCTGGGAACATGACTGAGGTTTGATTCTGGACACCTGTGTCCTGGGAACATGACTGAGGTTTGATTGCTGAAACCTGTGGCCTGCGAACATGACTCAGGTTTGATTCTGGAACCATGTGTCCTGGGAATATGACTGAGGTTTGATTCTGGAAACCTTTGGCCTGGGAAAATGACTGAGGTTTCATTGTGGAAACATGTGGCTTGGGATCATGACTGAGGTTTGATGGTGGAACACTATGGCCTGGCAAAATGACTGAGGCTTGATTCTGGAACCCTGTGGCCTGGCAACTTGACTGAGGTGTGATGGCAGAAACCTGTGGACTGGCAACATGACTGAGTTTGATTGTGGCACCCTGTGCACGGGGAACATGACTGAGGCCTGATACTGGAACCCCGTGGCGTGGGAACTTGACATTGGTTTGATTCTGGAGCCCTGTTTACTGGGAACATGACTGAGGTTTGATGGTTGAAACCTGTGGCCTGGCAACATGATTGAGGTTTGATAGTGGAACCCTCAGGCTTGGGAACATGAGTGAGGCTTGATGGTGGAACCCTGTGGCCTGGCAACATGAGTGAGGCTTGATGGTGGAACCCTGTGGCTTGGCAAGATGACTTAGGTTTGATTGTGGAACAGTCTTTCCTGGGAACATGACTGAGGCTTGATGGTGGAACCGTGGCCTAGCAACAGGACAGAGGTTTGATTGTGGAACCCTCTGGCCTGGGAATATGACTGAGGTTTAATTGTGGAACCCTGTGGCCTGGGAACATGACTGGGAGTTTATTTCTGAAACCTGTGTCCAGGGAACATGACTGAGGTTTTATTCTGGAACCATGTGGCCTGGGAATATGACTGAGGTTTGATTCTGGAAACCATTGGCCTGGGAAGATGACTGATGTTAGAGTGTGGAATCCTGTGGCCTGGGAACATGACATCGGTGGATTCTGGAACCCTGTGGCCTGGGAACATGCCTGAGGTTTGATGGTGGAAACCTGTGGCCTGGCAACAGGACTGAGGTTTGATTCTGGAAGACTGTGGCTAGGGAACATGATATCGGGTTGATTCTGGCAACCTGTGTCCTGGGAACAAGACTGAGGTTTGATTCTGGAACCCTGTGCCTTGGGAACATGACTGAGGTTTGTTTCTGGAAGCCTGTTCCCTGGGAACATGACTGAGGCTTGATGGTGGAACCGTGGTCTGGCAACAGAACTGAGGTTTGATTGTGGAACCCTCTGGCCTGGGAATATGACTGAGGTTTAATTGTGGAACCCTGTGGCCTGGGAACATGACTGGGATTTTATTTCTGAAACCTGTGTCCAGGGAACATGACTGAGGTTTTATTCTGGAACCCTGTGTCCTGGGAACACAACTGAGGTTTGATTATGGAACCTTGTGGCCTGGGAATATGACTGAGGTTTGATTCTGGAAACCATTGGCCTGGGAAGATGACTGATGTTAGAGTGTGGAATCCTGTGGCCTGGGAACATGACATCGGTTTGGATTCCGGTACCCTGTTGCCTGGGAACATGAAATCGGTTTGATTCTGGAAACCTGTGGCCTGGGAATATGACTGAGGTTTGATGGTGGTACCCTATGGCCTGGCAATATGACTGAAGTTTGAATCTGGATCCCTGTGGCCTGGGAACATGACTGAGGCGTGATTCTGGAACACTGTGGCCTGGGAACATGACATCTATTTAGATTGTGGAATACTGTGCCCCGGGAACCTGACTGAGCCTTGGTTCTGGAACCCTGTGGACTGGGAACATGACTGAGGTTTTATTCTGGAACCCTGTAGCCTGGGAACATAACTGAGGATTGATTCTGGAACCCTGTGGCCTGGGAACATGACATCGGTGGATTCTGGAACCCTGAGGCCTGGGAACATGACATCTGTTTAGATTGTGGAATACTGTGCCCCGAGAACCTGACTGAGCCTCGGTTCTGGAACCCTGTGGACTGGGAACATGACTGAGGTTATATTCTGGAACCCTGTAGCCTGGGAACATAACTGAGGATTGATTCTGGAATCTTGTGGCCTGGGAAAATGACAACGGTGGATTCTGGAACCCTGTGGCCTGGGAACATGAGAACGGTTTGATTCTGGAACCCTGTGGCCTGGGAACATGCCTGAGGTTTGATGGTGGAAACCTGTGGCCTGGCAACATGACTGAGGTTTGATTCTGGAAGACTGTGGCTAGGGAACATGATATCGGGTTGATTCTGGAAACCTGTGTCCTGGGAACAAGACTGAGGTTTGATTCTGGAACCCTGTTCCTTGGGAACATGACTGAGGTTTGTTTCTGGAAACCTGTTCCCTGGGAACATGACTGAGGTTTGATTCTGGACACCTGTGTCCTGGGAACATGACTGAGGTTTGATTGCTGAAACCTGTGGCCTGCGAACCTGACTCAGGTTTGATTCTAGAACCATGTGTCCTGGGAATATGACTGAGGTTTGATTCTGGAAACCTTTGGCCTGGGAAAATGACTGAGGTTTCATTGTGGAAACATGTGGCTTGGGATCATGACTGAGGTTTGATGGTGGAACACTATGGCCTGGCAAAATGACTGAGGCTTGATTCTGGAACCCTGTGGCCTGGCAACTTGACTGAGGTGTGATGGCAGAAACCTGTGGACTGGCAACATGACTGAGTTTGATTGTGGCACCCTGTGCACGGGGAACATGACTGAGGCCTGATACTGGAACCCCGTGGCGTGGGAACTTGACATTGGTTTGATTCTGGAGCCCTGTTTACTGGGAACATGACTGAGGTTTGTTGGTTGAAACCTGTGGCCTGGCAACATGATTGAGGTTTGATAGTGGAACCCTCAGGCTTGGGAACATGAGTGAGGCTTGATGGTGGAACCCTGTGGCCTGGCAACATGAGTGAGGCTTGATGGTGGAACCCTGTGGCTTGGCAAGATGACTTAGGTTTGATTGTGGAACAGTCTTTCCTGGGAACATGACTGAGGCTTGATGGTGGAACCGTGGCCTAGCAACAGGACAGAGGTTTGATTGTGGAACCCTCTGGCCTGGGAATATGACTGAGGTTTAATTGTGGAACCCTGTGGCCTGGGAACATGACTGGGAGTTTATTTCTGAAACCTGAGTCCAGGGAACATGACTGAGGTTTTATTCTGGAACCATGTGGCCTGGGAATATGACTGAGGTTTGATTCTGGAAACCATTGGCCTGGGAAGATGACTGATGTTAGAGTGTGGAATCCTGTGGCCTGGGAACATGACATCGGTGGATTCTGGAACCCTGTGGCCTGGGAACATGCCTGAGGTTTGATGGTGGAAACCTGTGGCCTGGCAACAGGACTGAGGTTTGATTCTGGAAGACTGTGGCTAGGGAACATGATATCGGGTTGATTCTGGCAACCTGTGTCCTGGGAACAAGACTGAGGTTTGATTCCGGAACCCTGTGCCTTGGGAACATGACTGAGGTTTGTTTCTGGAAGCCTGTTCCCTGGGAACATGACTGAGGCTTGATGGTGGAACCGTGGTCTGGCAACAGAACTGAGGTTTGATTGTGGAACCCTCTGGCCTGGGAATATGACTGAGGTTTAATTGTGGAACCCTGTGGCCTGGGAACATGACTGGGATTTTATTTCTGAAACCTGTGTCCAGGGAACATGACTGAGGTTTTATTCTGGAACCCTGTGTCCTGGGAACACAACTGAGGTTTGATTCTGGAACCATGTGGCCTGGGAATATGACTGAGGTTTGATTCTGGAAACCATTGGCCTGGGAAGATGACTGATGTTAGAGTGTGGAATCCTGTGGCCTGGGAACATGACATCGGTTTGGATTCCGGTACCCTGTTGCCTGGGAACATGAAATCGGTTTGATTCTGGAAACCTGTGGCCTGGGAATATGACTGAGGTTTGATGGTGGTACCCTATGGCCTGGCAACATGACTGAAGTTTGATTCTGGATCCCTGTGGTTAGGGAACATGACTGAGGCGTGATTCTGGAACACTGTGGCCTGGGAACATGACATCTATTTAGATTGTGGAATACTGTGCCCCGGGAACCTGACTGAGCCTTGGTTCTGGAACCCTGTGGACTGGGAACATGACTGAGGTTTTATTCTGGAACCCTGTAGCCTGGGAACATAACTGAGGATTGATTCTGGAACCCTGTGGCCTGGGAACATGACATCGGTGGATTCTGATACCCTGAGGCCTGGGAACATGACATCTGTTTAGATTGTGGAATACTGTGCCCCGGGAACCTGACTGAGCCTCGGTTCTGGAACCCTGTGGACTGGGAACATGACTGAGGTTTTACTCTGGAACCCTGTAGCCTGGGAACATAACTGAGGATTGATTCTGGAATATTGTGGCCTGGGAAAATGACAACGGTGGATTCTGGAACCCTGTGGCCTGGGAACATGAGAACGGTTTGATTCTGGAACCCTGTGGCCTGGGAACATGCCTGAGGTTTGATGGTGGAAACCTGTGGCCTGGCAACATGACTGAGGTTTGATTCTGGAAGACTGTGGCTAGGGAACATGATATCGGGTTGATTCTGGCTACCTGTGTCCTGGGAACAAGACTGAGGTTTGATTCTGGAACCCTGTGCCTTGGGAACATGACTGAGGTTTGTTTCTGGAAACCTGTTCCCTGGGAACATGACTGAGGTTTGATTCTGGACACCTGTGTCCTGGGAACATGACTGAGGTTTGATTGCTGAAACCTGTGGCCTGCGAACATGACTCAGGTTTGATTCTGGAACCATGTGTCCTGGGAATATGACTGAGGTTTGATTCTGGAAACCTTTGGCCTGGGAAAATGACTGAGGTTTCATTGTGGAAACATGTGGCTTGGGATCATGACTGAGGTTTGATGGTGGAACACTATGGCCTGGCAAAATGACTGAGGCTTGATTCTGGAACCCTGTGCCCTGGCAACTTGACTGAGGTGTGATGGCAGAAACCTGTGGACTGGCAACATGACTGAGTTTGATTGTGGCACCCTGTGCACGGGGAACATGACTGAGGCCTGATACTGGAACCCCGTGGCGTGGGAACTTGACATTGGTTTGATTCTGGAGCCCTGTTTACTGGGAACATGACTGAGGTTTGATGGTTGAAACCTGTGGCCTGGCAACATGATTGAGGTTTGATAGTGGAACCCTCAGGCTTGGGAACATGAGTGAGGCTTGATGGTGGAACCCTGTGGCCTGGCAACATGAGTGAGGCTTGATGGTGGAACCCTGTGGCTTGGCAAGATGACTTAGGTTTGATTGTGGAACAGTCTTTCCTGGGAACATGACTGAGGCTTGATGGTGGAACCGTGGCCTAGCAACAGGACAGAGGTTTGATTGTGGAACCCTCTGGCCTGGGAATATGACTGAGGTTTAATTGTGGAACCCTGTGGCCTGGGAACATGACTGGGAGTTTATTTCTGAAACCTGTGTCCAGGGAACATGACTGAGGTTTTATTCTGGAACCATGTGGCCTGGGAATATGACTGAGGTTTGATTCTGGAAACCATTGGCCTGGGAAGATGACTGATGTTAGAGTGTGGAATCCTGTGGCCTGGGAACATGACATCGGTGGATTCTGGAACCCTGTGGCCTGGGAATATGCCTGAGATTTGATGGAGAAAACCTGTGGCCTGGCAACAGGACTGAGGTTTGATTCTGGAAGACTGAGGCTAGGGAACATGATATCGGGTTGATTCTGGCAACCTGTGTCCTGGGAACAAGACTGAGGTTTGATTCTGGAACCCTGTGCCTTGGGAACATGACTGAGGTTTGTTTCTGGAAGCCTGTTCCCTGGGAACATGACTGAGGCTTGATGGTGGAACCGTGGTCTGGCAACAGAACTGAGGTTTGATTGTGGAACCCTCTGGCCTGGGAATATGACTGAGGTTTAATTGTGGAACCCTGTGGCCTGGGAACATGACTGGGATTTTATTTCTGAAACCTGTGTCCAGGGAACATGACTGAGGTTTTATTCTGGAACCCTGTGTCCTGGGAACACAACTGAGGTTTGATTCTGGAACCATGTGGCCTGGGAATATGACTGAGGTTTGATTCTGGAAACCATTGGCCTGGGAAGATGACTGATGTTAGAGTGTGGAATCCTGTGGCCTGGGAACATGACATCGGTTTGGATTCCGGTACCCTGTTGCCTGGGAACATGAAATCGGTTTGATTCTGGAAACCTGTGGCCTGGGAATATGACTGAGGTTTGATGGTGGTACCCTATGGCCTGGCAACATGACTGAAGTTTGATTCTGGATCCCTGTGGCCTGGGAACATGACTGAGGCGTGATTCTGGAACACTGTGGCCTGGGAACATGACATCTATTTAGATTGTGGAATACTGTGCCCCGGGAACCTGACTGAGCCTTGGTTCTGGAACCCTGTGGACTGGGAACATGACTGAGGTTTTATTCTGGAACCCTGTAGCCTGGGAACATAACTGAGGATTGATTCTGGAACCCTGTGGCCTGGGAACATGACATCGGTGGATTCTGGAACCCTGAGGCCTGGGAACATGACATCTGTTTAGATTGTGGAATACTGTGCCCCGGGAACCTGACTGAGCCTCGGTTCTGGAACCCTGTGGACTGGGAACATGACTGAGGTTTTATTCTGGAACCCTGTAGCCTGGGAACATAGCTGAGGATTGATTCTGGAATCTTGTGGCCTGGGAAAATGACAACGGTGGATTCTGGAACCCTGAGGCCTGGGAACATGAGAACGGTTTGATTCTGGAACCCTGTGGCCTGGGAACATGCCTGAGGTTTGATGGTGGAAACCTGTGGCCTGGCAACATGACTGAGGTTTGATTCTGGAAGACTGTGGCTAGGGAACATGATATCGGGTTGATTCTGGCAACCTGTGTCCTGGGAACAAGACTGAGGTTTGATTCTGGAACCCTGTGCCTTGGGAACATGACTGAGGTTTGTTTCTGGAAACCTGTTCCCTGGGAACATGACTGAGGTTTGATTCTGGACACCTGTGTCCTGGGAACATGACTGAGGTTTGATTGCTGAAACCTGTGGCCTGCGAACATGACTCAGGTTTGATTCTGGAACCATGTGTCCTGGGAATATGACTGAGGTTTGATTCTGGAAACCTTTGGCCTGGGAAAATGACTGAGGTTTCATTGTGGAAACATGTGGCTTGGGATCATGACTGAGGTTTGATGGTGGAACACTATGGCCTGGCAAAATGACTGAGGCTTGATTCTGGAACCCTGTGGCCTGGCAACTTGACTGAGGTGTGATGGCAGAAACCTGTGGACTGGCAACATGACTGAGTTTGATTGTGGCACCCTGTGCACGGGGAACATGACTGAGGCCTGATACTGGAACCCCGTGGCGTGGGAACTTGACATTGGTTTGATTCTGGAGCCCTGTTTACTGGGAACATGACTGAGGTTTGATGGTTGAAACCTGTGGCCTGGCAACATGATTGAGGTTTGATAGTGGAACCCTCAGGCTTGGGAACATGAGTGAGGCTTGATGGTGGAACCCTGTGGCCTGGCAACATGAGTGAGGCTTGATGGTGGAACCCTGTGGCTTGGCAAGATGACTTAGGTTTGATTGTGGAACAGTCTTTCCTGGGAACATGACTGAGGCTTGATGGTGGAACCGTGGCCTAGCAACAGGACAGAGGTTTGATTGTGGAACCCTCTGGCCTGGGAATATGACTGAGGTTTAATTGTGGAACCCTGTGGCCTGGGAACATGACTGGGAGTTTATTTCTGAAACCTGTGTCCAGGGAACATGACTGAGGTTTTATTCTGGAACCATGTGGCCTGGGAATATGACTGAGGTTTGATTCTGGAAACCATTGGCCTGGGAAGATGACTGATGTTAGAGTGTGGAATCCTGTGGCCTGGGAACATGACATCGGTGGATTCTGGAACCCTGTGGCCTGGGAATATGCCTGAGATTTGATGGTGAAAACCTGTGGCCTGGCAACAGGACTGAGGTTTGATTCTGGAAGACTGAGGCTAGGGAACATGATATCGGGTTGATTCTGGCAACCTGTGTCCTGGGAACAAACTGAGGTTTGATTCTGGAACCCTGTGCCTTGGGAACATGACTGAGGTTTGTTTCTGGAAGCCTGTTCCCTGGGAACATGACTGAGGCTTGATGGTGGAACCGTGGTCTGGCAACAGAACTGAGGTTTGATTGTGGAACCCTCTGGCCTGGGAATATGACTGAGGTTTAATTGTGGAACCCTGTGGCCTGGGAACATGACTGGGATTTTATTTCTGAAACCTGTGTCCAGGGAACATGACTGAGGTTTTATTCTGGAACCCTGTGTCCTGGGAACACAACTGAGGTTTGATTCTGGAACCATGTGGCCTGGGAATATGACTGAGGTTTGATTCTGGAAACCATTGGCCTGGGAAGATGACTGATGTTAGAGTGTGGAATCCTGTGGCCTGGGAACATGACATCGGTTTGGATTTCGGTACCCTGTTGCCTGGGAACATGAAATCGGTTTGATTCTGGAAACCTGTGGCCTGGGAATATGACTGAGGTTTGATGGTGGTACCCTATGGCCTGGCAACATGACTGAAGTTTGATTCTGGATCCCTGTGGCCTGGGAACATGACTGAGGCGTGATTCTGAAACACTGTGGCCTGGGAACATGACATCTATTTAGATTGTGGAATACTGTGCCCCGGGAACCTGACTGAGCCTTGGTTCTGGAACCCTGTGGACTGGGAACATGACTGAGGTTTTATTCTGGAAACCTGTAGCCTGGGAACATAACTGAGGATTGATTCTGGAACCCTGTGGCCTGGGAACATGACATCGGTGGATTCTGGAACCCTGAGGCCTGGGAACATGACATCTGTTTAGATTGTGGAATACTGTGCCCCGGGAACCTGACTGAGCCTCGGTTCTGGAACCCTGTGGACTGGGAACATGACTGAGGTTTTACTCTGGAACCCTGTAGCCTGGGAACATAACTGAGCATTGATTCTGGAATCTTGTGGACTGGGAAAATGACAACGGTGGATTCTGGAACCCTGTGGCCTGGGAACATGCCTGAGGTTTGATGGTGGAAACCTGTGGCCTGGCAACATGACTGAGGTTTGATTCTGGAAGACTGTGGCTAGGGAACATGATATCGGGTTGATTCTGGAAACCTGTGTCCTGGGAACAAGACTGAGGTTTGATTCTGGAACCCTGTTCCTTGGGAACATGACTGAGGTTTGTTTCTGGAAACCTGTTCCCTGGGAACATGACTGAGGTTTGATTCTGGACACCTGTGTCCTGGGAACATGACTGAGGTTTGATTGCTGAAACCTGTGGCCTGCGAACCTGACTCAGGTTTGATTCTGGAACCATGTGTCCTGGGAATATGACTGAGGTTTGATTCTGGAAACCTTTGGCCTGGGAAAATGACTGAGGTTTCATTGTGGAAACATGTGGCTTGGGATCATGACTGAGGTTTGATGGTGGAACACTATGGCCTGGCAAAATGACTGAGGCTTGATTCTGGAACCCTGTGGCCTGGCAAATTGACTGAGGTGTGATGGCAGAAACCTGTGGACTGGCAACATGACTGAGTTTGATTGTGGCACCCTGTGCACGGGGAACATGACTGAGGCCTGATACTGGAACCCCGTGGTGTGGGAACTTGACATTGGTTTGATTCTGGAGCCCTGTTTACTGGGAACATGACTGAGGTTTGTTGGTTGAAACCTGTGGCCTGGCAACATGATTGAGGTTTGATAGTGGAACCCTCAGGCTTGGGAACATGAGTGAGGCTTGATGGTGGAACCCTGTGGCCTGGCAACATGAGTGAGGCTTGATGGTGGAACCCTGTGGCTTGGCAAGATGACTTAGGTTTGATTGTGGAACAGTCTTTCCGGGGAACATGACTGAGGCTTGATGGTGGAACCGTGGCCTAGCAACAGGACAGAGGTTTGATTGTGGAACCCTCTGGCCTGGGAATATGACTGAGGTTTAATTGTGGAACCCTGTGGCCTGGGAACATGACTGGGAGTTTATTTCTGAAACCTGTGTCCAGGGAACATGACTGAGGTTTTATTCTGGAACCATGTGGCCTGGGAATATGACTGAGGTTTGATTCTGGAAACCATTGGCCTGGGAAGATGACTGATGTTAGAGTGTGGAATCCTGTGGCCTGGGAACATGACATCGGTGGATTCTGGAACCCTGTGGCCTGGGAACATGCCTGAGGTTTGATGGTGGAAACCTGTGGCCTGGCAACAGGACTGAGGTTTGATTCTGGAAGACTGTGGCTAGGGAACATGATATCGGGTTGATTCTGGCAACCTGTGTCCTGGGAACAAGACTGAGGTTTGATTCCGGAACCCTGTGCCTTGGGAACATGACTGAGGTTTGTTTCTGGAAGCCTGTTCCCTGGGAACATGACTGAGGCTTGATGGTGGAACCGTGGTCTGGCAACAGAACTGAGGTTTGATTGTGGAACCCTCTGGCCTGGGAATATGACTGAGGTTTAATTGTGGAACCCTGTGGCCTGGGAACATGACTGGGATTTTATTTCTGAAACCTGTGTCCAGGGAACATGACTGAGGTTTTATTCTGGAACCCTGTGTCCTGGGAACACAACTGAGGTTTGATTCTGGAACCATGTGGCCTGGGAATATGACTGAGGTTTGATTCTGGAAACCATTGGCCTGGGAAGATGACTGATGTTAGAGTGTGGAATCCTGTGGCCTGGGAACATGACATCGGTTTGGATTCCGGTACCCTGTTGCCTGGGAACATGAAATCGGTTTGATTCTGGAAACCTGTGGCCTGGGAATATGACTGAGGTTTGATGGTGGTACCCTATGGCCTGGCAACATGACTGAAGTTTGATTCTGGATCCCTGTGGTTAGGGAACATGACTGAGGCGTGATTCTGGAACACTGTGGCCTGGGAACATGACATCTATTTAGATTGTGGAATACTGTGCCCCGGGAACCTGACTGAGCCTTGGTTCTGGAACCCTGTGGACTGGGAACATGACTGAGGTTTTATTCTGGAACCCTGTAGCCTGGGAACATAACTGAGGATTGATTCTGGAACCCTGTGGCCTGGGAACATGACATCGGTGGATTCTGATACCCTGAGGCCTGGGAACATGACATCTGTTTAGATTGTGGAATACTGTGCCCCGGGAACCTGACTGAGCCTCGGTTCTGGAACCCTGTGGACTGGGAACATGACTGAGGTTTTACTCTGGAACCCTGTAGCCTGGGAACATAACTGAGGATTGATTCTGGAATATTGTGGCCTGGGAAAATGACAACGGTGGATTCTGGAACCCTGTGGCCTGGGAACATGAGAACGGTTTGATTCTGGAACCCTGTGGCCTGGGAACATGCCTGAGGTTTGATGGTGGAAACCTGTGGCCTGGCAACATGACTGAGGTTTGATTCTGGAAGACTGTTGCTAGGGAACATGATATCGGGTTGATTCTGGCTACCTGTGTCCTGGGAACAAGACTGAGGTTTGATTCTGGAACCCTGTGCCTTGGGAACATGACTGAGGTTTGTTTCTGGAAACCTGTTCCCTGGGAACATGACTGAGGTTTGATTCTGGACACCTGTGTCCTGGGAACATGACTGAGGTTTGATTGCTGAAACCTGTGGCCTGCGAACATGACTCAGGTTTGATTCTGGAACCATGTGTCCTGGGAATATGACTGAGGTTTGATTCTGGAAACCTTTGGCCTGGGAAAATGACTGAGGTTTCATTGTGGAAACATGTGGCTTGGGATCATGACTGAGGTTTGATGGTGGAACACTATGGCCTGGCAAAATGACTGAGGCTTGATTCTGGAACCCTGTGCCCTGGCAACTTGACTGAGGTGTGATGGCAGAAACCTGTGGACTGGCAACATGACTGAGTTTGATTGTGGCACCCTGTGCACGGGGAACATGACTGAGGCCTGATACTGGAACCCCGTGGCGTGGGAACTTGACATTGGTTTGATTCTGGAGCCCTGTTTACTGGGAACATGACTGAGGTTTGATGGTTGAAACCTGTGGCCTGGCAACATGATTGAGGTTTGATAGTGGAACCCTCAGGCTTGGGAACATGAGTGAGGCTTGATGGTGGAACCCTGTGGCCTGGCAACATGAGTGAGGCTTGATGGTGGAACCCTGTGGCTTGGCAAGATGACTTAGGTTTGATTGTGGAACAGTCTTTCCTGGGAACATGACTGAGGCTTGATGGTGGAACCGTGGCCTAGCAACAGGACAGAGGTTTGATTGTGGAACCCTCTGGCCTGGGAATATGACTGAGGTTTAATTGTGGAACCCTGTGGCCTGGGAACATGACTGGGAGTTTATTTCTGAAACCTGTGTCCAGGGAACATGACTGAGGTTTTATTCTGGAACCATGTGGCCTGGGAATATGACTGAGGTTTGATTCTGGAAACCATTGGCCTGGGAAGATGACTGATGTTAGAGTGTGGAATCCTGTGGCCTGGGAACATGACATCGGTGGATTCTGGAACCCTGTGGCCTGGGAATATGCCTGAGATTTGATGGAGAAAACCTGTGGCCTGGCAACAGGACTGAGGTTTGATTCTGGAAGACTGAGGCTAGGGAACATGATATCGGGTTGATTCTGGCAACCTGTGTCCTGGGAACAAGACTGAGGTTTGATTCTGGAACCCTGTGCCTTGGGAACATGACTGAGGTTTGTTTCTGGAAGCCTGTTCCCTGGGAACATGACTGAGGCTTGATGGTGGAACCGTGGTCTGGCAACAGAACTGAGGTTTGATTGTGGAACCCTCTGGCCTGGGAATATGACTGAGGTTTAATTGTGGAACCCTGTGGCCTGGGAACATGACTGGGATTTTATTTCTGAAACCTGTGTCCAGGGAACATGACTGAGGTTTTATTCTGGAACCCTGTGTCCTGGGAACACAACTGAGGTTTGATTCTGGAACCATGTGGCCTGGGAATATGACTGAGGTTTGATTCTGGAAACCATTGGCCTGGGAAGATGACTGATGTTAGAGTGTGGAATCCTGTGGCCTGGGAACATGACATCGGTTTGGATTCCGGTACCCTGTTGCCTGGGAACATGAAATCGGTTTGATTCTGGAAACCTGTGGCCTGGGAATATGACTGAGGTTTGATGGTGGTACCCTATGGCCTGGCAACATGACTGAAGTTTGATTCTGGATCCCTGTGGCCTGGGAACATGACTGAGGCGTGATTCTGGAACACTGTGGCCTGGGAACATGACATCTATTTAGATTGTGGAATACTGTGCCCCGGGAACCTGACTGAGCCTTGGTTCTGGAACCCTGTGGACTGGGAACATGACTGAGGTTTTATTCTGGAACCCTGTAGCCTGGGAACATAACTGAGGATTGATTCTGGAACCCTGTGGCCTGGGAACATGACATCGGTGGATTCTGGAACCCTGAGGCCTGGGAACATGACATCTGTTTAGATTGTGGAATACTGTGCCCCGGGAACCTGACTGAGCCTCGGTTCTGGAACCCTGTGGACTGGGAACATGACTGAGGTTTTATTCTGGAACCCTGTAGCCTGGGAACATAGCTGAGGATTGATTCTGGAATCTTGTGGCCTGGGAAAATGACAACGGTGGATTCTGGAACCCTGAGGCCTGGGAACATGAGAACGGTTTGATTCTGGAACCCTGTGGCCTGGGAACATGCCTGAGGTTTGATGGTGGAAACCTGTGGCCTGGCAACATGACTGAGGTTTGATTCTGGAAGACTGTGGCTAGGGAACATGATATCGGGTTGATTCTGGCAACCTGTGTCCTGGGAACAAGACTGAGGTTTGATTCTGGAACCCTGTGCCTTGGGAACATGACTGAGGTTTGTTTCTGGAAACCTGTTCCCTGGGAACATGACTGAGGTTTGATTCTGGACACCTGTGTCCTGGGAACATGACTGAGGTTTGATTGCTGAAACCTGTGGCCTGCGAACATGACTCAGGTTTGATTCTGGAACCATGTGTCCTGGGAATATGACTGAGGTTTGATTCTGGAAACCTTTGGCCTGGGAAAATGACTGAGGTTTCATTGTGGAAACATGTGGCTTGGGATCATGACTGAGGTTTGATGGTGGAACACTATGGCCTGGCAAAATGACTGAGGCTTGATTCTGGAACCCTGTGGCCTGGCAACTTGACTGAGGTGTGATGGCAGAAACCTGTGGACTGGCAACATGACTGAGTTTGATTGTGGCACCCTGTGCACGGGGAACATGACTGAGGCCTGATACTGGAACCCCGTGGCGTGGGAACTTGACATTGGTTTGATTCTGGAGCCCTGTTTACTGGGAACATGACTGAGGTTTGATGGTTGAAACCTGTGGCCTGGCAACATGATTGAGGTTTGATAGTGGAACCCTCAGGCTTGGGAACATGAGTGAGGCTTGATGGTGGAACCCTGTGGCCTGGCAACATGAGTGAGGCTTGATGGTGGAACCCTGTGGCTTGGCAAGATGACTTAGGTTTGATTGTGGAACAGTCTTTCCTGGGAACATGACTGAGGCTTGATGGTGGAACCGTGGCCTAGCAACAGGACAGAGGTTTGATTGTGGAACCCTCTGGCCTGGGAATATGACTGAGGTTTAATTGTGGAACCCTGTGGCCTGGGAACATGACTGGGAGTTTATTTCTGAAACCTGTGTCCAGGGAACATGACTGAGGTTTTATTCTGGAACCATGTGGCCTGGGAATATGACTGAGGTTTGATTCTGGAAACCATTGGCCTGGGAAGATGACTGATGTTAGAGTGTGGAATCCTGTGGCCTGGGAACATGACATCGGTGGATTCTGGAACCCTGTGGCCTGGGAATATGCCTGAGATTTGATGGTGAAAACCTGTGGCCTGGCAACAGGACTGAGGTTTGATTCTGGAAGACTGAGGCTAGGGAACATGATATCGGGTTGATTCTGGCAACCTGTGTCCTGGGAACAAACTGAGGTTTGATTCTGGAACCCTGTGCCTTGGGAACATGACTGAGGTTTGTTTCTGGAAGCCTGTTCCCTGGGAACATGACTGAGGCTTGATGGTGGAACCGTGGTCTGGCAACAGAACTGAGGTTTGATTGTGGAACCCTCTGGCCTGGGAATATGACTGAGGTTTAATTGTGGAACCCTGTGGCCTGGGAACATGACTGGGATTTTATTTCTGAAACCTGTGTCCAGGGAACATGACTGAGGTTTTATTCTGGAACCCTGTGTCCTGGGAACACAACTGAGGTTTGATTCTGGAACCATGTGGCCTGGGAATATGACTGAGGTTTGATTCTGGAAACCATTGGCCTGGGAAGATGACTGATGTTAGAGTGTGGAATCCTGTGGCCTGGGAACATGACATCGGTTTGGATTTCGGTACCCTGTTGCCTGGGAACATGAAATCGGTTTGATTCTGGAAACCTGTGGCCTGGGAATATGACTGAGGTTTGATGGTGGTACCCTATGGCCTGGCAACATGACTGAAGTTTGATTCTGGATCCCTGTGGCCTGGGAACATGACTGAGGCGTGATTCTGAAACACTGTGGCCTGGGAACATGACATCTATTTAGATTGTGGAATACTGTGCCCCGGGAACCTGACTGAGCCTTGGTTCTGGAACCCTGTGGACTGGGAACATGACTGAGGTTTTATTCTGGAAACCTGTAGCCTGGGAACATAACTGAGGATTGATTCTGGAACCCTGTGGCCTGGGAACATGACATCGGTGGATTCTGGAACCCTGAGGCCTGGGAACATGACATCTGTTTAGATTGTGGAATACTGTGCCCCGGGAACCTGACTGAGCCTCGGTTCTGGAACCCTGTGGACTGGGAACATGACTGAGGTTTTACTCTGGAACCCTGTAGCCTGGGAACATAACTGAGGATTGATTCTGGAATCTTGTGGACTGGGAAAATGACAACGGTGGATTCTGGAACCCTGTGGCCTGGGAACATGCCTGAGGTTTGATGGTGGAAACCTGTGGCCTGGCAACATGACTGAGGTTTGATTCTGGAAGACTGTGGCTAGGGAACATGATATCGGGTTGATTCTGGAAACCTGTGTCCTGGGAACAAGACTGAGGTTTGATTCTGGAACCCTGTTCCTTGGGAACATGACTGAGGTTTGTTTCTGGAAACCTGTTCCCTGGGAACATGACTGAGGTTTGATTCTGGACACCTGTGTCCTGGGAACATGACTGAGGTTTGATTGCTGAAACCTGTGGCCTGCGAACCTGACTCAGGTTTGATTCTGGAACCATGTGTCCTGGGAATATGACTGAGGTTTGATTCTGGAAACCTTTGGCCTGGGAAAATGACTGAGGTTTCATTGTGGAAACATGTGGCTTGGGATCATGACTGAGGTTTGATGGTGGAACACTATGGCCTGGCAAAATGACTGAGGCTTGATTCTGGAACCCTGTGGCCTGGCAAATTGACTGAGGTGTGATGGCAGAAACCTGTGGACTGGCAACATGACTGAGTTTGATTGTGGCACCCTGTGCACGGGGAACATGACTGAGGCCTGATACTGGAACCCCGTGGTGTGGGAACTTGACATTGGTTTGATTCTGGAGCCCTGTTTACTGGGAACATGACTGAGGTTTGTTGGTTGAAACCTGTGGCCTGGCAACATGATTGAGGTTTGATAGTGGAACCCTCAGGCTTGGGAACATGAGTGAGGCTTGATGGTGGAACCCTGTGGCCTGGCAACATGAGTGAGGCTTGATGGTGGAACCCTGTGGCTTGGCAAGATGACTTAGGTTTGATTGTGGAACAGTCTTTCCGGGGAACATGACTGAGGCTTGATGGTGGAACCGTGGCCTAGCAACAGGACAGAGGTTTGATTGTGGAACCCTCTGGCCTGGGAATATGACTGAGGTTTAATTGTGGAACCCTGTGGCCTGGGAACATGACTGGGAGTTTATTTCTGAAACCTGTGTCCAGGGAACATGACTGAGGTTTTATTCTGGAACCATGTGGCCTGGGAATATGACTGAGGTTTGATTCTGGAAACCATTGGCCTGGGAAGATGACTGATGTTAGAGTGTGGAATCCTGTGGCCTGGGAACATGACATCGGTGGATTCTGGAACCCTGTGGCCTGGGAGCATGCCTGAGGTTTGATGGTGGAAACCTGTGGCCTGGCAACAGGACTGAGGTTTGATTCTGGAAGACTGTGGCTAGGGAACATGATATCGGGTTGATTCTGGCAACCTGTGTCCTGGGAACAAGACTGAGGTTTGATTCCGGAACCCTGTGCCTTGGGAACATGACTGAGGTTTGTTTCTGGAAGCCTGTTCCCTGGGAACATGACTGAGGCTTGATGGTGGAACCGTGGTCTGGCAACAGAACTGAGGTTTGATTGTGGAACCCTCTGGCCTGGGAATATGACTGAGGTTTAATTGTGGAACCCTGTGGCCTGGGAACATGACTGGGATTTTATTTCTGAAACCTGTGTCCAGGGAACATGACTGAGGTTTTATTCTGGAACCCTGTGTCCTGGGAACACAACTGAGGTTTGATTCTGGAACCATGTGGCCTGGGAATATGACTGAGGTTTGATTCTGGAAACCATTGGCCTGGGAAGATGACTGATGTTAGAGTGTGGAATCCTGTGGCCTGGGAACATGACATCGGTTTGGATTCCGGTACCCTGTTGCCTGGGAACATGAAATCGGTTTGATTCTGGAAACCTGTGGCCTGGGAATATGACTGAGGTTTGATGGTGGTACCCTATGGCCTGGCAACATGACTGAAGTTTGATTCTGGATCCCTGTGGTTAGGGAACATGACTGAGGCGTGATTCTGAAACACTGTGGCCTGGGAACATGACATCTATTTAGATTGTGGAATACTGTGCCCCGGGAACCTGACTGAGCCTTGGTTCTGGAACCCTGTGGACTGGGAACATGACTGAGGTTTTATTCTGGAACCCTGTAGCCTGGGAACATAACTGAGGATTGATTCTGGAACCCTGTGGCCTGGGAACATGACATCGGTGGATTCTGATACCCTGAGGCCTGGGAACATGACATCTGTTTAGATTGTGGAATACTGTGCCCCGGGAACCTGACTGAGCCTCGGTTCTGGAACCCTGTGGACTGGGAACATGACTGAGGTTTTACTCTGGAACCCTGTAGCCTGGGAACATAACTGAGGATTGATTCTGGAATCTTGTGGCCTGGGAAAATGACAACGGTGGATTCTGGAACCCTGTGGCCTGGGAACATGAGAACGGTTTGATTCTGGAACCCTGTGGCCTGGGAACATGCCTGAGGTTTGATGGTGGAAACCTGTGGCCTGGCAACATGACTGAGGTTTGATTCTGGAAGACTGTGGCTAGGGAACATGATATCGGGTTGATTCTGGCTACCTGTGTCCTGGGAACAAGACTGAGGTTTGATTCTGGAACCCTGTGCCTTGGGAACATGACTGAGGTTTGTTTCTGGAAACCTGTTCCCTGGGAACATGACTGAGGTTTGATTCTGGACACCTGTGTCCTGGGAACATGACTGAGGTTTGATTGCTGAAACCTGTGGCCTGCGAACATGACTCAGGTTTGATTCTGGAACCATGTGTCCTGGGAATATGACTGAGGTTTGATTCTGGAAACCTTTGGCCTGGGAAAATGACTGAGGTTTCATTGTGGAAACATGTGGCTTGGGATCATGACTGAGGTTTGATGGTGGAACACTATGGCCTGGCAAAATGACTGAGGCTTGATTCTGGAACCCTGTGGCCTGGCAACTTGACTGAGGTGTGATGGCAGAAACCTGTGGACTGGCAACATGACTGAGTTTGATTGTGGCACCCTGTGCACGGGGAACATGACTGAGGCCTGATACTGGAACCCCGTGGCGTGGGAACTTGACATTGGTTTGATTCTGGAGACCTGTTTACTGGGAACATGACTGAGGTTTGATGGTTGAAACCTGTGGCCTGGCAACATGATTGAGGTTTGATAGTGGAACCCTCAGGCTTGGGAACATGAGTGAGGCTTGATGGTGGAACCCTGTGGCCTGGCAACATGAGTGAGGCTTGATGGTGGAACCCTGTGGCTTGGCAAGATGACTTAGGTTTGATTGTGGAACAGTCTTTCCTGGGAACATGACTGAGGCTTGATGGTGGAACCGTGGCCTAGCAACAGGACAGAGGTTTGATTGTGGAACCCTCTGGCCTGGGAATATGACTGAGGTTTAATTGTGGAACCCTGTGGCCTGGGAACATGACTGGGAGTTTATTTCTGAAACCTGTGTCCAGGGAACATGACTGAGGTTTTATTCTGGAACCATGTGGCCTGGGAATATGACTGAGGTTTGATTCTGGAAACCATTGGCCTGGGAATATGACTGATGTTAGAGTGTGGAATCCTGTGGCCTGGGAACATGACATCGGTGGATTCTGGAACCCTGTGGCCTGGGAACATGCCTGAGGTTTGATGGTGGAAACCTGTGGCCTGGCAACAGGACTGAGGTTTGATTCTGGAAGACTGTGGCTAGGGAACATGATATCGGGTTGATTCTGGCAACCTGTGTCCTGGGAACAAGACTGAGGTTTGATTCCGGAACCCTGTGCCTTGGGAACATGACTGAGGTTTGTTTCTGGAAGCCTGTTCCCTGGGAACATGACTGAGGCTTGATGGTGGAACCGTGGTCTGGCAACAGAACTGAGGTTTGATTGTGGAACCCTCTGGCCTGGGAATATGACTGAGGTTTAATTGTGGAACCCTGTGGCCTGGGAACATGACTGGGATTTTATTTCTGAAACCTGTGTCCAGGGAACATGACTGAGGTTTTATTCTGGAACCCTGTGTCCTGGGAACACAACTGAGGTTTGATTCTGGAACCATGTGGCCTGGGAATATGACTGAGGTTTGATTCTGGAAACCATTGGCCTGGGAAGATGACTGATGTTAGAGTGTGGAATCCTGTGGCCTGGGAACATGACATCGGTTTGGATTCCGGTACCCTGTTGCCTGGGAACATGAAATCGGTTTGATTCTGGAAACCTGTGGCCTGGGAATATGACTGAGGTTTGATGGTGGTACCCTATGGCCTGGCAACATGACTGAAGTTTGATTCTGGATCCCTGTGGTTAGGGAACATGACTGAGGCGTGATTCTGAAACACTGTGGCCTGGGAACATGACATCTATTTAGATTGTGGAATACTGTGCCCCGGGAACCTGACTGAGCCTTGGTTCTGGAACCCTGTGGACTGGGAACATGACTGAGGTTTTATTCTGGAACCCTGTAGCCTGGGAACATAACTGAGGATTGATTCTGGAACCCTGTGGCCTGGGAACATGACATCGGTGGATTCTGATACCCTGAGGCCTGGGAACATGACATCTGTTTAGATTGTGGAATACTGTGCCCCGGGAACCTGACTGAGCCTCGGTTCTGGAACCCTGTGGACTGGGAACATGACTGAGGTTTTACTCTGGAACCCTGTAGCCTGGGAACATAACTGAGGATTGATTCTGGAATCTTGTGGCCTGGGAAAATGACAACGGTGGATTCTGGAACCCTGTGGCCTGGGAACATGAGAACGGTTTGATTCTGGAACCCTGTGGCCTGGGAACATGCCTGAGGTTTGATGGTGGAAACCTGTGGCCTGGCAACATGACTGAGGTTTGATTCTGGAAGACTGTGGCTAGGGAACATGATATCGGGTTGATTCTGGCTACCTGTGTCCTGGGAACAAGACTGAGGTTTGATTCTGGAACCCTGTGCCTTGGGAACATGACTGAGGTTTGTTTCTGGAAACCTGTTCCCTGGGAACATGACTGAGGTTTGATTCTGGACACCTGTGTCCTGGGAACATGACTGAGGTTTGATTGCTGAAACCTGTGGCCTGCGAACATGACTCAGGTTTGATTCTGGAACCATGTGTCCTGGGAATATGACTGAGGTTTGATTCTGGAAACCTTTGGCCTGGGAAAATGACTGAGGTTTCATTGTGGAAACATGTGGCTTGGGATCATGACTGAGGTTTGATGGTGGAACACTATGGCCTGGCAAAATGACTGAGGCTTGATTCTGGAACCCTGTGGCCTGGCAACTTGACTGAGGTGTGATGGCAGAAACCTGTGGACTGGCAACATGACTGAGTTTGATTGTGGCACCCTGTGCACGGGGAACATGACTGAGGCCTGATACTGGAACCCCGTGGCGTGGGAACTTGACATTGGTTTGATTCTGGAGACCTGTTTACTGGGAACATGACTGAGGTTTGATGGTTGAAACCTGTGGCCTGGCAACATGATTGAGGTTTGATAGTGGAACCCTCAGGCTTGGGAACATGAGTGAGGCTTGATGGTGGAACCCTGTGGCCTGGCAACATGAGTGAGGCTTGATGGTGGAACCCTGTGGCTTGGCAAGATGACTTAGGTTTGATTGTGGAACAGTCTTTCCTGGGAACATGACTGAGGCTTGATGGTGGAACCGTGGCCTAGCAACAGGACAGAGGTTTGATTGTGGAACCCTCTGGCCTGGGAATATGACTGAGGTTTAATTGTGGAACCCTGTGGCCTGGGAACATGACTGGGAGTTTATTTCTGAAACCTGTGTCCAGGGAACATGACTGAGGTTTTATTCTGGAACCATGTGGCCTGGGAATATGACTGAGGTTTGATTCTGGAAACCATTGGCCTGGGAATATGACTGATGTTAGAGTGTGGAATCCTGTGGCCTGGGAACATGACATCGGTGGATTCTGGAACCCTGTGGCCTGGGAACATGCCTGAGGTTTGATGGTGGAAACCTGTGGCCTGGCAACAGGACTGAGGTTTGATTCTGGAAGACTGTGGCTAGGGAACATGATATCGGGTTGATTCTGGCAACCTGTGTCCTGGGAACAAGACTGAGGTTTGATTCCGGAACCCTGTGCCTTGGGAACATGACTGAGGTTTGTTTCTGGAAGCCTGTTCCCTGGGAACATGACTGAGGCTTGATGGTGGAACCGTGGTCTGGCAACAGAACTGAGGTTTGATTGTGGAACCCTCTGGCCTGGGAATATGACTGAGGTTTAATTGTGGAACCCTGTGGCCTGGGAACATGACTGGGATTTTATTTCTGAAACCTGTGTCCAGGGAACATGACTGAGGTTTTATTCTGGAACCCTGTGTCCTGGGAACACAACTGAGGTTTGATTCTGGAACCATGTGGCCTGGGAATATGACTGAGGTTTGATTCTGGAAACCATTGGCCTGGGAAGATGACTGATGTTAGAGTGTGGAATCCTGTGGCCTGGGAACATGACATCGGTTTGGATTCCGGTACCCTGTTGCCTGGGAACATGAAATCGGTTTGATTCTGGAAACCTGTGGCCTGGGAATATGACTGAGGTTTGATGGTGGTACCCTATGGCCTGGCAACATGACTGAAGTTTGATTCTGGATCCCTGTGGTTAGGGAACATGACTGAGGCGTGATTCTGAAACACTGTGGCCTGGGAACATGACATCTATTTAGATTGTGGAATACTGTGCCCCGGGAACCTGACTGAGCCTTGGTTCTGGAACCCTGTGGACTGGGAACATGACTGAGGTTTTATTCTGGAACCCTGTAGCCTGGGAACATAACTGAGGATTGATTCTGGAACCCTGTGGCCTGGGAACATGACATCGGTGGATTCTGATACCCTGAGGCCTGGGAACATGACATCTGTTTAGATTGTGGAATACTGTGCCCCGGGAACCTGACTGAGCCTCGGTTCTGGAACCCTGTGGACTGGGAACATGACTGAGGTTTTACTCTGGAACCCTGTAGCCTGGGAACATAACTGAGGATTGATTCTGGAATCTTGTGGCCTGGGAAAATGACAACGGTGGATTCTGGAACCCTGTGGCCTGGGAACATGAGAACGGTTTGATTCTGGAACCCTGTGGCCTGGGAACATGCCTGAGGTTTGATGGTGGAAACCTGTGGCCTGGCAACATGACTGAGGTTTGATTCTGGAAGACTGTGGCTAGGGAACATGATATCGGGTTGATTCTGGCTACCTGTGTCCTGGGAACAAGACTGAGGTTTGATTCTGGAACCCTGTGCCTTGGGAACATGACTGAGGTTTGTTTCTGGAAACCTGTTCCCTGGGAACATGACTGAGGTTTGATTCTGGACACCTGTGTCCTGGGAACATGACTGAGGTTTGATTGCTGAAACCTGTGGCCTGCGAACATGACTCAGGTTTGATTCTGGAACCATGTGTCCTGGGAATATGACTGAGGTTTGATTCTGGAAACCTTTGGCCTGGGAAAATGACTGAGGTGTGATGGCAGAAACCTGTGGACTGGCAACATGACTGAGTTTGATTGTGGCACCCTGTGCACGGGGAACATGACTGAGGCCTGATACTGGAACCCCGTGGTGTGGGAACTTGACATTGGTTTGATTCTGGAGCCCTGTTTACTGGGAACATGACTGAGGTTTGTTGGTTGAAACCTGTGGCCTGGCAACATGATTGAGGTTTGATAGTGGAACCCTCAGGCTTGGGAACATGAGTGAGGCTTGATGGTGGAACCCTGTGGCCTGGCAACATGAGTGAGGCTTGATGGTGGAACCCTGTGGCTTGGCAAGATGACTTAGGTTTGATTGTGGAACAGTCTTTCCGGGGAACATGACTGAGGCTTGATGGTGGAACCGTGGCCTAGCAACAGGACAGAGGTTTGATTGTGGAACCCTCTGGCCTGGGAATATGACTGAGGTTTAATTGTGGAACCCTGTGGCCTGGGAACATGACTGGGAGTTTATTTCTGAAACCTGTGTCCAGGGAACATGACTGAGGTTTTATTCTGGAACCATGTGGCCTGGGAATATGACTGAGGTTTGATTCTGGAAACCATTGGCCTGGGAAGATGACTGATGTTAGAGTGTGGAATCCTGTGGCCTGGGAACATGACATCGGTGGATTCTGGAACCCTGTGGCCTGGGAGCATGCCTGAGGTTTGATGGTGGAAACCTGTGGCCTGGCAACAGGACTGAGGTTTGATTCTGGAAGACTGTGGCTAGGGAACATGATATCGGGTTGATTCTGGCAACCTGTGTCCTGGGAACAAGACTGAGGTTTGATTCCGGAACCCTGTGCCTTGGGAACATGACTAAGGTTTGTTTCTGGAAGCCTGTTCCCTGGGAACATGACTGAGGCTTGATGGTGGAACCGTGGTCTGGCAACAGAACTGAGGTTTGATTGTGGAACCCTCTGGCCTGGGAATATGACTGAGGTTTAATTGTGGAACCCTGTGGCCTGGGAACATGACTGGGATTTTATTTCTGAAACCTGTGTCCAGGGAACATGACTGAGGTTTTATTCTGGAACCCTGTGTCCTGGGAACACAACTGAGGTTTGATTCTGGAACCATGTGGCCTGGGAATATGACTGAGGTTTGATTCTGGAAACCATTGGCCTGGGAAGATGACTGATGTTAGAGTGTGGAATCCTGTGGCCTGGGAACATGACATCGGTTTGGATTCCGGTACCCTGTTGCCTGGGAACATGAAATCGGTTTGATTCTGGAAACCTGTGGCCTGGGAATATGACTGAGGTTTGATGGTGGTACCCTATGGCCTGGCAACATGACTGAAGTTTGATTCTGGATCCCTGTGGTTAGGGAACATGACTGAGGCGTGATTCTGGAACACTGTGGCCTGGGAACATGACATCTATTTAGATTGTGGAATACTGTGCCCCGGGAACCTGACTGAGCCTTGGTTCTGGAACCCTGTGGACTGGGAACATGACTGAGGTTTTATTCTGGAACCCTGTAGCCTGGGAACATAACTGAGGATTGATTCTGGAACCCTGTGGCCTGGGAACATGACATCGGTGGATTCTGATACCCTGAGGCCTGGGAACATGACATCTGTTTAGATTGTGGAATACTGTGCCCCGGGAACCTGACTGAGCCTCGGTTCTGGAACCCTGTGGACTGGGAACATGACTGAGGTTTTACTCTGGAACCCTGTAGCCTGGGAACATAACTGAGGATTGATTCTGGAATCTTGTGGCCTGGGAAAATGACAACGGTGGATTCTGGAACCCTGTGGCCTGGGAACATTAGAACGGTTTGATTCTGGAACCCTGTGGCCTGGGAACATGCCTGAGGTTTGATGGTGGAAACCTGTGGCCTGGCAACATGACTGAGGTTTGATTCTGGAAGACTGTGGCTAGGGAACATGATATCGGGTTGATTCTGGCTACCTGTGTCCTGGGAACAAGACTGAGGTTTGATTCTGGAACCCTGTGCCTTGGGAACATGACTGAGGTTTGTTTCTGGAAACCTGTTCCCTGGGAACATGACTGAGGTTTGATTCTGGACACCTGTGTCCTGGGAACATGACTGAGGTTTGATTGCTGAAACCTGTGGCCTGCGAACATGACTCAGGTTTGATTCTGGAACCATGTGTCCTGGGAATATGACTGAGGTTTGATTCTGGAAACCTTTGGCCTGGGAAAATGACTGAGGTTTCATTGTGGAAACATGTGGCTTGGGATCATGACTGAGGTTTGATGGTGGAACACTATGGCCTGGCAAAATGACTGAGGCTTGATTCTGGAACCCTGTGGCCTGGCAACTTGACTGAGGTGTGATGGCAGAAACCTGTGGACTGGCAACATGACTGAGTTTGATTGTGGCACCCTGTGCACGGGGAACATGACTGAGGCCTGATACTGGAACCCCGTGGCGTGGGAACTTGACATTGGTTTGATTCTGGAGCCCTGTTTACTGGGAACATGACTGAGGTTTGATGGTTGAAACCTGTGTCCTGGCAACATGATTGAGGTTTGATAGTGGAACCCTCAGGCTTGGGAACATGAGTGAGGCTTGATGGTGGAACCCTGTGGCCTGGCAACATGAGTGAGGCTTGATGGTGGAACCCTGTGGCTTGGCAAGATGACTTAGGTTTGATTGTGGAACAGTCTTTCCTGGGAACATGACTGAGGCTTGATGGTGGAACCGTGGCCTAGCAACAGGACAGAGGTTTGATTGTGGAACCCTCTGGCCTGGGAATATGACTGAGGTTTAATTGTGGAACCCTGTGGCCTGGGAACATGACTGGGAGTTTATTTCTGAAACCTGTGTCCAGGGAACATGACTGAGGTTTTATTCTGGAACCATGTGGCCTGGGAATATGACTGAGGTTTGATTCTGGAAACCATTGGCCTGGGAAGATGACTGATGTTAGAGTGTGGAATCCTGTGGCCTGGGAACATGACATCGGTGGATTCTGGAACCCTGTGGCCTGGGAATATTCCTGAGATTTGATGGTGAAAACCTGTGGCCTGGCAACAGGACTGAGGTTTGATTCTGGAAGACTGAGGCTAGGGAACATGATATCGGGTTGATTCTGGCAACCTGTGTCCTGGGAACAAGACTGAGGTTTGATTCTGGAACCCTGTGCCTTGGGAACATGACTGAGGTTTGTTTCTGGAAGCCTGTTCCCTGGGAACATGACTGAGGCTTGATGGTGGAACCGTGGTCTGGCAACAGAACTGAGGTTTGATTGTGGAACCCTCTGGCCTGGGAATATGACTGAGGTTTAATTGTGGAACCCTGTGGCCTGGGAACATGACTGGGATTTTATTTCTGAAACCTGTGTCCAGGGAACATGACTGAGGTTTTATTCTGGAACCCTGTGTCCTGGGAACACAACTGAGGTTTGATTCTGGAACCATGTGGCCTGGGAATATGACTGAGGTTTGATTCTGGAAACCATTGGCCTGGGAAGATGACTGATGTTAGAGTGTGGAATCCTGTGGCCTGGGAACATGACATCGGTTTGGATTCCGGTACCCTGTTGCCTGGGAACATGAAATCGGTTTGATTCTGGAAACCTGTGGCCTGGGAATATGACTGAGGTTTGATGGTGGTACCCTATGGCCTGGCAACATGACTGAAGTTTGATTCTGGATCCCTGTGGCCTGGGAACATGACTGAGGCGTGATTCTGGAACACTGTGGCCTGGGAACATGACATCTATTTAGATTGTGGAATACTGTGCCCCGGGAACCTGACTGAGCCTTGGTTCTGGAACCCTGTGGACTGGGAACATGACTGAGGTTTTATTCTGGAACCCTGTAGCCTGGGAACATAACTGAGGATTGATTCTGGAACCCTGTGGCCTGGGAACATGACATCGGTGGATTCTGGAACCCTGAGGCCTGGGAACATGACATCTGTTTAGATTGTGGAATACTGTGCCCCGGGAACCTGACTGAGCCTCGGTTCTGGAACCCTGTGGACTGGGAACATGACTGAGGTTTTATTCTGGAACCCTGTAGCCTGGGAACATAACTGAGGATTGATTCTGGAATCTTGTGGCCTGGGAAAATGACAACGGTGGATTCTGGAACCCTGTGGCCTGGGAACATGAGAACGGTTTGATTCTGGAACCCTGTGGCTTGGGAACATGCCTGAGGTTTGATGGTGGAAACCTGTGGCCTGGCAACATGACTGAGGTTTGATTCTGGAAGACTGTAGCTAGGGAACATGATATCGGGTTGATTCTGGAAACCTGTGTCCTGGGAACAAGACTGAGGTTTGATTCTGGAACCCTGTGCCTTGGGAACATGACTGAGGTTTGTTTCTGGAAACCTGTTCCCTGGGAACATGACTGAGGTTTGATTCTGGACACCTGTGTCCTGGGAACATGACTGAGATTTGATTGCTGAAACCTGTGGCCTGCGAACCTGACTCAGGTTTGATTCTGGAACCATGTGTCCTGGGAATATGACTGAGGTTTGTTTCTGGAAACCTTTGGCCTGGGAAAATGACTGAGGTTTCATTGTGGAAACATGTGGCTTGGGATCATGACTGAGGTTTGATGGTGGAACACTATGACCTGGCAAAATGACTAAGGCTTGATTCTGGAACCCTGTGGCCTGGCAACTTGACTGAGGTGTGATGGCAGAAACCTGTGGACTGGCAACATGACTGAGTTTGATTGTGGCACCCTGTGTACGGGGATCATGACTGAGGCCTGATACTGGAACCCCGTGGCGTGGGAACTTGACATTGGTTTGATTCTGGAGCCCTGTTTACTGGGAACATGACTGAGGTTTGATGGTTGAAAC
The DNA here is from genome assembly GCF_965194825.1 of Balaenoptera physalus. Taxonomy (NCBI): domain Eukaryota; kingdom Metazoa; phylum Chordata; class Mammalia; order Artiodactyla; family Balaenopteridae; genus Balaenoptera; species Balaenoptera physalus. The sequence goes on along the minus strand of NC_138900.1, from coordinate 22,839,031 downwards.
CTGTGGCCTGGCAACATGATTGAGGTTTGATAGTGGAACCCTCAGGCTTGGGAACATGAGTGAGGCTTGATGGTGGAACCCTGTGGCCTGGCAACATGAGTGAGGCTTGATGGTGGAACCCTGTGGCTTGGCAAGATGACTTAGGTTTGATTGTGGAACAGTCTTTCCTGGGAACATGACTGAGGCTTGATGGTGGAACCGTGGCCTAGCAACAGGACAGAGGTTTGATTGTGGAACCCTCTGGCCTGGGAATATGACTGAGGTTTAATTGTGGAACCCTGTGGCCTGGGAACATGACTGGGAGTTTATTTCTGAAACCTGTGTCCAGGGAACATGACTGAGGTTTTATTCTGGAACCATGTGGCCTGGGAATATGACTGAGGTTTGATTTTGGAAACCATTGGCCTGGGAAGATGACTGATGTTAGAGTGTGGAATCCTGTGGCCTGGGAACATGACATCGGTGGATTCTGGAACCCTGTGGCCTGGGAACATGCCTGAGGTTTGATGGTGGAAACCTGTGGCCTGGCAACAGGACTGAGGTTTGATTCTGAAAGACTGTGGCTAGGGAACATGATATCGGGTTGATTCTGGCAACCTGTGTCCTGGGAACAAGGCTGAGGTTTGATTCCGGAACCCTGTGCCTTGGGAACATGACTGAGGTTTGTTTCTGGAAGCCTGTTCCCTGGGAACATGACTGAGGCTTGATGGTGGAACCGTGGTCTGGCAACAGAACTGAGGTTTGATTGTGGAACCCTCTGGCCTGGGAATATGACTGAGGTTTAATTGTGGAACCCTGTGGCCTGGGAACATGACTGGGATTTTATTTCTGAAACCTGTGTCCAGGGAACATGACTGAGGTTTTATTCTGGAACCCTGTGTCCTGGGAACACAACTGAGGTTTGATTCTGGAACCATGTGGCCTGGGAATATGACTGAGGTTTGATTCTGGAAACCATTGGCCTGGGAAGATGACTGATGTTAGAGTGTGGAATCCTGTGGCCTGGGAACATGACATCGGTTTGGATTTCGGTACCCTGTTGCCTGGGAACATGAAATCGGTTTGATTCTGGAAACCTGTGGCCTGGGAATATGACTGAGGTTTGATGGTGGTACCCTATGGCCTGGCAACATGACTGAAGTTTGATTCTGGATCCCTGTGGTTAGGGAACATGACTGAGGCGTGATTCTGGAACACTGTGGCCTGGGAATATGACATCTATTTAGATTGTGGAATACTGTGCCCCGGGAACCTGACTGAGCCTTGGTTCTGGAACCCTGTGGACTGGGAACATGACTGAGGTTTTATTCTGGAACCCTGTAGCCTGGGAACATAACTGAGGATTGATTCTGGAACCCTGTGGCCTGGGAACATGACATCGGTGGATTCTGATACCCTGAGGCCTGGGAACATGACATCTGTTTAGATTGTGGAATACTGTGCCCCGGGAACCTGACTGAGCCTCGGTTCTGGAACCCTGTGGACTGGGAACATGACTGAGGTTTTACTCTGGAACCCTGTAGCCTGGGAACATAACTGAGGATTGATTCTGGAATCTTGTGGCCTGGGAAAATGACAACGGTGGATTCTGGAACCCTGTGGCCTGGGAACATGAGAACGGTTTGATTCTGGAACCCTGTGGCCTGGGAACATGCCTGAGGTTTGATGGTGGAAACCTGTGGCCTGGCAACATGACTGAGGTTTGATTCTGGAAGACTGTGGCTAGGGAACATGATATCGGGTTGATTCTGGCTACCTGTGTCCTGGGAACAAGACTGAGGTTTGATTCTGGAACCCTGTGCCTTGGGAACATGACTGAGGTTTGTTTCTGGAAACCTGTTCCCTGGGAACATGACTGAGGTTTGATTCTGGACACCTGTGTCCTGGGAACATGACTGAGGTTTGATTGCTGAAACCTGTGGCCTGCGAACATGACTCAGGTTTGATTCTGGAACCATGTGTCCTGGGAATATGACTGAGGTTTGATTCTGGAAACCTTTGGCCTGGGAAAATGACTGAGGTTTCATTGTGGAAACATGTGGCTTGGGATCATGACTGAGGTTTGATGGTGGAACACTATGGCCTGGCAAAATGACTGAGGCTTGATTCTGGAACCCTGTGGCCTGGCAACTTGACTGAGGTGTGATGGCAGAAACCTGTGGACTGGCAACATGACTGAGTTTGATTGTGGCACCCTGTGCACGGGGAACATGACTGAGGCCTGATACTGGAACCCCGTGGCGTGGGAACTTGACATTGGTTTGATTCTGGAGCCCTGTTTACTGGGAACATGACTGAGGTTTGATGGTTGAAACCTGTGTCCTGGCAACATGATTGAGGTTTGATAGTGGAACCCTCAGGCTTGGGAACATGAGTGAGGCTTGATGGTGGAACCCTGTGGCCTGGCAACATGAGTGAGGCTTGATGGTGGAACCCTGTGGCTTGGCAAGATGACTTAGGTTTGATTGTGGAACAGTCTTTCCTGGGAACATGACTGAGGCTTGATGGTGGAACCGTGGCCTAGCAACAGGACAGAGGTTTGATTGTGGAACCCTCTGGCCTGGGAATATGACTGAGGTTTAATTGTGGAACCCTGTGGCCTGGGAACATGACTGGGAGTTTATTTCTGAAACCTGTGTCCAGGGAACATGACTGAGGTTTTATTCTGGAACCATGTGGCCTGGGAATATGACTGAGGTTTGATTCTGGAAACCATTGGCCTGGGAAGATGACTGATGTTAGAGTGTGGAATCCTGTGGCCTGGGAACATGACATCGGTGGATTCTGGAACCCTGTGGCCTGGGAATATGCCTGAGATTTGATGGTGAAAACCTGTGGCCTGGCAACAGGACTGAGGTTTGATTCTGGAAGACTGAGGCTAGGGAACATGATATCGGGTTGATTCTGGCAACCTGTGTCCTGGGAACAAGACTGAGGTTTGATTCTGGAACCCTGTGCCTTGGGAACATGACTGAGGTTTGTTTCTGGAAGCCTGTTCCCTGGGAACATGACTGAGGCTTGATGGTGGAACCGTGGTCTGGCAACAGAACTGAGGTTTGATTGTGGAACCCTCTGGCCTGGGAATATGACTGAGGTTTAATTGTGGAACCCTGTGGCCTGGGAACATGACTGGGATTTTATTTCTGAAACCTGTGTCCAGGGAACATGACTGAGGTTTTATTCTGGAACCCTGTGTCCTGGGAACACAACTGAGGTTTGATTCTGGAAACCATTGGCCTGGGAAGATGACTGATGTTAGAGTGTGGAATCCTGTGGCCTGGGAACATGACATCGGTTTGGATTCCGGTACCCTGTTGCCTGGGAACATGAAATCGGTTTGATTCTGGAAACCTGTGGCCTGGGAATATGACTGAGGTTTGATGGTGGTACCCTATGGCCTGGCAACATGACTGAAGTTTGATTCTGGATCCCTGTGGCCTGGGAACATGACTGAGGCGTGATTCTGGAACACTGTGGCCTGGGAACATGACATCTATTTAGATTGTGGAATACTGTGCCCCGGGAACCTGACTGAGCCTTGGTTCTGGAACCCTGTGGACTGGGAACATGACTGAGGTTTTATTCTGGAACCCTGTAGCCTGGGAACATAACTGAGGATTGATTCTGGAACCCTGTGGCCTGGGAACATGACATCGGTGGATTCTGGAACCCTGAGGCCTGGGAACATGACATCTGTTTAGACTGTGGAATACTGTGCCCCGGGAACCTGACTGAGCCTCGGTTCTGGAACCCTGTGGACTGGGAACATGACTGAGGTTTTATTCTGGAACCCTGTAGCCTGGGAACATAGCTGAGGATTGATTCTGGAATCTTGTGGCCTGGGAAAATGACAACGGTGGATTCTGGAACCCTGAGGCCTGGGAACATGAGAACGGTTTGATTCTGGAACCCTGTGGCCTGGGAACATGCCTGAGGTTTGATGGTGGAAACCTGTGGCCTGGCAACATGACTGAGGTTTGATTCTGGAAGACTGTGGCTAGGGAACATGATATCGGGTTGATTCTGGCAACCTGTGTCCTGGGAACAAGACTGAGGTTTGATTCTGGAACCCTGTGCCTTGGGAACATGACTGAGGTTTGTTTCTGGAAACCTGTTCCCTGGGAACATGACTGAGGTTTGATTCTGGACACCTGTGTCCTGGGAACATGACTGAGGTTTGATTGCTGAAACCTGTGGCCTGCGAACATGACTCAGGTTTGATTCTGGAACCATGTGTCCTGGGAATATGACTGAGGTTTGATTCTGGAAACCTTTGGCCTGGGAAAATGACTGAGGTTTCATCGTGGAAACATGTGGCTTGGGATCATGACTGAGGTTTGATGGTGGAACACTATGGCCTGGCAAAATGACTGAGGCTTGATTCTGGAACCCTGTGGCCTGGCAACTTGACTGAGGTGTGATGGCAGAAACCTGTGGACTGGCAACATGATTGAGTTTGATTGTGGCACCCTGTGCACGGGGAACATGACTGAGGCCTGATACTGGAACCCCGTGGCGTGGGAACTTGACATTGGTTTGATTCTGGAGCCCTGTTTACTGGGAACATGACTGAGGTTTGATGGTTGAAACCTGTGGCCTGGCAACATGATTGAGGTTTGATAGTGGAACCCTCAGGCTTGGGAACATGAGTGAGGCTTGATGGTGGAACCCTGTGGCCTGGCAACATGAGTGAGGCTTGATGGTGGAACCCTGTGGCTTGGCAAGATGACTTAGGTTTGATTGTGGAACAGTCTTTCCTGGGAACATGACTGAGGCTTGATGGTGGAACCGTGGCCTAGCAACAGGACAGAGGTTTGATTGTGGAACCCTCTGGCCTGGGAATATGACTGAGGTTTAATTGTGGAACCCTGTGGCCTGGGAACATGACTGGGAGTTTATTTCTGAAACCTGTGTCCAGGGAACATGACTGAGGTTTTATTCTGGAACCATGTGGCCTGGGAATATGACTGAGGTTTGATTCTGGAAACCATTGGCCTAGGAAGATGACTGATGTTAGAGTGTGGAATCCTGTGGCCTGGGAACATGACATCGGTGGATTCTGGAACCCTGTGGCCTGGGAACATGCCTGAGATTTGATGGTGAAAACCTGTGGCCTGGCAACAGGACTGAGGTTTGATTCTGGAAGACTGTGGCTAGGGAACATGATATCGGGTTGATTCTGGCAACCTGTGTCCTGGGAACAAGACTGAGGTTTGATTCTGGAACCCTGTGCCTTGGGAACATGACTGAGGTTTGTTTCTGGAAGCCTGTTCCCTGGGAACATGACTGAGGCTTGATGGTGGAACCGTGGTCTGGCAACAGAACTGAGGTTTGATTGTGGAACCCTCTGGCCTGGGAATATGACTGAGGTTTAATTGTGGAACCCTGTGGCCTGGGAAGATGACTGGGATTTTATTTCTGAAACCTGTGTCCAGGGAACATGACTGAGGTTTTATTCTGGAACCCTGTGTCCTGGGAACACAACTGAGGTTTGATTCTGGAACCATGTGGCCTGGGAATATGACTGAGGTTTGATTCTGGAAACCATTGGCCTGGGAAGATGACTGATGTTAGAGTGTGGAATCCTGTGGCCTGGGAACATGACATCGGTTTGGATTCCGGTACCCTGTTGCCTGGGAACATGAAATCGGTTTGATTCTGGAAACCTGTGGCCTGGGAATATGACTGAGGTTTGATGGTGGTACCCTATGTCCTGGCAACATGACTGAAGTTTGATTCTGGATCCCTGTGGCCTGGGAACATGACTGAGGCGTGATTCTGGAACACTGTGGCCTGGGAACATGACATCTATTTAGATTGTGGAATACTGTGCCCCGGGAACCTGACTGAGCCTTGGTTCTGGAACCCTGTGGACTGGGAACATGACTGAGGTTTTATTCTGGAACCCTGTAGCCTGGGAACATAACTGAGGATTGATTCTGGAACCCTGTGGCCTGGGAACATGACATCGGTGGATTCTGGAACCCTGAGGCCTGGGAACATGACATCTGTTTAGATTGTGGAATACTGTGCCCCGGGAACCTGACTGAGCCTCGGTTCTGGAACCCTGTGGACTGGGAACATGACTGAGGTTTTACTCTGGAACCCTGTAGCCTGGGAACATAACTGAGGATTGATTCTGGAATCTTGTGGCCTGGGAAAATGACAACGGTGGATTCTGGAACCCTGTGGCCTGGGAACATGAGAACGGTTTGATTCTGGAGCCCTGTGGCCTGGGAACATGCCTGAGGTTTGATGGTGGAAACCTGTGGCCTGGCAACATGACTGAGGTTTGATTCTGGAAGACTGTGGCTAGGGAACATGATATCGGGTTGATTCTGGCAACCTGTGTCCTGGGAACAAGACTGAGGTTTGATTCTGGAACCCTGTGCCTTGGGAACATGACTGAGGTTTGTTTCTGGAAACCTGTTCCCTGGGAACATGACTGAGGTTTGATTCTGGACACCTGTGTCCTGGGAACATGACTGAGGTTTGATTGCTGAAACCTGTGGCCTGCGAACATGACTCAGGTTTGATTCTGGAACCATGTGTCCTGGGAATATGACTGAGGTTTGATTCTGGAAACCTTTGGCCTGGGAAAATGACTGAGGTTTCATTGTGGAAACATGTGGCTTGGGATCATGACTGAGGTTTGATGGTGGAACACTATGGCCTGGCAAAATGACTGAGGCTTGATTCTGGAACCCTGTGGCCTGGCAACTTGACTGAGGTGTGATGGCAGAAACCTGTGGACTGGCAACATGACTGAGTTTGATTGTGGCACCCTGTGCACGGGGAACATGACTGAGGCCTGATACTGGAACCCCGTGGCGTGGGAACTTGACATTGGTTTGATTCTGGAGCCCTGTTTACTGGGAACATGACTGAGGTTTGATGGTTGAAACCTGTGTCCTGGCAACATGATTGAGGTTTGATAGTGGAACCCTCAGGCTTGGGAACATGAGTGAGGCTTGATGGTGGAACCCTGTGGCCTGGCAACATGAGTGAGGCTTGATGGTGGAACCCTGTGGCTTGGCAAGATGACTTAGGTTTGATTGTGGAACAGTCTTTCCTGGGAACATGACTGAGGCTTGATGGTGGAACCGTGGCCTAGCAACAGGACAGAGGTTTGATTGTGGAACCCTCTGGCCTGGGAATATGACTGAGGTTTAATTGTGGAACCCTGTGGCCTGGGAACATGACTGGGAGTTTATTTCTGAAACCTGTGTCCAGGGAACATGACTGAGGTTTTATTCTGGAACCATGTGGCCTGGGAATATGACTGAGGTTTGATTCTGGAAACCATTGGCCTGGGAAGATGACTGATGTTAGAGTGTGGAATCCTGTGGCCTGGGAACATGACATCGGTGGATTCTGGAACCCTGTGGCCTGGGAATATGCCTGAGATTTGATGGTGAAAACCTGTGGCCTGGCAACAGGACTGAGGTTTGATTCTGGAAGACTGAGGCTAGGGAACATGATATCGGGTTGATTCTGGCAACCTGTGTCCTGGGAACAAGACTGAGGTTTGATTCTGGAACCCTGTGCCTTGGGAACATGACTGAGGTTTGTTTCTGGAAGCCTGTTCCCTGGGAACATGACTGAGGCTTGATGGTGGAACCGTGGTCTGGCAACAGAACTGAGGTTTGATTGTGGAACCCTCTGGCCTGGGAATATGACTGAGGTTTAATTGTGGAACCCTGTGGCCTGGGAACATGACTGGGATTTTATTTCTGAAACCTGTGTCCAGGGAACATGACTGAGGTTTTATTCTGGAACCCTGTGTCCTGGGAACACAACTGAGGTTTGATTCTGGAACCATGTGGCCTGGGAATATGACTGAGGTTTGATTCTGGAAACCATTGGCCTGGGAAGATGACTGATGTTAGAGTGTGGAATCCTGTGGCCTGGGAACATGACATCGGTTTGGATTCCGGTACCCTGTTGCCTGGGAACATGAAATCGGTTTGATTCTGGAAACCTGTGGCCTGGGAATATGACTGAGGTTTGATGGTGGTACCCTATGGCCTGGCAAAATGACTGAAGTTTGATTCTGGATCCCTGTGGCCTGGGAACATGACTGAGGCGTGATTCTGGAACACTGTGGCCTGGGAACATGACATCTATTTAGATTGTGGAATACTGTGCCCCGGGAACCTGACTGAGCCTTGGTTCTGGAACCCTGTGGACTGGGAACATGACTGAGGTTTTATTCTGGAACCCTGTAGCCTGGGAACATAACTGAGGATTGATTCTGGAACCCTGTGGCCTGGGAACATGACATCGGTGGATTCTGATACCCTGAGGCCTGGGAACATGACATCTGTTTAGATTGTGGAATACTGTGCCCCGGGAACCTGACTGAGCCTCGGTTCTGGAACCCTGTGGACTGGGAACATGACTGAGGTTTTATTCTGGAACCCTGTAGCCTGGGAACATAGCTGAGGATTGATTCTGGAATCTTGTGGCCTGGGAAAATGACAACGGTGGATTCTGGAACCCTGAGGCCTGGGAACATGAGAACGGTTTGATTCTGGAGCCCTGTGGCCTGGGAACATGCCTGAGGTTTGATGGTGGAAACCTGTGGCCTGGCAACATGACTGAGGTTTGATTCTGGAAGACTGTGGCTAGGGAACATGATATCGGGTTGATTCTGGCAACCTGTGTCCTGGGAACAAGACTGAGGTTTGATTCTGGAACCCTGTGCCTTGGGAACATGACTGAGGTTTGTTTCTGGAAACCTGTTCCCTGGGAACATGACTGAGGTTTGATTCTGGACACCTGTGTCCTGGGAACATGACTGAGGTTTGATTGCTGAAACCTGTGGCCTGCGAACATGACTCAGGTTTGATTCTGGAACCATGTGTCCTGGGAATATGACTGAGGTTTGATTCTGGAAACCTTTGGCCTGGGAAAATGACTGAGGTTTCATCGTGGAAACATGTGGCTTGGGATCATGACTGAGGTTTGATGGTGGAACACTATGGCCTGGCAAAATGACTGAGGCTTGATTCTGGAACCCTGTGGCCTGGCAACTTGACTGAGGTGTGATGGCAGAAACCTGTGGACTGGCAACATGATTGAGTTTGATTGTGGCACCCTGTGCACGGGGAACATGACTGAGGCCTGATACTGGAACCCCGTGGCGTGGGAACTTGACATTGGTTTGATTCTGGAGCCCTGTTTACTGGGAACATGACTGAGGTTTGATGGTTGAAACCTGTGGCCTGGCAACATGATTGAGGTTTGATAGTGGAACCCTCAGGCTTGGGAACATGAGTGAGGCTTGATGGTGGAACCCTGTGGCCTGGCAACATGAGTGAGGCTTGATGGTGGAACCCTGTGGCTTGGCAAGATGACTTAGGTTTGATTGTGGAACAGTCTTTCCTGGGAACATGACTGAGGCTTGATGGTGGAACCGTGGCCTAGTAACAGGACAGAGGTTTGATTGTGGAAACCTCTGGCCTGGGAATATGACTGAGGTTTAATTGTGGAACCCTGTGGCCTGGGAACATGACTGGGAGTTTATTTCTGAAACCTGTGTCCAGGGAACATGACTGAGGTTTTATTCTGGAACCATGTGGCCTGGGAATATGACTGAGGTTTGATTCTGGAAACCATTGGCCTGGGAAGATGACTGATGTTAGAGTGTGGAATCCTGTGGCCTGGGAACATGACATCGGTGGATTCTGGAACCCTGTGGCCTGGGAACATGCCTGAGGTTTGATGGTGGAAACCTGTGGCCTGGCAACAGGACTGAGGTTTGATTCTGGAAGACTGTGGCTAGGGAACATGATATCGGGTTGATTCTGGCAACCTGTGTCCTGGGAACAAGACTGAGGTTTGATTCTGGAACCCTGTGCCTTGGGAACATGACTGAGGTTTGTTTCTGGAAGCCTGTTCCCTGGGAACATGACTGAGGCTTGATGGTGGAACCGTGGTCTGGCAACAGAACTGAGGTTTGATTGTGGAACCCTCTGGCCTGGGAATATGACTGAGGTTTAATTGTGGAACCCTGTGGCCTGGGAACATGACTGGGATTTTATTTCTGAAACCTGTGTCCAGGGAACATGACTGAGGTTTTATTCTGGAACCCTGTGTCCTGGGAACACAACTGAGGTTTGATTCTGGAACCATGTGGCCTGGGAATATGACTGAGGTTTGATTCTGGAAACCATTGGCCTGGGAAGATGACTGATGTTAGAGTGTGGAATCCTGTGGCCTGGGAACATGACATCGGTTTGGATTCCGGTACCCTGTTGCCTGGGAACATGAAATCGGTTTGATTCTGGAAACCTGTGGCCTGGGAATATGACTGAGGTTTGATGGTGGTACCCTATGGCCTGGCAACATGACTGAAGTTTGATTCTGGATCCCTGTGGCCTGGGAACATGACTGAGGCGTGATTCTGGAACACTGTGGCCTGGGAACATGACATCTATTTAGATTGTGGAATACTGTGCCCCGGGAACCTGACTGAGCCTTGGTTCTGGAACCCTGTGGACTGGGAACATGACTGAGGTTTTATTCTGGAACCCTGTAGCCTGGGAACATAACTGAGGATTGATTCTGGAACCCTGTGGCCTGGGAACATGACATCGGTGGATTCTGGAACCCTGAGGCCTGGGAACATGACATCTGTTTAGATTGTGGAATACTGTGCCCCGGGAACCTGACTGAGCCTCGGTTCTGGAACCCTGTGGACTGGGAACATGACTGAGGTTTTATTCTGGAACCCTGTAGCCTGGGAACATAGCTGAGGATTGATTCTGGAATCTTGTGGCCTGGGAAAATGACAACGGTGGATTCTGGAACCCTGAGGCCTGGGAACATGAGAACGGTTTGATTCTGGAACCCTGTGGCCTGGGAACATGCCTGAGGTTTGATGGTGGAAACCTGTGGCCTGGCAACATGACTGAGGTTTGATTCTGGAAGACTGTGGCTAGGGAACATGATATCGGGTTGATTCTGGCAACCTGTGTCCTGGGAACAAGACTGAGGTTTGATTCTGGAACCCTGTGCCTTGGGAACATGACTGAGGTTTGTTTCTGGAAACCTGTTCCCTGGGAACATGACTGAGGTTTGATTCTGGACACCTGTGTCCTGGGAACATGACTGAGGTTTGATTGCTGAAACCTGTGGCCTGCGAACATGACTCAGGTTTGATTCTGGAACCATGTGTCCTGGGAATATGACTGAGGTTTGATTCTGGAAACCTTTGGCCTGGGAAAATGACTGAGGTTTCATCGTGGAAACATGTGGCTTGGGATCATGACTGAGGTTTGATGGTGGAACACTATGGCCTGGCAAAATGACTGAGGCTTGATTCTGGAACCCTGTGGCCTGGCAACTTGACTGAGGTGTGATGGCAGAAACCTGTGGACTGGCAACATGACTGAGTTTGATTGTGGCACCCTGTGCACGGGGAACATGACTGAGGCCTGATACTGGAACCCCGTGGCGTGGGAACTTGACATTGGTTTGATTCTGGAGCCCTGTTTACTGGGAACATGACTGAGGTTTGATGGTTGAAACCTGTGGCCTGGCAACATGATTGAGGTTTGATAGTGGAACCCTCAGGCTTGGGAACATGAGTGCGGCTTGATGGTGGAACCCTGTGGCCTGGCAACATGAGTGAGGCTTGATGGTGGAACCCTGTGGCTTGGCAAGATGACTTAGGTTTGATTGTGGAACAGTCTTTCCTGGGAACATGACTGAGGCTTGATGGTGGAACCGTGGCCTAGCAAGAGGACAGAGGTTTGATTGTGGAACCCTCTGGCCTGGGAATATGACTGAGGTTTAATTGTGGAACCCTGTGGCCTGGGAACATGACTGGGAGTTTATTTCTGAAACCTGTGTCCAGGGAACATGACTGAGGTTTTATTCTGGAACCATGTGGCCTGGGAATATGACTGAGGTTTGATTCTGGAAACCATTGGCCTGGGAAGATGACTGATGTTAGAGTGTGGAATCCTGTGGCCTGGGAACATGACATCGGTGGATTCTGGAACCCTGTGGCCTGGGAACATGCCTGAGATTTGATGGTGAAAACCTGTGGCCTGGCAACAGAACTGAGGTTTGATTCTGGAAGACTGAGGCTAGGGAACATGATATCGGGTTGATTCTGGCAACCTGTGTCCTGGGAACAAGACTGAGGTTTGATTCTGGAACCCTGTGCCTTGGGAACATGACTGAGGTTTGTTTCTGGAAGCCTGTTCCCTGGGAACATGACTGAGGCTTGATGGTGGAACCGTGGTCTGGCAACAGAACTGAGGTTTGATTGTGGAACCCTCTGGCCTGGGAATATGACTGAGGTTTAATTGTGGAACCCTGTGGCCTGGGAAGATGACTGGGATTTTATTTCTGAAACCTGTGTCCAGGGAACATGACTGAGGTTTTATTCTGGAACCCTGTGTCCTGGGAACACAACTGAGGTTTGATTCTGGAACCATGTGGCCTGGGAATATGACTGAGGTTTGATTCTGGAAACCATTGGCCTGGGAAGATGACTGATGTTAGAGTGTGGAATCCTGTGGCCTGGGAACATGACATCGGTTTGGATTCCGGTACCCTGTTGCCTGGGAACATGAAATCGGTTTGATTCTGGAAACCTGTGGCCTGGGAATATGACTGAGGTTTGATGGTGGTACCCTATGGCCTGGCAACATGACTGAAGTTTGATTCTGGATCCCTGTGGCCTGGGAACATGACTGAGGCGTGATTCTGGAACACTGTGGCCTGGGAACATGACATCTATTTAGATTGTGGAATACTGTGCCCCGGGAACCTGACTGAGCCTTGGTTCTGGAACCCTGTGGACTGGGAACATGACTGAGGTTTTATTCTGGAACCCTGTAGCCTGGGAACATAACTGAGGATTGATTCTGGAACCCTGTGGCCTGGGAACATGACATCGGTGGATTCTGGAACCCTGAGGCCTGGGAACATGACATCTGTTTAGATTGTGGAATACTGTGCCCCGGGAACCTGACTGAGCCTCGGTTCTGGAACCCTGTGGACTGGGAACATGACTGAGGTTTTATTCTGGAACCCTGTAGCCTGGGAACATAGCTGAGGATTGATTCTGGAATCTTGTGGCCTGGGAAAATGACAACGGTGGATTCTGGAACCCTGAGGCCTGGGAACATGAGAACGGTTTGATTCTGGAACCCTGTGGCCTGGGAACATGCCTGAGGTTTGATGGTGGAAACCTGTGGCCTGGCAACATGACTGAGGTTTGATTCTGGAAGACTGTGGCTAGGGAACATGATATCGGGTTGATTCTGGCAACCTGTGTCCTGGGAACAAGACTGAGGTTTGATTCTGGAACCCTGTGCCTTGGGAACATGACTGAGGTTTGTTTCTGGAAACCTGTTCCCTGGGAACATGACTGAGGTTTGATTCTGGACACCTGTGTCCTGGGAACATGACTGAGGTTTGATTGCTGAAACCTGTGGCCTGCGAACATGACTCAGGTTTGATTCTGGAACCATGTGTCCTGGGAATATGACTGAGGTTTGATTCTGGAAACCTTTGGCCTGGGAAAATGACTGAGGTTTCATCGTGGAAACATGTGGCTTGGGATCATGACTGAGGTTTGATGGTGGAACACTATGGCCTGGCAAAATGACTGAGGCTTGATTCTGGAACCCTGTGGCCTGGCAACTTGACTGAGGTGTGATGGCAGAAACCTGTGGACTGGCAACATGACTGAGTTTGATTGTGGCACCCTGTGCACGGGGAACATGACTGAGGCCTGATACTGGAACCCCGTGGCGTGGGAACTTGACATTGGTTTGATTCTGGAGCCCTGTTTACTGGGAACATGACTGAGGTTTGATGGTTGAAACCTGTGGCCTGGCAACATGATTGAGGTTTGATAGTGGAACCCTCAGGCTTGGGAACATGAGTGCGGCTTGATGGTGGAACCCTGTGGCCTGGCAACATGAGTGAGGCTTGATGGTGGAACCCTGTGGCTTGGCAAGATGACTTAGGTTTGATTGTGGAACAGTCTTTCCTGGGAACATGACTGAGGCTTGATGGTGGAACCGTGGCCTAGCAAGAGGACAGAGGTTTGATTGTGGAACCCTCTGGCCTGGGAATATGACTGAGGTTTAATTGTGGAACCCTGTGGCCTGGGAACATGACTGGGAGTTTATTTCTGAAACCTGTGTCCAGGGAACATGACTGAGGTTTTATTCTGGAACCATGTGGCCTGGGAATATGACTGAGGTTTGATTCTGGAAACCATTGGCCTGGGAAGATGACTGATGTTAGAGTGTGGAATCCTGTGGCCTGGGAACATGACATCGGTGGATTCTGGAACCCTGTGGCCTGGGAACATGCCTGAGATTTGATGGTGAAAACCTGTGGCCTGGCAACAGAACTGAGGTTTGATTCTGGAAGACTGAGGCTAGGGAACATGATATCGGGTTGATTCTGGCAACCTGTGTCCTGGGAACAAGACTGAGGTTTGATTCTGGAACCCTGTGCCTTGGGAACATGACTGAGGTTTGTTTCTGGAAGCCTGTTCCCTGGGAACATGACTGAGGCTTGATGGTGGAACCGTGGTCTGGCAACAGAACTGAGGTTTGATTGTGGAACCCTCTGGCCTGGGAATATGACTGAGGTTTAATTGTGGAACCCTGTGGCCTGGGAAGATGACTGGGATTTTATTTCTGAAACCTGTGTCCAGGGAACATGACTGAGGTTTTATTCTGGAACCCTGTGTCCTGGGAACACAACTGAGGTTTGATTCTGGAACCATGTGGCCTGGGAATATGACTGAGGTTTGATTCTGGAAACCATTGGCCTGGGAAGATGACTGATGTTAGAGTGTGGAATCCTGTGGCCTGGGAACATGACATCGGTTTGGATTCCGGTACCCTGTTGCCTGGGAACATGAAATCGGTTTGATTCTGGAAACCTGTGGCCTGGGAATATGACTGAGGTTTGATGGTGGTACCCTATGTCCTGGCAACATGACTGAAGTTTGATTCTGGATCCCTGTGGCCTGGGAACATGACTGAGGCGTGATTCTGGAACACTGTGGCCTGGGAACATGACATCTATTTAGATTGTGGAATACTGTGCCCCGGGAACCTGACTGAGCCTTGGTTCTGGAACCCTGTGGACTGGGAACATGACTGAGGTTTTATTCTGGAACCCTGTAGCCTGGGAACATAACTGAGGATTGATTCTGGAACCCTGTGGCCTGGGAACATGACATCGGTGGATTCTGGAACCCTGAGGCCTGGGAACATGACATCTGTTTAGATTGTGGAATACTGTGCCCCGGGAACCTGACTGAGCCTCGGTTCTGGAACCCTGTGGACTGGGAACATGACTGAGGTTTTATTCTGGAACCCTGTAGCCTGGGAACATAGCTGAGGATTGATTCTGGAATCTTGTGGCCTGGGAAAATGACAACGGTGGATTCTGGAACCCTGAGGCCTGGGAACATGAGAACGGTTTGATTCTGGAACCCTGTGGCCTGGGAACATGCCTGAGGTTTGATGGTGGAAACCTGTGGCCTGGCAACATGACTGAGGTTTGATTCTGGAAGACTGTGTCTAGGGAACATGATATCGGGTTGATTCTGGCAACCTGTGTCCTGGGAACAAGACTGAGGTTTGATTCTGGAACCCTGTGCCTTGGGAACATGACTGAGGTTTGTTTCTGGAAACCTGTTCCCTGGGAACATGACTGAGGTTTGATTCTGGACACCTGTGTCCTGGGAACATGACTGAGGTTTGATTGCTGAAACCTGTGGCCTGCGAACATGACTCAGGTTTGATTCTGGAACCATGTGTCCTGGGAATATGACTGAGGTTTGATTCTGGAAACCTTTGGCCTGGGAAAATGACTGAGGTTTCATCGTGGAAACATGTGGCTTGGGATCATGACTGAGGTTTGATGGTGGAACACTATGGCCTGGCAAAATGACTGAGGCTTGATTCTGGAACCCTGTGGCCTGGCAACTTTACTGAGGTGTGATGGCAGAAACCTGTGGACTGGCAACATGATTGAGTTTGATTGTGGCACCCTGTGCACGGGGAACATGACTGAGGCCTGATACTGGAACCCCGTGGCGTGGGAACTTGACATTGGTTTGATTCTGGAGCCCTGTTTACTGGGAACATGACTGAGGTTTGATGGTTGAAACCTGTGGCCTGGCAACATGATTGAGGTTTGATAGTGGAACCCTCAGGCTTGGGAACATGAGTGAGGCTTGATGGTGGAACCCTGTGGCCTGGCAACATGAGTGAGGCTTGATGGTGGAACCCTGTGGCTTGGCAAGATGACGTAGGTTTGATTGTGGAACAGTCTTTCCTGGGAACATGACTGAGGCTTGATGGTGGAACCGTGGCCTAGCAACAGGACAGAGGTTTGATTGTGGAACCCTCTGGCCTGGGAATATGACTGAGGTTTAATTGTGGAACCCTGTGGCCTGGGAACATGACTGGGAGTTTATTTCTGAAACCTGTGTCCAGGGAACATGACTGAGGTTTTATTCTGGAACCATGTGGCCTGGGAATATGACTGAGGTTTGATTCTGGAAACCATTGGCCTGGGAAGATGACTGATGTTAGAGTGTGGAATCCTGTGGCCTGGGAACATGACATCGGTGGATTCTGGAACCCTGTGGCCTGGGAACATGCCTGAGATTTGATGGTGAAAACCTGTGGCCTGGCAACAGGACTGAGGTTTGATTCTGGAAGACTGTGGCTAGGGAACATGATATCGGGTTGATTCTGGCAACCTGTGTCCTGGGAACAAGACTGAGGTTTGATTCTGGAACCCTGTGCCTTGGGAACATGGCTGAGGTTTGTTTCTGGAAGCCTGTTCCCTGGGAACATGACTGAGGCTTGATGGTGGAACCGTGGTCTGGCAACAGAACTGAGGTTTGATTGTGGAACCCTCTGGCCTGGGAATATGACTGAGGTTTAATTGTGGAACCCTGTGGCCTGGGAAGATGACTGGGATTTTATTTCTGAAACCTGTGTCCAGGGAACATGACTGAGGTTTTATTCTGGAACCCTGTGTCCTGGGAACACAACTGAGGTTTGATTCTGGAACCATGTGGCCTGGGAATATGACTGAGGTTTGATTCTGGAAACCATTGGCCTGGGAAGATGACTGATGTTAGAGTGTGGAATCCTGTGGCCTGGGAACATGACATCGGTTTGGATTCCGGTACCCTGTTGCCTGGGAACATGAAATCGGTTTGATTCTGGAAACCTGTGGACTGGGAATATGACTGAGGTTTGATGGTGGTACCCTATGGCCTGGCAACATGACTGAAGTTTGATTCTGGATCCCTGTGGCCTGGGAACATGACTGAGGCGTGATTCTGGAACACTGTGGCCTGGGAACATGACATCTATTTAGATTGTGGAATACTGTGCCCCGGGAACCTGACTGAGCCTTGGTTCTGGAACCCTGTGGACTGGGAACATGACTGAGGTTTTATTCTGGAACCCTGTAGCCTGGGAACATAACTGAGGATTGATTCTGGAACCCTGTGGCCTGGGAACATGACATCGGTGGATTCTGGAACCCTGAGGCCTGGGAACATGACATCTGTTTAGATTGTGGAATACTGTGCCCCGGGAACCTGACTGATCCTCGGTTCTGGAACCCTGTGGACTGGGAACATGACTGAGGTTTTACTCTGGAACCCTGTAGCCTGGGAACATAACTGAGGATTGATTCTGGAATCTTGTGGCCTGGGAAAATGACAACGGTGGATTCTGGAACCCTGTGGCCTGGGAACATGAGAACGGTTTGATTCTGGAACCCTGTGGCCTGGGAACATGCCTGAGGTTTGATGGTGGAAACCTGTGGCCTGCAACAGGACTGAGGTTTGATTCTGGAAGACTGTGGCTAGGGAACATGATATCGGGTTGATTCTGGCAACCTGTGTCCTGGGAACAAGACTGAGGTTTGATTCTGGAACCCTGTGCCTTGGGAACATGACTGAGGTTTGTTTCTGGAAACCTGTTCCCTGGGAACATGACTGAGGTTTGATTCTGGACACCTGTGTCCTGGGAACATGACTGAGGTTTGATTGCTGAAACCTGTGGCCTGCGAACATGACTCAGGTTTGATTCTGGAACCATGTGTCCTGGGAATATGACTGAGGTTTGATTCTGGAAACCTTTGGCCTGGGAAAATGACTGAGGTTTCATTGTGGAAACATGTGGCTTGGGATCATGACTGAGGTTTGATGGTGGAACACTATGGCCTGGCAAAATGACTGAGGCTTGATTCTGGAACCCTGTGGCCTGGCAACTTGACTGAGGTGTGATGGCAGAAACCTGTGGACTGGCAACATGACTGAGTTTGATTGTGGCACCCTGTGCACGGGGAACATGACTGAGGCCTGATACTGGAACCCCGTGGCGTGGGAACTTGACATTGGTTTGATTCTGGAGCCCTGTTTACTGGGAACATGACTGAGGTTTGATGGTTGAAACCTGTGTCCTGGCAACATGAGTGAGGTTTGATAGTGGAACCCTCAGGCTTGGGAACATGAGTGAGGCTTGATGGTGGAACCCTGTGGCCTGGCAACATGAGTGAGGCTTGATGGTGGAACCCTGTGGCTTGGCAAGATGACTTAGGTTTGATTGTGGAACAGTCTTTCCTGGGAACATGACTGAGGCTTGATGGTGGAACCGTGGCCTAGCAACAGGACAGAGGTTTGATTGTGGAACCCTCTGGCCTGGGAATATGACTGAGGTTTAATTGTGGAACCCTGTGGCCTGGGAACATGACTGGGAGTTTATTTCTGAAACCTGTGTCCAGGGAACATGACTGAGGTTTTATTCTGGAACCATGTGGCCTGGGAATATGACTGAGGTTTGATTCTGGAAACCATTGGCCTGGGAAGATGACTGATGTTAGAGTGTGGAATCCTGTGGCCTGGGAACATGACATCGGTGGATTCTGGAACCCTGTGGCCTGGGAACATGCCTGAGATTTGATGGTGAAAACCTGTGGCCTGGCAACAGAACTGAGGTTTGATTCTGGAAGACTGAGGCTAGGGAACATGATATCGGGTTGATTCTGGCAACCTGTGTCCTGGGAACAAGACTGAAGTTTGATTCTGGAACCCTGTGCCTTGGGAACATGACTGAGGTTTGTTTCTGGAAGCCTGTTCCCTGGGAACATGACTGAGGCTTGATGGTGGAACCGTGGTCTGGCAACAGAACTGAGGTTTGATTGTGGAACCCTCTGGCCTGGGAATATGACTGAGGTTTAATTGTGGAACCCTGTGGCCTGGGAACATGACTGGGATTTTATTTCTGAAACCTGTGTCCAGGGAACATGACTGAGGTTTTATTCTGGAACCCTGTGTCCTGGGAACACAACTGAGGTTTGATTCTGGAACCATGTGGCCTGGGAATATGACTGAGGTTTGATTCTGGAAACCATTGGCCTGGGAAGATGACTGATGTTAGAGTGTGGAATCCTGTGGCCTGGGAACATGACATCAGTTTGGATTCCGGTACCCTGTTGCCTGGGAACATGAAATCGGTTTGATTCTGGAAACCTGTGGCCTGGGAATATGACTGAGGTTTGATGGTGGTACCCTATGGCCTGGCAACATGACTGAAGTTTGATTCTGGATCCCTGTGGCCTGGGAACATGACTGAGGCGTGATTCTGGAACACTGTGGCCTGGGAACATGACATCTATTTAGATTGTGGAATACTGTGCCCCGGGAACCTGACTGAGCCTTGGTTCTGGAACCCTGTGGACTGGGAACATGACTGAGGTTTTATTCTGGAACCCTGTAGCCTGGGAACATAACTGAGGATTGATTCTGGAACCCTGTGGCCTGGGAACATGACATCGGTGGATTCTGGAACCCTGAGGCCTGGGAACATGACATCTGTTTAGATTGTGGAATACTGTGCCCCGGGAACCTGACTGAGCCTCGGTTCTGGAACCCTGTGGACTGGGAACATGACTGAGGTTTTATTCTGGAACCCTGTAGCCTGGGAACATAACTGAGGATTGATTCTGGAATCTTGTGGCCTAGGAAAATGACAACGGTGGATTCTGGAACCCTGTGGCCTGGGAACATGAGAACGGTTTGATTCTGGAACCCTGTGGCCTGGGAACATGCCTGAGGTTTGATGGTGGAAACCTGTGGCCTGGCAACATGACTGAGGTTTGATTCTGGAAGACTGTGGCTAGGGAACATGATATCGGGTTGATTCTGGCAACCTGTGTCCTGGGAACAAGACTGAGGTTTGATTCTGGAACCCTGTGCCTTGGGAACATGACTGAGGTTTGTTTCTGGAAACCTGTTCCCTGGGAACATGACTGAGGTTTGATTGTGGACACCTGTGTCCTGGGAACATGACTGAGGTTTGATTGCTGAAACCTGTGGCCTGCGAACATGACTCAGGTTTGATTCTGGAACCATGTGTCCTGGGAATATGACTGAGGTTTGATTCTGGAAAACTTTATCCTGGGAAAATGACTGAGGTTTCATCGTGGAAACATGTGGCTTGGGATCATGACTGAGGTTTGATGGTGGAACACTATGGCCTGGCAAAATGACTGAGGCTTGATTCTGGAACCCTGTGGCCTGGCAACTTGACTGAGGTGTGATGGCAGAAACCTGTGGACTGGCAACATGATTGAGTTTGATTGTGGCACCCTGTGCACGGGGAACATGACTGAGGCCTGATACTGGAACCCCGTGGCGTGGGAACTTGACATTGGTTTGATTCTGGAGCCCTGTTTACTGGGAACATGACTGAGGTTTGATGGTTGAAACCTGTGGCCTGGCAACATGATTGAGGTTTGATAGTGGAACCCTCAGGCTTGGGAACATGAGTGAGGCTTGATGGTGGAACCCTGTGGCTTGGCAAGATGACTTAGGTTTGATTGTGGAACAGTCTTTCCTGGGAACATGACTGAGGCTTGATGGTGGAACCGTGGCCTAGCAACAGGACAGAGGTTTGATTGTGGAACCCTCTGGCCTGGGAATATGACTGAGGTTTAATTGTGGAACCCTGTGGCCTGGGAACATGACTGGGAGTTTATTTCTGAAACCTGTGTCCAGGGAACATGACTGAGGTTTGATTCTGGAACCATGTGGCCTGGGAATATGACTGAGGTTTGATTCTGGAAACCATTGGCCTGGGAAGATGACTGATGTTAGAGTGTGGAATCCTGTGGCCTGGGAACATGACATCGGTGGATTCTGGAACCCTGTGGCCTGGGAACATGCCTGAGATTTGATGGTGAAAACCTGTGGCCTGGCAACAGAACTGAGGTTTGATTCTGGAAGACTGAGGCTAGGGAACATGATATCGGGTTGATTCTGGCAACCTGTGTCCTGGGAACAAGACTGAGGTTTGATTCTGGAACCCTGTGCCTTGGGAACATGACTGAGGTTTGTTTCTGGAAGCCTGTTCCCTGGGAACATGACTGAGGCTTGATGGTGGAACCGTGGTCTGGCAACAGAACTGAGGTTTGATTGTGGAACCCTCTGGCCTGGGAATATGACTGAGGTTTAATTGTGGAACCCTGTGGCCTGGGAACATGACTGGGATTTTATTTCTGAAACCTGTGTCCAGGGAACATGACTGAGGTTTTATTCTGGAACCCTGTGTCCTGGGAACACAACTGAGGTTTGATTCTGGAACCATGTGGCCTGGGAATATGACTGAGGTTTGATTCTGGAAACCATTGGCCTGGGAAGATGACTGATGTTAGAGTGTGGAATCCTGTGGCCTGGGAACATGACATCAGTTTGGATTCCGGTACCCTGTTGCCTGGGAACATGAAATCGGTTTGATTCTGGAAACCTGTGGCCTGGGAATATGACTGAGGTTTGATGGTGGTACCCTATGGCCTGGCAACATGACTGAAGTTTGATTCTGGATCCCTGTGGCCTGGGAACATGACTGAGGCGTGATTCTGGAACACTGTGGCCTGGGAACATGACATCTATTTAGATTGTGGAATACTGTGCCCCGGGAACCTGACTGAGCCTTGGTTCTGGAACCCTGTGGACTGGGAACATGACTGAGGTTTTATTCTGGAACCCTGTAGCCTGGGAACATAACTGAGGATTGATTCTGGAATCTTGTGGCCTGGGAAAATGACAACGGTGGATTCTGGAACCCTGAGGCCTGGGAACATGAGAACGGTTTGATTCTGGAACCCTGTGGCCTGGGAACATGCCTGAGGTTTGATGGTGGAAACCTGTGGCCTGGCAACATGACTGAGGTTTGATTCTGGAAGACTGTGGCTAGGGAACATGATATCGGGTTGATTCTGGCAACCTGTGTCCTGGGAACAAGACTGAGGTTTGATTCTGGAACCCTGTGCCTTGGGAACATGACTGAGGTTTGTTTCTGGAAACCTGTTCCCTGGGAACATGACTGAGGTTTGATTCTGGACACCTGTGTCCTGGGAACATGACTGAGGTTTGATTGCTGAAACCTGTGGCCTGCGAACATGACTCAGGTTTGATTCTGGAACCATGTGTCCTGGGAATATGACTGAGGTTTGATTCTGGAAACCTTTGGCCTGGGAAAATGACTGAGGTTTCATCGTGGAAACATGTGGCTTGGGATCATGACTGAGGTTTGATGGTGGAACACTATGGCCTGGCAAAATGACTGAGGCTTGATTCTGGAACCCTGTGGCCTGGCAACTTGACTGAGGTGTGATGGCAGAAACCTGTGGACTGGCAACATGATTGAGTTTGATTGTGGCACCCTGTGCACGGGGAACATGACTGAGGCCTGATACTGGAACCCCGTGGCGTGGGAACTTGACATTGGTTTGATTCTGGAGCCCTGTTTACTGGGAACATGACTGAGGTTTGATGGTTGAAACCTGTGTCCTGGCAACATGAGTGAGGTTTGATAGTGGAACCCTCAGGCTTGGGAACATGAGTGAGGCTTGATGGTGGAACCCTGTGGCCTGGCAACATGAGTGAGGCTTGATGGTGGAACCCTGTGGCTTGGCAAGATGACTTAGGTTTGATTGTGGAACAGTCTTTCCTGGGAACATGACTGAGGCTTGATGGTGGAACCGTGGCCTAGCAACAGGACAGAGGTTTGATTGTGGAACCCTCTGGCCTGGGAATATGACTGAGGTTTAATTGTGGAACCCTGTGGCCTGGGAACATGACTGGGAGTTTATTTCTGAAACCTGTGTCCAGGGAACATGACTGAGGTTTTATTCTGGAACCATGTGGCCTGGGAATATGACTGAGGTTTGATTCTGGAAACCATTGGCCTGGGAAGATGACTGATGTTAGAGTGTGGAATCCTGTGGCCTGGGAACATGACATCGGTGGATTCTGGAACCCTGTGGCCTGGGAACATGCCTGAGGTTTGATGGTGGAAACCTGTGGCCTGGCAACAGGACTGAGGTTTGATTCTGGAAGACTGAGGCTAGGGAACATGATATCGGGTTGATTCTGGCAACCTGTGTCCTGGGAACAAGACTGAGGTTTGATTCTGGAACCCTGTGCCTTGGGAACATGACTGAGGTTTGTTTCTGGAAGCCTGTTCCCTGGGAACATGACTGAGGCTTGATGGTGGATCCGTGGTCTGGCAACAGAACTGAGGTTTGATTGTGGAACCCTCTGGCCTGGGAATATGACTGAGGTTTAATTGTGGAACCCTGTGGCCTGGGAACATGACTGGGATTTTATTTCTGAAAACTGTGTCCAGGGAACATGACTGAGGTTTTATTCTGGAACGCTGTGTCCTGGGAACACAACTGAGGTTTGATTCTGGAACCATGTAGCCTGGGAATATGACTGAGGTTTGATTCTGGAAACCATTGGCCTGGAAAGATGACTGATGTTAGAGTGTGGAATCCTGTGGCCTGGGAACATGACATCGGTTTGGATTCCGGTACCCTGATGCCTGGGAACATGAAATCGGTTTGATTCTAGATCCCTGTGGCCTGGGAACATGACTGAGGCGTGATTCTGGAACCCTGTGGCCTGGGAACATGAAATCGGTTTGATTCTGGAACCCTGTGGCCTGGGAATATGACTGAGGTTTGATGGTGGTACCCTATGGCCTGGCAACATGACTGAAGTTTGATTCTGGATCCCTGTGGCCTGGGAACATGACTGAGGCGTGATTCTGGAACACTGTGGCCTGGGAACATGACATCTATTTAGATTGTGGAATACTGTGCCCCGGGAACCTGACTGAGCCTTGGTTCTGGAACCCTGTGGACTGGGAACATGACTGAGGTTTTATTCTGGAACCCTGTAGCCTGGGAACATAACTGAGGATTGATTCTGGAACCCTGTGGCCTGGGAACATGACATCGGTGGATTCTGGAACCCTGAGGCCTGGGAACATGACATCTGTTTAGATTGTGGAATACTGTGCCCCGGGAACCTGACTGAGCCTCGGTTCTGGAACCCTGTGGACTGGGAACATGACTGAGGTTTTATTCTGGAACCCTGTAGCCTGGGAACATAACTGAGGATTGATTCTGGAATCTTGTGGCCTGGGAAAATGACAACGGTGGATTCTGGAACCCTGTGGCCTGGGAACATGAGAACGGTTTGATTCTGGAACCCTGTGGCCTGGGAACATGCCTGAGGTTTGATGGTGGAAACCTGTGGCCTGGCAACATGACTGAGGTTTGATTCTGGAAGACTGTGGCTAGGGAACATGATATCGGGTTGATTCTGGCAACCTGTGTCCTGGGAACAAGACTGAGGTTTGATTCTGGAACCCTGTGCCTTGGGAACATGACTGAGGTTTGTTTCTGGAAACCTGTTCCCTGGGAACATGACTGAGGTTTGATTCTGGACACCTGTGTCCTGGGAACATGACTGAGGTTTGATTGCTGAAACCTGTGGCCTGCGAACATGACTCAGGTTTGATTCTGGAACCATGTGTCCTGGGAATATGACTGAGGTTTGATTCTGGAAAACTTTGGCCTGGGAAAATGACTGAGGTTTCATCGTGGAAACATGTGGCTTGGGATCATGACTGAGGTTTGATGGTGGAACACTATGGCCTGGCAAAATGACTGAGGCTTGATTCTGGAACCCTGTGGCCTGGCAACTTGACTGAGGTGTGATGGCAGAAACCTGTGGACTGGCAACATGATTGAGTTTGATTGTGGCACCCTGTGCACGGGGAACATGACTGAGGCCTGATACTGGAACCCCGTGGCGTGGGAACTTGACATTGGTTTGATTCTGGAGCCCTGTTTACTGGGAACATGACTGAGGTTTGATGGTTGAAACCTGTGGCCTGGCAACATGATTGAGGTTTGATAGTGGAACCCTCAGGCTTGGGAACATGAGTGAGGCTTGATGGTGGAACCCTGTGGCTTGGCAAGATGACTTAGGTTTGATTGTGGAACAGTCTTTCCTGGGAACATGACTGAGGCTTGATGGTGGAACCGTGGCCTAGCAACAGGACAGAGGTTTGATTGTGGAACCCTCTGGCCTGGGAATATGACTGAGGTTTAATTGTGGAACCCTGTGGCCTGGGAACATGACTGGGAGTTTATTTCTGAAACCTGTGTCCAGGGAACATGACTGAGGTTTGATTCTGGAACCATGTGGCCTGGGAATATGACTGAGGTTTGATTCTGGAAACCATTGGCCTGGGAAGATGACTGATGTTAGAGTGTGGAATCCTGTGGCCTGGGAACATGACATCGGTGGATTCTGGAACCCTGTGGCCTGGGAACATGCCTGAGGTTTGATGGTGGAAACCTGTGGCCTGGCAACAGGACTGAGGTTTGATTCTGGAAGACTGTGTCTAGGGAACATGATATCGGGTTGATTCTGGCAACCTGTGTCCTGGGAACAAGACTGAGGTTTGATTCTGGAACCCTGTGCCTTGGGAACATGACTGAGGTTTGTTTCTGGAAGCCTGTTCCCTGGGAAAATGACTGAGGCTTGATGGTGGAACCGTGGTCTGGCAACAGAACTGAGGTTTGATTGTGGAACCCTCTGGCCTGGGAATATGACTGAGGTTTAATTGTGGAACCCTGTGGCCTGGGAACATGACTGGGATTTTATTTCTGAAACCTGTGTCCAGGGAACATGACTGAGGTTTTATTCTGGAACCCTGTGTCCTGGGAACACAACTGAGGTTTGATTCTGGAACCATGTGGCCTGGGAATATGACTGAGGTTTGATTCTGGAAACCATTGGCCTGGGAAGATGACTGATGTTAGAGTGTGGAATCCTGTGGCCTGGGAACATGACATCGGTTTGGATTCCGGTACCCTGTTGCCTGGGAACATGAAATCGGTTTGATTCTGGAAACCTATGGCCTGGGAATATGACTGAGGTTTGATGGTGGTACCCTAGGGCCTGGCAACATGACTGAAGTTTGATTCTGGATCCCGGTGGCCTGGGAACATAACTGAGGCGAGATTCTGGAACACTGTGGCCTGGGAACATGACATCTATTTAGATTGTGGAATACTGTGCCCCGGGAACCTGACTGAGCCTTGGTTCTGGAACCCTGTGGACTGGGAACATGACTGAGGTTTTATTCTGGAACCCTGTAGCCTGGGAACATAACTGAGGATTGATTCTGGAACCCTGTGGCCTGGGAACATGACATCGGTGGATTCTGGAACCCTGAGGCCTGGGAACATGACATCTGTTTAGATTGTGGAATACTGTGCCCCGGGAACCTGACTGAGCCTCGATTCTGGAACCCTGTGGACTGGGAACATGACTGAGGTTTTATTCTGGAACCCTGTAGCCTGGGAACATAACTGAGGATTGATTCTGGAATCTTGTGGCCTGGGAAAATGACAACGGTGGATTCTGGAACCCTGAGGCCTGGGAACATGAGAACGGTTTGATTCTGGAACCCTGTGGCCTGGGAACATGCCTGAGGTTTGATGGTGGAAACCTGTGGCCTGGCAACATGACTGAGGTTTGATTCTGGAAGACTGTGGCTAGGGAACATGATATCGGGTTGATTCTGGCAACCTGTGTCCTGGGAACAAGACTGAGGTTTGATTCTGGAACCCTGTGCCTTGGGAACATGACTGAGGTTTGTTTCTGGAAACCTGTTCCCTGGGAACATGACTGAGGTTTGATTCTGGACACCTGTGTCCTGGGAACATGACTGAGGTTTGATTGCTGAAACCTGTGGCCTGCGAACATGACTCAGGTTTGATTCTGGAACCATGTGTCCTGGGAATATGACTGAGGTTTGATTCTGGAAACCTTTGGCCTGGGAAAATGACTGAGGTTTCATCGTGGAAACATGTGGCTTGGGATCATGACTGAGGTTTGATGGTGGAACACTATGGCCTGGCAAAATGACTGAGGCTTGATTCTGGAACCCTGTGGCCTGGCAACTTGACTGAGGTGTGATGGCAGAAACCTGTGGACTGGCAACATGATTGAGTTTGATTGTGGCACCCTGTGCACGGGGAACATGACTGAGGCCTGATACTGGAACCCCGTGGCGTGGGAACTTGACATTGGTTTGATTCTGGAGCCCTGTTTACTGGGAACATGACTGAGGTTTGATGGTTGAAACCTGTGTCCTGGCAACATGAGTGAGGTTTGATAGTGGAACCCTCAGGCTTGGGAACATGAGTGAGGCTTGATGGTGGAACCCTGTGGCCTGGCAACATGAGTGAGGCTTGATGGTGGAACCCTGTGGCTTGGCAAGATGACTTAGGTTTGATTGTGGAACAGTCTTTCCTGGGAACATGACTGAGGCTTGATGGTGGAACCGTGGCCTAGCAACAGGACAGAGGTTTGATTGTGGAACCCTCTGGCCTGGGAATATGACTGAGGTTTAATTGTGGAACCCTGTGGCCTGGGAACATGACTGGGAGTTTATTTCTGAAACCTGTGTCCAGGGAACATGACTGAGGTTTTATTCTGGAACCATGTGGCCTGGGAATATGACTGAGGTTTGATTCTGGAAACCATTGGCCTGGGAAGATGACTGATGTTAGAGTGTGGAATCCTGTGGCCTGGGAACATGACATCGGTGGATTCTGGAACCCTGTGGCCTGGGAACATGCCTGAGGTTTGATGGTGGAAACCTGTGGCCTGGCAACAGGACTGAGGTTTGATTCTGGAAGACTGAGGCTAGGGAACATGATATCGGGTTGATTCTGGCAACCTGTGTCCTGGGAACAAGACTGAGGTTTGATTCTGGAACCCTGTGCCTTGGGAACATGACTGAGGTTTGTTTCTGGAAGCCTGTTCCCTGGGAACATGACTGAGGCTTGATGGTGGAACCGTGGTCTGGCAACAGAACTGAGGTTTGATTGTGGAACCCTCTGGCCTGGGAATATGACTGAGGTTTAATTGTGGAACCCTGTGGCCTGGGAACATGACTGGGATTTTATTTCTGAAACCTGTGTCCAGGGAACATGACTGAGGTTTTATTCTGGAACGCTGTGTCCTGGGAACACAACTGAGGTTTGATTCTGGAACCATGTAGCCTGGGAATATGACTGAGGTTTGATTCTGGAAACCATTGGCCTGGGAAGATGACTGATGTTAGAGTGTGGGATCCTGTGGCCTGGGAACATGACATCGGTTTGGATTCCGGTACCCTGATGCCTGGGAACATGAAATCGGTTTCATTCTGGATCCCTGTGGCCTGGGAACATGACTGAGGCGTGATTCTGGAACCCTGTGGCCTGGGAACATGAAATCGGTTTGATTCTGGAACCCTGTGGCCTGGGAATATGACTGAGGTTTGATGGTGGTACCCTATGGCCTGGCAACATGACTGAAGTTTGATTCTGGATCCCTGTGGCCTGGGAACATGACTGAGGCGTGATTCTGGAACACTGTGGCCTGGGAACATGACATCTATTTAGATTGTGGAATACTGTGCCCCGGGAACCTGACTGAGCCTTGGTTCTGGAACCCTGTGGACTGGGAACATGACTGAGGTTTTATTCTGGAACCCTGTAGCCTGGGAACATAACTGAGGATTGATTCTGGAACCCTGTGGCCTGGGAACATGACATCGGTGGATTCTGGAACCCTGAGGCCTGGGAACATGACATCTGTTTAGATTGTGGAATACTGTGCCCCGGGAACCTGACTGAGCCTCGGTTCTGGAACCCTGTGGACTGGGAACATGACTGAGGTTTTATTCTGGAACCCTGTAGCCTGGGAACATAACTGAGGATTGATTCTGGAATCTTGTGGCCTGGGAAAATGACAACGGTGGATTCTGGAACCCTGTGGCCTGGGAACATGACAACGGTTTGATTCTGGAACCCTGTGGCCTGGGAACATGCCTGAGGTTTGATGGTGGAAACCTGTGGCCTGGCAACATGACTGAGGTTTGATTCTGGAAGACTGTGGCTAGGGAACATGATATCGGGTTGATTCTGGCAACCTGTGTCCTGGGAACAAGACTGAGGTTTGATTCTGGAACCCTGTGCCTTGGGAACATGACTGAGGTTTGTTTCTGGAAACCTGTTCCCTGGGAACATGACTGAGGTTTGATTCTGGACACCTGTGTCCTGGGAACATGACTGAGGTTTGATTGCTGAAACCTGTGGCCTGCGAACATGACTCAGGTTTGATTCTGGAACCATGTGTCCCGGGAATATGACTGAGGTTTGATTCTGGAAAACTTTGGCCTGGGAAAATGACTGAGGTTTCATTGTGGAAACATGTGGCTTGGGATCATGACTGAGGTTTGATGGTGGAACACTATGGCCTGGCAAAATGACTGAGGATTGATTCTGGAACCCTGTGGCCTGGCAACTTGACTGAGGTGTGATGGCAGAAACCTGTGGACTGGCAACATGATTGAGTTTGATTGTGGCACCCTGTGCACGGGGAACATGACTGAGGCCTGATACTGGAACCCCGTGGCGTGGGAACTTGACATTGGTTTGATTCTGGAGCCCTGTTTACTGGGAACATGACTGAGGTTTGATGGTTGAAACCTGTGGCCTGGCACCATGATTGAGGTTTGATAGTGGAACCCTCAGGCTTGGGAACATGAGTGAGGCTTGATGGTGGAACCCTGTGGCCTGGCAACATGAGTGAGGCTTGATGGTGGAACCCTGTGGCTTGGCAAGATGACTTAGGTTTGATTGTGGAACAGTCTTTCCTGGGAACATGACTGAGGCTTGATGGTGGAACCGTGGCCTAGCAACAGGACAGAGGTTTGATTGTGGAACCCTCTGGCCTGGGAATATGACTGAGGTTTAATTGTGGAACCCTGTGGCCTGGGAACATGACTGGGAGTTTATTTCTGAAACCTGTGTCCAGGGAACATGACTGAGGTTTGATTCTGGAACCATGTGGCCTGGGAATATGACTGAGGTTTGATTCTGGAAACCATTGGCCTGGGAAGATGACTGATGTTAGAGTGTGGAATCCTGTGGCCTGGGAACATGACATCGGTGGATTCTGGAACCCTGTGGCCTGGGAACATGCCTGAGGTTTGATGGTGGAAACCTGTGGCCTGGCAACAGGACTGAGGTTTGATTCTGGAAGACTGTGGCTAGGGAACATGATATCGGGTTGATTCTGGCAACCTGTGTCCTGGGAACAAGACTGAGGTTTGATTCTGGAACCCTGTGCCTTGGGAACATGACTGAGGTTTGTTTCTGGAAGCCTGTTCCCTGGGAACATGACTGAGGCTTGATGGTGGAACCGTGGTCTGGCAACAGAACTGAGGTTTGATTGTGGAACCCTCTGGCCTGGGAATATGACTGAGGTTGAATTGTGGAACCCTGTGGCCTGGGAACATGACTGGGATTTTATTTCTGAAACCTGTGTCCAGGGAACATGACTGAGGTTTTATTCTGGAACCCTGTGTCCTGGGAACACAACTGAGGTTTGATTCTGGAACCATGTGGCCTGGGAATATGACTGAGGTTTGATTCTGGAAACCATTGGCCTGGGAAGATGACTGATGTTAGAGTGTGGAATCCTGTGGCCTGGGAACATGACATCGGTTTGGATTCCGGTACCCTGTTGCCTGGGAACATGAAATCGGTTTGATTCTGGAAACCTGTGGCCTGGGAATATGACTGAGGTTTGATGGTGGTACCCTATGGCCTGGCAACATGACTGAAGTTTGATTCTGGATCCCTGTGGCCTGGGAACATGACTGAGGCGTGATTCTGGAACACTGTGGCCTGGGAACATGACATCTATTTAGATTGTGGAATACTGTGCCCCGGGAACCTGACTGAGCCTTGGTTCTGGAACCCTGTGGACTGGGAACATGACTGAGGTTTTATTCTGGAACCCTGTAGCCTGGGAACATAACTGAGGATTGATTCTGGAACCCTGTGGCCTGGGAACATGACATCGGTGGATTCTGGAACCCTGAGGCCTGGGAACATGACATCTGTTTAGATTGTGGAATACTGTGCCCCGGGAACCTGACTGAGCCTCGGTTCTGGAACCCTGTGGACTGGGAACATGACTGAGGTTTTATTCTGGAACCCTGTAGCCTGGGAACATAACTGAGGATTGATTCTGGAATCTTGTGGCCTGGGAAAATGACAACGGTGGATTCTGGAACCCTGAGGCCTGGGAACATGAGAACGGTTTGATTCTGGAACCCTGTGGCCTGGGAACATGCCTGAGGTTTGATGGTGGAAACCTGTGGCCTGGCAACATGACTGAGGTTTGATTCTGGAAGACTGTGGCTAGGGAACATGATATCGGGTTGATTCTGGCAACCTGTGTCCTGGGAACAAGACTGAGGTTTGATTCTGGAACCCTGTGCCTTGGGAACATGACTGAGGTTTGTTTCTGGAAACCTGTTCCCTGGGAACATGACTGAGGTTTGATGGTTGAAACCTGTGGCCTGGCAACATGATTGAGGTTTGATAGTGGAACCCTCAGGCTTGGGAACATGAGTGAGGCTTGATGGTGGAACCCTGTGGCTTGGCAAGATGACTTAGGTTTGATTGTGGAACAGTCTTTCCTGGGAACATGACTGAGGCTTGATGGTGGAACCGTGGCCTAGCAACAGGACAGAGGTTTGATTGTGGAACCCTCTGGCCTGGGAATATGACTGAGGTTTAATTGTGGAACCCTGTGGCCTGGCAACATGACTGGGAGTTTATTTCCGAAACCTGTGTCCAGGGAACATGACTGAGGTTTTATTCTGGAACCATGTGGCCTGGGAATATGACTGAGGTTTGATTCTGGAAACCATTGGCCTGGGAAGATGACTGATGTTAGAGTGTGGAATCCTGTGGCCTGGGAACATGACATCGGTGGATTCTGGAACCCTGTGGCCTGGGA
The DNA here is from genome assembly GCF_965194825.1 of Balaenoptera physalus. Lineage (NCBI taxonomy): Eukaryota > Metazoa > Chordata > Mammalia > Artiodactyla > Balaenopteridae > Balaenoptera > Balaenoptera physalus. Next base: position 22,806,771 of record NC_138900.1, on the reverse strand, counting down.
ACATGCCTGAGATTTGATGGTGAAAACCTGTGGCCTGGCAACAGGACTGAGGTTTGATTCTGGAAGACTGAGGCTAGGGAACATGATATCGGGTTGATTCTGGCAACCTGTGTCCTGGGAAAAAGACTGAGGTTTGATTCTGGAACCCTGTGCCTTGGGAACATGACTGAGGTTTGTTTCTGGAAGCCTGTTCCCTGGGAACATGACTGAGGCTTGATGGTGGAACCGTGGTCTGGCAACAGAACTGAGGTTTGATTGTGGAACCCTCTGGCCTGGGAATATGACTGAGGTTGAATTGTGGAACCCTGTGGCCTGGGAACATGACTGGGATTTTATTTCTGAAACCTGTGTCCAGGGAACATGACTGAGGTTTTATTCTGGAACCCTGTGTCCTGGGAACACAACTGAGGTTTGATTCTGGAACCATGTGGCCTGGGAATATGACTGAGGTTTGATTCTGGAAACCATTGGCCTGGGAAGATGACTGATGTTAGAGTGTGGAATCCTGTGGCCTGGGAACATGACATCAGTTTGGATTCCGGTACCCTGTTGCCTGGGAACATGAAATCGGTTTGATTCTGGAAACCTGTGGCCTGGGAATATGACTGAGGTTTGATGGTGGTACCCTATGGCCTGGCAACATGACTGAAGTTTGATTCTGGATCCCCGTGGCCTGGGAACATGACTGAGGCGTGATTCTGGAACACTGTGGCCTGGGAACATGACATCTATTTAGATTGTGGAATACTGTGCCCCGGGAACCTGACTGAGCCTTGGTTCTGGAACCCTGTGGACTGGGAACATGACTGAGGTTTTATTCTGGAACCCTGTAGCCTGGGAACATAACTGAGGATTGATTCTGGAACCCTGTGGCCTGGGAACATGACATCGGTGGATTCTGGAACCCTGAGGCCTGGGAACATGACATCTGTTTAGATTGTGGAATACTGTGCCCCGGGAACCTGACTGAGCCTCGATTCTGGAACCCTGTGGACTGGGAACATGACTGAGGTTTTATTCTGGAACCCTGTAGCCTGGGAACATAACTGAGGATTGATTCTGGAATCTTGTGGCCTGGGAAAATGACAACGGTGGATTCTGGAACCCTGAGGCCTGGGAACATGAGAACGGTTTGATTCTGGAACCCTGTGGCCTGGGAACATGCCTGAGGTTTGATGGTGGAAACCTGTGGCCTGGCAACATGACTGAGGTTTGATTCTGGAAGACTGTGGCTAGGGAACATGATATCGGGTTGATTCTGGCAACCTGTGTCCTGGGAACAAGACTGAGGTTTGATTCTGGAACCCTGTGCCTTGGGAACATGACTGAGGTTTGTTTCTGGAAACCTGTTCCCTGGGAACATGACTGAGGTTTGATTCTGGACACCTGTGTCCTGGGAACATGACTGAGGTTTGATTGCTGAAACCTGTGGCCTGCGAACATGACTCAGGTTTGATTCTGGAACCATGTGTCCTGGGAATATGACTGAGGTTTGATTCTGGAAACCTTTGGCCTGGGAAAATGACTGAGGTTTCATCGTGGAAACATGTGGCTTGGGATCATGACTGAGGTTTGATGGTGGAACACTATGGCCTGGCAAAATGACTGAGGCTTGATTCTGGAACCCTGTGGCCTGGCAACTTGACTGAGGTGTGATGGCAGAAACCTGTGGACTGGCAACATGATTGAGTTTCATTGTGGCACCCTGTGCACGGGGAACATGACTGAGGCCTGATACTGGAACCCCGTGGCGTGGGAACTTGACATTGGTTTGATTCTGGAGCCCTGTTTACTGGGAACATGACTGAGGTTTGATGGTTGAAACCTGTGTCCTGGCAACATGAGTGAGGTTTGATAGTGGAACCCTCAGGCTTGGGAACATGAGTGAGGCTTGATGGTGGAACCCTGTGGCCTGGCAACATGAGTGAGGCTTGATGGTGGAACCCTGTGGCTTGGCAAGATGACTTAGGTTTGATTGTGGAACAGTCTTTCCTGGGAACATGACTGAGGCTTGATGGTGGAACCGTGGCCTAGCAACAGGACAGAGGTTTGATTGTGGAACCCTCTGGCCTGGGAATATGACTGAGGTTTAATTGTGGAACCCTGTGGCCTGGGAACATGACTGGGAGTTTATTTCTGAAACCTGTGTCCAGGGAACATGACTGAGGTTTTATTCTGGAACCATGTGGCCTGGGAATATGACTGAGGTTTGATTCTGGAAACCATTGGCCTGGGAAGATGACTGATGTTAGAGTGTGGAATCCTGTGGCCTGGGAACATGACATCGGTGGATTCTGGAACCCTGTGGCCTGGGAATATGCCTGAGGTTTGATGGTGGAAACCTGTGGCCTGGCAACAGGACTGAGGTTTGATTCTGGAAGACTGAGGCTAGGGAACATGATATCGGGTTGATTCTGGCAACCTGTGTCCTGGGAACAAGACTGAGGTTTGATTCTGGAACCCTGTGCCTTGGGAACATGACTGAGGTTTGTTTCTGGAAGCCTGTTCCCTGGGAACATGACTGAGGCTTGATGGTGGAACCGTGGTCTGGCAACAGAACTGAGGTTTGATTGTGGAACCCTCTGGCCTGGGAATATGACTGAGGTTTAATTGTGGAACCCTGTGGCCTGGGAACATGACTGGGATTTTATTTCTGAAACCTGTGTCCAGGGAACATGACTGAGGTTTTATTCTGGAACGCTGTGTCCTGGGAACACAACTGAGGTTTGATTCAGGAACCATGTAGCCTGGGAATATGACTGAGGTTTGATTCTGGAAACCATTGGCCTGGGAAGATGACTGATGTTAGAGTGTGGGATCCTGTGGCCTGGGAACATGACATCGGTTTGGATTCCGGTACCCTGATGCCTGGGAACATGAAATCGGTTTGATTCTGGATCCCTGTGGCCTGGGAACATGACTGAGGCGTGATTCTGGAACCCTGTGGCCTGGGAACATGAAATCGGTTTGATTCTGGAACCCTGTGGCCTGGGAATATGACTGAGGTTTGATGGTGGTAACCTATGGCCTGGCAACATGACTGAAGTTTGATTCTGGATCCCTGTGGCCTGGGAACATGACTGAGGCGTGATTCTGGAACACTGTGGCCTGGGAACATGACATCTATTTAGATTGTGGAATACTGTGCCCCGGGAACCTGACTGAGCCTTGGTTCTGGAACCCTGTGGACTGGGAACATGACTGAGGTTTTATTCTGGAACCCTGTAGCCTGGGAACATAACTGAGGATTGATTCTGGAACCCTGTGGCCTGGGAACATGACATCGGTGGATTCTGGAACCCTGAGGCCTGGGAACATGACATCTGTTTAGATTGTGGAATACTGTGCCCCGGGAACCTGACTGAGCCTCGGTTCTGGAACCCTGTGGACTGGGAACATGACTGAGGTTTTATTCTGGAACCCTGTAGCCTGGGAACATAACTGAGGATTGATTCTGGAATCTTGTGGCCTGGGAAAATGACAACGGTGGATTCTGGAACCCTGTGGCCTGGGAACATGAGAACGGTTTGATTCTGGAACCCTGTGGCCTGGGAACATGCCTGAGGTTTGATGGTGGAAACCTGTGGCCTGGCAACATGACTGAGGTTTGATTCTGGAAGACTGTGGCTAGGGAACATGATATCGGGTTGATTCTGGCAACCTGTGTCCTGGGAACAAGACTGAGGTTTGATTCTGGAACCCTGTGCCTTGGGAACATGACTGAGGTTTGTTTCTGGAAACCTGTTCCCTGGGAACATGACTGAGGTTTGATTCTGGACACCTGTGTCCTGGGAACATGACTGAGGTTTGATTGCTGAAACCTGTGGCCTGCGAACATGACTCAGGTTTGATTCTGGAACCATGTGTCCTGGGAATATGACTGAGGTTTGATTCTGGAAAACTTTGGCCTGGGAAAATGACTGAGGTTTCATCGTGGAAACATGTGGCTTGGGATCATGACTGAGGTTTGATGGTGGAACACTATGGCCTGGCAAAATGACTGAGGCTTGATTCTGGAACCCTGTGGCCTGGCAACTTGACTGAGGTGTGATGGCAGAAACCTGTGGACTGGCAACATGATTGAGTTTGATTGTGGCACCCTGTGCACGGGGAACATGACTGAGGCCTGATACTGGAACCCCGTGGCGTGGGAACTTGACATTGGTTTGATTCTGGAGCCCTGTTTACTGGGAACATGACTGAGGTTTGATGGTTGAAACCTGTGGCCTGGCAACATGATTGAGGTTTGATAGTGGAACCCTCAGGCTTGGGAACATGAGTGAGGCTTGATGGTGGAACCCTGTGGCCTGGCAACATGAGTGAGGCTTGATGGTGGAACCCTGTGGCTTGGCAAGATGACTTAGGTTTGATTGTGGAACAGTCTTTCCTGGGAACATGACTGAGGCTTGATGGTGGAACCGTGGCCTAGCAACAGGACAGAGGTTTGATTGTGGAACCCTCTGGCCTGGGAATATGACTGAGGTTTAATTGTGGAACCCTGTGGCCTGGGAACATGACTGGGAGTTTATTTCCGAAACCTGTGTCCAGGGAACATGACTGAGGTTTTATTCTGGAACCATGTGGCCTGGGAATATGACTGAGGTTTGATTCTGGAAACCATTGGCCTGGGAAGATGACTTATGTTAGAGTGTGGAATCCTGTGGCCTGGGAACATGACATCGGTGGATTCTGGAACCCTGTGGCCTGGGAACATGCCTGAGATTTGATGGTGAAAACCTGTGGCCTGGCAACAGGACTGAGGTTTGATTCTGGAAGACTGAGGCTAGGGAACATGATATCGGGTTGATTCTGGCAACCTGTGTCCTGGGAACAAGACTGAGGTTTGATTCTGGAACCCTGTGCCTTGGGAACATGACTGAGGTTTGTTTCTGGAAGCCTGTTCCCTGGGAACATGACTGAGGCTTGATGGTGGAACCGTGGTCTGGCAACAGAACTGAGGTTTGATTGTGGAACCCTCTGGCCTGGGAATATGACTGAGGTTTAATTGTGGAACCCTGTGGCCTGGGAACATGACTGGGATTTTATTTCTGAAACCTGTGTCCAGGGAACATGACTGAGGTTTTATTCTGGAACCCTGTGTCCTGGGAACACAACTGAGGTTTGATTCTGGAACCATGTGGCCTGGGAATATGACTGAGGTTTGATTCTGGAAACCATTGGCCTGGGAAGATGACTGATGTTAGAGTGTGGAATCCTGTGGCCTGGGAACATGACATCGGTTTGGATTCCGGTACCCTGTTGCCTGGGAACATGAAATCGGTTTGATTCTGGAAACCTGTGGCCTGGGAATATGACTGAGGTTTGATGGTGGTACCCTATTGCCTGGCAACATGACTGAAGTTTGATTCTGGATCCCTGTGGCCTGGGAACATGACTGAGGCGTTATTCTGGAACACTGTGGCCTGGGAACATGACATCTATTTAGATTGTGGAATACTGTGCCCCGGGAACCTGACTGAGCCTTGGTTCTGGAACCCTGTGGACTGGGAACATGACTGAGGTTTTATTCTGGAACCCTATAGCCTGGGAACATAACTGAGGATTGATTCTGGAACCCTGGGGCTGGGAACATGACATCGGTGGATTCTGGAACCCTGAGGCCTGGGAACATGACATCTGTTTAGATTGTGGAATACTGTGCCCCGGGAACCTGACTGAGCCTCGGTTCTGGAACCCTGTGGACTGGGAACATGACTGAGGTTTTATTCTGGAACCCTGTAGCCTGGGAACATAACTGAGGATTGATTCTGGAATCTTGTGGCCTGGGAAAATGACAACGGTGGATTCTGGAACCCTGAGGCCTGGGAACATGAGAACGGTTTGATTCTGGAACCCTGTGGCCTGGGAACATGCCTGAGGTTTGATGGTGGAAACCTGTGGCCTGGCAACATGACTGAGGTTTGATTCTGGAAGACTGTGGCTAGGGAACATGATATCGGGTTGATTCTGGCAACCTGTGTCCTGGGAACAAGACTGAGGTTTGATTCTGGAACCCTGTGCCTTGGGAACATGACTGAGGTTTGTTTCTGGAAACCTGTTCCCTGGGAACATGACTGAGGTTTGATTCTGGACACCTGTGTCCTGGGAACATGACTGAGGTTTGATTGCTGAAACCTGTGGCCTGCGAACATGACTCAGGTTTGATTCTGGAACCATGTGTCCTGGGAATATGACTGAGGTTTGATTCTGGAAAACTTTGGCCTGGGAAAATGACTGAGGTTTCATCGTGGAAACATGTGGCTTGGGATCATGACTGAGGTTTGATGGTGGAACACTATGGCCTGGCAAAATGACTGAGGCTTGATTCTGGAACCCTGTGGCCTGGCAACTTGACTGAGGTGTGATGGCAGAAACCTGTGGACTGGCAACATGATTGAGTTTGATTGTGGCACCCTGTGCACGGGGAACATGACTGAGGCCTGATACTGGAACCCCGTGGCGTGGGAACTTGACATTGGTTTGATTCTGGAGCCCTGTTTACTGGGAACATGACTGAGGTTTGATGGTTGAAACCTGTGGCCTGGCAACATGATTGAGGTTTGATAGTGGAACCCTCAGGCTTGGGAACATGAGTGAGGCTTGATGGTGGAACCCTGTGGCCTGGCAACATGAGTGAGGCTTGATGGTGGAACCCTGTGGCTTGGCAAGATGACTTAGGTTTGATTGTGGAACAGTCTTTCCTGGGAACATGACTGAGGCTTGATGGTGGAACCGTGGCCTAGCAACAGGAGAGAGGTTTGATTGTGGAACAGTCTTTCCTGGGAACATGACTGAGGCTTGATGGTGGAACCGTGGCCTAGCAACAGGACAGAGGTTTGATTGTGGAACCCTCTGGCCTGGGAATATGACTGAGGTTTAATTGTGGAACCCTGTGGCCTGGGAACATGACTGGGAGTTTATTTCTGAAACCTGTGTCCAGGGAACATGACTGAGGTTTTATTCTGGAACCATGTGGCCTGGGAATATGACTGAGGTTTGATTCTGGAAACCATTGGCCTGGGAAGATGACTGATGTTAGAGTGTGGAATCCTGTGGCCTGGGAACATGACATCGGTGGATTCTGGAACCCTGTGGCCTGGGAACATGCCTGAGGTTTGATGGTGGAAACCTGTGGCCTGGCAACAGGACTGAGGTTTGATTCTGGAAGACTGAGGATAGGGAACATGATATCGGGTTGATTCTGGCAACCTGTGTCCTGGGAACAAGACTGAGGTTTGATTCTGGAACCCTGTGCCTTGGGAACATGACTGAGGTTTGTTTCTGGAAGCCTGTTCCCTGGGAACATGACTGAGGCTTGATGGTGGAACCGTGGTCTGGCAACAGAACTGAGGTTTGATTGTGGAACCCTCTGGCCTGGGAATATGACTGAGGTTTAATTGTGGAACCCTGTGGCCTGGGAACATGACTGGGATTTTATTTCTGAAACCTGTGTCCAGGGAACATGACTGAGGTTTTATTCTGGAACCCTGTGTCCTGGGAACACAACTGAGGTTTGATTCTGGAACCATGTGGCCTGGGAATATGACTGAGGTTTGATTCTGGAAACCATTGGCCTGGGAAGATGACTGATGTTAGAGTGTGGAATCCTGTGGCCTGGGAACATGACATCGGTTTGGATTCCGGTACCCTGTTGCCTGGGAACATGAAATCGGTTTGATTCTGGAAACCTGTGGCCTGGGAATATGACTGAGGTTTGATGGTGGTACCCTATGGCCTGGCAACATGACTGAAGTTTGATTCTGGAACCCTGTGGACTGGGAACATGACTGAGGTTTTATTCTGGAACCCTGTAGCCTGGGATCATAACTGAGGATTGATTTTGGAATCTTGTGGCCTGGGAAAATGACAACGGTGGATTCTGGAACCCTGTGGCCTGGGAACATGAGAACGGTTTGATTCTGGAACCCTGTGGCTTGGGAACATGCCTGAGGTTTGATGGTGGAAACCTGTGGCCTGGCAACATGACTGAGGTTTGATTCTGGAAGACTGTGGCTAGGGAACATGATATCGGGTTGATTCTGGCAACCTGTGTCCTGGGAACAAGACTGAGGTTTGATTCTGGAACCCTGTGCCTTGGGAACATGACTGAGGTTTGTTTCTGGAAACCTGTTCCCTGGGAACATGACTGAGGTTTGATTCTGGACACCTGTGTCCTGGGAACATGACTGAGGTTTGATTGCTGAAACCTGTGGCCTGCGAACATGACTCAGGTTTGATTCTGGAACCATGTGTCCTGGGAATATGACTGAGGTTTGATTCTGGAAACCTTTGGCCTGGGAAAATGACTGAGGTTTCATTGTGGAAACATGTGGCTTGGGATCATGACTGAGGTTTGATGGTGGAACACTATGGCCTGGCAAAATGACTGAGGCTTGATTCTGGAACCCTGTGGCCTGGCAACTTGACTGAGGTGTGATGGCAGAAACCTGTGGACTGGCAACATGATTGAGTTTGATTGTGGCACCCTGTGCACGGGGAACATGACTGAGGCCTGATACTGGAACCCCGTGGCGTGGGAACTTGACATTGGTTTGATTCTGGAGCCCTGTTTACTGGGAACATGACTGAGGTTTGATGGTTGAAACCTGTGGCCTGGCAACATGATTGAGGTTTGATAGTGGAACCCTCAGGCTTGGGAACATGAGTGAGGCTTGATGGTGGAACCCTGTGGCCTGGCAACATGAGTGAGGCTTGATGGTGGAACCCTGTGGCTTGGCAAGATGACTTAGGTTTGATTGTGGAACAGTCTTTCCTGGGAACATGACAGAGGCTTGATGGTGGAACCGTGGCCTAGCAACAGGACAGAGGTTTGATTGTGGAACCCTCTGGCCTGGGAATATGACTGAGGTTTAATTGTGGAACCCTGTGGCCTGGGAACATGACTGGGAGTTTATTTCTGAAACCTGTGTCCAGGGAACATGACTGAGGTTTGATTCTGGAACCATGTGGCCTGGGAATATGACTGAGGTTTGATTCTGGAAACCATTGGCCTGGGAAGATGACTGATGTTAGAGTGTGGAATCCTGTGGCCTGGGAACATGACATCGGTTTGGATTCCGGTACCCTGTTGCCTGGGAACATGAAATCGGTTTGATTCTGGAAACATGTGGCCTGGGAATATGACTGATGTTAGAGTGTGGAATCCTGTGGCCTGGGAACATGACATCGGTTTGGATTCCGGTACCCTGTTGCCTGGGAACAAGAAATCGGTTTGATTCTGGAAACCTGTGGCCTGGGAATATGACTGAGGTTTGATGGTGGTACCCTATGGCCTGGCAACATGACTGAAGTTTGATTCTGGATCCCTGTGGCCTGGGAACATGACTGAGGCGTGATTCTGGAACACTGTGGCCTGGGAACATGACATCTATTTAGATTGTGGAATACTGTGCCCCGGGAACCTGACTGAGCCTTGGTTCTGGAACCCTGTGGACTGGGAACATGACTGAGGTTTTATTCTGGAACCCTGTAGCCTGGGAACATAACTGAGGATTGATTCTGGAACCCTGTGGCCTGGGAACATGACATCGGTGCATTCTGGAACCCTGAGGCCTGGGAACATGACATCTGTTTAGATTGTGGAATACTGTGCCCCGGGAACCTGACTGAGCCTCGGTTCTGGAACCCTGTGGACTGGGAACATGACTGAGGTTTTATTCTGGAACCCTGTAGCCTGGGAACATAACTGAGGATTGATTCTGGAATCTTGTGGCCTGGGAAAATGACAACGGTGGATTCTGGAACCCTGAGGCCTGGGAACATGAGAACGGTTTGATTCTGGAACCCTGTGGCCTGGGAACATGCCTGAGGTTTGATGGTGGAAACCTGTGGCCTGGCAACATGACTGAGGTTTGATTCTGGAAGACTGTGGCTAGGGAACATGATATCGGGTTGATTCTGGCAACCTGTGTCCTGGGAACAAGACTGAGGTTTGATTCTGGAACCCTGTGCCTTGGGAACATGACTGAGGTTTGTTTCTGGAAACCTGTTCCCTGGGAACATGACTGAGGTTTGATTCTGGACACCTGTGTCCTGGGAACATGACTGAGGTTTGATTGCTGAAACCTGTGGCCTGCGAACATGACTCAGGTTTGATTCTGGAACCATGTGTCCTGGGAATATGACTGAGGTTTGATTCTGGAAACCTTTGGCCTGGGAAAATGACTGAGGTTTCATCGTGGAAACATGTGGCTTGGGATCATGACTGAGGTTTGATGGTGGAACACTATGGCCTGGCAAAATGACTGAGGCTTGATTCTGGAACCCTGTGGCCTGGCAACTTGACTGAGGTGTGATGGCAGAAACCTGTGGACTGGCAACATGATTGAGTTTGATTGTGGCACCCTGTGCACGGGGAACATGACTGAGGCCTGATACTGGAACCCCGTGGCGTGGGAACTTGACATTGGTTTGATTCTGGAGCCCTGTTTACTGGGAACATGACTGAGGTTTGATGGTTGAAACCTGTGGCCTGGCAACATGATTGAGGTTTGATAGTGGAACCCTCAGGCTTGGGAACATGAGTGAGGCTTGATGGTGGAACCCTGTGGCCTGGCAACATGAGTGAGGCTTGATGGTGGAACCCTGTGGCTTGGCAAGATGACTTAGGTTTGATTGTGGAACAGTCTTTCCTGGGAACATGACTGAGGCTTGATGGTGGAACCGTGGCCTAGCAACAGGACAGAGGTTTGATTGTGGAACCCTCTGGCCTGGGAATATGACTGAGGTTTAATTGTGGAACCCTGTGGCCTGGGAACATGACTGGGAGTTTATTTCTGAAACCTGTGTCCAGGGAACATGACTGAGGTTTGATTCTGGAACCATGTGGCCTGGGAATATGACTGAGGTTTGATTCTGGAAACCATTGGCCTGGGAAGATGACTGATGTTAGAGTGTGGAATCCTGTGGCCTGGGAACATGACATCGGTGGATTCTGGAACCCTGTGGCCTGGGAACATGCCTGAGGTTTGATGGTGGAAACCTGTGGCCTGGCAACAGGACTGAGGTTTGATTCTGGAAGACTGAGGCTAGGGAACATGATATCGGGTTGATTCTGGCAACCTGTGTCCTGGGAACAAGACTGAGGTTTGATTCTGGAACCCTGTGCCTTGGGAACATGACTGAGGTTTGTTTCTGGAAGCCTGTTCCCTGGGAACATGACTGAGGCTTGATGGTCGAACCGTGGTCTGGCAACAGAACTGAGGTTTGATTGTGGAACCCTCTGGCCTGGGAATATGACTGAGGTTTAATTGTGGAACCCTGTGGCCTGGGAACATGACTGGGATTTTATTTCTGAAACCTGTGTCCAGGGAACATGACTGAGGTTTTATTCTGGAACCCTGTGTCCTGGGAACACAACTGAGGTTTGATTCTGGAACCATGTGGCCTGGGAATATGACTGAGGTTTGATTCTGGAAACCATTGGCCTGGGAAGATGACTGATGTTAGAGTGTGGAATCCTGTGGCCTGGGAACATGACATCGGTTTGGATTCCGGTACCCTGTTGCCTGGGAACATGAAATCGGTTTGATTCTGGAAACCTGTGGCCTGGGAATATGACTGAGGTTTGATGGTGGTACCCTATGGCCTGGCAACATGACTGAAGTTTGATTCTGGATCCCTGTGGCCTGGGAACATGACTGAGGCGTGATTCTGGAACACTGTGGCCTGGGAACATGACATCTATTTAGATTGTGGAATACTGTGCCCCGGGAACCTGACTGAGCCTTGGTTCTGGAACCCTGTGGACTGGGAACATGACTGAGGTTTTATTCTGGAACCCTGTAGCCTGGGAACATAACTGAGGATTCATTCTGGAACCCTGTGGCCTGGGAACATGACATCGGTGGATTCTGGAACCCTGAGCCCTGGGAACATGACATCTGTTTAGATTGAGGAATACTGTGCCCCGGGAACCTGACTGAGCCTCGGTTCTGGAACCCTGTGGACTGGGAACATGACTGAGGTTTTATTCTGGAACCCTGTAGCCTGGGAACATAACTGAGGATTGATTCTGGAATCTTGTGGCCTGGGAAAATGACAACGGTGGATTCTGGAACCCTGTGGCCTGGGAACATGAGAACGGTTTGATTCTGGAACCCTGTGGCCTGGGAACATGCCTGAGGTTTGATGGTGGAAACCTGGGGCCTCACAACATGACTGAGGTTTGATTCTGGAAGACTGTGGCTAGGGAACATGATATCGGGTTGATTCTGGCAACCTGTGTCCTGGGAACAAGACTGAGGTTTGATTCTGGAACCCTGTGCCTTGGGAACATGACTGAGGTTTGTTTCTGGAAACCTGTTCCCTGGGAACATGACTGAGGTTTGATTCTGGACACCTGTGTCCTGGGAACATGACTGAGGATTGATTGCTGAAACCTGTGGCCTGCGAACATGACTCAGGTTTGATTCTGGAACCATGTGTCCTGGGAATATGACTGAGGTTTGATTCTGGAAACCTTTGGCCTGGGAAAATGACTGAGGTTTCATTGTGGAAACATGTGGCTTGGGATCATGACTGAGGTTTGATGGTGGAACACTATGGCCTGGCAAAATGACTGAGGCTTGATTCTGGAACCCTGTGGCCTGGCAACTTGACTGAGGTGTGATGGCAGAAACCTGTGGACTGGCAACATGCCTGAGTTTGATTGTGGCACCCTGTGCACGGGGAACATGACTGAGGCCTGATACTGGAACCCCGTGGCGTGGGAAATTGACATTGGTTTGATTCTGGAGCCCTGTTTACTGGGAACATGACTGACGTTTGATGGTTGAAACCTGTGGCCTGGCAACATGATTGAGGTTTGATAGTGGAACCCTCAGGCTTGGGAACATGAGTGAGGCTTGATGGTGGAACCCTGTGGCCTGGCAACATGAGTGAGGCTTGATGGTGGAACCCTGTGGCTTGGCAAGATGACTTAGGTTTGATTGTGGAACAGTCTTTCCTGGGAACATGACTGAGGCTTGATGGTGGAACCGTGGCCTAGCAACAGGACAGAGGTTTGATTGTGGAACCCTCTGGCCTGGGAATATGACTGAGGTTTAATTGTGGAACCCTGTGGCCTGGGAACATGACTGGGAGTTTATTTCTGAAACCTGTGTCCAGGGAACATGACTGAGGTTTTATTCTGGAACCATGTGGCCTGGGAATATGACTGAGGTTTGATTCTGGAAACCATTGGCCTGGGAAGATGACTGATGTTAGAGTGTGGAATCCTGTGGCCTGGGAACATGACATCGGTGGATTCTGGAACCCTGTGGCCTGGGAACATGCCTGAGATTTGATGGTGGAAACCTGTGGCCTGGCAACAGGACTGAGGTTTGATTCTGGAAGACTGAGGCTAGGGAACATGATATCGGGTTGATTCTGGCAACCTGTGTCCTGGGAACAAGACTGAGGTTTGATTCTGGAACCCTGTGCCTTGGGAACATGACGGAGGTTTGTTTCTGGAAGCCTGTTCCCTGGGAACATGACTGAGGCTTGATGGTGGAACCGTGTTCTGGCAACAGAACTGAGGTTTGATTGTGGAACCCTCTGGCCTGGGAATATGACTGAGATTTAATTGTGGAACCCTGTGGCCTGGGAACATGACTGGGATTTTATTTCTGAAACCTGTGTCCAGGGAACATGACTGAGGTTTTATTCTGGAACGCTGTGTCCTGGGAACACAACTGAGGTTTGATTCTGGAACCATGTAGCCTGGGAATATGACTGAGGTTTGATTCTGGAAACCATTGGCCTGGGAAGATGACTGATGTTAGAGTGTGGAATCCTGTGGCCTGGGAACATGACATCGGTTTGGATTCCGGTACCCTGTTGCCTGGGAACATGAAGTCGGTTTGATTCTGGATCCCTGTGGCCTGGGAACATGACTGAGGCGTGATTCTGGAACCCTGTGGCCTGGGAACATGACATTTGTTTAGATTGTGAAATACTGTGCCCCGGGAACCTGACTGAGCCTCGGTTCTGGAACCCTGTGAACTGGGAACATGACTGAGGTTTTATTCTGGAACCCTGTAGCCTGGGAACATAACTGAGGATTGATTCTGGAATCTTGTGGCCTGGGAAAATGACAACGGTGGATTCTGGGACCCTGTGGCCTGGGAACATGAGAACGGTTTGATTCTGGAACCCTGTGGCTTGGGAACATGCCTGAGGTTTGATGGTGGAAACCTGTTGCCTGGCAACATGACTGAGGTTTGATTCTGGAAGACTGTGGCTAGGGAACATGATATCGGGTTCATTCTGGAAACCTGTGTCCTGGGAACAAGACTGAGGTTTGATTCTGTAACCTTGTGCCTTGGGAACATGACTGAGTTTTGTTTCTGGAAACCTGTTCCCTGGGAACATGACTGAGGTTTGATTCTGGACACCTGTGTCCTGGGAACATGACTGAGGTTTGATTGCTGAAACCTGTGGCCTGCGAACATGACTCAGGTTTGATTCTGGAACCATGTGTCCCGGGAATATGACTGAGGTTTGATTCTGGAAACCTTTGGCCTGGGAAAATGACTGAGGTTTCATTGTGGAAACATGTGGCTTGGGATCATGACTGAGATTTGATGGTGGAACACTATGGCCTGGCAAAATGACTGAGGCTTGATTCTGGAACCCTGTGGCCTGGCAACTTGACTGAGGTGTGATGGCAGAAACCTGTGGACTGGCAACATGCCTGAGTTTGATTGTGGCACCCTGTGCACGGGGAACATGACTGAGGCCTGATACTGGAACCCCGTGGCGTGGGAACTTGACATTGGTTTGATTCTGGAGCCCTGTTTACTGGGAACATGACTGAGGTTTGATGGTTGACACCTGTGGCCTGGCAACATGATTGAGGTTTGATAGTGGAACCCTCAGGCTTGGGAACATGAGTGAGGCTTGATGGTGGAACCCTGTACCTGGCAACATGAGTGAGGCTTGATGGTGGAACCCTGTGGCTTGGCAAGATGACTTAGGTTTGATTGTGGAACAGACTTTCCTGGGAACATGACTGAGGCTTGATGGTGGAACCGTGGCCTAGCAAGAGGACAGAGGTTTGATTGTGGAACCCTCTGGCCTGGGAATATGACTGAAGTTTAATTGTGGAACCCTGTGGCCTGGGAACATGACTGGGAGTTTATTTCTGAAACCTGTGTCCAGGGAACATGACTGAGGTTTTATTCTGGAACCATGTGGCCTCGGAATATGACTGAGGTTTGATTCTGGAAACCATTGGCCTGGGAAGATGACTGATGTTAGAGTGTGGAATCCTGTGGCCTGGGAACATGACATCGGTGGATTCTGGAACCCTGTGGCCTGGGAACATGCCTGAGGTTTGATGGTGGAAACCTGTGGCCTGGCAACAGGACTGAGGTTTGATTCTGGAAGACTGTGGCTAGGGAACATGATATCGGGTTGATTCTGGCAACCTGTGTCCTGGGAACAAGACTGAGGTTTGATTCTGGAACCCTGTGCCTTGGGAACATGACTGAGGTTTGTTTCTGGAAGCCTGTTCCCTGGGAACATGACTGAGGCTTGATGGTGGAACCGTGGTCTGGCAACAGAACTGAGGTTTGATTGTGGAACCCTCTGGCCTGGGAATATGACTGAGGTTTAATTGTGGAACCCTGTGGCCTGGGAACATGACTGGGATTTTATTTCTGAAACCTGTGTCCAGGGAACATGACTGAGGTTTTATTCTGGAACCCTGTGTCCTGGGAACACAACTGAGGTTTGATTCTGGAACCATGTGGCCTGGGAATATGACTGAGGTTTGATTCTGGAAACCATTGGCCTGGGAAGATGACTGATGTTAGAGTGTGGAATCCTGTGGCCTGGGAACATGACATCGGTTTGGATTCCGGTACCCTGTTGCCTGGGAACATGAAATCGGTTTGATTCTGGAAACCTGTGGCCTGGGAATATGACTGAGGTTTGATGGTGGTACCCTATGGCCTGGCAACATGACTGAAGTTTGATTCTGGATCCCTGTGGCCTGGGAACATGACTGAGGCGTGATTCTGGAACACTGTGGCCTGGGAACATGACATCTATTTAGATTGTGGAATACTGTGCCCCGGGAACCTGACTGAGCCTTGGTTCTGGAACCCTGTGGACTGGGAACATGACTGAGGTTTTATTCTGGAACCCTGTAGCCTGGGAACATAACTGAGGATTGATTCTGGAACCCTGTGGCCTGGGAACATGACATCGGTGGATTCTGGAACCCTGAGGCCTGGGAACATGACATCTGCTTAGATTGTGGAATACTGTGCCCCGGAAACCTGACTGAGCCTCGGTTCTGGAACCCTGTGGACTGGGAACATGACTGAGGTTTTATTCTGGAACCCTGTAGCCTGGGAACATAACTGAGGATTGATTCTGGAATCTTGTGGCCTGGGAAAATGACAACGGTGGATTCTGGAACCCTGTGGCCTGGGAACATGAGAACGGTTTGATTCTGGAACCCTGTGGCCTGGGAACATGCCTGAGGTTTGATGGTGGAAACCTGTGGCCTGGCAACATGACTGAGGTTTGATTCTGGAAGACTGTGGCTAGGGAACATGATATCGGGTTGATTCTGGAAACCTGTGTCCTGGGAACAAGACTGAGGTTTGATTCTGGAACCCTGTGCCTTGGGAACATGACTGAGGTTTGTTTCTGGAAACCTGTTCCCTGGGAACATGACTGAGGTTTGATTCTGGAAACCTGTGTCCTGGGAACATGACTGAGGTTTGATTGCTGAAACCTGTGGCCTGCGAACATGACTCAGGTTTGATTCTGGAACCATGTGTCCCGGGAATATGACTGAGGTTTGATTCTGGAAACCTTTGGCCTGGGAAAATGACTGAGGTTTCATTGTGGAAACATGTGGCTTGGGATCATGACTGAGATTTGATGGTGGAACACTATGGCCTGGCAAAATGACTGAGGCTTGATTCTGGAACCCTGTGGCCTGGCAACTTGACTGAGGTGTGATGGCAGAAACCTGTGGACTGGCAACATGACTGAGTTTGATTGTGGCACCCTGTGCACGGGGAACATGACTGAGGCCTGATACTGGAACCCCGTGGCGTGGGAACTTGACATTGGTTTGATTCTGGAGCCCTGTTTACTGGGAACATGACTGAGGTTTGATGGTTGACACCTGTGGCCTGGCAACATGATTGAGGTTTGATAGTGGAACCCTCAGGCTTGGGAACATGAGTGAGGCTTGATGGTGGAACCCTGTACCTGGCAACATGAGTGAGGCTTGATGGTGGAACCCTGTGGCTTGGCAAGATGACTTAGGTTTGATTGTGGAACAGTCTTTCCTGGGAACATGACTGAGGCTTGATGGTGGAACCGTGGCCTAGCAAGAGGACAGAGGTTTGATTGTGGAACCCTCTGGCCTGGGAATATGACTGAAGTTTAATTTTGGAACCCTGTGGCCTGGGAACATGACTGGGAGTTTATTTCTGAAACCTGTGTCCAGGGAACATGACTGAGGTTTTATTCTGGAACCATGTGGCCTCGGAATATGACTGAGGTTTGATTCTGGAAACCATTGGCCTGGGAAGATGACTGATGTTAGAGTGTGGAATCCTGTGGCCTGGGAACATGACATCGGTGGATTCTGGAACCCTGTGGCCTGGGAACATGCCTGAGGTTTGATGGTGGAAACCTGTGGCCTGGCAACAGGACTGAGGTTTGATTCTGGAAGACTGTGGCTAGGGAACATGATATCGGGTTGATTCTGGCAACCTGTGTCCTGGGAACAAGACTGAGGTTTGATTCTGGAACCCTGTGCCTTGGGAACATGACTGAGGTTTGTTTCTGGAAGCCTGTTCCCTGGGAACATGACTGAGGCTTGATGGTGGAACCGTGGTCTGGCAACAGAACTGAGGTTTGATTGTGGAACCCTCTGGCCTGGGAATATGACTGAGGTTGAATTGTGGAACCCTGTGGCCTGGGAACATGACTGGGATTTTATTTCTGAAACCTGTGTCCAGGGAACATGACTGAGGTTTTATTCTGGAACCCTGTGTCCTGGGAACACAACTGAGGTTTGATTCTGGAACCATGTGGCCTGGGAATATGACTGAGGTTTGATTCTGGAAACCATTGGCCTGGGAAGATGACTGATGTTAGAGTGTGGAATCCTGTGGCCTGGGAACATGACATCGGTTTGGATTCCGGTACCCTATTGCCTGGGAACATGAAATCGTTTTGATTCTGGAAACCTGTGGCCTGGGAATATGACTGAGGTTTGATGGTGGTACCCTATGGCCTGGCAACATGACTGAAGTTTGATTCTGGATCCCTGTGGCCTGGGAACATGACTGAGGCGTGATTCTGGAACACTGTGGCCTGGGAACATGACATCTATTTAGATTGTGGAATACTGTGCCCCGGGAACCTGACTGAGCCTTGGTTCTGGAACCATGTGGACTGGGAACATGACTGAGGTTTTATTCTGGAACCCTGTAGCCTGGGAACATAACTGAGGATTGATTCTGGAACCCTGTGGCCTGGGAACATGACATCGGTGGATTCTGGAACCCTGAGGCCTGGGAACATGACATCTGCTTAGATTGTGGAATACTGTGCCCCGGAAACCTGACTGAGCCTCGGTTCTGGAACCCTGTGGACTGGGAACATGACTGAGGTTTTATTCTGGAACCCTGTAGCCTGGGAACATAACTGAGGATTGATTCTGGAATCTTGTGGCCTGGGAAAATGACAACGGTGGATTCTGGAACCCTGTGGCCTGGGAACATGAGAACGGTTTGATTCTGGAACCCTGTGGCCTGGGAACATGCCTGAGGTTTGATGGTGGAAACCTGTGGCCTGGCAACATGACTGAGGTTTGATTCTGGAAGACTGTGGCTAGGGAACATGATATCGGGTTGATTCTGGAAACCTGTGTCCTGGGAACAAGACTGAGGTTTGATTCTGGAACCCTGTGCCTTGGGAACATGACTGAGGTTTGTTTCTGGAAACCTGTTCCCTGGGAACATGACTGAGGTTTGATTCTGGAAACCTGTGTCCTGGGAACATGACTGAGGTTTGATTGCTGAAACCTGTGGCCTGCGAACCTGACTCAGGTTTGATTCTGGAACCATGTGTCCTGGGAATATGACTGAGGTTTGATTCTGGAAACCTTTGGCCTGGGAAAATGACTGAGGTTTCATTGTGGAAACATGTGGCTTGGGACATGACTGAGGTTTGATGGTGGAACACTATGGCCTGGCAAAATGACTAAGGCTTGATTCTGGAACCCTGTGGCCTGGCAACTTGACTGAGGTGTGATGGCAGAAACCTGTGGACTGGCAACATGACTGAGTTTGATTGTGGCACCCTGTGCACGGGGAACATGACTGAGGCCTGATACTGGAACCCCGTGGCGTGGGAACTTGACATTGGTTTGATTCTGGAGCCCTGTTTACTGGGAACATGACTGAGGTTTGATGGTTGACACCTGTGGCCTGGCAACATGATTGAGGTTTGATAGTGGAACCCTCAGGCTTGGGAACATGAGTGAGGCTTGATGGTGGAACCCTGTACCTGGCAACATGAGTGAGGCTTGATGGTGGAACCCTGTGGCTTGGCAAGATGACTTAGGTTTGATTGTGGAACAGTCTTTCCTGGGAACATGACTGAGGCTTGATGGTGGAACCGTGGCCTAGCAACAGGACAGAGGTTTGATTGTGGAACCCTCTGGCCTGGGAATATGACTGAGGTTTAATTGTGGAACCCTGTGGCCTGGGAACATGACTGGGAGTTTATTTCTGAAACCTGTGTCCAGGGAACATGACTGAGGTTTTATTCTGGAACCATGTGGCCTGGGAATATGACTGAGGTTTGATTCTGGAAACCATTGGCCTGGGAAGATGACTGATGTTAGAGTGTGGAATCCTGTGGCCTGGGAACATGACATCGGTGGATTCTGGAACCCTGTGGCCTGGGAACATGCCTGAGGTTTGATGGTGGAAACCTGTGGCCTGGCAACAGGACTGAGGTTTGATTCTGGAAGACTGTGGCTAGGGAACATGATATCGGGTTGATTCTGGCAACCTGTGTCCTGGGAACAAGACTGAGGTTTGATTCTGGAACCCTGTGCCTTGGGAACATGACTGAGGTTTGTTTCTGGAAGCCTGTTCCCTGGGAACATGACTGAGGCTTGATGGTGGAACTGTGGTCTGGCAACAGAACTGAGGTTTGATTGTGGAACCCTCTGGCCTGGGAATATGACTGAGGTTGAATTGTGGAACCCTGTGGCCTGGGAACATGACTGGGATTTTATTTCTGAAACCTGTGTCCAGGGAACATGACTGAGGTTTTATTCTGGAACCCTGTGTCCTGGGAACACAACTGAGGTTTGATTCTGGAACCATGTAGCCTGGGAATATGACTGAGGTTTGATTCTGGAAACCATTGGCCTGGGAAGATGACTGATGTTAGAGTGTGGAATCCTGTGGCCTGGGAACATGACATCGGTTTGGATTCCGGTACCCTGTTGCCTGGGAACATGAAATCGGTTTGATTCTGGATCCCTGTGGCCTGGGAACATGACTGAGGCGTGATTCTGGAACCCTGTGGCCTGGGAACATGACATCGGTGGATTCTGGAACCCTGAGGCCTGGGAACATGACATTTGATTAGATTGTGAAATACTGTGCCCCGGGAACCTGACTGAGCCTCGGTTCTGGAACCCTGTGGACTGGGAACATGACTGAGGTTTTATTCTGGAACCCTGTAGCCTGGGAACATAACTGAGGATTGATTCTGGAATCTTGTGGCCTGGGAAAATGACAACGGTGGATTCTGGAACCCTGTGGCCTGGGAACATGAGAACGGTTTGATTCTGGAACCCTGTGGCTTGGGAACATGCCTGAGGTATGATGGTGGAAACCTGTGGCCTGGCAACATGACTGAGGTTTGATTCTGGAAGACTGTGGCTAGGGAACATGATATCGGGTTGATTCTGGCAACCTGTGTCCTGGGAACAAGACTGAGGTTTGATTCTGGAACCCTGTGCCTTGGGAACATGACTGAGGTTTGTTTCTGGAAACCTGTTCCCTGGGAACATGACTGAGGTTTGATTCTGGACACCTGTGTCCTGGGAACATGACTGAGGTTTGATTGCTGAAACCTGTGGCCTGCGAACATGACTCAGGTTTGATTCTGGAACCATGTGTCCCGGGAATATGACTGAGGTTTGATTCTGGAAACCTTTGGCCTGGGAAAATGACTGAGGTTTCATCGTGGAAACATGTGGCTTGGGATCATGACTGAGGTTTGATGGTGGAACACTATGGCCTGGCAAAATGACTGAGGCTTTATTCTGGAACCCTGTGGCCTGGCAACTTGACTGAGGTGTGATGGCAGAAACCTGTGGACTGGCAACATGACTGAGTTTGATTGTGGCACCCTGTGCACGGGGAACATGACTGAGGCCTGATACTGGAACCCCGTGGCGTGGGAACTTGACATTGGTTTGATTCTGGAGCCCTGTTTACTGGGAACATGACTGAGGTTTGATGGTTGAAACCTGTGGCCTGGCAACATGATTGAGGTTTGATAGTGGAACCCTCAGGCTTGGGAACATGAGTGAGGCTTGATGGTGGAACCCTGTGGCCTGGCAACATGAGTGAGGCTTGATGGTGGAATCCTGTGGCTTGGCAAGATGACTTAGGTTTGATTGTGGAACAGTCTTTCCTGGGAACATGACTGAGGCTTGATGGTGGAACCGTGGCCTAGCAAGAGGACAGAGGTTTGATTGTGGAACCCTCTGGCCTGGGAATATGACTGAGGTTTAATTGTGGAACCCTGTGGCCTGGGAACATGACTGGGAGTTTATTTCTGAAACCTGTGTCCAGGGAACATGACTGAGGTTTTATTCTGGAACCATGTGGCCTGGGAATATGACTGAGGTTTGATTCTGGAAACCATTGGCCTGGGAAGATGACTGATGTTAGAGTGTGGAATCCTGTGGCCTGGGAACATGACATCGGTGGATTCTGGAACCCTGTGGCCTGGGAACATGCCTGAGGTTTGATGGTGGAAACCTGTGGCCTGGCAGCAGGACTGAGGTTTGATTCTGGAAGACTGAGGCTAGGGAACATGATATCGGGTTGATTCTGGCAACCTGTGTCCTGGGAACAAGACTGAGGTTTGATTCTGGAACCCTGTGCCTTGGGAACATGACTGAGGTTTGTTTCTGGAAGCCTGTTCCCTGGGAACATGACTGAGGCTTGATGGTGGAACCGTGGTCTGGCAACAGAACTGAGGTTTGATTGTGGAACCCTCTGGCCTGGGAATATGACTGAGGTTTAATTGTGGAACCCTGTGGCCTGGGAACATGACTGGGATTTTATTTCTGAAACCTGTGTCCAGGGAACATGACTGAGGTTTTATTCTGGAACCCTGTGTCCTGGGAACACAACTGAGGTTTGATTCTGGAACCATGTAGCCTGGGAATATGACTGAGGTTTGATTCTGGAAACCATTGGCCTGGGAAGATAACTGATGTTAGAGTGTGGAATCCTGTGGCCTGGGAACATGACATCGGTTTGGATTCCGGTACCCTGTTGCCTGGGAACATGAAATCGGTTTGATTCTGGAAACATGTGGCCTGGGAATATGACTGATGTTAGAGTGTGGAATCCTGTGGCCTGGGAACATGACATCGGTTTGGATTCCGGTACCCTGTTGCCTGGGAACATGAAATCGGTTTGATTCTGGAAACCTGTGGCCTGGGAATATGACTGAGGTTTGATGGTGGTACCCTATGGCCTGGCAACATGACTGAAGTTTGATTCTGGATCCCTGTGGCCTGGGAACATGACTGAGGCGTGATTCTGGAACACTGTGGCCTGGGAACATGACATCTATTTAGATTGTGGAATACTGTGCCCCGGGAACCTGACTGAGCCTTGGTTCTGGAACCCTGTGGACTGGGAACATGACTGAGGTTTTATTCTGGAACCCTGTAGCCTGGGAACATAACTGAGGATTGATTCTGGAACCCTGTGGCCTGGGAACATGACATCGGTGGATTCTGGAACCCTGAGCCCTGGGAACATGACATCTGTTTAGATTGAGGAATACTGTGCCCCGGGAACCTGACTGAGCCTCGGTTCTGGAACCCTGTGGACTGGGAACATGACTGAGGTTTTATTCTGGAACCCTGTAGCCTGGGAACATAACTGAGGATTGATTCTGGAATCTTGTGGCCTGGGAAAATGACAACGGTGGATTCTGGAACCCTGTGGCCTGGGAACATGAGAACGGTTTGATTCTGGAACCCTGTGGCCTGGGAACATGCCTGAGGTTTGATGGTGGAAACCTGTGGCCTGGCAACATGACTGAGGTTTGATTCTGGAAGACTGTGGCTAGGGAACATGATATCGGGTTGATTCTGGCAACCTGTGTCCTGGGAACAAGACTGAGGTTTGATTCTGGAACCCTGTGCCTTGGGAACATGACTGAGGTTTGTTTCTGGAATCCTGTTCCCTGGGAACATGACTGAGGCTTGATGGTGGAACCGTGGTCTGGCAACAGAACTGAGGTTTGATTGTGGAACCCTCTGGCCTGGGAATATGACTGAGGTTGAATTGTGGAACCCTGTGGCCTGGGAACATGACTGGGATTTTATTTCTGAAACCTGTGTCCAGGGAACATGACTGAGGTTTTATTCTGGAACCCTGTGTCCTGGGAACACAACTGAGGTTTGATTCTGGAACCATGTAGCCTGGGAATATGACTGAGGTTTGATTCTGGAAAGCATTGGCCTGGGAAGATGACTGATGTTAGAGTGTGGAATCCTGTGGCCTGGGAACATGACATCGGTTTGGATTCCGGTACCCTGTTGCCTGGGAACATGAAATCGGTTTGATTCTGGATCCCTGTGGCCTGGGAACATGACTGAGGCGTGATTCTGGAACCCTGTGGCCTGGGAACATGACATCGGTGGATTCTGGAACCCTGAGGCCTGGGAACATGACATTTGATTAGATTGTGAAATACTGTGCCCCGGGAACCTGACTGAGCCTCGGTTCTGGAACCCTGTGGACTGGGAACATGACTGAGGTTTTATTGTGGAACCCTGTAGCCTGGGAACATAACTGAGGATTGATTCTGGAATCTTGTGGCCTGGGAAAATGACAACGGTGGATTCTGGAACCCTGTGGCCTGGGAACATGAGAACGGTTTGATTCTGGAACCCTGTGGCTTGGGAACATGCCTGAGGTTTGATGGTGGAAACCTGTGGCCTGGCAACATGACTGAGGTTTGATTCTGGAAGACTGTGGCTAGGGAACATGATATCGGGTTGATTCTGGCAACCTGTGTCCTGGGAACAAGACTGAGGTTTGATTCTGGAACCCTGTGCCTTGGGAACATGACTGAGGTTTGATTGCTGAAACCTGTGGCCTGCGAACATGACTCAGGTTTGATTCTGGAACCATGTGTCCTGGGAATATGACTGAGGTTTGATTCTGGAAACCTTTGGCCTGGGAAAATGACTGAGGTTTCATCGTGGAAACATGTGGCTTGGGATCATGACTGAGGTTTGATGGTGGAACACTATGGCCTGGCAAAATGACTGAGGCTTGATTCTGGAACCCTGTGGCCTGGCAACTTGACTGAGGTGTGATGGCAGAAACCTGTGGACTGGCAACATGACTGAGTTTGATTGTGGCACCCTGTGCACGGGGAACATGACTGAGGCCTGATACTGGAACCCCGTGGCGTGGGAACTTGACATTGGTTTGATTCTGGAGCCCTGTTTACTGGGAACATGACTGAGGTTTGATGGTTGAAACCTGTGGCCTGGCAACATGATTGAGGTTTGATAGTGGAACCCTCAGGCTTGGGAACATGAGTGAGGTTTGATGGTGGAACCCTGTGGCCTGGCAACATGAGTGAGGCTTGATGGTGGAACCCTGTGGCTTGGCAAGATGACTTAGGTTTGATTGTGGAACAGTCTTTCCTGGGAACATGACTGAGGCTTGATGGTGGAACCGTGGCCTAGCAAGAGGACAGAGGTTTGATTGTGGAACCCTCTGGCCTGGGAATATGACTGAGGTTTAATTGTGGAACCCTGTGGCCTGGGAACATGACTGGGAGTTTATTTCTGAAACCTGTGTCCAGGGAACATGACTGAGGTTTTATTCTGGAACCATGTGGCCTGGGAATATGACTGAGGTTTGATTCTGGAAACCATTGGCCTGGGAAGATGACTGATGTTAGAGTGTGGAATCCTGTGGCCTGGGAACATGACATCGGTGGATTCTGGAACCCTGTGGCCTGGGAACATGCCTGAGGTTTGATGGTGGAAACCTGTGGCCTGGCAGCAGGACTGAGGTTTGATTCTGGAAGACTGAGGCTAGGGAACATGATATCGGGTTGATTCTGGCAACCTGTGTCCTGGGAACAAGACTGAGGTTTGATTCTGGAACCCTGTGCCTTGGGAACATGACTGAGGTTTGTTTCTGGAAGCCTGTTCCCTGGGAACATGACTGAGGCTTGATGGTGGAACCGTGGTCTGGCAACAGAACTGAGGTTTGATTGTGGAACCCTCTGGCCTGGGAATATGACTGAGGTTTAATTGTGGAACCCTGTGGCCTGGGAACATGACTGGGATTTTATTTCTGAAACCTGTGTCCAGGGAACATGACTGAGGTTTTATTCTGGAACCCTGTGTCCTGGGAACACAACTGAGGTTTGATTCTGGAACCATGTAGCCTGGGAATATGACTGAGGTTTGATTCTGGAAACCATTGGCCTGGGAAGATGACTGATGTTAGAGTGTGGAATCCTGTGGCCTGGGAACATGACATCGGTTTGGATTCCGGTACCCTGTTGCCTGGGAACATGAAATCGGTTTGATTCTGGAAACATGTGGCCTGGGAATATGACTGATGTTAGAGTGTGGAATCCTGTGGCCTGGGAACATGACATCGGTTTGGATTCCGGTACCCTGTTGCCTGGGAACATGAAATCGGTTTGATTCTGGAAACCTGTGGCCTGGGAATATGACTGAGGTTTGATGGTGGTACCCTATGGCCTGGCAACATGACTGAAGTTTGATTCTGGATCCCTGTGGCCTGGGAACATGACTGAGGCGTGATTCTGGAACACTGTGGCCTGGGAACATGACATCTATTTAGATTGTGGAATACTGTGCCCCGGGAACCTGACTGAGCCTTGGTTCTGGAACCCTGTGGACTGGGAACATGACTGAGGTTTTATTCTGGAACCCTGTAGCCTGGGAACATAACTGAGGATTGATTCTGGAACCCTGTGGCCTGGGAACATGACATCGGTGGATTCTGGAACCCTGAGCCCTGGGAACATGACATCTGTTTAGATTGAGGAATACTGTGCCCCGGGAACCTGACTGAGCCTCGGTTCTGGAACCCTGTGGACTGGGAACATGACTGAGGTTTTATTCTGGAACCCTGTAGCCTGGGAACATAACTGAGGATTGATTCTGGAATCTTGTGGCCTGGGAAAATGACAACGGTGGATTCTGGAACCCTGTGGCCTGGGAACATGAGAACGGTTTGATTCTGGAACCCTGTGGCCTGGGAACATGCCTGAGGTTTGATGGTGGAAACCTGTGGCCTGGCAACATGACTGAGGTTTGATTCTGGAAGACTGTGGCTAGGGAACATGATATCGGGTTGATTCTGGCAACCTGTGTCCTGGGAACAAGACTGAGGTTTGATTCTGGAACCCTGTGCCTTGGGAACATGACTGAGGTTTGTTTCTGGAAACCTGTTCCCTGGGAACATGACTGAGGTTTGATTCTGGACACCTGTGTCCTGGGAACATGACTGAGGATTGATTGCTGAAACCTGTGGCCTGCGAACATGACTCAGGTTTGATTCTGGAACCATGTGTCCTGGGAATATGACTGAGGTTTGATTCTGGAAACCTTTGGCCTGGGAAAATGACTGAGGTTTCATCGTGGAAACATGTGGCTTGGGATCATGACTGAGGTTTGATGGTGGAACACTATGGCCTGGCAAAATGACTGAGGCTTGATTCTGGAACCCTGTGGCCTGGCAACTTGACTGAGGTGTGATGGCAGAAACCTGTGGACTGGCAACATGACTGAGTTTGATTGTGGCACCCTGTGCACGGGGAACATGACTGAGGCCTGATACTGGAACCCCGTGGCGTGGGAACTTGACATTGGTTTGATTCTGGAGCCCTGTTTACTGGGAACATGACTGAGGTTTGATGGTTGAAACCTGTGGCCTGGCAACATGATTGAGGTTTGATAGTGGAACCCTCAGGCTTGGGAACATGAGTGAGGCTTGATGGTGGAACCCTGTGGCCTGGCAACATGAGTGAGGCTTGATGGTGGAACCCTGTGGCTTGGCAAGATGACTTAGGTTTGATTGTGGAACAGTCTTTCCTGGGAACATGACTGAGGCTTGATGGTGGAACCGTGGCCTAGCAACAGGACAGAGGTTTGATTGTGGAACCCTCTGGCCTGGGAATATGACTGAGGTTTAATTGTGGAACCCTGTGGCCTGGGAACATGACTGGGAGTTTATTTCTGAAACCTGTGTCCAGGGAACATGACTGAGGTTTTATTCTGGAACCATGTGGCCTGGGAATATGACTGAGGTTTGATTCTGGAAACCATTGGCCTGGGAAGATGACTGATGTTAGAGTGTGGAATCCTGTGGCCTGGGAACATGACATCGGTGGATTCTGGAACCCTGTGGCCTGGGAACATGCCTGAGGTTTGATGGTGGAAACCTGTGGCCTGGCAACAGGACTGAGGTTTGATTCTGGAAGACTGAGGCTAGGGAACATGATATCGGGTTGATTCTGGCAACCTGTATCCTGGGAACAAGACTGAGGTTTGATTCTGGAACCCTGTGCCTTGGGAACATGACTGAGGTTTGTTTCTGGAAGCCTGTTCCCTGGGAACATGACTGAGGCTTGATGGTGGAACCGTGTTCTGGCAACAGAACTGAGGTTTGATTGTGGAACCCTCTGGCCTGGGAATATGACTGAGATTTAATTGTGGAACCCTGTGGCCTGGGAACATGACTGGGATTTTATTTCTGAAACCTGTGTCCAGGGAACATGACTGAGGTTTTATTCTGGAACGCTGTGTCCTGGGAACACAACTGAGGTTTGATTCTGGAACCATGTAGCCTGGGAATATGACTGAGGTTTGATTCTGGAAACCATTGGCCTGGGAAGATGACTGATGTTAGAGTGTGGAATCCTGTGGCCTGGGAACATGACATCGGTTTGGATTCCGGTACCCTGTTGCCTGGGAACATGAAATCGGTTTGATTCTGGATCCCTGTGGCCTGGGAACATGACTGAGGCGTGATTCTGGAACCCTGTGGCCTGGGAACATGACATTTGTTTAGATTGTGAAATACTGTGCCCCGGGAACCTGACTGAGCCTCGGTTCTGGAACCCTGTGAACTGGGAACATGACTGAGGTTTTATTCTGGAACCCTGTAGCCTGGGAACATAACTGAGGATTGATTCTGGAATCTTGTGGCCTGGGAAAATGACAACGGTGAATTCTGGGACCCTGTGGCCTGGGAACATGAGAACGGTTTAATTCTGGAACCCTGTGGCTTGGGAACATGCCTGAGGTTTGATGGTGGAAACCTGTTGCCTGGCAACATGACTGAGGTTTGATTCTGGAAGACTGTGGCTAGGGAACATGATATCGGGTTCATTCTGGAAACCTGTGTCCTGGGAACAAGACTGAGGTTTGATTCTGTAACCTTGTGCCTTGGGAACCTGACTGAGTTTTGTTTCTGGAAACCTGTTCCCTGGGAACATGACTGAGGTTTGATTCTGGACACCTGTGTCCTGGGAACATGACTGAGGTTTGATTGCTGAAACCTGTGGCCTGCGAACATGACTCAGGTTTGATTCTGGAACCATGTGTCCCGGGAATATGACTGAGGTTTTATTCTGGAAACCTTTGGCCTGGGAAAATGACTGAGGTTTCATTGTGGAAACATGTGGCTTGGGATCATGACTGAGGTTTGATGGTGGAACACTATGGCCTGGCAAAATGACTGAGGCTTGATTCTGGAACCCTGTGGCCTGGCAACTTGACTGAGGTGTGATGGCAGAAACCTGTGGACTGGCAACATGACTGAGTTTGATTGTGGCACCCTGTGCACGGGGAACATGACTGAGGCCTGATACTGGAACCCCGTGGCGTGGGAACTTGACATTGGTTTGATTCTGGAGCCCTGTTTACTGGGAACATGACTGAGGTTTGATGGTTGACACCTGTGGCCTGGCAACATGAGTGAGGTTTGATAGTGGAACCCTCAGGCTTGGGAACATGAGTGAGGCTTGATGGTGGAACCCTGTACCTGGCAACATGAGTGAGGCTTGATGGTGGAACCCTGTGGCTTGGCAAGATGACTTAGGTTTGATTGTGGAACAGTCTTTCCTGGGAACATGACTGAGGCTTGATGGTGGAACCGTGGCCTAGCAAGAGGACAGAGGTTTGATTGTGGAACCCTCTGGCCTGGGAATATGACTGAAGTTTAATTGTGGAACCCTGTGGCCTGGGAACATGACTGGGAGTTTATTTCTGAAACCTGTGTCCTGGGAACATGACTGAGGTTTTATTCTGGAACCATGTGGCCTCGGAATATGACTGAGGTTTGATTCTGGAAACCATTGGCCTGGGAAGATGACTGATGTTATAGTGTGGAATCCTGTGGCCTGGGAACATGACATCGGTGGATTCTGGAACCCTGTGGCCTGGGAACATGCCTGAGGTTTGATGGTGGAAACCTGTGGCCTGGCAACAGGACTGAGGTTTGATTCTGGAAGACTGTGGCTAGGGAACATGATATCGGGTTGATTCTGGCAACCTGTGTCCTGGGAACAAGACTGAGGTTTGATTCTGGAACCCTGTGCCTTGGGAACATGACTGAGGTTTGTTTCTGGAAGCCTGTTCCCTGGGAACATGACTGAGGCTTGATGGTGGAACCGTGGTCTGGCAACAGAACTGAGGTTTGATTGTGGAACCCTCTGGCCTGGGAATATGACTGAGGTTTAATTGTGGAACCCTGTGGCCTGGGAACATGACTGGGATTTTATTTCTGAAACCTGTGTCCAGGGAACATGACTGAGGTTTTATTCTGGAACCCTGTGTCCTGGGAACACAACTGAGGTTTGATTCTGGAACCATGTAGCCTGGGAATATGACTGAGGTTTGATTCTGGAAACCATTGGCCTGGGAAGATGACTGATGTTAGAGTGTGGAATCCTGTGGCCTGGGAACATGACATCGGTTTGGATTCCGGTACCCTGTTGCCTGGGAACATGAAATCGGTTTGATTCTGGAAACCTGTGGCCTGGGAATATGACTGAGGTTTGATGGTGGTACCCTATGGCCTGGCAACATGACTGAAGTTTGATTCTGGATCCCTGTGGCCTGGGAACATGACTGAGGCGTGATTCTGGAACACTGTGGCCTGGGAACATGACATCTATTTAGATTGTGGAATACTGTGCCCCGGGAACCTGACTGAGCCTTGGTTCTGGAACCCTGTGGACTGGGAACATGACTGAGGTTTTATTCTGGAACCCTGTAGCCTGGGAACATAACTGAGGATTGATTCTGGAACCCTGTGGCCTGGGAACATGACATCGGTGGATTCTGGAACCCTGAGCCCTGGGAACATGACATCTGTTTAGATTGAGGAATACTGTGCCCCGGGAACCTGACTGAGCCTCGGTTCTGGAACCCTGTGGACTGGGAACATGACTGAGGTTTTATTCTGGAACCCTGTAGCCTGGGAACATAACTGAGGATTGATTCTGGAATCTTGTGGCCTGGGAAAATGACAACGGTGGATTCTGGAACCCTGTGGCCTGGGAACATGAGAACGGTTTGATTCTGGAACCCTGTGGCCTGGGAACATGCCTGAGGTTTGATGGTGGAAACCTGTGGCCTGGCAACATGACTGAGGTTTGATTCTGGAAGACTGTGGCTAGGGAACATGATATCGGGTTGATTCTGGCAACCTGTGTCCTGGGAACAAGACTGAGGTTTGATTCTGGAACCCTGTGCCTTGGGAACATGACTGAGGTTTGTTTCTGGAAACCTGTTCCCTGGGAACATGACTGAGGTTTGATTCTGGACACCTGTGTCCTGGGAACATGACTGAGGATTGATTGCTGAAACCTGTGGCCTGCGAACATGACTCAGGTTTGATTCTGGAACCATGTGTCCTGGGAATATGACTGAGGTTTGATTCTGGAAACCTTTGGCCTGGGATAATGACTGAGGTTTCATCGTGGAAACATGTGGCTTGGGATCATGACTGAGGTTTGATGGTGGAACACTATGGCCTGGCAAAATGACTGAGGCTTGATTCTGGAACCCTGTGGCCTGGCAACTTGACTGAGGTGTGATGGCAGAAACCTGTGGACTGGCAACATGACTGAGTTTGATTGTGGCACCCTGTGCACGGGGAACATGACTGAGGCCTGATACTGGAACCCCGTGGCGTGGGAACTTGACATTGGTTTGATTCTGGAGCCCTGTTTACTGGGAACATGACTGAGGTTTGATGGTTGACACCTGTGGTCTGGCAACATGATTGAGGTTTGATAGTGGAACCCTCAGGCTTGGGAACATGAGTGAGGCTTGATGGTGGAACCCTGTACCTGGCAACATGAGTGAGGCTTGATGGTGGAACCCTGTGGCTTGGCAAGATGACTTAGGTTTGATTGTGGAACAGTCTTTCCTGGGAACATGACTGAGGCTTGATGGTGGAACCGTGGCCTAGCAAGAGGACAGAGGTTTGATTGTGGAACCCTCTGGCCTGGGAATATGACTGAAGTTTAATTGTGGAACCCTGTGGCCTGGGAACATGACTGGGAGTTTATTTCTGAAACCTGTGTCCAGGGAACATGACTGAGGTTTTATTCTGGAACCATGTGGCCTCGGAATATGACTGAGGTTTGATTCTGGAAACCATTGGCCTGGGAAGATGACTGATGTTATAGTGTGGAATCCTGTGGCCTGGGAACATGACATCGGTGGATTCTGGAACCCTGTGGCTTGGGAACATGCCTGAGGTTTGATGGTGGAAACCTGTGGCCTGGCAACAGGACTGAGGTTTGATTCTGGAAGACTGTGGCTAGGGAACATGATATCGGGTTGATTCTGGCAACCTGTGTCCTGGGAACAAGACTGAGGTTTGATTCTGGAACCCTGTGCCTTGGGAACATGACTGAGGTTTGTTTCTGGAAGCCTATTCCCTGGGAACATGACTGAGGCTTGATGGTGGAACCGTGGTCTGGCAACAGAACTGAGGTTTGATTGTGGAACCCTCTGGCCTGGGAATATGACTGAGGTTTAATTGTGGAACCCTGTGGCCTGGGAACATGACTGGGATTTTATTTCTGAAACCTGTGTCCAGGGAACATGACTGAGGTTTTATTCTGGAACCCTGTGTCCTGGGAACACAACTGAGGTTTGATTCTGGAACCATGTGGCCTGGGAATATGACTGAGGTTTGATTCTGGAAACCATTGGCCTGGGAAGATGACTGATGTTAGAGTGTGGAATCCTGTGGCCTGGGAACATGACATCGGTTTGGATTCCGGTACCCTATTGCCTGGGAACATGAAGTCGTTTTGATTCTGGAAACCTGTGGCCTGGGAATATGACTGAGGTTTGATGGTGGTACCCTATGGCCTGGCAACATGACTGAAGTTAGATTTTGGATCCCTGTGGCCTGGGAACATGACTGAGGCGTGATTCTGGAACACTGTGGCCTGGGAACATGACATCTATTTAGATTGTGGAATACTGTGCCCCGGGAACCTGACTGAGCCTTGGTTCTGGAACCCTGTGGACTGGGAACATGACTGAGGTTTTATTCTGGAACCCTGTAGCCTGGGAACATAACTGAGGATTGATTCTGGAACCCTGTGGCCTGGGAACATGACATCGGTGGATTCTGGAACCCTGAGGCCTGGGAACATGACATCTGCTTAGATTGTGGAATACTGTGCCCCGGAAACCTGACTGAGCCTCGGTTCTGGAACCCTGTGGACTGGGAACATGACTGAGGTTTTATTCTGGAACCCTGTAGCCTGGGAACATAACTGAGGATTGATTCTGGGATCTTGTGGCCTGGGAAAATGACAACGGTGGATTCTGGAACCCTGTGGCCTGGGAACATGAGAACGGTTTGATTCTGGAACCCTGTGGCCTGGGAACATGCCTGAGGTTTGATGGTGGAAACCTGTGGCCTGGCAACATGACTGAGGTTTGATTCTGGAAGACTGTGGCTAGGGAACATGATATCGGGTTGATTCTGGAAACCTGTGTCCTGGGAACAAGACTGAGGTTTGATTCTGGAACCCTGTGCCTTGGGAACATGACTGAGGTTTGTTTCTGGAAACCTGTTCCCTGGGAACATGACTGAGGTTTGATTCTGGAAACCTGTGTCCTGGGAACATGACTGAGGTTTGATTGCTGAAACCTGTGGCCTGCGAACCTGACTCAGGTTTGATTCTGGAACCATGTGTCCTGGGAATATGACTGAGGTTTGATTCTGGAAACCATTGGCCTGGGAAAATGACTGAGGTTTCATTGTGGAAACATGTGGCTTGGGACATGACTGAGGTTTGATGGTGGAACACTATGGCCTGGCAAAATGACTAAGGCTTGATTCTGGAACCCTGTGGCCTGGCAACTTGACTGAGGTGTGATGGCAGAAACCTGTGGACTGGCAACATGACTGAGTTTGATTGTGGCACCCTGTGCACGGGGAACATGACTGAGGCCTGATACTGGAACCCCGTGGCGTGGGAACTTGACATTGGTTTGATTCTGGAGCCCTGTTTACTGGGAACATGACTGAGGTTTGATGGTTGACACCTGTGGCCTGGCAACATGATTGAGGTTTGATAGTGGAACCCTCAGGCTTGGGAACATGAGTGAGGCTTGATGGTGGAACCCTGTACCTGGCAACATGAGTGAGGCTTGATGGTGGAACCCTGTGGCTTGGCAAGATGACTTAGGTTTGATTGTGGAACAGTCTTTCCTGGGAACATGACTGAGGCTTGATGGTGGAACCGTGGCCTAGCAACAGGACAGAGGTTTGATTGTGGAACCCTCTGGCCTGGGAATATGACTGAGGTTTAATTGTGGAACCCTGTGGCCTGGGAACATGACTGGGAGTTTATTTCTGAAACCTGTGTCCAGGGAACATGACTGAGGTTTTATTCTGGAACCATGTGGCCTGGGAATATGACTGAGGTTTGATTCTGGAAACCATTGGCCTGGGAAGATGACTGATGTTAGAGTGTGGAATCCTGTGGCCTGGGAACATGACATCGGTGGCTTCTGGAACCCTGTGGCCTGCGAACATGCCTGAGGTTTGATGGTGGAAACCTGTGGCCTGGCAACAGGACTGAGGTTTGATTCTGGAAGACTGTGGCTAGGGAACATGATATCGGGTTGAATCTGGCAACCTGTGTCCTGGGAACAAGACTGAGGTTTGATTCTGGAACCCTGTGCCTTGGGAACATGACTGAGGTTTGTTTCTGGAAGCCTGTTCCCTGGGAACATGACTGAGGCTTGATGGTGGAACCGTGGTCTGGCAACAGAACTGAGGTTTGATTGTGGAACCCTCTGGCCTGGGAATATGACTGAGGTTTAATTGTGGAACCCTGTGGTCTGGGAACATGACTGGGATTTTATTTCTGAAACCTGTGTCCAGGGAACATGACTGAGGTTTTATTCTGGAACCCTGTGTCCTGGGAACACAACTGAGGTTTGATTCTGGAACCATGTGGCCTGGGAATATGACTGAGGTTTGATTCTGGAAACCATTGGCCTGGGAAGATGACTGATGTTAGAGTGTGGAATCCTGTGGCCTGGGAACATGACATCGGTTTGGATTCCGGTACCCTATTGCCTGGGAACATGAAATCGGTTTGATTCTGGAAACCTGTGGCCTGGGAATATGACTGAGGTTTGATGGTGGTACCCTATGGCCTGGCAACATGACTGAAGTTTGATTCTGGATCCCTGTGGCCTGGGAACATGACTGAGGCGTGATTCTGGAACACTGTGGCCTGGGAACATGACATCTATTTAGATTGTGGAATACTGTGCCCCGGGAACCTGACTGAGCCTTGGTTCTGGAACCCTGTGGACTGGGAACATGACTGAGGTTTTATTCTGGAACCCTGTAGCCTGGGAACATAATTGAGGATTGATTCTGGAACCCTGTGGCCTGGGAACATGACATCGGTGGATTCTGGAACCCTGAGGCCTGGGAACATGACATCTGTTTAGATTGTGGAATACTGTGCCCCGGGAACCTGACTGAGCCTCGGTTCTGGAACCCTGTGGACTGGGAACATGACTGAGGTTTTATTCTGGAACCCTGTAGCCTGGGAACATAACTGAGGATTGATTCTGGAATCTTGTGGCCTGGGAAAATGACAACGGTGGATTCTGGAACCCTGTGGCCTGGGAACATGAGAACGGTTTGATTCTGGAACCCTGTGGCCTGGGAACATGCCTGAGGTTTGATGGTGGAAACCTGTGGCCTGGCAACATGACTGAGGTTTGATTCTGGAAGACTGTGGCTAGGGAACATGATATCGGGTTGATTCTGGAAACCTGTGTCCTGGGAACAAGACTGAGGTTTGATTCTGGAACCCTGTGCCTTGGGAACATGACTGAGGTTTGTTTCTGGAAACCTGTTCCCTGGGAACATGACTGAGGTTTGATTCTGGAAACCTGTGTCCTGGGAACATGACTGAGGTTTGATTGCTGAAACCTGTGGCCTGCGAACCTGACTCAGGTTTGATTCTGGAACCATGTGTCCTGGGAATATGACTGAGGTTTGATTCTGGAAACCTTTGGCCTGGGAAAATGACTGAGGTTTCATTGTGGAAACATGTGGCTTGGGATCATGACTGAGGTTTGATGGTGGAACACTATGGCCTGGCAAAATGACTAAGGCTTGATTCTGGAACCCTGTGGCCTGGCAACTTGACTGAGGTGTGATGGCAGAAACCTGTGGACTGGCAACATGACTGAGTTTGATTGTGGCACCCTGTGCACGGGGAACATGACTGAGGCCTGATACTGGAACCCCGTGGCGTGGGAACTTGACATTGGTTTGATTCTGGAGCCCTATTTACTGGGAACATGACTGAGGTTTGATGGTTGAAACCTGTGGCCTGGCAACATGATTGAGGTTTGATAGTGGAACCCTCAGGCTTGGGAACATGAGTGAGGCTTGATGGTGGAACCCTGTGGCCTGGCAACATGAGTGAGGCTTGATGGTGGAACCCTGTGGCTTGGCAAGATGACTTAGGTTTCATTGTGGAACAGTCTTTCCTGGGACCATGACTGAGGCTTGATGGTGGAACCGTGGCCTAGCAACAGGACAGAGGTTTGATTGTGGAACCCTCTGGCCTGGGAATATGACTGAGGTTTAATTGTGGAACCCTGTGGCCTGGGAACATGACTGGGAGTTTATTTCTGAAACCTGTGTCCAGGGAACATGACTGAGGTTTTATTCTGGAACCCTGTGTCCTGGGAACACAACTGAGGTTTGATTCTGGAACCATGTGGCCTGGGAATATGAATGAGGTTTGATTCTGGAAACCATTGGCCTGGGAAGATGACTGATGTTAGAGTGTGGAATCCTGTGGCCTGGGAACATGACATCGGTTTGGATTCCGGTACCCTGTTGCCTGGGAACATGAAATCGGTTTGATTCTGGAAACCTGTGCCCTGGGAATATGACTGAGGTTTGATGGTGGTACCCTATGGCCTGGCAACATGACTGAAGTTTGATTCTGTATCCCTGTGGCCTGGGAACATGACTTAGGCGTGATTCTGGAACACTGTGGCCTGGGAACATGACATCTATTTAGATTGTGGAATACTGTGCCCCGGGAACCTGACTGAGCCTTGGTTCTGGAACCCTGTGGACTGGGAACATGACTGAGGTTTTATTCTGGAACCCTGTAGCCTGGGAACATAACTGAGGATTGATTCTGGAACCCTGTGGCCTGGGAACATGACATCGGTGGATTCTGGAACCCTGAGGCCTGGGAACATGACATCTGCTTAGATTGTGGAATACTGTGCCCCGGAAACCTGACTGAGCCTCGGTTCTGGAACCCTGTGGACTGGGAACATGACTGAGGTTTTATTCTGGAACCCTGTAGCCTGGGAACATAACTGAGGATTGATTCTGGGATCTTGTGGCCTGGGAAAATGACAACGGTGGATTCTGGAACCCTGTGGCCTGGGAACATGAGAACGGTTTGATTCTGGAACCCTGTGGCCTGGGAACATGCCTGAGGTTTGATGGTGGAAACCTGTGGCCTGGCAACATGACTGAGGTTTGATTCTGGAAGACTGTGGCTAGGGAACATGATATCGGGTTGATTCTGGAAACCTGTGTCCTGGGAACAAGACTGAGGTTTGATTCTGGAACCCTGTGCCTTGGGAACATGACTGAGGTTTGTTTCTGGAAACCTGTTCCCTGGGAACATGACTGAGGTTTGATTCTGGAAACCTGTGTCCTGGGAACATGACTGAGGTTTGATTGCTGAAACCTGTGGCCTGCGAACCTGACTCAGGTTTGATTCTGGAACCATGTGTCCTGGGAATATGACTGAGGTTTGATTCTGGAAACCTTTGGCCTGGGAAAATGACTGAGGTTTCATTGTGGAAACATGTGGCTTGGGACATGACTGAGGTTTGATGGTGGAACACTATGGCCTGGCAAAATGACTAAGGCTTGATTCTGGAACCCTGTGGCCTGGCAACTTGACTGAGGTGTGATGGCAGAAACCTGTGGACTGGCAACATGACTGAGTTTGATTGTGGCACCCTGTGCACGGGGAACATGACTGAGGCCTGATACTGGAACCCCGTGGCGTGGGAACTTGACATTGGTTTGATTCTGGAGCCCTGTTTACTGGGAACATGACTGAGGTTTGATGGTTGACACCTGTGGCCTGGCAACATGATTGAGGTTTGATAGTGGAACCCTCAGGCTTGGGAACATGAGTGAGGCTTGATGGTGGAACCCTGTACCTGGCAACATGAGTGAGGCTTGATGGTGGAACCCTGTGGCTTGGCAAGATGACTTAGGTTTGATTGTGGAACAGTCTTTCCTGGGAACATGACTGAGGCTTGATGGTGGAACCGTGGCCTAGCAACAGGACAGAGGTTTGATTGTGGAACCCTCTGGCCTGGGAATATGACTGAGGTTTAATTGTGGAACCCTGTGGCCTGGGAACATGACTGGGAGTTTATTTCTGAAACCTGTGTCCAGGGAACATGACTGAGGTTTTATTCTGGAACCATGTGGCCTGGGAATATGACTGAGGTTTGATTCTGGAAACCATTGGCCTGGGAAGATGACTGATGTTAGAGTGTGGAA
Organism: Balaenoptera physalus; assembly: GCF_965194825.1. Classification (NCBI taxonomy): domain Eukaryota; kingdom Metazoa; phylum Chordata; class Mammalia; order Artiodactyla; family Balaenopteridae; genus Balaenoptera; species Balaenoptera physalus. The sequence goes on along the minus strand of NC_138900.1, from coordinate 22,768,318 downwards.
TCCTGTGGCCTGGGAACATGACATCGGTGGCTTCTGGAACCCTGTGGCCTGCGAACATGCCTGAGGTTTGATGGTGGAAACCTGTGGCCTGGCAACAGGACTGAGGTTTGATTCTGGAAGACTGTGGCTAGGGAACATGATATCGGGTTGAATCTGGCAACCTGTGTCCTGGGAACAAGACTGAGGTTTGATTCTGGAACCCTGTGCCTTGGGAACATGACTGAGGTTTGTTTCTGGAAGCCTGTTCCCTGGGAACATGACTGAGGCTTGATGGTGGAACCGTGGTCTGGCAACAGAACTGAGGTTTGATTGTGGAACCCTCTGGCCTGGGAATATGACTGAGGTTTAATTGTGGAACCCTGTGGTCTGGGAACATGACTGGGATTTTATTTCTGAAACCTGTGTCCAGGGAACATGACTGAGGTTTTATTCTGGAACCCTGTGTCCTGGGAACACAACTGAGGTTTGATTCTGGAACCATGTGGCCTGGGAATATGACTGAGGTTTGATTCTGGAAACCATTGGCCTGGGAAGATGACTGATGTTAGAGTGTGGAATCCTGTGGCCTGGGAACATGACATCGGTTTGGATTCCGGTACCCTATTGCCTGGGAACATGAAATCGGTTTGATTCTGGAAACCTGTGGCCTGGGAATATGACTGAGGTTTGATGGTGGTACCCTATGGCCTGGCAACATGACTGAAGTTTGATTCTGGATCCCTGTGGCCTGGGAACATGACTGAGGCGTGATTCTGGAACACTGTGGCCTGGGAACATGACATCTATTTAGATTGTGGAATACTGTGCCCCGGGAACCTGACTGAGCCTTGGTTCTGGAACCCTGTGGACTGGGAACATGACTGAGGTTTTATTCTGGAACCCTGTAGCCTGGGAACATAACTGAGGATTGATTCTGGAACCCTGTGGCCTGGGAACATGACATCGGTGGATTCTGGAACCCTGAGGCCTGGGAACATGACATCTGTTTAGATTGTGGAATACTGTGCCCCGGGAACCTGACTGAGCCTCGGTTCTGGAACCCTGTGGACTGGGAACATGACTGAGGTTTTATTCTGGAACCCTGTAGCCTGGGAACATAACTGAGGATTGATTCTGGAATCTTGTGGCCTGGGAAAATGACAACGGTGGATTCTGGAACCCTGTGGCCTGGGAACATGAGAACGGTTTGATTCTGGAACCCTGTGGCCTGGGAACATGCCTGAGGTTTGATGGTGGAAACCTGTGGCCTGGCAACATGACTGAGGTTTGATTCTGGAAGACTGTGGCTAGGGAACATGATATCGGGTTGATTCTGGAAACCTGTGTCCTGGGAACAAGACTGAGGTTTGATTCTGGAACCCTGTGCCTTGGGAACATGACTGAGGTTTATTTCTGGAAACCTGTTCCCTGGGAACATGACTGAGGTTTGATTCTGGAAACCTGTGTCCTGGGAACATGACTGAGGTTTGATTGCTGAAACCTGTGGCCTGCGAACCTGACTCAGGTTTGATTCTGGAACCATGTGTCCTGGGAATATGACTGAGGTTTGATTCTGGAAACCTTTGGCCTGGGAAAATGACTGAGGTTTCATTGTGGAAACATGTGGCTTGGGATCATGACTGAGGTTTGATGGTGGAACACTATGGCCTGGCAAAATGACTAAGGCTTGATTCTGGAACCCTGTGGCCTGGCAACTTGACTGAGGTGTGATGGCAGAAACCTGTGGACTGGCAACATGACTGAGTTTGATTGTGGCACCCTGTGCACGGGGAACATGACTGAGGCCTGATACTGGAACCCCGTGGCGTGGGAACTTGACATTGGTTTGATTCTGGAGCCCTATTTACTGGGAACATGACTGAGGTTTGATGGTTGAAACCTGTGGCCTGGCAACATGATTGAGGTTTGATAGTGGAACCCTCAGGCTTGGGAACATGAGTGAGGCTTGATGGTGGAACCCTGTGGCCTGGCAACATGAGTGAGGCTTGATGGTGGAACCCTGTGGCTTGGCAAGATGACTTAGGTTTCATTGTGGAACAGTCTTTCCTGGGACCATGACTGAGGCTTGATGGTGGAACCGTGGCCTAGCAACAGGACAGAGGTTTGATTGTGGAACCCTCTGGCCTGGGAATATGACTGAGGTTTAATTGTGGAACCCTGTGGCCTGGGAACATGACTGGGAGTTTATTTCTGAAACCTGTGTCCAGGGAACATGACTGAGGTTTTATTCTGGAACCCTGTGTCCTGGGAACACAACTGAGGTTTGATTCTGGAACCATGTGGCCTGGGAATATGAATGAGGTTTGATTCTGGAAACCATTGGCCTGGGAAGATGACTGATGTTAGAGTGTGGAATCCTGTGGCCTGGGAACATGACATCGGTTTGGATTCCGGTACCCTGTTGCCTGGGAACATGAAATCGGTTTGATTCTGGAAACCTGTGCCCTGGGAATATGACTGAGGTTTGATGGTGGTACCCTATGGCCTGGCAACATGACTGAAGTTTGATTCTGTATCCCTGTGGCCTGGGAACATGACTTAGGCGTGATTCTGGAACACTGTGGCCTGGGAACATGACATCTATTTAGATTGTGGAATACTGTGCCCCGGGAACCTGACTGAGCCTTGGTTCTGGAACCCTGTGGACTGGGAACATGACTGAGGTTTTATTCTGGAACCCTGTAGCCTGGGAACATAACTGAGGATTGATTCTGGAACCCTGTGGCCTGGGAACATGACATCGGTGGATTCTGGAACCCTGAGGCCTGGGAACATGACATCTGCTTAGATTGTGGAATACTGTGCCCCGGAAACCTGACTGAGCCTCGGTTCTGGAACCCTGTGGACTGGGAACATGACTGAGGTTTTATTCTGGAACCCTGTAGCCTGGGAACATAACTGAGGATTGATTCTGGGATCTTGTGGCCTGGGAAAATGACAACGGTGGATTCTGGAACCCTGTGGCCTGGGAACATGAGAACGGTTTGATTCTGGAACCCTGTGGCCTGGGAACATGCCTGAGGTTTGATGGTGGAAACCTGTGGCCTGGCAACATGACTGAGGTTTGATTCTGGAAGACTGTGGCTAGGGAACATGATATCGGGTTGATTCTGGAAACCTGTGTCCTGGGAACAAGACTGAGGTTTGATTCTGGAACCCTGTGCCTTGGGAACATGACTGAGGTTTGTTTCTGGAAACCTGTTCCCTGGGAACATGACTGAGGTTTGATTCTGGAAACCTGTGTCCTGGGAACATGACTGAGGTTTGATTGCTGAAACCTGTGGCCTGCGAACCTGACTCAGGTTTGATTCTGGAACCATGTGTCCTGGGAATATGACTGAGGTTTGATTCTGGAAACCTTTGGCCTGGGAAAATGACTGAGGTTTCATTGTGGAAACATGTGGCTTGGGACATGACTGAGGTTTGATGGTGGAACACTATGGCCTGGCAAAATGACTAAGGCTTGATTCTGGAACCCTGTGGCCTGGCAACTTGACTGAGGTGTGATGGCAGAAACCTGTGGACTGGCAACATGACTGAGTTTGATTGTGGCACCCTGTGCACGGGGAACATGACTGAGGCCTGATACTGGAACCCCGTGGCGTGGGAACTTGACATTGGTTTGATTCTGGAGCCCTGTTTACTGGGAACATGACTGAGGTTTGATGGTTGACACCTGTGGCCTGGCAACATGATTGAGGTTTGATAGTGGAACCCTCAGGCTTGGGAACATGAGTGAGGCTTGATGGTGGAACCCTGTACCTGGCAACATGAGTGAGGCTTGATGGTGGAACCCTGTGGCTTGGCAAGATGACTTAGGTTTGATTGTGGAACAGTCTTTCCTGGGAACATGACTGAGGCTTGATGGTGGAACCGTGGCCTAGCAAGAGGACAGAGGTTTGATTGTGGAACCCTCTGGCCTGGGAATATGACTGAAGTTTAATTGTGGAACCCTGTGGCCTGGGAACATGACTGGGAGTTTATTTCTGAAACCTGTGTCCAGGGAACATGACTGAGGTTTTATTCTGGAACCATGTGGCCTCGGAATATGACTGAGGTTTGATTCTGGAAACCATTGGCCTGGGAAGATGACTGATGTTATAGTGTGGAATCCTGTGGCCTGGGAACATGACATCGGTGGATTCTGGAACCCTGTGGCTTGGGAACATGCCTGAGGTTTGATGGTGGAAACCTGTGGCCTGGCAACAGGACTGAGGTTTGATTCTGGAAGACTGTGGCTAGGGAACATGATATCGGGTTGATTCTGGCAACCTGTGTCCTGGGAACAAGACTGAGGTTTGATTCTGGAACCCTGTGCCTTGGGAACATGACTGAGGTTTGTTTCTGGAAGCCTATTCCCTGGGAACATGACTGAGGCTTGATGGTGGAACCGTGGTCTGGCAACAGAACTGAGGTTTGATTGTGGAACCCTCTGGCCTGGGAATATGACTGAGGTTTAATTGTGGAACCCTGTGGCCTGGGAACATGACTGGGATTTTATTTCTGAAACCTGTGTCCAGGGAACATGACTGAGGTTTTATTCTGGAACCCTGTGTCCTGGGAACACAACTGAGGTTTGATTCTGGAACCATGTGGCCTGGGAATATGACTGAGGTTTGATTCTGGAAACCATTGGCCTGGGAAGATGACTGATGTTAGAGTGTGGAATCCTGTGGCCTGGGAACATGACATCGGTTTGGATTCCGGTACCCTATTGCCTGGGAACATGAAGTCGTTTTGATTCTGGAAACCTGTGGCCTGGGAATATGACTGAGGTTTGATGGTGGTACCCTATGGCCTGGCAACATGACTGAAGTTAGATTTTGGATCCCTGTGGCCTGGGAACATGACTGAGGCGTGATTCTGGAACACTGTGGCCTGGGAACATGACATCTATTTAGATTGTGGAATACTGTGCCCCGGGAACCTGACTGAGCCTTGGTTCTGGAACCCTGTGGACTGGGAACATGACTGAGGTTTTATTCTGGAACCCTGTAGCCTGGGAACATAACTGAGGATTGATTCTGGAACCCTGTGGCCTGGGAACATGACATCGGTGGATTCTGGAACCCTGAGGCCTGGGAACATGACATCTGCTTAGATTGTGGAATACTGTGCCCCGGAAACCTGACTGAGCCTCGGTTCTGGAACCCTGTGGACTGGGAACATGACTGAGGTTTTATTCTGGAACCCTGTAGCCTGGGAACATAACTGAGGATTGATTCTGGGATCTTGTGGCCTGGGAAAATGACAACGGTGGATTCTGGAACCCTGTGGCCTGGGAACATGAGAACGGTTTGATTCTGGAACCCTGTGGCCTGGGAACATGCCTGAGGTTTGATGGTGGAAACCTGTGGCCTGGCAACATGACTGAGGTTTGATTCTGGAAGACTGTGGCTAGGGAACATGATATCGGGTTGATTCTGGAAACCTGTGTCCTGGGAACAAGACTGAGGTTTGATTCTGGAACCCTGTGCCTTGGGAACATGACTGAGGTTTGTTTCTGGAAACCTGTTCCCTGGGAACATGACTGAGGTTTGATTCTGGAAACCTGTGTCCTGGGAACATGACTGAGGTTTGATTGCTGAAACCTGTGGCCTGCGAACCTGACTCAGGTTTGATTCTGGAACCATGTGTCCTGGGAATATGACTGAGGTTTGATTCTGGAAACCATTGGCCTGGGAAAATGACTGAGGTTTCATTGTGGAAACATGTGGCTTGGGACATGACTGAGGTTTGATGGTGGAACACTATGGCCTGGCAAAATGACTAAGGCTTGATTCTGGAACCCTGTGGCCTGGCAACTTGACTGAGGTGTGATGGCAGAAACCTGTGGACTGGCAACATGACTGAGTTTGATTGTGGCACCCTGTGCACGGGGAACATGACTGAGGCCTGATACTGGAACCCCGTGGCGTGGGAACTTGACATTGGTTTGATTCTGGAGCCCTGTTTACTGGGAACATGACTGAGGTTTGATGGTTGACACCTGTGGCCTGGCAACATGATTGAGGTTTGATAGTGGAACCCTCAGGCTTGGGAACATGAGTGAGGCTTGATGGTGGAACCCTGTACCTGGCAACATGAGTGAGGCTTGATGGTGGAACCCTGTGGCTTGGCAAGATGACTTAGGTTTGATTGTGGAACAGTCTTTCCTGGGAACATGACTGAGGCTTGATGGTGGAACCGTGGCCTAGCAACAGGACAGAGGTTTGATTGTGGAACCCTCTGGCCTGGGAATATGACTGAGGTTTAATTGTGGAACCCTGTGGCCTGGGAACATGACTGGGAGTTTATTTCTGAAACCTGTGTCCAGGGAACATGACTGAGGTTTTATTCTGGAACCATGTGGCCTGGGAATATGACTGAGGTTTGATTCTGGAAACCATTGGCCTGGGAAGATGACTGATGTTAGAGTGTGGAATCCTGTGGCCTGGGAACATGACATCGGTGGCTTCTGGAACCCTGTGGCCTGCGAACATGCCTGAGGTTTGATGGTGGAAACCTGTGGCCTGGCAACAGGACTGAGGTTTGATTCTGGAAGACTGTGGCTAGGGAACATGATATCGGGTTGAATCTGGCAACCTGTGTCCTGGGAACAAGACTGAGGTTTGATTCTGGAACCCTGTGCCTTGGGAACATGACTGAGGTTTGTTTCTGGAAGCCTGTTCCCTGGGAACATGACTGAGGCTTGATGGTGGAACCGTGGTCTGGCAACAGAACTGAGGTTTGATTGTGGAACCCTCTGGCCTGGGAATATGACTGAGGTTTAATTGTGGAACCCTGTGGTCTGGGAACATGACTGGGATTTTATTTCTGAAACCTGTGTCCAGGGAACATGACTGAGGTTTTATTCTGGAACCCTGTGTCCTGGGAACACAACTGAGGTTTGATTCTGGAACCATGTGGCCTGGGAATATGACTGAGGTTTGATTCTGGAAACCATTGGCCTGGGAAGATGACTGATGTTAGAGTGTGGAATCCTGTGGCCTGGGAACATGACATCGGTTTGGATTCCGGTACCCTATTGCCTGGGAACATGAAATCGGTTTGATTCTGGAAACCTGTGGCCTGGGAATATGACTGAGGTTTGATGGTGGTACCCTATGGCCTGGCAACATGACTGAAGTTTGATTCTGGATCCCTGTGGCCTGGGAACATGACTGAGGCGTGATTCTGGAACACTGTGGCCTGGGAACATGACATCTATTTAGATTGTGGAATACTGTGCCCCGGGAACCTGACTGAGCCTTGGTTCTGGAACCCTGTGGACTGGGAACATGACTGAGGTTTTATTCTGGAACCCTGTAGCCTGGGAACATAATTGAGGATTGATTCTGGAACCCTGTGGCCTGGGAACATGACATCGGTGGATTCTGGAACCCTGAGGCCTGGGAACATGACATCTGTTTAGATTGTGGAATACTGTGCCCCGGGAACCTGACTGAGCCTCGGTTCTGGAACCCTGTGGACTGGGAACATGACTGAGGTTTTATTCTGGAACCCTGTAGCCTGGGAACATAACTGAGGATTGATTCTGGAATCTTGTGGCCTGGGAAAATGACAACGGTGGATTCTGGAACCCTGTGGCCTGGGAACATGAGAACGGTTTGATTCTGGAACCCTGTGGCCTGGGAACATGCCTGAGGTTTGATGGTGGAAACCTGTGGCCTGGCAACATGACTGAGGTTTGATTCTGGAAGACTGTGGCTAGGGAACATGATATCGGGTTGATTCTGGAAACCTGTGTCCTGGGAACAAGACTGAGGTTTGATTCTGGAACCCTGTGCCTTGGGAACATGACTGAGGTTTGTTTCTGGAAACCTGTTCCCTGGGAACATGACTGAGGTTTGATTCTGGAAACCTGTGTCCTGGGAACATGACTGAGGTTTGATTGCTGAAACCTGTGGCCTGCGAACCTGACTCAGGTTTGATTCTGGAACCATGTGTCCTGGGAATATGACTGAGGTTTGATTCTGGAAACCTTTGGCCTGGGAAAATGACTGAGGTTTCATTGTGGAAACATGTGGCTTGGGATCATGACTGAGGTTTGATGGTGGAACACTATGGCCTGGCAAAATGACTAAGGCTTGATTCTGGAACCCTGTGGCCTGGCAACTTGACTGAGGTGTGATGGCAGAAACCTGTGGACTGGCAACATGACTGAGTTTGATTGTGGCACCCTGTGCACGGGGAACATGACTGAGGCCTGATACTGGAACCCCGTGGCGTGGGAACTTGACATTGGTTTGATTCTGGAGCCCTATTTACTGGGAACATGACTGAGGTTTGATGGTTGAAACCTGTGGCCTGGCAACATGATTGAGGTTTGATAGTGGAACCCTCAGGCTTGGGAACATGAGTGAGGCTTGATGGTGGAACCCTGTGGCCTGGCAACATGAGTGAGGCTTGATGGTGGAACCCTGTGGCTTGGCAAGATGACTTAGGTTTCATTGTGGAACAGTCTTTCCTGGGACCATGACTGAGGCTTGATGGTGGAACCGTGGCCTAGCAACAGGACAGAGGTTTGATTGTGGAACCCTCTGGCCTGGGAATATGACTGAGGTTTAATTGTGGAACCCTGTGGCCTGGGAACATGACTGGGAGTTTATTTCTGAAACCTGTGTCCAGGGAACATGACTGAGGTTTTATTCTGGAACCCTGTGTCCTGGGAACACAACTGAGGTTTGATTCTGGAACCATGTGGCCTGGGAATATGAATGAGGTTTGATTCTGGAAACCATTGGCCTGGGAAGATGACTGATGTTAGAGTGTGGAATCCTGTGGCCTGGGAACATGACATCGGTTTGGATTCCGGTACCCTGTTGCCTGGGAACATGAAATCGGTTTGATTCTGGAAACCTGTGCCCTGGGAATATGACTGAGGTTTGATGGTGGTACCCTATGGCCTGGCAACATGACTGAAGTTTGATTCTGTATCCCTGTGGCCTGGGAACATGACTTAGGCGTGATTCTGGAACACTGTGGCCTGGGAACATGACATCTATTTAGATTGTGGAATACTGTGCCCCGGGAACCTGACTGAGCCTTGGTTCTGGAACCCTGTGGACTGGGAACATGACTGAGGTTTTATTCTGGAACCCTGTAGCCTGGGAACATAACTGAGGATTGATTCTGGAACCCTGTGGCCTGGGAACATGACATCGGTGGATTCTGGAACCCTGAGGCCTGGGAACATGACATCTGCTTAGATTGTGGAATACTGTGCCCCGGAAACCTGACTGAGCCTCGGTTCTGGAACCCTGTGGACTGGGAACATGACTGAGGTTTTATTCTGGAACCCTGTAGCCTGGGAACATAACTGAGGATTGATTCTGGGATCTTGTGGCCTGGGAAAATGACAACGGTGGATTCTGGAACCCTGTGGCCTGGGAACATGAGAACGGTTTGATTCTGGAACCCTGTGGCCTGGGAACATGCCTGAGGTTTGATGGTGGAAACCTGTGGCCTGGCAACATGACTGAGGTTTGATTCTGGAAGACTGTGGCTAGGGAACATGATATCGGGTTGATTCTGGAAACCTGTGTCCTGGGAACAAGACTGAGGTTTGATTCTGGAACCCTGTGCCTTGGGAACATGACTGAGGTTTGTTTCTGGAAACCTGTTCCCTGGGAACATGACTGAGGTTTGATTCTGGAAACCTGTGTCCTGGGAACATGACTGAGGTTTGATTGCTGAAACCTGTGGCCTGCGAACCTGACTCAGGTTTGATTCTGGAACCATGTGTCCTGGGAATATGACTGAGGTTTGATTCTGGAAACCTTTGGCCTGGGAAAATGACTGAGGTTTCATTGTGGAAACATGTGGCTTGGGACATGACTGAGGTTTGATGGTGGAACACTATGGCCTGGCAAAATGACTAAGGCTTGATTCTGGAACCCTGTGGCCTGGCAACTTGACTGAGGTGTGATGGCAGAAACCTGTGGACTGGCAACATGACTGAGTTTGATTGTGGCACCCTGTGCACGGGGAACATGACTGAGGCCTGATACTGGAACCCCGTGGCGTGGGAACTTGACATTGGTTTGATTCTGGAGCCCTGTTTACTGGGAACATGACTGAGGTTTGATGGTTGACACCTGTGGCCTGGCAACATGATTGAGGTTTGATAGTGGAACCCTCAGGCTTGGGAACATGAGTGAGGCTTGATGGTGGAACCCTGTACCTGGCAACATGAGTGAGGCTTGATGGTGGAACCCTGTGGCTTGGCAAGATGACTTAGGTTTGATTGTGGAACAGTCTTTCCTGGGAACATGACTGAGGCTTGATGGTGGAACCGTGGCCTAGCAACAGGACAGAGGTTTGATTGTGGAACCCTCTGGCCTGGGAATATGACTGAGGTTTAATTGTGGAACCCTGTGGCCTGGGAACATGACTGGGAGTTTATTTCTGAAACCTGTGTCCAGGGAACATGACTGAGGTTTTATTCTGGAACCATGTGGCCTGGGAATATGACTGAGGTTTGATTCTGGAAACCATTGGCCTGGGAAGATGACTGATGTTAGAGTGTGGAATCCTGTGGCCTGGGAACATGACATCGGTGGCTTCTGGAACCCTGTGGCCTGCGAACATGCCTGAGGTTTGATGGTGGAAACCTGTGGCCTGGCAACAGGACTGAGGTTTGATTCTGGAAGACTGTGGCTAGGGAACATGATATCGGGTTGAATCTGGCAACCTGTGTCCTGGGAACAAGACTGAGGTTTGATTCTGGAACCCTGTGCCTTGGGAACATGACTGAGGTTTGTTTCTGGAAGCCTGTTCCCTGGGAACATGACTGAGGCTTGATGGTGGAACCGTGGTCTGGCAACAGAACTGAGGTTTGATTGTGGAACCCTCTGGCCTGGGAATATGACTGAGGTTTAATTGTGGAACCCTGTGGTCTGGGAACATGACTGGGATTTTATTTCTGAAACCTGTGTCCAGGGAACATGACTGAGGTTTTATTCTGGAACCCTGTGTCCTGGGAACACAACTGAGGTTTGATTCTGGAACCATGTGGCCTGGGAATATGACTGAGGTTTGATTCTGGAAACCATTGGCCTGGGAAGATGACTGATGTTAGAGTGTGGAATCCTGTGGCCTGGGAACATGACATCGGTTTGGATTCCGGTACCCTATTGCCTGGGAACATGAAATCGGTTTGATTCTGGAAACCTGTGGCCTGGGAATATGACTGAGGTTTGATGGTGGTACCCTATGGCCTGGCAACATGACTGAAGTTTGATTCTGGATCCCTGTGGCCTGGGAACATGACTGAGGCGTGATTCTGGAACACTGTGGCCTGGGAACATGACATCTATTTAGATTGTGGAATACTGTGCCCCGGGAACCTGACTGAGCCTTGGTTCTGGAACCCTGTGGACTGGGAACATGACTGAGGTTTTATTCTGGAACCCTGTAGCCTGGGAACATAACTGAGGATTGATTCTGGAACCCTGTGGCCTGGGAACATGACATCGGTGGATTCTGGAACCCTGAGGCCTGGGAACATGACATCTGTTTAGATTGTGGAATACTGTGCCCCGGGAACCTGACTGAGCCTCGGTTCTGGAACCCTGTGGACTGGGAACATGACTGAGGTTTTATTCTGGAACCCTGTAGCCTGGGAACATAACTGAGGATTGATTCTGGAATCTTGTGGCCTGGGAAAATGACAACGGTGGATTCTGGAACCCTGTGGCCTGGGAACATGAGAACGGTTTGATTCTGGAACCCTGTGGCCTGGGAACATGCCTGAGGTTTGATGGTGGAAACCTGTGGCCTGGCAACATGACTGAGGTTTGATTCTGGAAGACTGTGGCTAGGGAACATGATATCGGGTTGATTCTGGAAACCTGTGTCCTGGGAACAAGACTGAGGTTTGATTCTGGAACCCTGTGCCTTGGGAACATGACTGAGGTTTATTTCTGGAAACCTGTTCCCTGGGAACATGACTGAGGTTTGATTCTGGAAACCTGTGTCCTGGGAACATGACTGAGGTTTGATTGCTGAAACCTGTGGCCTGCGAACCTGACTCAGGTTTGATTCTGGAACCATGTGTCCTGGGAATATGACTGAGGTTTGATTCTGGAAACCTTTGGCCTGGGAAAATGACTGAGGTTTCATTGTGGAAACATGTGGCTTGGGATCATGACTGAGGTTTGATGGTGGAACACTATGGCCTGGCAAAATGACTAAGGCTTGATTCTGGAACCCTGTGGCCTGGCAACTTGACTGAGGTGTGATGGCAGAAACCTGTGGACTGGCAACATGACTGAGTTTGATTGTGGCACCCTGTGCACGGGGAACATGACTGAGGCCTGATACTGGAACCCCGTGGCGTGGGAACTTGACATTGGTTTGATTCTGGAGCCCTATTTACTGGGAACATGACTGAGGTTTGATGGTTGAAACCTGTGGCCTGGCAACATGATTGAGGTTTGATAGTGGAACCCTCAGGCTTGGGAACATGAGTGAGGCTTGATGGTGGAACCCTGTGGCCTGGCAACATGAGTGAGGCTTGATGGTGGAACCCTGTGGCTTGGCAAGATGACTTAGGTTTCATTGTGGAACAGTCTTTCCTGGGACCATGACTGAGGCTTGATGGTGGAACCGTGGCCTAGCAACAGGACAGAGGTTTGATTGTGGAACCCTCTGGCCTGGGAATATGACTGAGGTTTAATTGTGGAACCCTGTGGCCTGGGAACATGACTGGGAGTTTATTTCTGAAACCTGTGTCCAGGGAACATGACTGAGGTTTTATTCTGGAACCCTGTGTCCTGGGAACACAACTGAGGTTTGATTCTGGAACCATGTGGCCTGGGAATATGAATGAGGTTTGATTCTGGAAACCATTGGCCTGGGAAGATGACTGATGTTAGAGTGTGGAATCCTGTGGCCTGGGAACATGACATCGGTTTGGATTCCGGTACCCTGTTGCCTGGGAACATGAAATCGGTTTGATTCTGGAAACCTGTGCCCTGGGAATATGACTGAGGTTTGATGGTGGTACCCTATGGCCTGGCAACATGACTGAAGTTTGATTCTGTATCCCTGTGGCCTGGGAACATGACTTAGGCGTGATTCTGGAACACTGTGGCCTGGGAACATGACATCTATTTAGATTGTGGAATACTGTGCCCCGGGAACCTGACTGAGCCTTGGTTCTGGAACCCTGTGGACTGGGAACATGACTGAGGTTTTATTCTGGAACCCTGTAGCCTGGGAACATAACTGAGGATTGATTCTGGAACCCTGTGGCCTGGGAACATGACATCGGTGGATTCTGGAACCCTGAGGCCTGGGAACATGACATCTGCTTAGATTGTGGAATACTGTGCCCCGGAAACCTGACTGAGCCTCGGTTCTGGAACCCTGTGGACTGGGAACATGACTGAGGTTTTATTCTGGAACCCTGTAGCCTGGGAACATAACTGAGGATTGATTCTGGGATCTTGTGGCCTGGGAAAATGACAACGGTGGATTCTGGAACCCTGTGGCCTGGGAACATGAGAACGGTTTGATTCTGGAACCCTGTGGCCTGGGAACATGCCTGAGGTTTGATGGTGGAAACCTGTGGCCTGGCAACATGACTGAGGTTTGATTCTGGAAGACTGTGGCTAGGGAACATGATATCGGGTTGATTCTGGAAACCTGTGTCCTGGGAACAAGACTGAGGTTTGATTCTGGAACCCTGTGCCTTGGGAACATGACTGAGGTTTGTTTCTGGAAACCTGTTCCCTGGGAACATGACTGAGGTTTGATTCTGGAAACCTGTGTCCTGGGAACATGACTGAGGTTTGATTGCTGAAACCTGTGGCCTGCGAACCTGACTCAGGTTTGATTCTGGAACCATGTGTCCTGGGAATATGACTGAGGTTTGATTCTGGAAACCTTTGGCCTGGGAAAATGACTGAGGTTTCATTGTGGAAACATGTGGCTTGGGACATGACTGAGGTTTGATGGTGGAACACTATGGCCTGGCAAAATGACTAAGGCTTGATTCTGGAACCCTGTGGCCTGGCAACTTGACTGAGGTGTGATGGCAGAAACCTGTGGACTGGCAACATGACTGAGTTTGATTGTGGCACCCTGTGCACGGGGAACATGACTGAGGCCTGATACTGGAACCCCGTGGCGTGGGAACTTGACATTGGTTTGATTCTGGAGCCCTGTTTACTGGGAACATGACTGAGGTTTGATGGTTGACACCTGTGGCCTGGCAACATGATTGAGGTTTGATAGTGGAACCCTCAGGCTTGGGAACATGAGTGAGGCTTGATGGTGGAACCCTGTACCTGGCAACATGAGTGAGGCTTGATGGTGGAACCCTGTGGCTTGGCAAGATGACTTAGGTTTGATTGTGGAACAGTCTTTCCTGGGAACATGACTGAGGCTTGATGGTGGAACCGTGGCCTAGCAACAGGACAGAGGTTTGATTGTGGAACCCTCTGGCCTGGGAATATGACTGAGGTTTAATTGTGGAACCCTGTGGCCTGGGAACATGACTGGGAGTTTATTTCTGAAACCTGTGTCCAGGGAACATGACTGAGGTTTTATTCTGGAACCATGTGGCCTGGGAATATGACTGAGGTTTGATTCTGGAAACCATTGGCCTGGGAAGATGACTGATGTTAGAGTGTGGAATCCTGTGGCCTGGGAACATGACATCGGTGGCTTCTGGAACCCTGTGGCCTGCGAACATGCCTGAGGTTTGATGGTGGAAACCTGTGGCCTGGCAACAGGACTGAGGTTTGATTCTGGAAGACTGTGGCTAGGGAACATGATATCGGGTTGAATCTGGCAACCTGTGTCCTGGGAACAAGACTGAGGTTTGATTCTGGAACCCTGTGCCTTGGGAACATGACTGAGGTTTGTTTCTGGAAGCCTGTTCCCTGGGAACATGACTGAGGCTTGATGGTGGAACCGTGGTCTGGCAACAGAACTGAGGTTTGATTGTGGAACCCTCTGGCCTGGGAATATGACTGAGGTTTAATTGTGGAACCCTGTGGTCTGGGAACATGACTGGGATTTTATTTCTGAAACCTGTGTCCAGGGAACATGACTGAGGTTTTATTCTGGAACCCTGTGTCCTGGGAACACAACTGAGGTTTGATTCTGGAACCATGTGGCCTGGGAATATGACTGAGGTTTGATTCTGGAAACCATTGGCCTGGGAAGATGACTGATGTTAGAGTGTGGAATCCTGTGGCCTGGGAACATGACATCGGTTTGGATTCCGGTACCCTATTGCCTGGGAACATGAAATCGGTTTGATTCTGGAAACCTGTGGCCTGGGAATATGACTGAGGTTTGATGGTGGTACCCTATGGCCTGGCAACATGACTGAAGTTTGATTCTGGATCCCTGTGGCCTGGGAACATGACTGAGGCGTGATTCTGGAACACTGTGGCCTGGGAACATGACATCTATTTAGATTGTGGAATACTGTGCCCCGGGAACCTGACTGAGCCTTGGTTCTGGAACCCTGTGGACTGGGAACATGACTGAGGTTTTATTCTGGAACCCTGTAGCCTGGGAACATAACTGAGGATTGATTCTGGAACCCTGTGGCCTGGGAACATGACATCGGTGGATTCTGGAACCCTGAGGCCTGGGAACATGACATCTGTTTAGATTGTGGAATACTGTGCCCCGGGAACCTGACTGAGCCTCGGTTCTGGAACCCTGTGGACTGGGAACATGACTGAGGTTTTATTCTGGAACCCTGTAGCCTGGGAACATAACTGAGGATTGATTCTGGAATCTTGTGGCCTGGGAAAATGACAACGGTGGATTCTGGAACCCTGTGGCCTGGGAACATGAGAACGGTTTGATTCTGGAACCCTGTGGCCTGGGAACATGCCTGTGGTTTGATGGTGGAAACCTGTGGCCTGGCAACATGACTGAGGTTTGATTCTGGAAGACTGTGGCTAGGGAACATGATATCGGGTTGATTCTGGAAACCTGTGTCCTGGGAACAAGACTGAGGTTTGATTCTGGAACCCTGTGCCTTGGGAACATGACTGAGGTTTGTTTCTGGAAACCTGTTCCCTGGGAACATGACTGAGGTTTGATTCTGGAAACCTGTGTCCTGGGAACATGACTGAGGTTTGATTGCTGAAACCTGTGGCCTGCGAACCTGACTCAGGTTTGATTCTGGAACCATGTGTCCTGGGAATATGACTGAGGTTTGATTCTGGAAACCTTTGGCCTGGGAAAATGACTGAGGTTTCATTGTGGAAACATGTGGCTTGGGATCATGACTGAGGTTTGATGGTGGAACACTATGGCCTGGCAAAATGACTAAGGCTTGATTCTGGAACCCTGTGGCCTGGCAACTTGACTGAGGTGTGATGGCAGAAACCTGTGGACTGGCAACATGACTGAGTTTGATTGTGGCACCCTGTGCACGGGGAACATGACTGAGGCCTGATACTGGAACCCCGTGGCGTGGGAACTTGACATTGGTTTGATTCTGGAGCCCTATTTACTGGGAACATGACTGAGGTTTGATGGTTGAAACCTGTGGCCTGGCAACATGAGTGAGGCTTGATGGTGGAACCCTGTGGCTTGGCAAGATGACTTAGGTTTCATTGTGGAACAGTCTTTCCTGGGACCATGACTGAGGCTTGATGGTGGAACCGTGGCCTAGCAACAGGACAGAGGTTTGATTGTGGAACCCTCTGGCCTGGGAATATGACTGAGGTTTAATTGTGGAACCCTGTGGCCTGGGAACATGACTGGGAGTTTATTTCTGAAACCTGTGTCCAGGGAACATGACTGAGGTTTTATTCTGGAACCCTGTGTCCTGGGAACACAACTGAGGTTTGATTCTGGAACCATGTGGCCTGGGAATATGAATGAGGTTTGATTCTGGAAACCATTGGCCTGGGAAGATGACTGATGTTAGAGTGTGGAATCCTGTGGCCTGGGAACATGACATCGGTTTGGATTCCGGTACCCTGTTGCCTGGGAACATGAAATCGGTTTGATTCTGGAAACCTGTGCCCTGGGAATATGACTGAGGTTTGATGGTGGTACCCTATGGCCTGGCAACATGACTGAAGTTTGATTCTGTATCCCTGTGGCCTGGGAACATGACTTAGGCGTGATTCTGGAACACTGTGGCCTGGGAACATGACATCTATTTAGATTGTGGAATACTGTGCCCCGGGAACCTGACTGAGCCTTGGTTCTGGAACCCTGTGGACTGGGAACATGACTGAGGTTTTATTCTGGAACCCTGTAGCCTGGGAACATAACTGAGGATTGATTCTGGAACCCTGTGGCCTGGGAACATGACATCGGTGGATTCTGGAACCCTGAGGCCTGGGAACATGACATCTGTTTAGATTGTGGAATACTGTGCCCCGGGAACCTGACTGAGCCTCGGTTCTGGAACCCTGTGGACTGGGAACATGACTGAGGTTTTATTCTGGAACCCTGTAGCCTGGGAACATAATGGAGGATTGATTCTGGAATCTTGTGGCCTGGGAAAATGACAACGGTGGATTCTGGAACCCTGTGGCCTGGGAACATGAGAACGGTTTGATTCTGGAACCCTGTGGCCTGGGAACATGCCTGAGGTTTGATGGTGGAAACCTGTGGCCTGGCAACATGACTGAGGTTTGATTCTGGAAGACTGTGGCTAGGGAACATGATATCGGGTTGATTCTGGAAACCTGTGTCCTGGGAACAAGACTGAGGTTTGATTCTGGAACCCTGTGCCTTGGGAACATGACTGAGGTTTGTTTCTGGAAACCTGTTCCCTGGGAACATGACTGAGGTTTGATTCTGGAAACCTGTGTCCTGGGAACATGACTGAGGTTTGATTGCTGAAACCTGTGGCCTGCGAACCTGACTCAGGTTTGATTCTGGAACCATGTGTCCTGGGAATATGACTGAGGTTTGATTCTGGAAACCTTTGGCCTGGGAAAATGACTGAGGTTTCATTGTGGAAACATTTGGCTTGGGATCATGACTGAGGTTTGATGGTGGAACACTATGGCCTGGCAAAATGACTAAGGCTTGATTCTGGAACCCTGTGGCCTGGCAACTTGACTGAGGTGTGATGGCAGAAACCTGTGGACTGGCAACATGACTGAGTTTGATTGTGGCACCCTGTGCACGGGGAACATGACTGAGGCCTGATACTGGAACCCCGTGGCGTGGGAACTTGACATTGGTTTGATTCTGGAGCCCTGTTTACTGGGAACATGACTGAGGTTTGATGGTTGACACCTGTGGCCTGGCAACATGATTGAGGTTTGATAGTGGAACCCTCAGGCTTGGGAACATGAGTGAGGCTTGATGGTGGAACCCTGTACCTGGCAACATGAGTGAGGCTTGATGGTGGAACCCTGTGGCTTGGCAAGATGACTTAGGTTTGATTGTGGAACAGTCTTTCCTGGGAACATGACTGAGGCTTGATGGTGGTACCGTGGCCTAGCAACAGGACAGAGGTTTGATTGTGGAACCCTCTGGCCTGGGAATATGACTGAGGTTTCATTGTGGAACCCTGTGGCCTGGGAACATGACTGGGAGTTTATTTCTGAAACCTGTGTCCAGGGAACATGACTGAGGTTTTATTCTGGAACCATGTGGCCTGGGAATATGACTGAGGTTTGATTCTGGAAACCATTGGCCTGGGAAGATGACCGATGTTAGAGTGTGGAATCCTGTGGCCTGGGAACATGACATCGGTGGATTCTGGAACCCTGTGGCCTGGGAACATGCCTGAGGTTTGATGGTGGAAACCTGTGGCCTGGCAACAGGACTGAGGTTTGATTCTGGAAGACTGTGGCTAGGGAACATGATATCGGGTTGATTCTGGCAACCTGTGTCCTGGGAACAAGACTGAGGTTTGATTCTGGAACCCTGTGCCTTGGGAACATGACTGAGGTTTGTTTCTGGAAGCCTGTTCCCTGGGAACATGACTGAGGCTTGATGGTGGAACCGTGGTCTGGCAACAGAACTGAGGTTTGATTGTGGAACCCTCTGGCCTGGGAATATGACTGAGGTTTAATTGTGGAACCCTGTGGCCTGGGAACATGACTGGGATTTTATTTCTGAAACCTGTGTCCAGGGAACATGACTGAGGTTTTATTCTGGAACCCTGTGTCCTGGGAACACAACTGAGGCTTGATTCTGGAACGATGTGGCCTGGGAATATGACTGAGGTTTGATTCTGGAAACCATTGGCCTGGGAAGATGACTGATGTTAGAGTGTGGAATCCTGTGGCCTGGGAACATGACATCGGTTTGGATTCCGGTACCCTATTGCCTGGGAACATGAAATCGGTTTTATTCTGGAAACCTGTGGCCTGGGAATATGACTGAGGTTTGATGGTGGTACCCTATGGCCTGGCAACATGACTGAAGTTTGATTCTGGATCCCTGTGGCCTGGGAACATGACTGAGGCGTGATTCTGGAACACTGTGGCCTGGGAACATGACATCTATTTAGATTGTGGAATACTGTGCCCCGGGAACCTGACTGAGCCTTGGTTCTGGAACCCTGTGGACTGGGAACATGACTGAGGTTTTATTCTGGAACCCTGTAGCCTGGGAACATAACTGAGGATTGATTCTGGAACCCTGTGGCCTGGTAACATGACATCGGTGGATTCTGGAACGCTGAGGCCTGGGAACATGACATCTGTTTAGATTGTGGAATACTGTGCCCCGGGAACCTGACTGAGCCTCGGTTCTGGAACCCTGTGGACTGGGAACATGACTGAGGTTTTATTCTGGAACCCTGTAGCCTGGGAACATAACTGAGGATTGATTCTGGAATCTTGTGGCCTGGGAAAATGACAACGGTGGATTCTGGAACCCTGTGGCCTGGGAACATGAGAACGGTTTGATTCTGGAACCCTGTGGCCTGGGAACATGCCTGAGGTTTGATGGTGGAAACCTGTGGCCTGGCAACATGACTGAGGTTTGATTCTGGAAGACTGTGACTAGGGAACATGATATCGGGTTGATTCTGGAAACCTGTGTCTTGGGAACAAGACTGAGGTTTGATTCTGGAACCCTGTGCCTTGGGAACATGACTGAGGTTTGTTTCTGGAAACGTGTTCCCTGGGAACATGACTGAGGTTTGATTCTGGACACCTGTGTCCTGGGAACATGACTGAGGTTGATTGCTGAAACCTGTGGCCTGCGAACATGACTCAGGTTTGATTCTGGAACCATGTGTCCTGGGAATATGACTGAGGTTTGATTCTGGAAACCTTTGGCCTGGGAAAATGACTGAGGTTTCATTGTGGAAACATGTGGCTTGGGATCATGACTGAGGTTTGATGGTGGAACACTATGGCCTGGCAAAATGACTGAGGCTTGATTCTGGAACCCTGTGGCCTGGCAACTTGACTGAGGTGTGATGGCAGAAACCTGTGGACTGGCAACATGACTGAGTTTGATTGTGGCACCCTGTGCACGGGGAACATGACTGAGGCCTGATACTGGAACCCCGTGGCGTGGGAACTTGACATTGGTTTGATTCTGGAGCCCTGTTTACTGGGAACATGACTGAGGTTTGATGGTTGAAACCTGTGGCCTGGCAACATGATTGAGGTTTGATAGTGGAACACTCAGGCTTGGGAACATGAGTGAGGCTTGATGGTGGATCCCTGTGGCCTGGCAACATGAGTGAGGCTTGATGGTGGAACCCTGTGGCTTGGCAAGATGACTTAGGTTTGATTGTGGAACAGTCTTTCCTGGGAACATGACTGAGGCTTGATGGTGGAACCGTGGCCTAGCAACAGGACAGAGGTTTGATTGTGGAACCCTCTGGCCTGGGAATATGACTGAGGTTTAATTGTGGAACCCTGTGGCCTGGGAACATGACTGGGAGTTTATTTCTGAAACCTGTGTCCAGGGAACATGACTGAGGTTTTATTCTGGAACCATGTGGCCTGGGAATATGACTGAGGTTTGATTCTGGAAACCATTGGCCTGGGAAGATGACTGATGTTAGAGTGTGGAATCCTGTGGCCTGGGAACATGACATCGGTGGATTCTGGAACCCTGTGGCCTGGGAACATGCCTGAGGTTTGATGGTGGAAACCTGTGGCCTGGCAACAGGACTGAGGTTTGATTCTGGAAGACTGTGGCTAGGGAACATGATATCGGGTTGATTCTGGCAACCTGTGTCCTGGGAACAAGACTGAGGTTTGATTCTGGAACCCTGTGCCTTGGGAACATGACTGAGGTTTGTTTCTGGAAGCCTGTTCCCTGGGAACATGACTGAGGCTTGACGGTGGAACCGTGGTCTGGCAACAGAACTGAGGTTTGATTGTGGAACCCTCTGGCCTGGGAATATGACTGAGGTTTAATTGTGGAACCCTGTGGCCTGGGAACATGACTGGGATTTTATTTCTGAAACCTGTGTCCAGGGAACATGACTGAGGTTTTATTCTGGAACCCTGTGTCCTGGGAACACAACTGAGGTTTGATTCTGGAACCATGTGGCCTGGGAATATGACTGAGGTTTGATTCTGGAAACCATTGGCCTGGGAAGATGACTGATGTTAGAGTGTGGAATCCTGTTCCCTGGGAACATGACATCGGTTTGGATTCCGGTACCCTGTTGCCTGGGAACATGAAATCGGTTTGATTCTGGAAACCTGTGGCCTGGGAATATGACTGAGGTTTGATGGTGGTACCCTATGGCCTGGCAACATGACTGAAGTTTGATTCTGGATCCCTGTGGCCTGGGAACATGACTGAGGTGTGATTCTGGAACACTGTGGCCTGGGAACATGACATCTATTTAGATTGTGGAATAGTGTGCCCCGGGAACCTGACTGAGCCTTGGTTCTGGAACCCTGTGGACTGGGAACATGACTGAGGTTTTATTCTGGAACCCTATAGCCTGGGAACATAACTGAGGATTGATTCTGGAACCCTGTGGCCTGGGAACATGACATCGGTGGATTCTGGAACCCTGAGGCCTGGGAACATGACATCTGTTTAGATTGTGGAATACTGTGCCCCGGGAACCTGACTGAGCCTCGGTTCTGGAACCCTGTGGACTGGGAACATGACTGAGGTTTTATTCTGGAACCCTGTAGCCTGGGAACATAACTGAGGATTGATTCTGGAATCTTGTGGCCTGGGAAAATGACAACGGTGGATTCTAGAACCCTGTGTCCTGGGAACATGAGAACGCTTTGATTCTGGAACCCTGTGGCCTGGGAACATGCCTGAGGTTTGATGGTGGAAACGTGTGGCCTGGCAACATGACTGAGGTTTGATTCTGGAAGACTGTGGCTAGGGAACATGATATCGGGTTGATTTTGGAAACCTGTGTCCTGGGAACAAGACTGAGGTTTGATTCTGGAACCCTGTGCTTTGGGAACATGACTGAGGTTTGTTTCTGGAAACCTGTTCCCTGGGAACATGACTGAGGTTTGATTCTGGACACCTGTGTCCTGGGAACATGACTGAGGTTTGATTGCTGAAACCTGTGGCCTGCGAACCTGACTCAGGTTTGATTCTGGAACCATGTGTCCTGGGAATATGACTGAGGTTTGATTCTGGAAACCTTTGGCCTGGGAAAATGACTGAGGTTTCATTGTGGAAACATGTGGCTTGGGATCATGACTGAGGTTTGATGGTGGAACACTATGGCCTGGCAAAATGACTGAGGCTTGATTCTGGAACCCTGTGGCCTGGCAACTTGACTGATGTGTGATGGCAGAAACCTGTGGACTGGCAACATGACTGAGTTTGATTGTGGCACCCTGTGCACGGGGAACATGACTGAGGCCTGATACTGGAACCCCGTGGCGTGGGAACTTGACATTGGTTTGATTCTGGAGCCCTGTTTCCTGGGAACATGACTGAGGTTTGATGGTTGAAACCTGTGGCCTGGCAACATGATTGAGGTTTGATAGTGGAACCCTCAGGCTTGGGAACATGAGTGAGGCTTGATGGTGGAACCCTGTGGCCTGGCAACATGAGTGAGGCTTGATGGTGGAACCCTGTGGCTTGGCAAGATGACTTAGGTTTGATTGTGGAACAGTCTTTCCTGGGAACATGACTGAGGCTTGATGGTGGAACCGTGGCCTAGCAACAGGACAGAGGTTTGATTGTGGAACCCTCTGGCCTGGGAATATGACTGAGGTTTAATTGTGGAACCCTGTGGCCTGGGAACATGACTGGGAGTTTATTTCTGAAACCTGTGTCCAGGGAACATGACTGAGGTTTTATTCTGGAACCATGTGGCCTGGGAATATGACTGAGGTTTGATTCTGGAAACCATTGGCCTGGGAAGATGACTGATGTTAGAGTGTGGAATCCTGTGGCCTGGGAACATGACATCGGTGGATTCTGGAACCCTGTGGCCTGGGAACATGCCTGAGGTTTGATGGTGGAAACCTGTGGCCTGGCAACAGGACTGAGGTTTGATTCTGGAAGACTGTGGCTAGGGAACATGATATCGGGTTGATTCTGGCAACCTGTGTCCTGGGAACAAGACTGAGGTTTGATTCTGGAACCCTGTGCCTTGGGAACATGACTGAGGTTTGTTTCTGGAAGCCTGTTCCCTTGGAACATGACTGAGGCTTGACGGTGGAACCGTGGTCTGGCAACAGAACTGAGGTTTGATTGTGGAACCCTCTGGCCTGGGAATATGACTGAGGTTTAATTGTGGAACCCTGTGGCCTGGGAACATGACTGGGATTTTATTTCTGAAACCTGTGTCAAGGGAACATGACTGAGGGTTTATTCTGGAACCCTGTGTCCTGGGAACACAACTGAGGTTTGATTCTGGAACCATGTGGCCTGGGAATATGACTGAGGTTTGATTCTGGAAACCATTGGCCTGGGAAGATGACTGATGTTAGAGTGTGGAATCCTGTGGCCTGGGAACATGACATCGGTTTGGATTCCGGTACCCTATTGCCTGGGAACATGAAATCGGTTTGATTCTGGAAACCTGTGGCCTGGGAATATGACTGAGGTTTGATGGTGGTACCCTATGGCCTGGCAACATGACTGAAGTTTGATTCTGGATCCCTGTGGCCTGGGAACATGACTGAGGCGTGATTCTGGAACACTGTGGCCTGGGAACATGACATCTATTTAGATTGTGGAATACTGTGCCCCGGGAACCTGACTGAGCCTTGGTTCTGGAACCCTGTGGACTGGGAACATGACTGAGGTTTTATTCTGGAACCCTGTAGCCTGGGAACATAACTGAGGATTGATTCTGGAACCCTGTGGCCTGGGAACATGACATCGGTGAATTCTGGAACCCTGAGGCCTGGGAACATGACATCTGTTTAGATTGTGGAATACTGTGCCCCGGGAACCTGACTGAGCCTCGGTTCTGGAACCCTGTGGACTGGGAACATGACTGAGGTTTTATTCTGGAACCCTGTAGCCTGGGAACATAACTGAGGATTGATTCTGGAATCTTGTGGCCTGGGAAAATGACAACGGTGGATTCTGGAACCCTGTGGCCTGGGAACATGAGAACGGTTTGATTCTGGAACCCTGTGGCCTGGGAACATGCCTGAGGTTTGATGGTGGAAACCTGTGGCCTGGCAACATGACTGAGGTTTGATTCTGGAAGACTGTGGCTAGGGAACATGATATCGGGTTGATTCTGGACACCTGTGTCCTGGGAACATGACTGAGGTTTGATTGCTGAAACCTGTGGCCTGCGAACCTGACTCAGGTTTGATTCTGGAACGATGTGTCCTGGGAATATGACTGAGGTTTGATTCTGGAAACCTTTGGCCTGGGAAAATGACTGAGGTTTCATTGTGGAAACATGTGGCTTGGGATCATGACTGAGGTTTGATGGTGGAACACTATGGCCTGGCAAAATGACTGAGGTTTGATTCTGGAAACCATTGGCCTGGGAAGATGACTGATGTTAGAGTGTGGAATCCTGTGGCCTGGGAACATGACATCGGTGGATTCTGGAACCCTGTGGCCTGGGAACATGCCTGAGGTTTGATGGTGGAAACCTGTGGCCTGGCAACAGGACTGAGGTTTGATTCTGGAAGACTGTGGCTAGGGAACATGATATCGGGTTGATTCTGGCAACCTGTGTCCTGGGAACAAGACTGAGGTTTGATTCTGGAACCCTGTGCCTTGGGAACATGACTGAGGTTTGTTTCTGGAAGCCTGTTCCCTGGGAACATGACTGAGGCTTGACGGTGGAACCGTGGTCTGGCAACAGAACTGAGGTTTGATTGTGGAACCCTCTGGCCTGGGAATATGACTGAGGTTTAATTGTGGAACCCTGTGGCCTGGGAACATGACTGGGATTTTATTTCTGAAACCTGTGTCCAGGGAACATGACTGAGGTTTTATTCTGGAACCCTGTGTCCTGGGAACACAACTGAGGTTTGATTCTGGAACCATGTGGCCTGGGAATATGACTGAGGTTTGATTCTGGAAACCATTGGCCTGGGAAGATGACTGATGTTAGAGTGTGGAATCCTGTTCCCTGGGAACATGACATCGGTTTGGATTCCGGTACCCTGTTGCCTGGGAACATGAAATCGGTTTGATTCTGGAAACCTGTGGCCTGGGAATATGACTGAGGTTTGATGGTGGTACCCTATGGCCTGGCAACATGACTGAAGTTTGATTCTGGATCCCTGTGGCCTGGGAACATGACTGAGGTGTGATTCTGGAACACTGTGGCCTGGGAACATGACATCTATTTAGATTGTGGAATAGTGTGCCCCGGGAACCTGACTGAGCCTTGGTTCTGGAACCCTGTGGACTGGGAACATGACTGAGGTTTTATTCTGGAACCCTATAGCCTGGGAACATAACTGAGGATTGATTCTGGAACCCTGTGGCCTGGGAACATGACATCGGTGGATTCTGGAACCCTGAGGCCTGGGAACATGACATCTGTTTAGATTGTGGAATACTGTGCCCCGGGAACCTGACTGAGCCTCGGTTCTGGAACCCTGTGGACTGGGAACATGACTGAGGTTTTATTCTGGAACCCTGTAGCCTGGGAACATAACTGAGGATTGATTCTGGAATCTTGTGGCCTGGGAAAATGACAACGGTGGATTCTAGAACCCTGTGTCCTGGGAACATGAGAACGCTTTGATTCTGGAACCCTGTGGCCTGGGAACATGCCTGAGGTTTGATGGTGGAAACGTGTGGCCTGGCAACATGACTGAGGTTTGATTCTGGAAGACTGTGGCTAGGGAACATGATATCGGGTTGATTTTGGAAACCTGTGTCCTGGGAACAAGACTGAGGTTTGATTCTGGAACCCTGTGCTTTGGGAACATGACTGAGGTTTGTTTCTGGAAACCTGTTCCCTGGGAACATGACTGAGGTTTGATTCTGGACACCTGTGTCCTGGGAACATGACTGAGGTTTGATTGCTGAAACCTGTGGCCTGCGAACCTGACTCAGGTTTGATTCTGGAACCATGTGTCCTGGGAATATGACTGAGGTTTGATTCTGGAAACCTTTGGCCTGGGAAAATGACTGAGGTTTCATTGTGGAAACATGTGGCTTGGGATCATGACTGAGGTTTGATGGTGGAACACTATGGCCTGGCAAAATGACTGAGGCTTGATTCTGGAACCCTGTGGCCTGGCAACTTGACTGATGTGTGATGGCAGAAACCTGTGGACTGGCAACATGACTGAGTTTGATTGTGGCACCCTGTGCACGGGGAACATGACTGAGGCCTGATACTGGAACCCCGTGGCGTGGGAACTTGACATTGGTTTGATTCTGGAGCCCTGTTTCCTGGGAACATGACTGAGGTTTGATGGTTGAAACCTGTGGCCTGGCAACATGATTGAGGTTTGATAGTGGAACCCTCAGGCTTGGGAACATGAGTGAGGCTTGATGGTGGAACCCTGTGGCCTGGCAACATGAGTGAGGCTTGATGGTGGAACCCTGTGGCTTGGCAAGATGACTTAGGTTTGATTGTGGAACAGTCTTTCCTGGGAACATGACTGAGGCTTGATGGTGGAACCGTGGCCTAGCAACAGGACAGAGGTTTGATTGTGGAACCCTCTGGCCTGGGAATATGACTGAGGTTTAATTGTGGAACCCTGTGGCCTGGGAACATGACTGGGAGTTTATTTCTGAAACCTGTGTCCAGGGAACATGACTGAGGTTTTATTCTGGAACCATGTGGCCTGGGAATATGACTGAGGTTTGATTCTGGAAACCATTGGCCTGGGAAGATGACTGATGTTAGAGTGTGGAATCCTGTGGCCTGGGAACATGACATCGGTGGATTCTGGAACCCTGTGGCCTGGGAACATGCCTGAGGTTTGATGGTGGAAACCTGTGGCCTGGCAACAGGACTGAGGTTTGATTCTGGAAGACTGTGGCTAGGGAACATGATATCGGGTTGATTCTGGCAACCTGTGTCCTGGGAACAAGACTGAGGTTTGATTCTGGAACCCTGTGCCTTGGGAACATGACTGAGGTTTGTTTCTGGAAGCCTGTTCCCTTGGAACATGACTGAGGCTTGACGGTGGAACCGTGGTCTGGCAACAGAACTGAGGTTTGATTGTGGAACCCTCTGGCCTGGGAATATGACTGAGGTTTAATTGTGGAACCCTGTGGCCTGGGAACATGACTGGGATTTTATTTCTGAAACCTGTGTCAAGGGAACATGACTGAGGGTTTATTCTGGAACCCTGTGTCCTGGGAACACAACTGAGGTTTGATTCTGGAACCATGTGGCCTGGGAATATGACTGAGGTTTGATTCTGGAAACCATTGGCCTGGGAAGATGACTGATGTTAGAGTGTGGAATCCTGTGGCCTGGGAACATGACATCGGTTTGGATTCCGGTACCCTATTGCCTGGGAACATGAAATCGGTTTGATTCTGGAAACCTGTGGCCTGGGAATATGACTGAGGTTTGATGGTGGTACCCTATGGCCTGGCAACATGACTGAAGTTTGATTCTGGATCCCTGTGGCCTGGGAACATGACTGAGGCGTGATTCTGGAACACTGTGGCCTGGGAACATGACATCTATTTAGATTGTGGAATACTGTGCCCCGGGAACCTGACTGAGCCTTGGTTCTGGAACCCTGTGGACTGGGAACATGACTGAGGTTTTATTCTGGAACCCTGTAGCCTGGGAACATAACTGAGGATTGATTCTGGAACCCTGTGGCCTGGGAACATGACATCGGTGAATTCTGGAACCCTGAGGCCTGGGAACATGACATCTGTTTAGATTGTGGAATACTGTGCCCCGGGAACCTGACTGAGCCTCGGTTCTGGAACCCTGTGGACTGGGAACATGACTGAGGTTTTATTCTGGAACCCTGTAGCCTGGGAACATAACTGAGGATTGATTCTGGAATCTTGTGGCCTGGGAAAATGACAACGGTGGATTCTGGAACCCTGTGGCCTGGGAACATGAGAACGGTTTGATTCTGGAACCCTGTGGCCTGGGAACATGCCTGAGGTTTGATGGTGGAAACCTGTGGCCTGGCAACATGACTGAGGTTTGATTCTGGAAGACTGTGGCTAGGGAACATGATATCGGGTTGATTCTGGACACCTGTGTCCTGGGAACATGACTGAGGTTTGATTGCTGAAACCTGTGGCCTGCGAACCTGACTCAGGTTTGATTCTGGAACGATGTGTCCTGGGAATATGACTGAGGTTTGATTCTGGAAACCTTTGGCCTGGGAAAATGACTGAGGTTTCATTGTGGAAACATGTGGCTTGGGATCATGACTGAGGTTTGATGGTGGAACACTATGGCCTGGCAAAATGACTGAGGTTTGATTCTGGAAACCATTGGCCTGGGAAGATGACTGATGTTAGAGTGTGGAATCCTGTGGCCTGGGAACATGACATCGGTGGATTCTGGAACCCTGTGGCCTGGGAACATGCCTGAGGTTTGATGGTGGAAACCTGTGGCCTGGCAACAGGACTGAGGTTTGATTCTGGAAGACTGTGGCTAGGGAACATGATATCGGGTTGATTCTGGCAACCTGTGTCCTGGGAACAAGACTGAGGTTTGATTCTGGAACCCTGTGCCTTGGAAACATGACTGAGGTTTGTTTCTGGAAGCCTGTTCCCTGGGAACATGACTGAGGCTTGATGGTGGAACCGTGGTCTGGCAACAGAACTGAGGTTTGATTGTGGAACCCTCTGGCCTGGGAATATGACTGAGGTTTAATTGTGGAACCCTGTGGCCTGGGAACATGACTGGGATTTTATTTCTGAAACCTGTGTCCAGGGAACATGACTGAGGTTTTATTCTGGAACCCTGTGTCCTGGGAACACAACTGAGGTTTGATTCTGGAACCATGTGGCCTGGGAATATGACTGAGGTTTGATTCTGGAAACCATTGGCCTGGGAAAATGACTGATGTTAGAGTGTGGAATCCTGTGGCCTGGGAACATGACATCGGTTTGGATTTCGGTACCCTGTTGCCTGGGAACATGAAATCGGTTTGATTCTGGAAACCTGTGGCCTGGGAACATGACTGAGGCGTGATTCTGGAAAACTGTGGCCTGGGAACATGCCATCTATTTAGATTGTGGAATACTGTGCCCCGGGAACCTGACTGAGCCTTGGTTCTGGAACCCTGTGGACTGGGAACATGACTGAGGTTTTATTCTGGAACCCTGTAGCCTGGGAACATAACTGAGGATTGATTCTGGAACCCTGTGGCCTGGGAACATGACATCGGTGGATTCTGGAACCCTGAGGCCTGGGAACATGACATCTGTTTAGATTGTGGAATACTGTGCCCCGGCAACCTGACTGAGCCTCGGTTCTGGAACCCTGTGGACTGGGAACATGACTGAGGTTTTATTCTGGAACCCTGTAGCCTGGGAACATAACTGAGGATTGATTCTGGAATCTTGTGGCCTGGGAAAATGACAACGGTGGATTCTGGAACCCTGTGGCCTGGGAACATGAGAACGGTTTGATTCTGGAACCCTGTGGCCTGGGAACATGCCTGAGGTTTGATGGTGGAAACCTGTGGCCTGGCAACATGACTGAGGTTTGATTCTGGAAGACTGTGGCTAGGGAACATGATATCGGGTTGATTCTGGAAACCTGTGTCCTGGGAACAAGACTGAGGTTTGATTCTGGAACCCTGTGCCTTGGGAACATAACTGAGGTTTGTTTCTGGAAACCTGTTCCCTGGGAACATGACTGAGGTTTGATTCTGGACACCTGTGTCCTGGGAACATGACTGAGGTTTGATTGCTGAAACCTGTGTCCTGTGAACATGACTCAGGTTTGATTCTGTAACCATGTGTCCTGGGAATATGACTGAGGTTTGATTCTGGAAACCTTTGGCCTGGGAAAATGACTGAGGTTTCATTGTGGAAACATGTGGCTTGGGATCATGACTGAGGTTTGATGGTGGAACACTATGGCCTGGCAAAATGACTGAGGCTTGATTCTGGAACCCTGTGGCCTGGCAACTTGACTGAGGTGTGATGGCAGAAACCTGTGGACTGGCAACATGACTGAGTTTGATTGTGGCACCCTGTGCACGGGGAACATGAGTGAGGCCTGATACTGGAACCCCGTGGCGTGGGAACTTGACATTGGTTTGATTCTGGAGCCCTGTTTACTGGGAACATGACTGAGGTTTGATGGTTGACACCTGTGGCCTGGCAACATGATTGAGGTTTGATAGTGGAACCCTCAGGCTTGGGAACATGAGTGAGGCTTGATGGTGGAACCCTGTGGCCTGGCAACATGAGTGAGGCTTGATGGTGGAACCCTGTGGCTTGGCAAGATGACTTAGGTTTGATTGTGGAACAGTCTTTCCTGGGAACATGACTGAGGCTTGATGGTGGAACCGTGGCCTAGCAACAGGACAGAGGTTTGATTGTGGAACCCTCTGGCCTGGGAATATGACTGAGGTTTAATTGTGGAACCCTGTGGCCTGGGAACATGACTGGGAGTTTATTTCTGAAACCTGTGTCCAGGGAACATGACTGAGGTTTTATTCTGGAACCCTGTGGCCTGGGAACATGAGAACGGTTTGATTCTGGAACCCTGTGGCCTGGGAACATGCCTGAGGTTTGATGGTGGAAACCTGTGGCCTGGCAACATGACTGAGGTTTGATTCTGGAAGACTGTGGCTAGGGAACATGATATCGGGTTGATTCTGGACACCTGTGTCCTGGGAACATGACTGAGGTTTGATTGCTGAAACCTGTGGCCTGCGAACCTGACTCAGGTTTGATTCTGGAACGATGTGTCCTGGGAATATGACTGAGGTTTGATTCTGGAAACCTTTGGCCTGGGAAAATGACTGAGGTTTCATTGTGGAAACATGTGGCTTGGGTTCATGACTGAGGTTTGATGGTGGAACACTATGGCCTGGCAAAATGACTGAGGTTTGATTCTGGAAACCATTGGCCTGGGAAGATGACTGATGTTAGAGTGTGGAATCCTGTGGCCTGGGAACATGACATCGGTGGATTCTGGAACCCTGTGGCCTGGGAACATGCCTGAGGTTTGATGGTGGAAACCTGTGGCCTGGCAACAGGACTGAGGTTTGATTCTGGAAGACTGTGGCTAGGGAACATGATATCGGGTTGATTCTAGCAACCTGTGTCCTGGGAACAAGACTGAGGTTTGATTCTGGAACCCTGTGCCTTGGGAACATGACTGAGGTTTGTTTCTGGAAGCCTGTTCCCTGGGAACATGACTGAGGCTTGATGGTGGAACCGTGGTCTGGCAACAGAACTGAGGTTTGATTGTGGAACCCTCTGGCCTGGGAATATGACTGAGGTTTAATTGTGGAACCCTGTGGCCTGGGAACATGACTGGGATTTTATTTCTGAAACCTGTGTCCAGGGAACATGACTGAGGTTTTATTCTGGAACCCTGTGTCCTGGGAACACAACTGAGGTTTGATTCTGGAACCATGTGGCCTGGCAATATGACTGAGGTTTGATTCTGGAAACCATTGGCCTGGGAAAATGACTGATGTTAGAGTGTGGAATCCTGTGGCCTGGGAACATGACATCGGTTTGGATTTCGGTACCCTGTTGCCTGGGAACATGAAATCGGTTTGATTCTGGAAACCTGTGGCCTGGGAACATGACTGAGGCGTGATTCTGGAAAACTGTGGCCTGGGAACATGCCATCTATTTAGATTGTGGAATACTGTGCCCCGGGAACCTGACTGAGCCTTGGTTCTGGAACCCTGTGGACTGGGAACATGACTGAGGTTTTATTCTGGAACCCTGTAGCCTGGGAACATAACTGAGGATTGATTCTGGAACCCTGTGGCCTGGGAAAATGACATCGGTGGTTTCTGGAACCCTGAGGCCTGGGAACATGACATCTGTTTAGATTGTGGAATACTGTGCCCCGGCAACCTGACTGAGCCTCGGTTCTGGAACCCTGTGGACTGGGAACATGACTGAGGTTTTATTCTGGAACCCTGTAGCCTGGGAACATAACTGAGGATTGATTCTGGAATCTTGTGGCCTGGGAAAATGACAACGGTGGATTCTGGAACCCTGTGGCCTGGGAACATGAGAACGGTTTGATTCTGGAACCCTGTGGCCTGGGAACATGCCTGAGGTTTGATGGTGGAAACCTGTGGCCTGGCAACATGACTGAGGTTTGATTCTGGAAGACTGTGGCTAGGGAACATGATATCGGGTTGATTCTGGAAACCTGTGTCCTGGGAACAAGACTGAGGTTTGATTCTGGAACCCTGTGCCTTGGGAACATAACTGAGGTTTGTTTCTGGAAACCTGTTCCCTGGGAACATGACTGAGGTTTGATTCTGGACACCTGTGTCCTGGGAACATGACTGAGGTTTGATTGCTGAAACCTGTGGCCTGTGAACATGACTCAGGTTTGATTCTGTAACCATGTGTCCTGGGAATATGACTGAGGTTTGATTCTGGAAACCTTTGGCCTGGGAAAATGACTGAGGTTTCATTGTGGAAACATGTGGCTTGGGATCATGACTGAGGTTTGATGGTGGAACACTATGGCCTGGCAAAATGACTGAGGCTTGATTCTGGAACCCTGTGGCCTGGCAACTTGACTGAGGTGTGATGGCAGAAACCTGTGGACTGGCAACATGACTGAGTTTGATTGTGGCACCCTGTGCACGGGGAACATGAGTGAGGCCTGATACTGGAACCCCGTGGCGTGGGAACTTGACATTGGTTTGATTCTGGAGCCCTGTTTACTGGGAACATGACTGAGGTTTGATGGTTGACACCTGTGGCCTGGCAACATGATTGAGGTTTGATAGTGGAACCCTCAGGCTTGGGAACATGAGTGAGGCTTGATGGTGGAACCCTGTGGCCTGGCAACATGAGTGAGGCTTGATGGTGGAACCCTGTGGCTTGGCAAGATGACTTAGGTTTGATTGTGGAACAGTCTTTCCTGGGAACATGACTGAGGCTTGATGGTGGAACCGTGGCCTAGCAACAGGACAGAGGTTTGATTGTGGAACCCTCTGGCCTGGGAATATGACTGAGGTTTAATTGTGGAACCCTGTGGCCTGGGAACATGACTGGGAGTTTATTTCTGAAACCTGTGTCCAGGGAACATGACTGAGGTTTTATTCTGGAACCATGTGGCCTGGGAATATGACTGAGGTTTGATTCTGGAAACCATTGGCCTGGGAAGATGACTGATGTTAGAGTGTGGAATCCTGTGGCCTGGGAACATGACATCGGTGGATTCTGGAACCCTGTGGCCTGGGAACATGCCTGAGGTTTGATGGTGGAAACCTGTGGCCTGGCAACAGGACTGAGGTTTGATTCTGGAAGACTGTGGCTAGGGAACATGATATCGGGTTGATTCTGGCAACCTGTGTCCTGGGAACAAGACTGAGGTTTGATTCTGGAACCCTGTGCCTTGGGAACATGACTGAGGTTTGTTTCTGGAAGCCTGTTCCCTGGGAACATGACTGAGGCTTGATGGTGGAACCGTGGTCTGGCAACAGAACTGAGGTTTGATTGTGGAACCCTCTGGCCTGGGAATATGACTGAGGTTTAATTGTGGAACCCTGTGGCCTGGGAACATGACTGGGATTTTATTTCTGAAACCTGTGTCCAGGGAACATGACTGAGGTTTTATTCTGGAACCCTGTGTCCTGGGAACACAACTGAGGTTTGATTCTGGAACCATGTGGCCTGGGAATATGACTGAGGTTTGATTCTGGAAACCATTGGCCTGGGAAAATGACTGATGTTAGAGTGTGGAATCCTGTGGCCTGGGAACATGACATCGGTTTGGATTTCGGTACCCTGTTGCCTGGGAACATGAAATCGGTTTGATTCTGGAAACCTGTGGCCTGGGAACATGACTGAGGCGTGATTCTGGAAAACTGTGGCCTGGGAACATGCCATCTATTTAGATTGTGGAATACTGTGCCCCGGCAACCTGACTGAGCCTCGGTTCTGGAACCCTGTGGACTGGGAACATGACTGAGGTTTTATTCTGGAAACCTGTAGCCTGGGAACATAACTGAGGATTGATTCTGGAATCTTGTGGCCTGGGAAAATGACAACGGTGGATTCTGGAACCCTGTGGCCTGGGAACATGAGAACGGTTTGATTCTGGAACCCTGTGGCCTGGGAACATGCCTGAGGTTTGATGGTGGAAACCTGTGGCCTGGCAACATGACTGAGGTTTGATTCTGGAAGACTGTGGCTAGGGAACATGATATCGGGTTGATTCTGGAAACCTGTGTCCTGGGAACAAGACTGAGGTTTGATTCTGGAACCCTGTGCCTTGGGAACATAACTGAGGTTTGTTTCTGGAAACCTGTTCCCTGGGAACATGACTGAGGTTTGATTCTGGACACCTGTGTCCTGGGAACATGACTGAGGTTTGATTGCTGAAACCTGTGGCCTGCGAACATGACTCAGGTTTGATTCTGGAACCATGTGTCCTGGGAATATGACTGAGGTTTGATTCTGGAACCCTTTGGCCTGGGAAAATGACTGAGGTTTCATTGTGGAAACATGTGGCTTGGGATCATGACTGAGGTTTGATGGTGGAACACTATGGCCTGGCAAAATGACTGAGGCTTGATTCTGGAACCCTGTGGCCTGGCAACTTGACTGAGGTGTGATGGCAGAAACCTGTGGACTGGCAACATGACTGAGTTTGATTGTGGCACCCTGTGCACGGGGAACATGAGTGAGGCCTGATACTGGAACCCCGTGGCGTGGGAACTTGACATTGGTTTGATTCTGGAGCCCTGTTTACTGGGAACATGACTGAGGTTTGATGGTTGACACCTGTGGCCTGGCAACATGATTGAGGTTTGATAGTGGAACCCTCAGGCTTGGGAACATGAGTGAGGCTTGATGGTGGAACCCTGTGGCCTGGCAACATGAGTGAGGCTTGATGGTGGAACCCTGTGGCTTGGCAAGATGACTTAGGTTTGATTGTGGAACAGTCTTTCCTGGGAACATGACTGAGGCTTGATGGTGGAACCGTGGCCTAGCAACAGGACAGAGGTTTGATTGTGGAACCCTCTGGCCTGGGAATATGACTGAGGTTTAATTGTGGAACCCTGTGGCCTGGGAACATGACTGGGAGTTTATTTCTGAAACCTGTGTCCAGGGAACATGACTGAGGTTTTATTCTGGAACCATGTGGCCTGGGAATATGACTGAGGTTTGATTCTGGAAACCATTGGCCTGGGAAGATGACTGATGTTAGAGTGTGGAATCCTGTGGCCTGGGAACATGACATCGGTGGATTCTGGAACCCTGTGGCCTGGGAACATGCCTGAGGTTTGATGGTGGAAACCTGTGGCCTGGCAACAGGACTGAGGTTTGATTCTGGAAGACTGTGGCTAGGGAACATGATATCGGGTTGATTCTGGCAACCTGTGTCCTGGGAACAAGACTGAGGTTTGATTCTGGAACCCTGTGCCTTGGGAACATGACTGAGGTTTGTTTCTGGAAGCCTGTTCCCTGGGAACATGACTGAGGCTTGATGGTGGAACCGTGGTCTGGCAACAGAACTGAGGTTTGATTGTGGAACCCTCTGGCCTGGGAATATGACTGAGGTTTAATTGTGGAACCCTGTGGCCTGGGAACATGACTGGGATTTTATTTCTGAAACCTGTGTCCAGGGAACATGACTGAGGTTTTATTCTGGAACCCTGTGTCCTGGGAACACAACTGAGGTTTGATTCTGGAACCATGTGGCCTGGGAATATGACTGAGGTTTGATTCTGGAAACCATTGGCCTGGGAAGATGACTGATGTTAGAGTGTGGAATCCTGTGGCCTGGGAACATGACATCGGTTTGGATTCCGGTACCCTGTTGCCTGGGAACATGAAATCGGTTTGATTCTGGAAACCTGTGGCCTGGGAATATGACTGAGGTTTGATGGTGGTACCCTATGGCCTGGCAACATGACTGAAGTTTGATTCTGGATCCCTGTGGCCTGGGAACATGACTGAGGCGTGATTCTGGAATACTGTGGCCTGGGAACATGACATCTATTTAGATTGTGGAAAACTGTGCCCCGGGAACCTGACTGAGACTTGGTTCTGGAACCCTGTGGACTGGGAACATGACTGAGGTTTTATTCTGGAACCCTGTAGCCTGGGAACATAACTGAGGATTGATTCTGGAACCCTGTGGCCTGGGAACATGACATCGGTGGATTCTGGAACCCTGAGGCCTGGGAACCTGACATCTGTTTAGATTGTGGAATACTGTGCCCCGGGAACCTGACTG
Source organism: Balaenoptera physalus (assembly GCF_965194825.1). NCBI lineage: Eukaryota > Metazoa > Chordata > Mammalia > Artiodactyla > Balaenopteridae > Balaenoptera > Balaenoptera physalus. Next base: position 22,731,612 of record NC_138900.1, on the reverse strand, counting down.
AGCCTCGGTTCTGGAACCCTGTGGACTGGGAACATGACTGAGGTTTTATTCTGGAACCCTGTAGCCTGGGAACATAACTGAGGATTGATTCTGGAATCTTGTGGCCTGGGAAAATGACAACGGTGGATTCTGGAACCCTGTGGCCTGGGAACATGAGAACGGTTTGATTCTGGAACCCTGTGGCCTGGGAACATGCCTGAGGTTTGATGGTGGAAACCTGTGGCCTGGCAATATGACTGAGGTTTGATTCTGGAAGACTGTGGCTAGGGAACATGATATCGGGTTGATTCTGGAAACCTGTGTCCTGGGAACAAGACTGAGGTTTGATTCTGGAACCCTGTGCCTTGGGAACATGACTGAGGTTTGTTTCTGGAAACCTGTTCCCTGGGAACATGACTGAGGTTTGATTCTGGACACCTGTGTCCTGGGAACATGACTGAGGTTTGATTGCTGAAACCTGTGGCCTGCGAACCTGACTCAGGTTTGATTCTGGAACCATGTGTCCTGGGAATATGACTGAGGTTTGATTCTGGAAACCTTTGGCCTGGGAAAATGACTGAGGTTTCATTGTGGAAACATGTGGCTTGGGATCATGACTGAGGTTTGATGGTGGAACACTATGGCCTGGCAAAATGACTGAGGCTTGATTCTGGAACCCTGTGGCCTGGCAACTTGACTGAGGTGTGATGGCAGAAACCTGTGGACTGGCAACATGACTGAGTTTGATTGTGGCACCCTGTGCACGGGGAACATGAGTGAGGCCTGATACTGGAACCCCGTGGCGTGGGAACTTGACATTGGTTTGATTCTGGAGCCCTGTTTACTGGGAACATGACTGAGGTTTGATGGTTGAAACCTGTGGCCTGGCAACATGATTGAGGTTTGATAGTGGAACCCTCAGGCTTGGGAACATGAGTGAGGCTTGATGGTGGAACCCTGTGTCCTGGCAACATGAGTGAGGCTTGATGGTGGAACCCTGTGGCTTGGCAAGATGACTTAGGTTTGATTGTGGAACAGTCTTTCCTGGGAACATGACTGAGGCTTGATGGTGGAACCGTGGCCTAGCAACAGGACAGAGGTTTGATTGTGGAACCCTCTGGCCTGGGAATATGACTGAGGTTTAATTGTGGAACCCTGTGGCCTGGGAACATGACTGGGAGTTTATTTCTGAAACCTGTGTCCAGGGAACATGACTGAGGTTTTATTCTGGAACCATGTGGCCTGGGAATATGACTGAGGTTTGATTCTGGAAACCATTGGCCTGGGAAGATGACTGATGTTAGAGTGTGGAATCCTGTGGCCTGGGAACATGACATCGGTGGATTCTGGAACCCTGTGGCCTGGGAACATGCCTGAGGTTTGATGGTGGAAACCTGTGGCCTGGCAACAGGACTGAGGTTTGATTCTGGAAGACTGTGGCTAGGGAACATGATATCGGGTTGATTCTGGCAACCTGTGTCCTGGGAACAAGACTGAGGTTTGATTCTGGAACCCTGTGCCTTGGGAACATGACTGAGGTTTGTTTCTGGAAGCCTGTTCCCTGGGAACATGACTGAGGCTTGATGGTGGAACCGTGGTCTGGCAACAGAACTGAGGTTTGATTGTGGAACCCTCTGGCCTGGGAATATGACTGAGGTTTAATTGTGGAACCCTGTGGCCTGGGAACATGACTGGGATTTTATTTCTGAAACCTGTGTCCAGGGAACATGACTGAGGTTTTATTCTGGAACCCTGTGTCCTGGGAACACAACTGAGGTTTGATTCTGGAACCATGTGGCCTGGGAATATGACTGAGGTTTGATTCTGGAAACCATTGGCCTGGGAAGATGACTGATGTTAGAGTGTGGAATCCTGTGGCCTGGGAACATGACATCGGTTTGGATTCCGGTACCCTGTTGCCTGGGAACATGAAATCGATTTGATTCTGGAAACCTGTGGCCTGGGAATATGACTGAGGTTTGATGGTGGTACCCTATGGCCTGGCAACATGACTGAAGTTTGATTCTGGATCCCTGTGGCCTGAGAACATGACTGAGGCGTGATTCTGGAATACTGTGGCCTGGGAACATGACATCTATTTAGATTGTGGAAAACTGTGCCCTGGGAACCTGACTGAGACTTGGTTCTGGAACCCTGTGGACTGGGAACATGACTGAGGTTTTATTCTGGAACCCTGTAGCCTGGGAACATAACTGAGGATTGATTCTGGAACCCTGTGGCCTGGGAACATGACATCGGTGGATTCTGGAACCCTGAGGCCTGGGAACCTGACATCTGTTTAGATTGTGGAATACTGTGCCCCGGGAACCTGACTGAGCCTCGGTTCTGGAACCCTGTGGACTGGGAACATGACTGAGGTTTTATTCTGGAACCCTGTAGCCTGGGAACATAACTGAGGATTGATTCTGGAATCTTGTGGCCTGGGAAAATGACAACGGTGGATTCTGGAACCCTGTGGCCTGGGAACATGAGAACGGTTTGATTCTGGAACCCTGTGGCCTGGGAACATGCCTGAGGTTTGATGGTGGAAACCTGTGGCCTGGCAATATGACTGAGGTTTGATTCTGGAAGACTGTGGCTAGGGAACATGATATCGGGTTGATTCTGGAAACCTGTGTCCTGGGAACAAGACTGAGGTTTGATTCTGGAACCCTGTGCCTTGGGAACATGACTGAGGTTTGTTTCTGGAAACCTGTTCCCTGGGAACATGACTGAGGTTTGATTCTGGACACCTGTGTCCTGGGAACATGACTGAGGTTTGATTGCTGAAACCTGTGGCCTGCGAACCTGACTCAGGTTTGATTCTGGAACCATGTGTCCTGGGAATATGACTGAGGTTTGATTCTGGAAACCTTTGGCCTGGGAAAATGACTGAGGTTTCATTGTGGAAACATGTGGCTTGGGATCATGACTGAGGTTTGATGGTGGAACACTATGGCCTGGCAAAATGACTGAGGCTTGATTCTGGAACCCTGTGGCCTGGCAACTTGACTGAGGTGTGATGGCAGAAACCTGTGGACTGGCAACATGACTGAGTTTGATTGTGGCACCCTGTGCACGGGGAACATGAGTGAGGCCTGATACTGGAACCCCGTGGCGTGGGAACTTGACATTGGTTTGATTCTGGAGCCCTGTTTACTGGGAACATGACTGAGGTTTGATGGTTGAAACCTGTGGCCTGGCAACATGATTGAGGTTTGATAGTGGAACCCTCAGGCTTGGGAACATGAGTGAGGCTTGATGGTGGAACCCTGTGTCCTGGCAACATGAGTGAGGCTTGATGGTGGAACCCTGTGGCTTGGCAAGATGACTTAGGTTTGATTGTGGAACAGTCTTTCCTGGGAACATGACTGAGGCTTGATGGTGGAACCGTGGCCTAGCAACAGGACAGAGGTTTGATTGTGGAACCCTCTGGCCTGGGACTATGACTGAGGTTTAATTGTGGAACCCTGTGGCCTGGGAACATGACTGGGAGTTTATTTCTGAAACCTGTGTCCAGGGAACATGACTGAGGTTTTATTCTGGAACCATGTGGCCTGGGAATATGACTGAGGTTTGATTCTGGAAACCATTGGCCTGGGAAGATGACTGATGTTAGAGTGTGGAATCCTGTGGCCTGGGAACATGACATCGGTGGATTCTGGAACCCTGTGGCCTGGGAACATGCCTGAGGTTTGATGGTGGAAACCTGTGGCCTGGCAACAGGACTGAGGTTTGATTCTGGAAGACTGTGGCTAGGGAACATGATATCGGGTTGATTCTGGCAACCTGTGTCCTGGGAACAAGACTGAGGTTTGATTCTGGAACCCTGTGCCTTGGGAACATGACTGAGGTTTGTTTCTGGAAGCCTGTTCCCTGGGAACATGACTGAGGCTTGATGGTGGAACCGTGGTCTGGCAACAGAACTGAGGTTTGATTGTGGAACCCTCTGGCCTGGGAATATGACTGAGGTTTAATTGTGGAACCCTGTGGCCTGGGAACATGACTGGGATTTTATTTCTGAAACCTGTGTCCAGGGAACATGACTGAGGTTTTATTCTGGAACCCTGTGTCCTGGGAACACAACTGAGGTTTGATTCTGGAACCATGTGGCCTGGGAATATGACTGAGGTTTGATTCTGGAAACCATTGGCCTGGGAAGATGACTGATGTTAGAGTGTGGAATCCTGTGGCCTGGGAACATGACATCGGTTTGGATTCCGGTACCCTGTTGCCTGGGAACATGAAATCGGTTTGATTCTGGAAACCTGTGGCCTGGGAATATGACTGAGGTTTGATGGTGGTACCCTATGGCCTGGCAACATGACTGAAGTTTGATTCTGGATCCCTGTGGCCTGGGAACATGACTGAGGCGTGATTCTGGAATACTGTGGCCTGGGAACATGACATCTATTTAGATTGTGGAAAACTGTGCCCCGGGAACCTGACTGAGACTTGGTTCTGGAACCCTGTGGACTGGGAACATGACTGAGGTTTTATTCTGGAACCCTGTAGCCTGGGAACATAACTGAGGATTGATTCTGGAACCCTGTGGCCTGGGAACATGACATCGGTGGATTCTGGAACCCTGAGGCCTGGGAACCTGACATCTGTTTAGATTGTGGAATACTGTGCCCCGGGAACCTGACTGAGCCTCGGTTCTGGAACCCTGTGGACTGGGAACATGACTGAGGTTTTATTCTGGAACCCTGTAGCCTGGGAACATAACTGAGGATTGATTCTGGAATCTTGTGGCCTGGGAAAATGACAACGGTGGATTCTGGAACCCTGTGGCCTGGGAACATGAGAACGGTTTGATTCTGGAACCCTGTGGCCTGGGAACATGCCTGAGGTTTGATGGTGGAAACCTGTGGCCTGGGAATATGACTGAGGTTTGATTCTGGAAGACTGTGGCTAGGGAACATGATATCGGGTTGATTCTGGAAACCTGTGTCCTGGGAACAAGACTGAGGTTTGATTCTGGAACCCTGTGCCTTGGGAACATGACTGAGGTTTGTTTCTGGAAACCTGTTCCCTGGGAACATGACTGAGGTTTGATTCTGGACACCTGTGTCCTGGGAACATGACTGAGGTTTGATTGCTGAAACCTGTGGCCTGCGAACCTGACTCAGGTTTGATTCTGGAACCATGTGTCCTGGGAATATGACTGAGGTTTGATTCTGGAAACCTTTGGCCTGGGAAAATGACTGAGGTTTCATTGTGGAAACATGTGGCTTGGGATCATGACTGAGGTTTGATGGTGGAACACTATGGCCTGGCAAAATGACTGAGGCTTGATTCTGGAACCCTGTGGCCTGGCAACTTGACTGAGGTGTGATGGCAGAAACCTGTGGACTGGCAACATGACTGAGTTTGATTGTGGCACCCTGTGCACGGGGAACATGAGTGAGGCCTGATACTGGAACCCCGTGGCGTGGGAACTTGACATTGGTTTGATTCTGGAGCCCTGTTTACTGGGAACATGACTGAGGTTTGATGGTTGACACCTGTGGCCTGGCAACATGATTGAGGTTTGATAGTGGAACCCTCAGGCTTGGGAACATGAGTGAGGCTTGATGGTGGAACCCTGTGGCCTGGCAACATGAGTGAGGCTTGATGGTGGAACCCTGTGGCTTGGCAAGATGACTTAGGTTTGATTGTGGAACAGTCTTTCCTGGGAACATGACTGAGGCTTGATGGTGGAACCGTGGCCTAGCAACAGGACAGAGGTTTGATTGTGGAACCCTCTGGCCTGGGAATATGACTGAGGTTTAATTGTGGAACCCTGTGGCCTGGGAACATGACTGGGAGTTTATTTCTGAAACCTGTGTCCAGGGAACATGACTGAGGTTTTATTCTGGAACCATGTGGCCTGGGAATATGACTGAGGTTTGATTCTGGAAACCATTGGCCTGGGAAGATGACTGATGTTAGAGTGTGGAATCCTGTGGCCTGGGAACATGACATCGGTGGATTCTGGAACCCTGTGGCCTGGGAACATGCCTGAGGTTTGATGGTGGAAACCTGTGGCCTGGCAACAGGACTGAGGTTGGATTCTGGAAGACTGTGGCTAGGGAACATGATATCGGGTTGATTCTGGCAACCTGTGTCCTGGGAACAAGACTGAGGTTTGATTCTGGAACCCTGTGCCTTGGGAACATGACTGAGGTTTGTTTCTGGAAGCCTGTTCCCTGGGAACATGACTGAGGCTTGATGGTGGAACCGTGGTCTGGCAACAGAACTGAGGTTTAATTGTGGAACCCTGTGGCCTGGGAACATGACTGGGATTTTATTTCTGAAACCTGTGTCCAGGGAACATGACTGAGGTTTTATTCTGGAACCCTGTGTCCTGGGAACACAACTGAGGTTTGATTCTGGAACCATGTGGCCTGGGAATATGACTGAGGTTTGATTCTGGAAACCATTGGCCTGGGAAGATGACTGATGTTAGACTGTGGAATCCTGTGGCCTGGGAACATGACATCGGTTTGGATTCCGGTACCCTGTTGCCTGGGAACATGAAATCGGTTTGATTCTGGAAACCTGTGGCCTGGGAATATGACTGAGGTTTGATGGTGGTACCCTATGGCCTGGCAACATGACTGAAGTTTGATTCTGGATCCCTGTGGCCTGGGAACATGACTGAGGCGTGATTCTGGAATACTGTGGCCTGGGAACATGACATCTATTTAGATTGTGGAAAACTGTGCCCCGGGAACCTGACTGAGACTTGGTTCTGGAACCCTGTGGACTGGGAACATGACTGAGGTTTTATTCTGGAACCCTGTAGCCTGGGAACATAACTGAGGATTGATTCTGGAACCCTGTGGCCTGGGAACATGACATCGGTGGATTCTGAAACCCTGAGGACTGGGAACCTGACATCTGTTTAGATTGTGGAATACTGTGCCCCGGGAACCTGACTGAGCCTCGGTTCTGGAACCCTGTGGACTGGGAACATGACTGAGGTTTTATTCTGGAACCCTGTAGCCTGGGAACATAACTGAGGATTGATTCTGGAATCTTGTGGCCTGGGAAAATGACAACGGTGGATTCTGGAACCTTGTGGCCTAGGAACATGAGAACGGTTTGATTCTGGAACCCTGTGGCCTGGGAACATGCCTGAGGTTTGATGGTGGAAACCTGTGGCCTGGCAATATGACTGAGGTTTGATTCTGGAACCCTGTGCCTTGGGAACATGACTGAGGTTTGTTTCTGGAAACCTGTTCCCTGGGAACATGACTGAGGTTTGATTCTGGACACTTGTGTCCTGGGAACATGACTGAGGTTTGATTGCTGAAACCTGTGGCCTGCGAACATGACTCAGGTTTGATTCTGGAACCATGTGTCCTGGGAATATGACTGAGGTTTGATTCTGGAAACCTTTGGCCTGGGAAAATGACTGAGGTTTCATTGTGGAAACATGTGGCTTGGGATCATGACTGAGGTTTGATGGTGGAACACTATGGCCTGGCAAAATGACTGAGGCTTGATTCTGGAACCCTGTGGCCTGGCAACTTGACTGAGGTGTGATGGCAGAAACCTGTGGACTGGCAACATGACTGAGTTTGATTGTGGCACCCTGTGCACGGGGAACATGAGTGAGGCCTGATACTGGAACCCCGTGGCGTGGGAACTTGACATTGGTTTGATTCTGGAGCCCTGTTTACTGGGAACATGACTGAGGTTTGATGGTTGACACCTGTGGCCTGGCAACATGATTGAGGTTTGATAGTGGAACCCTCAGGCTTGGGAACATGAGTGAGGCTTGATGGTGGAACCCTGTGGCCTGGCAACATGAGTGAGGCTTGATGGTGGAACCCTGTGGCTTGGCAAGATGACTTAGGTTTGATTGTGGAACAGTCTTTCCTGGGAACATGACTGAGGCTTGATGGTGGAACCGTGGCCTAGCAACAGGACAGAGGTTTGATTGTGGAACCCTCTGGCCTGGGAATATGACTGAGGTTTAATTGTGGAACCCTGTGGCCTGGGAACATGACTGGGAGTTTATTTCTGAAACCTGTGTCCAGGGAACATGACTGAGGTTTTATTCTGGAACCATGTGGCCTGGGAATATGACTGAGGTTTGATTCTGGAAACCATTGGCCTGGGAAGATGACTGATGTTAGAGTGTGGAATCCTGTGGCCTGGGAACATGACATCGGTGGATTCTGGAACCCTGTGGCCTGGGAACATGCCTGAGGTTTGATGGTGGAAACCTGTGGCCTGGCAACAGGACTGAGGTTTGATTCTGGAAGACTGTGGCTAGGGAACATGATATCGGGTTGATTCTGGCAACCTGTGTCCTGGGAACAAGACTGAGGTTTGATTCTGGAACCCTGTGCCTTGGGAACATGACTGAGGTTTGTTTCTGGAAGCCTGTTCCCTGGGAACATGACTGAGGCTTGATGGTGGAACCGTGGTCTGGCAACAGAACTGAGGTTTGATTGTGGAACCCTCTGGCCTGGGAATATGACTGAGGTTTAATTGTGGAACCCTGTGGCCTGGGAACATGACTGGGATTTTATTTCTGAAACCTGTGTCCAGGGAACATGACTGAGGTTTTATTCTGGAACCCTGTGTCCTGGGAACACAACTGAGGTTTGATTCTGGAACCATGTGGCCTGGGAATATGACTGAGGTTTGATTCTGGAAACCATTGGCCTGGGAAGATGACTGATGTTAGAGTGTGGAATCCTGTGGCCTGGGAACATGACATCGGTTTGGATTCCGGTACCCTGTTGCCTGGGAACATGAAATCGGTTTGATTCTGGAAACCTGTGTCCTGGGAATATGACTGAGGTTTGATGGTGGTACCCTATGGCCTGGCAACATGACTGAAGTTTGATTCTGGATCCCTGTGGCCTGGGAACATGACTGAGGAGTGATTCTGGAATACTGTGGCCTGGGAACATGACATCTATTTAGATTGTGGAAAACTGTGCCTCGGGAACCTGACTGAGACTTGGTTCTGGAACCCTGTGGACTGGGAACATGACTGAGGTTTTATTCTGGAACCCTGTAGCCTGGGAACATAACTGAGGATTGATTCTGGAACCCTGTGGCCTGGGAACATGACATCGGTGGATTCTGGAACCCTGAGGCCTGGGAACCTGACATCTGTTTAGATTGTGGAATACTGTGCCCCGGGAACCTGACTGAGCCTCGGTTCTGGAACCCTGTGGACTGGGAACATGACTGAGGTTTTATTCTGGAACCCTGTAGCCTGGGAACATAACTGAGGATTGATTCTGGAATCTTGTGGCCTGGGAAAATGACAACGGTGGATTCTGGAACCCTGTGGCCTGGGAACATGAGAACGGTTTGATTCTGGAACCCTGTGGCCTGGGAACATGCCTGAGGTTTGATGGTGGAAACCTGTGGCCTGGCAATATGACTGAGGTTTGATTCTGAAAGACTGTGGCTAGGGAACATGATATCGGGTTGATTCTGGAAACCTGTGTCCTGGGAACAAGACTGAGGTTTGATTCTGGAACCCTGTGCCTTGGGAACATGACTGAGGTTTGTTTCTGGAAACCTGTTCCCTGGGAACATGACTGAGGTTTGATTCTGGACACCTGTGTCCTGGGAACATGACTGAGGTTTGATTGCTGAAACCTGTGGCCTGCGAACCTGACTCAGGTTTGATTCTGGAACCATGTGTCCTGGGAATATGACTGAGGTTTGATTCTGGAAACCTTTGGCCTGGGAAAATGACTGAGGTTTCATTGTGGAAACATGTGGCTTGGGATCATGACTGAGGTTTGATGGTGGAACACTATGGCCTGGCAAAATGACTGAGGCTTGATTCTGGAACCCTGTGGCCTGGCAACTTGACTGAGGTGTGATGGCAGAAACCTGTGGACTGGCAACATGACTGAGTTTGATTGTGGCACCCTGTGCACGGGGAACATGAGTGAGGCCTGATACTGGAACCCCGTGGCGTGGGAACTTGACATTGGTTTGATTCTGGAGCCCTGTTTACTGGGAACATGACTGAGGTTTGATGGTTGACACCTGTGGCCTGGCAACATGATTGAGGTTTGATAGTGGAACCCTCAGGCTTGGGAACATGAGTGAGGCTTGATGGTGGAACCCTGTGGCCTGGCAACATGAGTGAGGCTTGATGGTGGAACCCTGTGGCTTGGCAAGATGACTTAGGTTTGATTGTGGAACAGTCTTTCCTGGGAACATGACTGAGGCTTGATGGTGGAACCGTGGCCTAGCAACAGGACAGAGGTTTGATTGTGGAACCCTCTGGCCTGGGAATATGACTGAGGTTTAATTGTGGAACCCTGTGGCCTGGGAACATGACTGGGAGTTTATTTCTGAAACCTGTGTCCAGGGAACATGACTGAGGTTTTATTCTGGAACCATGTGGCCTGGGAATATGACTGAGGTTTGATTCTGGAAACCATTGGCCTGGGAAGATGACTGATGTTAGAGTGTGGAATCCTGTGGCCTGGGAACATGACATCGGTGGATTCTGGAACCCTGTGGCCTGGGAACATGCCTGAGGTTTGATGGTGGAAACCTGTGGCCTGGCAACAGGACTGAGGTTTGATTCTGGAAGACTGTGGCTAGGGAACATGATATCGGGTTGATTCTGGCAACCTGTGTCCTGGGAACAAGACTGAGGTTTGATTCTGGAACCCTGTGCCTTGGGAACATGACTGAGGTTTGTTTCTGGAAGCCTGTTCCCTGGGAACATGACTGAGGCTTGATGGTGGAACCGTGGTCTGGCAACAGAACTGAGGTTTGATTGTGGAACCCTCTGGCCTGGGAATATGACTGAGGTTTAATTGTGGAACCCTGTGGCCTGGGAACATGACTGGGATTTTATTTCTGAAACCTGTGTCCAGGGAACATGACTGAGGTTTTATTCTGGAACCCTGTGTCCTGGGAACACAACTGAGGTTTGATTCTGGAACCATGTGGCCTGGGAATATGACTGAGGTTTGATTCTGGAAACCATTGGCCTGGGAAAATGACTGATGTTAGAGTGTGGAATCCTGTGGCCTGGGAACATGACATCGGTTTGGATTTCGGTACCCTGTTGCCTGGGAACATGAAATCGGTTTGATTCTGGAAACCTGTGGCCTGGGAACATGACTGAGGCGTGATTCTGGAAAACTGTGGCCTGGGAACATGCCATCTATTTAGATTGTGGAATACTGTGCCCCGGCAACCTGACTGAGCCTCGGTTCTGGAACCCTGTGGACTGGGAACATGACTGAGGTTTTATTCTGGAAACCTGTAGCCTGGGAACATAACTGAGGATTGATTCTGGAATCTTGTGGCCTGGGAAAATGACAACGGTGGATTCTGGAACCCTGTGGCCTGGGAACATGAGAACGGTTTGATTCTGGAACCCTGTGGCCTGGGAACATGCCTGAGGTTTGATGGTGGAAACCTGTGGCCTGGCAACATGACTGAGGTTTGATTCTGGAAGACTGTGGCTAGGGAACATGATATCGGGTTGATTCTGGCAACCTGTGTCCTGGGAACAAGACTGAGGTTTGATTCTGGAACCCTGTGCCTTGGGAACATAACTGAGGTTTGTTTCTGGAAACCTGTTCCCTGGGAACATGACTGAGGTTTGATTCTGGACACCTGTGTCCTGGGAACATGACTGAGGTTTGATTGCTGAAACCTGTGGCCTGCGAACATGACTCAGGTTTGATTCTGGAACCATGTGTCCTGGGAATATGACTGAGGTTTGATTCTGGAACCCTTTGGCCTGGGAAAATGACTGAGGTTTCATTGTGGAAACATGTGGCTTGGGATCATGACTGAGGTTTGATGGTGGAACACTATGGCCTGGCAAAATGACTGAGGCTTGATTCTGGAACCCTGTGGCCTGGCAACTTGACTGAGGTGTGATGGCAGAAACCTGTGGACTGGCAACATGACTGAGTTTGATTGTGGCACCCTGTGCACGGGGAACATGAGTGAGGCCTGATACTGGAACCCCGTGGCGTGGGAACTTGACATTGGTTTGATTCTGGAGCCCTGTTTACTGGGAACATGACTGAGGTTTGATGGTTGACACCTGTGGCCTGGCAACATGATTGAGGTTTGATAGTGGAACCCTCAGGCTTGGGAACATGAGTGAGGCTTGATGGTGGAACCCTGTGGCCTGGCAACATGAGTGAGGCTTGATGGTGGAACCCTGTGGCTTGGCAAGATGACTTAGGTTTGATTGTGGAACAGTCTTTCCTGGGAACATGACTGAGGCTTGATGGTGGAACCGTGGCCTAGCAACAGGACAGAGGTTTGATTGTGGAACCCTCTGGCCTGGGAATATGACTGAGGTTTAATTGTGGAACCCTGTGGCCTGGGAACATGACTGGGAGTTTATTTCTGAAACCTGTGTCCAGGGAACATGACTGAGGTTTTATTCTGGAACCATGTGGCCTGGGAATATGACTGAGGTTTGATTCTGGAAACCATTGGCCTGGGAAGATGACTGATGTTAGAGTGTGGAATCCTGTGGCCTGGGAACATGACATCGGTGGATTCTGGAACCCTGTGGCCTGGGAACATGCCTGAGGTTTGATGGTGGAAACCTGTGGCCTGGCAACAGGACTGAGGTTTGATTCTGGAAGACTGTGGCTAGGGAACATGATATCGGGTTGATTCTGGCAACCTGTGTCCTGGGAACAAGACTGAGGTTTGATTCTGGAACCCTGTGCCTTGGGAACATGACTGAGGTTTGTTTCTGGAAGCCTGTTCCCTGGGAACATGACTGAGGCTTGATGGTGGAACCGTGGTCTGGCAACAGAACTGAGGTTTGATTGTGGAACCCTCTGGCCTGGGAATATGACTGAGGTTTAATTGTGGAACCCTGTGGCCTGGGAACATGACTGGGATTTTATTTCTGAAACCTGTGTCCAGGGAACATGACTGAGGTTTTATTCTGGAACCCTGTGTCCTGGGAACACAACTGAGGTTTGATTCTGGAACCATGTGGCCTGGGAATATGACTGAGGTTTGATTCTGGAAACCATTGGCCTGGGAAGATGACTGATGTTAGAGTGTGGAATCCTGTGGCCTGGGAACATGACATCGGTTTGGATTCCGGTACCCTGTTGCCTGGGAACATGAAATCGGTTTGATTCTGGAAACCTGTGGCCTGGGAATATGACTGAGGTTTGATGGTGGTACCCTATGGCCTGGCAACATGACTGAAGTTTGATTCTGGATCCCTGTGGCCTGGGAACATGACTGAGGCGTGATTCTGGAATACTGTGGCCTGGGAACATGACATCTATTTAGATTGTGGAAAACTGTGCCCCGGGAACCTGACTGAGACTTGGTTCTGGAACCCTGTGGACTGGGAACATGACTGAGGTTTTATTCTGGAACCCTGTAGCCTGGGAACATAACTGAGGATTGATTCTGGAACCCTGTGGCCTGGGAACATGACATCGGTGGATTCTGGAACCCTGAGGCCTGGGAACCTGACATCTGTTTAGATTGTGGAATACTGTGCCCCGGGAACCTGACTGAGCCTCGGTTCTGGAACCCTGTGGACTGGGAACATGACTGAGGTTTTATTCTGGAACCCTGTAGCCTGGGAACATAACTGAGGATTGATTCTGGAATCTTGTGGCCTGGGAAAATGACAACGGTGGATTCTGGAACCCTGTGGCCTGGGAACATGAGAACGGTTTGATTCTGGAACCCTGTGGCCTGGGAACATGCCTGAGGTTTGATGGTGGAAACCTGTGGCCTGGCAATATGACTGAGGTTTGATTCTGGAAGACTGTGGCTAGGGAACATGATATCGGGTTGATTCTGGAAACCTGTGTCCTGGGAACAAGACTGAGGTTTGATTCTGGAACCCTGTGCCTTGGGAACATGACTGAGGTTTGTTTCTGGAAACCTGTTCCCTGGGAACATGACTGAGGTTTGATTCTGGACACCTGTGTCCTGGGAACATGACTGAGGTTTGATTGCTGAAACCTGTGGCCTGCGAACCTGACTCAGGTTTGATTCTGGAACCATGTGTCCTGGGAATATGACTGAGGTTTGATTCTGGAAACCTTTGGCCTGGGAAAATGACTGAGGTTTCATTGTGGAAACATGTGGCTTGGGATCATGACTGAGGTTTGATGGTGGAACACTATGGCCTGGCAAAATGACTGAGGCTTGATTCTGGAACCCTGTGGCCTGGCAACTTGACTGAGGTGTGATGGCAGAAACCTGTGGACTGGCAACATGACTGAGTTTGATTGTGGCACCCTGTGCACGGGGAACATGAGTGAGGCCTGATACTGGAACCCCGTGGCGTGGGAACTTGACATTGGTTTGATTCTGGAGCCCTGTTTACTGGGAACATGACTGAGGTTTGATGGTTGAAACCTGTGGCCTGGCAACATGATTGAGGTTTGATAGTGGAACCCTCAGGCTTGGGAACATGAGTGAGGCTTGATGGTGGAACCCTGTGTCCTGGCAACATGAGTGAGGCTTGATGGTGGAACCCTGTGGCTTGGCAAGATGACTTAGGTTTGATTGTGGAACAGTCTTTCCTGGGAACATGACTGAGGCTTGATGGTGGAACCGTGGCCTAGCAACAGGACAGAGGTTTGATTGTGGAACCCTCTGGCCTGGGAATATGACTGAGGTTTAATTGTGGAACCCTGTGGCCTGGGAACATGACTGGGAGTTTATTTCTGAAACCTGTGTCCAGGGAACATGACTGAGGTTTTATTCTGGAACCATGTGGCCTGGGAATATGACTGAGGTTTGATTCTGGAAACCATTGGCCTGGGAAGATGACTGATGTTAGAGTGTGGAATCCTGTGGCCTGGGAACATGACATCGGTGGATTCTGGAACCCTGTGGCCTGGGAACATGCCTGAGGTTTGATGGTGGAAACCTGTGGCCTGGCAACAGGACTGAGGTTTGATTCTGGAAGACTGTGGCTAGGGAACATGATATCGGGTTGATTCTGGCAACCTGTGTCCTGGGAACAAGACTGAGGTTTGATTCTGGAACCCTGTGCCTTGGGAACATGACTGAGGTTTGTTTCTGGAAGCCTGTTCCCTGGGAACATGACTGAGGCTTGATGGTGGAACCGTGGTCTGGCAACAGAACTGAGGTTTGATTGTGGAACCCTCTGGCCTGGGAATATGACTGAGGTTTAATTGTGGAACCCTGTGGCCTGGGAACATGACTGGGATTTTATTTCTGAAACCTGTGTCCAGGGAACATGACTGAGGTTTTATTCTGGAACCCTGTGTCCTGGGAACACAACTGAGGTTTGATTCTGGAACCATGTGGCCTGGGAATATGACTGAGGTTTGATTCTGGAAACCATTGGCCTGGGAAGATGACTGATGTTAGAGTGTGGAATCCTGTGGCCTGGGAACATGACATCGGTTTGGATTCCGGTACCCTGTTGCCTGGGAACATGAAATCGATTTGATTCTGGAAACCTGTGGCCTGGGAATATGACTGAGGTTTGATGGTGGTACCCTATGGCCTGGCAACATGACTGAAGTTTGATTCTGGATCCCTGTGGCCTGAGAACATGACTGAGGCGTGATTCTGGAATACTGTGGCCTGGGAACATGACATCTATTTAGATTGTGGAAAACTGTGCCCTGGGAACCTGACTGAGACTTGGTTCTGGAACCCTGTGGACTGGGAACATGACTGAGGTTTTATTCTGGAACCCTGTAGCCTGGGAACATAACTGAGGATTGATTCTGGAACCCTGTGGCCTGGGAACATGACATCGGTGGATTCTGGAACCCTGAGGCCTGGGAACCTGACATCTGTTTAGATTGTGGAATACTGTGCCCCGGGAACCTGACTGAGCCTCGGTTCTGGAACCCTGTGGACTGGGAACATGACTGAGGTTTTATTCTGGAACCCTGTAGCCTGGGAACATAACTGAGGATTGATTCTGGAATCTTGTGGCCTGGGAAAATGACAACGGTGGATTCTGGAACCCTGTGGCCTGGGAACATGAGAACGGTTTGATTCTGGAACCCTGTGGCCTGGGAACATGCCTGAGGTTTGATGGTGGAAACCTGTGGCCTGGCAATATGACTGAGGTTTGATTCTGGAAGACTGTGGCTAGGGAACATGATATCGGGTTGATTCTGGAAACCTGTGTCCTGGGAACAAGACTGAGGTTTGATTCTGGAACCCTGTGCCTTGGGAACATGACTGAGGTTTGTTTCTGGAAACCTGTTCCCTGGGAACATGACTGAGGTTTGATTCTGGACACCTGTGTCCTGGGAACATGACTGAGGTTTGATTGCTGAAACCTGTGGCCTGCGAACCTGACTCAGGTTTGATTCTGGAACCATGTGTCCTGGGAATATGACTGAGGTTTGATTCTGGAAACCTTTGGCCTGGGAAAATGACTGAGGTTTCATTGTGGAAACATGTGGCTTGGGATCATGACTGAGGTTTGATGGTGGAACACTATGGCCTGGCAAAATGACTGAGGCTTGATTCTGGAACCCTGTGGCCTGGCAACTTGACTGAGGTGTGATGGCAGAAACCTGTGGACTGGCAACATGACTGAGTTTGATTGTGGCACCCTGTGCACGGGGAACATGAGTGAGGCCTGATACTGGAACCCCGTGGCGTGGGAACTTGACATTGGTTTGATTCTGGAGCCCTGTTTACTGGGAACATGACTGAGGTTTGATGGTTGAAACCTGTGGCCTGGCAACATGATTGAGGTTTGATAGTGGAACCCTCAGGCTTGGGAACATGAGTGAGGCTTGATGGTGGAACCCTGTGGCCTGGCAACATGAGTGAGGCTTGATGGTGGAACCCTGTGGCTTGGCAAGATGACTTAGGTTTGATTGTGGAACAGTCTTTCCTGGGAACATGACTGAGGCTTGATGGTGGAACCGTGGCCTAGCAACAGGACAGAGGTTTGATTGTGGAACCCTCTGGCCTGGGACTATGACTGAGGTTTAATTGTGGAACCCTGTGGCCTGGGAACATGACTGGGAGTTTATTTCTGAAACCTGTGTCCAGGGAACATGACTGAGGTTTTATTCTGGAACCATGTGGCCTGGGAATATGACTGAGGTTTGATTCTGGAAACCATTGGCCTGGGAAGATGACTGATGTTAGAGTGTGGAATCCTGTGGCCTGGGAACATGACATCGGTGGATTCTGGAACCCTGTGGCCTGGGAACATGCCTGAGGTTTGATGGTGGAAACCTGTGGCCTGGCAACAGGACTGAGGTTTGATTCTGGAAGACTGTGGCTAGGGAACATGATATCAGGTTGATTCTGGCAACCTGTGTCCTGGGAACAAGACTGAGGTTTGATTCTGGAACCCTGTGCCTTGGGAACATGACTGAGGTTTGTTTCTGGAAGCCTGTTCCCTGGGAACATGACTGAGGCTTGATGGTGGAACCGTGGTCTGGCAACAGAACTGAGGTTTGATTGTGGAACCCTCTGGCCTGGGAATATGACTGAGGTTTAATTGTGGAACCCTGTGGCCTGGGAACATGACTGGGATTTTATTTCTGAAACCTGTGTCCAGGGAACATGACTGAGGTTTTATTCTGGAACCCTGTGTCCTGGGAACACAACTGAGGTTTGATTCTGGAACCATGTGGCCTGGGAATATGACTGAGGTTTGATTCTGGAAACCATTGGCCTGGGAAAATGACTGATGTTAGAGTGTGGAATCCTGTGGCCTGGGAACATGACATCGGTTTGGATTTCGGTACCCTGTTGCCTGGGAACATGAAATCGGTTTGATTCTGGAAACCTGTGGCCTGGGAACATGACTGAGGCGTGATTCTGGAAAACTGTGGCCTGGGAACATGCCATCTATTTAGATTGTGGAATACTGTGCCCCGGCAACCTGACTGAGCCTCGGTTCTGGAACCCTGTGGACTGGGAACATGACTGAGGTTTTATTCTGGAAACCTGTAGCCTGGGAACATAACTGAGGATTGATTCTGGAATCTTGTGGCCTGGGAAAATGACAACGGTGGATTCTGGAACCCTGTGGCCTGGGAACATGAGAACGGTTTGATTCTGGAACCCTGTGGCCTGGGAACATGCCTGAGGTTTGATGGTGGAAACCTGTGGCCTGGCAACATGACTGAGGTTTGATTCTGGAAGACTGTGGCTAGGGAACATGATATCGGGTTGATTCTGGAAACCTGTGTCCTGGGAACAAGACTGAGGTTTGATTCTGGAACCCTGTGCCTTGGGAACATAACTGAGGTTTGTTTCTGGAAACCTGTTCCCTGGGAACATGACTGAGGTTTGATTCTGGACACCTGTGTCCTGGGAACATGACTGAGGTTTGATTGCTGAAACCTGTGGCCTGCGAACATGACTCAGGTTTGATTCTGGAACCATGTGTCCTGGGAATATGACTGAGGTTTGATTCTGGAACCCTTTGGCCTGGGAAAATGACTGAGGTTTCATTGTGTAAACATGTGGCTTGGGATCATGACTGAGGTTTGATGGTGGAACACTATGGCCTGGCAAAATGACTGAGGCTTGATTCTGGAACCCTGTGGCCTGGCAACTTGACTGAGGTGTGATGGCAGAAACCTGTGGACTGGCAACATGACTGAGTTTGATTGTGGCACCCTGTGCACGGGGAACATGAGTGAGGCCTGATACTGGAACCCCGTGGCGTGGGAACTTGACATTGGTTTGATTCTGGAGCCCTGTTTACTGGGAACATGACTGAGGTTTGATGGTTGACACCTGTGGCCTGGCAACATGATTGAGGTTTGATAGTGGAACCCTCAGGCTTGGGAACATGAGTGAGGCTTGATGGTGGAACCCTGTGGCCTGGCAACATGAGTGAGGCTTGATGGTGGAACCCTGTGGCTTGGCAAGATGACTTAGGTTTGATTGTGGAACAGTCTTTCCTGGGAACATGACTGAGGCTTGATGGTGGAACCGTGGCCTAGCAACAGGACAGAGGTTTGATTGTGGAACCCTCTGGCCTGGGAATATGACTGAGGTTTAATTGTGGAACCCTGTGGCCTGGGAACATGACTGGGAGTTTATTTCTGAAACCTGTGTCCAGGGAACATGACTGAGGTTTTATTCTGGAACCATGTGGCCTGGGAATATGACTGAGGTTTGATTCTGGAAACCATTGGCCTGGGAAGATGACTGATGTTAGAGTGTGGAATCCTGTGGCCTGGGAACATGACATCGGTGGATTCTGGAACCCTGTGGCCTGGGAACATGCCTGAGGTTTGATGGTGGAAACCTGTGGCCTGGCAACAGGACTGAGGTTTGATTCTGGAAGACTGTGGCTAGGGAACATGATATCGGGTTGATTCTGGCAACCTGTGTCCTGGGAACAAGACTGAGGTTTGATTCTGGAACCCTGTGCCTTGGGAACATGACTGAGGTTTGTTTCTGGAAGCCTGTTCCCTGGGAACATGACTGAGGCTTGATGGTGGAACCGTGGTCTGGCAACAGAACTGAGGTTTGATTGTGGAACCCTCTGGCCTGGGAATATGACTGAGGTTTAATTGTGGAACCCTGTGGCCTGGGAACATGACTGGGATTTTATTTCTGAAACCTGTGTCCAGGGAACATGACTGAGGTTTTATTCTGGAACCCTGTGTCCTGGGAACACAACTGAGGTTTGATTCTGGAACCATGTGGCCTGGGAATATGACTGAGGTTTGATTCTGGAAACCATTGGCCTGGGAAGATGACTGATGTTAGAGTGTGGAATCCTGTGGCCTGGGAACATGACATCGGTTTGGATTCCGGTACCCTGTTGCCTGGGAACATGAAATCGGTTTGATTCTGGAAACCTGTGGCCTGGGAATATGACTGAGGTTTGATGGTGGTACCCTATGGCCTGGCAACATGACTGAAGTTTGATTCTGGATCCCTGTGGCCTGGGAACATGACTGAGGCGTGATTCTGGAATACTGTGGCCTGGGAACATGACATCTATTTAGATTGTGGAAAACTGTGCCCCGGGAACCTGACTGAGACTTGGTTCTGGAACCCTGTGGACTGGGAACATGACTGAGGTTTTATTCTGGAACCCTGTAGCCTGGGAACATAACTGAGGATTGATTCTGGAACCCTGTGGCCTGGGAACATGACATCGGTGGATTCTGGAACCCTGAGGCCTGGGAACCTGACATCTGTTTAGATTGTGGAATACTGTGCCCCGGGAACCTGACTGAGCCTCGGTTCTGGAACCCTGTGGACTGGGAACATGACTGAGGTTTTATTCTGGAACCCTGTAGCCTGGGAACATAACTGAGGATTGATTCTGGAATCTTGTGGCCTGGGAAAATGACAACGGTGGATTCTGGAACCCTGTGGCCTGGGAACATGAGAACGGTTTGATTCTGGAACCCTGTGGCCTGGGAACATGCCTGAGGTTTGATGGTGGAAACCTGTGGCCTGGCAATATGACTGAGGTTTGATTCTGGAAGACTGTGGCTAGGGAACATGATATCGGGTTGATTCTGGAAACCTGTGTCCTGGGAACAAGACTGAGGTTTGATTCTGGAACCCTGTGCCTTGGGAACATGACTGAGGTTTGTTTCTGGAAACCTGTTCCCTGGGAACATGACTGAGGTTTGATTCTGGACACCTGTGTCCTGGGAACATGACTGAGGTTTGATTGCTGAAACCTGTGGCCTGCGAACCTGACTCAGGTTTGATTCTGGAACCATGTGTCCTGGGAATATGACTGAGGTTTGATTCTGGAAACCTTTGGCCTGGGAAAATGACTGAGGTTTCATTGTGGAAACATGTGGCTTGGGATCATGACTGAGGTTTGATGGTGGAACACTATGGCCTGGCAAAATGACTGAGGCTTGATTCTGGAACCCTGTGGCCTGGCAACTTGACTGAGGTGTGATGGCAGAAACCTGTGGACTGGCAACATGACTGAGTTTGATTGTGGCACCCTGTGCACGGGGAACATGAGTGAGGCCTGATACTGGAACCCCGTGGCGTGGGAACTTGACATTGGTTTGATTCTGGAGCCCTGTTTACTGGGAACATGACTGAGGTTTGATGGTTGAAACCTGTGGCCTGGCAACATGATTGAGGTTTGATAGTGGAACCCTCAGGCTTGGGAACATGAGTGAGGCTTGATGGTGGAACCCTGTGTCCTGGCAACATGAGTGAGGCTTGATGGTGGAACCCTGTGGCTTGGCAAGATGACTTAGGTTTGATTGTGGAACAGTCTTTCCTGGGAACATGACTGAGGCTTGATGGTGGAACCGTGGCCTAGCAACAGGACAGAGGTTTGATTGTGGAACCCTCTGGCCTGGGAATATGACTGAGGTTTAATTGTGGAACCCTGTGGCCTGGGAACATGACTGGGAGTTTATTTCTGAAACCTGTGTCCAGGGAACATGACTGAGGTTTTATTCTGGAACCATGTGGCCTGGGAATATGACTGAGGTTTGATTCTGGAAACCATTGGCCTGGGAAGATGACTGATGTTAGAGTGTGGAATCCTGTGGCCTGGGAACATGACATCGGTGGATTCTGGAACCCTGTGGCCTGGGAACATGCCTGAGGTTTGATGGTGGAAACCTGTGGCCTGGCAACAGGACTGAGGTTTGATTCTGGAAGACTGTGGCTAGGGAACATGATATCGGGTTGATTCTGGCAACCTGTGTCCTGGGAACAAGACTGAGGTTTGATTCTGGAACCCTGTGCCTTGGGAACATGACTGAGGTTTGTTTCTGGAAGCCTGTTCCCTGGGAACATAACTGAGGCTTGATGGTGGAACCGTGGTCTGGCAACAGAACTGAGGTTTGATTGTGGAACCCTCTGGCCTGGGAATATGACTGAGGTTTAATTGTGGAACCCTGTGGCCTGGGAACATGACTGGGATTTTATTTCTGAAACCTGTGTCCAGGGAACATGACTGAGGTTTTATTCTGGAACCCTGTGTCCTGGGAACACAACTGAGGTTTGATTCTGGAACCATGTGGCCTGGGAATATGACTGAGGTTTGATTCTGGAAACCATTGGCCTGGGAAGATGACTGATGTTAGAGTGTGGAATCCTGTGGCCTGGGAACATGACATCGGTTTGGATTCCGGTACCCTGTTGCCTGGGAACATGAAATCGATTTGATTCTGGAAACCTGTGGCCTGGGAATATGACTGAGGTTTGATGGTGGTACCCTATGGCCTGGCAACATGACTGAAGTTTGATTCTGGATCCCTGTGGCCTGAGAACATGACTGAGGCGTGATTCTGGAATACTGTGGCCTGGGAACATGACATCTATTTAGATTGTGGAAAACTGTGCCCTGGGAACCTGACTGAGACTTGGTTCTGGAACCCTGTGGACTGGGAACATGACTGAGGTTTTATTCTGGAACCCTGTAGCCTGGGAACATAACTGAGGATTGATTCTGGAACCCTGTGGCCTGGGAACATGACATCGGTGGATTCTGGAACCCTGAGGCCTGGGAACCTGACATCTGTTTAGATTGTGGAATACTGTGCCCCGGGAACCTGACTGAGCCTCGGTTCTGGAACCCTGTGGACTGGGAACATGACTGAGGTTTTATTCTGGAACCCTGTAGCCTGGGAACATAACTGAGGATTGATTCTGGAATCTTGTGGCCTGGGAAAATGACAACGGTGGATTCTGGAACCCTGTGGCCTGGGAACATGAGAACGGTTTGATTCTGGAACCCTGTGGCCTGGGAACATGCCTGAGGTTTGATGGTGGAAACCTGTGGCCTGGCAATATGACTGAGGTTTGATTCTGGAAGACTGTGGCTAGGGAACATGATATCGGGTTGATTCTGGAAACCTGTGTCCTGGGAACAAGACTGAGGTTTGATTCTGGAACCCTGTGCCTTGGGAACATGACTGAGGTTTGTTTCTGGAAACCTGTTCCCTGGGAACATGACTGAGGTTTGATTCTGGACACCTGTGTCCTGGGAACATGACTGAGGTTTGATTGCTGAAACCTGTGGCCTGCGAACCTGACTCAGGTTTGATTCTGGAACCATGTGTCCTGGGAATATGACTGAGGTTTGATTCTGGAAACCTTTGGCCTGGGAAAATGACTGAGGTTTCATTGTGGAAACATGTGGCTTGGGATCATGACTGAGGTTTGATGGTGGAACACTATGGCCTGGCAAAATGACTGAGGCTTGATTCTGGAACCCTGTGGCCTGGCAACTTGACTGAGGTGTGATGGCAGAAACCTGTGGACTGGCAACATGACTGAGTTTGATTGTGGCACCCTGTGCACGGGGAACATGAGTGAGGCCTGATACTGGAACCCCGTGGCGTGGGAACTTGACATTGGTTTGATTCTGGAGCCCTGTTTACTGGGAACATGACTGAGGTTTGATGGTTGAAACCTGTGGCCTGGCAACATGATTGAGGTTTGATAGTGGAACCCTCAGGCTTGGGAACATGAGTGAGGCTTGATGGTGGAACCCTGTGTCCTGGCAACATGAGTGAGGCTTGATGGTGGAACCCTGTGGCTTGGCAAGATGACTTAGGTTTGATTGTGGAACAGTCTTTCCTGGGAACATGACTGAGGCTTGATGGTGGAACCGTGGCCTAGCAACAGGACAGAGGTTTGATTGTGGAACCCTCTGGCCTGGGACTATGACTGAGGTTTAATTGTGGAACCCTGTGGCCTGGGAACATGACTGGGAGTTTATTTCTGAAACCTGTGTCCAGGGAACATGACTGAGGTTTTATTCTGGAACCATGTGGCCTGGGAATATGACTGAGGTTTGATTCTGGAAACCATTGGCCTGGGAAGATGACTGATGTTAGAGTGTGGAATCCTGTGGCCTGGGAACATGACATCGGTGGATTCTGGAACCCTGTGGCCTGGGAACATGCCTGAGGTTTGATGGTGGAAACCTGTGGCCTGGCAACAGGACTGAGGTTTGATTCTGGAAGACTGTGGCTAGGGAACATGATATCGGGTTGATTCTGGCAACCTGTGTCCTGGGAACAAGACTGAGGTTTGATTCTGGAACCCTGTGCCTTGGGAACATGACTGAGGTTTGTTTCTGGAAGCCTGTTCCCTGGGAACATGACTGAGGCTTGATGGTGGAACCGTGGTCTGGCAACAGAACTGAGGTTTGATTGTGGAACCCTCTGGCCTGGGAATATGACTGAGGTTTAATTGTGGAACCCTGTGGCCTGGGAACATGACTGGGATTTTATTTCTGAAACCTGTGTCCAGGGAACATGACTGAGGTTTTATTCTGGAACCCTGTGTCCTGGGAACACAACTGAGGTTTGATTCTGGAACCATGTGGCCTGGGAATATGACTGAGGTTTGATTCTGGAAACCATTGGCCTGGGAAGATGACTGATGTTAGAGTGTGGAATCCTGTGGCCTGGGAACATGACATCGGTTTGGATTCCGGTACCCTGTTGCCTGGGAACATGAAATCGGTTTGATTCTGGAAACCTGTGGCCTGGGAATATGACTGAGGTTTGATGGTGGTACCCTATGGCCTGGCAACATGACTGAAGTTTGATTCTGGATCCCTGTGGCCTGGGAACATGACTGAGGCGTGATTCTGGAATACTGTGGCCTGGGAACATGACATCTATTTAGATTGTGGAAAACTGTGCCCCGGGAACCTGACTGAGACTTGGTTCTGGAACCCTGTGGACTGGGAACATGACTGAGGTTTTATTCTGGAACCCTGTAGCCTGGGAACATAACTGAGGATTGATTCTGGAACCCTGTGGCCTGGGAACATGACATCGGTGGATTCTGGAACCCTGAGGCCTGGGAACCTGACATCTGTTTAGATTGTGGAATACTGTGCCCCGGGAACCTGACTGAGCCTCGGTTCTGGAACCCTGTGGACTGGGAACATGACTGAGGTTTTATTCTGGAACCCTGTAGCCTGGGAACATAACTGAGGATTGATTCTGGAATCTTGTGGCCTGGGAAAATGACAACGGTGGATTCTGGAACCCTGTGGCCTGGGAACATGAGAACGGTTTGATTCTGGAACCCTGTGGCCTGGGAACATGCCTGAGGTTTGATGGTGGAAACCTGTGGCCTGGGAATATGACTGAGGTTTGATTCTGGAAGACTGTGGCTAGGGAACATGATATCGGGTTGATTCTGGAAACCTGTGTCCTGGGAACAAGACTGAGGTTTGATTCTGGAACCCTGTGCCTTGGGAACATGACTGAGGTTTGTTTCTGGAAACCTGTTCCCTGGGAACATGACTGAGGTTTGATTCTGGACACCTGTGTCCTGGGAACATGACTGAGGTTTGATTGCTGAAACCTGTGGCCTGCGAACCTGACTCAGGTTTGATTCTGGAACCATGTGTCCTGGGAATATGACTGAGGTTTGATTCTGGAAACCTTTGGCCTGGGAAAATGACTGAGGTTTCATTGTGGAAACATGTGGCTTGGGATCATGACTGAGGTTTGATGGTGGAACACTATGGCCTGGCAAAATGACTGAGGCTTGATTCTGGAACCCTGTGGCCTGGCAACTTGACTGAGGTGTGATGGCAGAAACCTGTGGACTGGCAACATGACTGAGTTTGATTGTGGCACCCTGTGCACGGGGAACATGAGTGAGGCCTGATACTGGAACCCCGTGGCGTGGGAACTTGACATTGGTTTGATTCTGGAGCCCTGTTTACTGGGAACATGACTGAGGTTTGATGGTTGACACCTGTGGCCTGGCAACATGATTGAGGTTTGATAGTGGAACCCTCAGGCTTGGGAACATGAGTGAGGCTTGATGGTGGAACCCTGTGGCCTGGCAACATGAGTGAGGCTTGATGGTGGAACCCTGTGGCTTGGCAAGATGACTTAGGTTTGATTGTGGAACAGTCTTTCCTGGGAACATGACTGAGGCTTGATGGTGGAACCGTGGCCTAGCAACAGGACAGAGGTTTGATTGTGGAACCCTCTGGCCTGGGAATATGACTGAGGTTTAATTGTGGAACCCTGTGGCCTGGGAACATGACTGGGAGTTTATTTCTGAAACCTGTGTCCAGGGAACATGACTGAGGTTTTATTCTGGAACCATGTGGCCTGGGAATATGACTGAGGTTTGATTCTGGAAACCATTGGCCTGGGAAGATGACTGATGTTAGAGTGTGGAATCCTGTGGCCTGGGAACATGACATCGGTGGATTCTGGAACCCTGTGGCCTGGGAACATGCCTGAGGTTTGATGGTGGAAACCTGTGGCCTGGCAACAGGACTGAGGTTGGATTCTGGAAGACTGTGGCTAGGGAACATGATATCGGGTTGATTCTGGCAACCTGTGTCCTGGGAACAAGACTGAGGTTTGATTCTGGAACCCTGTGCCTTGGGAACATGACTGAGGTTTGTT
Organism: Balaenoptera physalus; assembly: GCF_965194825.1. Classification (NCBI taxonomy): domain Eukaryota; kingdom Metazoa; phylum Chordata; class Mammalia; order Artiodactyla; family Balaenopteridae; genus Balaenoptera; species Balaenoptera physalus. The sequence goes on along the minus strand of NC_138900.1, from coordinate 22,705,303 downwards.
TCTGGAAGCCTGTTCCCTGGGAACATGACTGAGGCTTGATGGTGGAACCGTGGTCTGGCAACAGAACTGAGGTTTAATTGTGGAACCCTGTGGCCTGGGAACATGACTGGGATTTTATTTCTGAAACCTGTGTCCAGGGAACATGACTGAGGTTTTATTCTGGAACCCTGTGTCCTGGGAACACAACTGAGGTTTGATTCTGGAACCATGTGGCCTGGGAATATGACTGAGGTTTGATTCTGGAAACCATTGGCCTGGGAAGATGACTGATGTTAGACTGTGGAATCCTGTGGCCTGGGAACATGACATCGGTTTGGATTCCGGTACCCTGTTGCCTGGGAACATGAAATCGGTTTGATTCTGGAAACCTGTGGCCTGGGAATATGACTGAGGTTTGATGGTGGTACCCTATGGCCTGGCAACATGACTGAAGTTTGATTCTGGATCCCTGTGGCCTGGGAACATGACTGAGGCGTGATTCTGGAATACTGTGGCCTGGGAACATGACATCTATTTAGATTGTGGAAAACTGTGCCCCGGGAACCTGACTGAGACTTGGTTCTGGAACCCTGTGGACTGGGAACATGACTGAGGTTTTATTCTGGAACCCTGTAGCCTGGGAACATAACTGAGGATTGATTCTGGAACCCTGTGGCCTGGGAACATGACATCGGTGGATTCTGAAACCCTGAGGACTGGGAACCTGACATCTGTTTAGATTGTGGAATACTGTGCCCCGGGAACCTGACTGAGCCTCGGTTCTGGAACCCTGTGGACTGGGAACATGACTGAGGTTTTATTCTGGAACCCTGTAGCCTGGGAACATAACTGAGGATTGATTCTGGAATCTTGTGGCCTGGGAAAATGACAACGGTGGATTCTGGAACCTTGTGGCCTAGGAACATGAGAACGGTTTGATTCTGGAACCCTGTGGCCTGGGAACATGCCTGAGGTTTGATGGTGGAAACCTGTGACCTGGCAATATGACTGAGGTTTGATTCTGGAACCCTGTGCCTTGGGAACATGACTGAGGTTTGTTTCTGGAAACCTGTTCCCTGGGAACATGACTGAGGTTTGATTCTGGACACTTGTGTCCTGGGAACATGACTGAGGTTTGATTGCTGAAACCTGTGGCCTGCGAACATGACTCAGGTTTGATTCTGGAACCATGTGTCCTGGGAATATGACTGAGGTTTGATTCTGGAAACCTTTGGCCTGGGAAAATGACTGAGGTTTCATTGTGGAAACATGTGGCTTGGGATCATGACTGAGGTTTGATGGTGGAACACTATGGCCTGGCAAAATGACTGAGGCTTGATTCTGGAACCCTGTGGCCTGGCAACTTGACTGAGGTGTGATGGCAGAAACCTGTGGACTGGCAACATGACTGAGTTTGATTGTGGCACCCTGTGCACGGGGAACATGAGTGAGGCCTGATACTGGAACCCCGTGGCGTGGGAACTTGACATTGGTTTGATTCTGGAGCCCTGTTTACTGGGAACATGACTGAGGTTTGATGGTTGACACCTGTGGCCTGGCAACATGATTGAGGTTTGATAGTGGAACCCTCAGGCTTGGGAACATGAGTGAGGCTTGATGGTGGAACCCTGTGGCCTGGCAACATGAGTGAGGCTTGATGGTGGAACCCTGTGGCTTGGCAAGATGACTTAGGTTTGATTGTGGAACAGTCTTTCCTGGGAACATGACTGAGGCTTGATGGTGGAACCGTGGCCTAGCAACAGGACAGAGGTTTGATTGTGGAACCCTCTGGCCTGGGAATATGACTGAGGTTTAATTGTGGAACCCTGTGGCCTGGGAACATGACTGGGAGTTTATTTCTGAAACCTGTGTCCAGGGAACATGACTGAGGTTTTATTCTGGAACCATGTGGCCTGGGAATATGACTGAGGTTTGATTCTGGAAACCATTGGCCTGGGAAGATGACTGATGTTAGAGTGTGGAATCCTGTGGCCTGGGAACATGACATCGGTGGATTCTGGAACCCTGTGGCCTGGGAACATGCCTGAGGTTTGATGGTGGAAACCTGTGGCCTGGCAACAGGACTGAGGTTTGATTCTGGAAGACTGTGGCTAGGGAACATGATATCGGGTTGATTCTGGCAACCTGTGTCCTGGGAACAAGACTGAGGTTTGATTCTGGAACCCTGTGCCTTGGGAACATGACTGAGGTTTGTTTCTGGAAGCCTGTTCCCTGGGAACATGACTGAGGCTTGATGGTGGAACCGTGGTCTGGCAACAGAACTGAGGTTTGATTGTGGAACCCTCTGGCCTGGGAATATGACTGAGGTTTAATTGTGGAACCCTGTGGCCTGGGAACATGACTGGGATTTTATTTCTGAAACCTGTGTCCAGGGAACATGACTGAGGTTTTATTCTGGAACCCTGTGTCCTGGGAACACAACTGAGGTTTGATTCTGGAACCATGTGGCCTGGGAATATGACTGAGGTTTGATTCTGGGAACCATTGGCCTGGGAAGATGACTGATGTTAGAGTGTGGAATCCTGTGGCCTGGGAACATGACATCGGTTTGGATTCCGGTACCCTGTTGCCTGGGAACATGAAATCGGTTTGATTCTGGAAACCGGTGTCCTGGGAATATGACTGAGGTTTGATGGTGGTACCCTATGGCCTGGCAACATGACTGAAGTTTGATTCTGGATCCCTGTGGCCTGGGAACATGACTGAGGAGTGATTCTGGAATACTGTGGCCTGGGAACATGACATCTATTTAGATTGTGGAAAACTGTGCCTCGGGAACCTGACTGAGACTTGGTTCTGGAACCCTGTGGACTGGGAACATGACTGAGGTTTTATTCTGGAACCCTGTAGCCTGGGAACATAACTGAGGATTGATTCTGGAACCCTGTGGCCTGGGAACATGACATCGGTGGATTCTGGAACCCTGAGGCCTGGGAACCTGACATCTGTTTAGATTGTGGAATACTGTGCCCCGGGAACCTGACTGAGCCTCGGTTCTGGAACCCTGTGGACTGGGAACATGACTGAGGTTTTATTCTGGAACCCTGTAGCCTGGGAACATAACTGAGGATTGATTCTGGAATCTTGTGGCCTGGGAAAATGACAACGGTGGATTCTGGAACCCTGTGGCCTGGGAACATGAGAACGGTTTGATTCTGGAACCCTGTGGCCTGGGAACATGCCTGAGGTTTGATGGTGGAAACCTGTGGCCTGGCAATATGACTGAGGTTTGATTCTGAAAGACTGTGGCTAGGGAACATGATATCGGGTTGATTCTGGAAACCTGTGTCCTGGGAACAAGACTGAGGTTTGATTCTGGAACCCTGTGCCTTGGGAACATGACTGAGGTTTGTTTCTGGAAACCTGTTCCCTGGGAACATGACTGAGGTTTGATTCTGGACACCTGTGTCCTGGGAACATGACTGAGGTTTGATTGCTGAAACCTGTGGCCTGCGAACCTGACTCAGGTTTGATTCTGGAACCATGTGTCCTGGGAATATGACTGAGGTTTGATTCTGGAAACCTTTGGCCTGGGAAAATGACTGAGGTTTCATTGTGGAAACATGTGGCTTGGGATCATGACTGAGGTTTGATGGTGGAACACTATGGCCTGGCAAAATGACTGAGGCTTGATTCTGGAACCCTGTGGCCTGGCAACTTGACTGAGGTGTGATGGCAGAAACCTGTGGACTGGCAACATGACTGAGTTTGATTGTGGCACCCTGTGCACGGGGAACATGAGTGAGGCCTGATACTGGAACCCCGTGGCGTGGGAACTTGACATTGGTTTGATTCTGGAGCCCTGTTTACTGGGAACATGACTGAGGTTTGATGGTTGACACCTGTGGCCTGGCAACATGATTGAGGTTTGATAGTGGAACCCTCAGGCTTGGGAACATGAGTGAGGCTTGATGGTGGAACCCTGTGGCCTGGCAACATGAGTGAGGCTTGATGGTGGAACCCTGTGGCTTGGCAAGATGACTTAGGTTTGATTGTGGAACAGTCTTTCCTGGGAACATGACTGAGGCTTGATGGTGGAACCGTGGCCTAGCAACAGGACAGAGGTTTGATTGTGGAACCCTCTGGCCTGGGAATATGACTGAGGTTTAATTGTGGAACCCTGTGGCCTGGGAACATGACTGGGAGTTTATTTCTGAAACCTGTGTCCAGGGAACATGACTGAGGTTTTATTCTGGAACCATGTGGCCTGGGAATATGACTGAGGTTTGATTCTGGAAACCATTGGCCTGGGAAGATGACTGATGTTAGAGTGTGGAATCCTGTGGCCTGGGAACATGACATCGGTGGATTCTGGAACCCTGTGGCCTGGGAACATGCCTGAGGTTTGATGGTGGAAACCTGTGGCCTGGCAACAGGACTGAGGTTTGATTCTGGAAGACTGTGGCTAGGGAACATGATATCGGGTTGATTCTGGCAACCTGTGTCCTGGGAACAAGACTGAGGTTTGATTCTGGAACCCTGTGCCTTGGGAACATGACTGAGGTTTGTTTCTGGAAGCCTGTTCCCTGGGAACATGACTGAGGCTTGATGGTGGAACCGTGGTCTGGCAACAGAACTGAGGTTTGATTGTGGAACCCTCTGGCCTGGGAATATGACTGAGGTTTAATTGTGGAACCCTGTGGCCTGGGAACATGACTGGGATTTTATTTCTGAAACCTGTGTCCAGGGAACATGACTGAGGTTTTATTCTGGAACCCTGTGTCCTGGGAACACAACTGAGGTTTGATTCTGGAACCATGTGGCCTGGGAATATGACTGAGGTTTGATTCTGGAAACCATTGGCCTGGGAAAATGACTGATGTTAGAGTGTGGAATCCTGTGGCCTGGGAACATGACATCGGTTTGGATTTCGGTACCCTGTTGCCTGGGAACATGAAATCGGTTTGATTCTGGAAACCTGTGGCCTGGGAACATGACTGAGGCGTGATTCTGGAAAACTGTGGCCTGGGAACATGCCATCTATTTAGATTGTGGAATACTGTGCCCCGGCAACCTGACTGAGCCTCGGTTCTGGAACCCTGTGGACTGGGAACATGACTGAGGTTTTATTCTGGAAACCTGTAGCCTGGGAACATAACTGAGGATTGATTCTGGAATCTTGTGGCCTGGGAAAATGACAACGGTGGATTCTGGAACCCTGTGGCCTGGGAACATGAGAACGGTTTGATTCTGGAACCCTGTGGCCTGGGAACATGCCTGAGGTTTGATGGTGGAAACCTGTGGCCTGGCAACATGACTGAGGTTTGATTCTGGAAGACTGTGGCTAGGGAACATGATATCGGGTTGATTCTGGCAACCTGTGTCCTGGGAACAAGACTGAGGTTTGATTCTGGAACCCTGTGCCTTGGGAACATAACTGAGGTTTGTTTCTGGAAACCTGTTCCCTGGGAACATGACTGAGGTTTGATTCTGGACACCTGTGTCCTGGGAACATGACTGAGGTTTGATTGCTGAAACCTGTGGCCTGCGAACATGACTCAGGTTTGATTCTGGAACCATGTGTCCTGGGAATATGACTGAGGTTTGATTCTGGAACCCTTTGGCCTGGGAAAATGACTGAGGTTTCATTGTGGAAACATGTGGCTTGGGATCATGACTGAGGTTTGATGGTGGAACACTATGGCCTGGCAAAATGACTGAGGCTTGATTCTGGAACCCTGTGGCCTGGCAACTTGACTGAGGTGTGATGGCAGAAACCTGTGGACTGGCAACATGACTGAGTTTGATTGTGGCACCCTGTGCACGGGGAACATGAGTGAGGCCTGATACTGGAACCCCGTGGCGTGGGAACTTGACATTGGTTTGATTCTGGAGCCCTGTTTACTGGGAACATGACTGAGGTTTGATGGTTGACACCTGTGGCCTGGCAACATGATTGAGGTTTGATAGTGGAACCCTCAGGCTTGGGAACATGAGTGAGGCTTGATGGTGGAACCCTGTGGCCTGGCAACATGAGTGAGGCTTGATGGTGGAACCCTGTGGCTTGGCAAGATGACTTAGGTTTGATTGTGGAACAGTCTTTCCTGGGAACATGACTGAGGCTTGATGGTGGAACCGTGGCCTAGCAACAGGACAGAGGTTTGATTGTGGAACCCTCTGGCCTGGGAATATGACTGAGGTTTAATTGTGGAACCCTGTGGCCTGGGAACATGACTGGGAGTTTATTTCTGAAACCTGTGTCCAGGGAACATGACTGAGGTTTTATTCTGGAACCATGTGGCCTGGGAATATGACTGAGGTTTGATTCTGGAAACCATTGGCCTGGGAAGATGACTGATGTTAGAGTGTGGAATCCTGTGGCCTGGGAACATGACATCGGTGGATTCTGGAACCCTGTGGCCTGGGAACATGCCTGAGGTTTGATGGTGGAAACCTGTGGCCTGGCAACAGGACTGAGGTTTGATTCTGGAAGACTGTGGCTAGGGAACATGATATCGGGTTGATTCTGGCAACCTGTGTCCTGGGAACAAGACTGAGGTTTGATTCTGGAACCCTGTGCCTTGGGAACATGACTGAGGTTTGTTTCTGGAAGCCTGTTCCCTGGGAACATGACTGAGGCTTGATGGTGGAACCGTGGTCTGGCAACAGAACTGAGGTTTGATTGTGGAACCCTCTGGCCTGGGAATATGACTGAGGTTTAATTGTGGAACCCTGTGGCCTGGGAACATGACTGGGATTTTATTTCTGAAACCTGTGTCCAGGGAACATGACTGAGGTTTTATTCTGGAACCCTGTGTCCTGGGAACACAACTGAGGTTTGATTCTGGAACCATGTGGCCTGGGAATATGACTGAGGTTTGATTCTGGAAACCATTGGCCTGGGAAGATGACTGATGTTAGAGTGTGGAATCCTGTGGCCTGGGAACATGACATCGGTTTGGATTCCGGTACCCTGTTGCCTGGGAACATGAAATCGGTTTGATTCTGGAAACCTGTGGCCTGGGAATATGACTGAGGTTTGATGGTGGTACCCTATGGCCTGGCAACATGACTGAAGTTTGATTCTGGATCCCTGTGGCCTGGGAACATGACTGAGGCGTGATTCTGGAATACTGTGGCCTGGGAACATGACATCTATTTAGATTGTGGAAAACTGTGCCCCGGGAACCTGACTGAGACTTGGTTCTGGAACCCTGTGGACTGGGAACATGACTGAGGTTTTATTCTGGAACCCTGTAGCCTGGGAACATAACTGAGGATTGATTCTGGAACCCTGTGGCCTGGGAACATGACATCGGTGGATTCTGGAACCCTGAGGCCTGGGAACCTGACATCTGTTTAGATTGTGGAATACTGTGCCCCGGGAACCTGACTGAGCCTCGGTTCTGGAACCCTGTGGACTGGGAATATGACTGAGGTTTTATTCTGGAACCCTGTAGCCTGGGAACATAACTGAGGATTGATTCTGGAATCTTGTGGCCTGGGAAAATGACAACGGTGGATTCTGGAACCCTGTGGCCTGGGAACATGAGAACGGTTTGATTCTGGAACCCTGTGGCCTGGGAACATGCCTGAGGTTTGATGGTGGAAACCTGTGGCCTGGCAATATGACTGAGGTTTGATTCTGGAAGACTGTGGCTAGGGAACATGATATCGGGTTGATTCTGGAAACCTGTGTCCTGGGAACAAGACTGAGGTTTGATTCTGGAACCCTGTGCCTTGGGAACATGACTGAGGTTTGTTTCTGGAAACCTGTTCCCTGGGAACATGACTGAGGTTTGATTCTGGACACCTGTGTCCTGGGAACATGACTGAGGTTTGATTGCTGAAACCTGTGGCCTGCGAACCTGACTCAGGTTTGATTCTGGAACCATGTGTCCTGGGAATATGACTGAGGTTTGATTCTGGAAACCTTTGGCCTGGGAAAATGACTGAGGTTTCATTGTGGAAACATGTGGCTTGGGATCATGACTGAGGTTTGATGGTGGAACACTATGGCCTGGCAAAATGACTGAGGCTTGATTCTGGAACCCTGTGGCCTGGCAACTTGACTGAGGTGTGATGGCAGAAACCTGTGGACTGGCAACATGACTGAGTTTGATTGTGGCACCCTGTGCACGGGGAACATGAGTGAGGCCTGATACTGGAACCCCGTGGCGTGGGAACTTGACATTGGTTTGATTCTGGAGCCCTGTTTACTGGGAACATGACTGAGGTTTGATGGTTGAAACCTGTGGCCTGGCAACATGATTGAGGTTTGATAGTGGAACCCTCAGGCTTGGGAACATGAGTGAGGCTTGATGGTGGAACCCTGTGTCCTGGCAACATGAGTGAGGCTTGATGGTGGAACCCTGTGGCTTGGCAAGATGACTTAGGTTTGATTGTGGAACAGTCTTTCCTGGGAACATGACTGAGGCTTGATGGTGGAACCGTGGCCTAGCAACAGGACAGAGGTTTGATTGTGGAACCCTCTGGCCTGGGAATATGACTGAGGTTTAATTGTGGAACCCTGTGGCCTGGGAACATGACTGGGAGTTTATTTCTGAAACCTGTGTCCAGGGAACATGACTGAGGTTTTATTCTGGAACCATGTGGCCTGGGAATATGACTGAGGTTTGATTCTGGAAACCATTGGCCTGGGAAGATGACTGATGTTAGAGTGTGGAATCCTGTGGCCTGGGAACATGACATCGGTGGATTCTGGAACCCTGTGGCCTGGGAACATGCCTGAGGTTTGATGGTGGAAACCTGTGGCCTGGCAACAGGACTGAGGTTTGATTCTGGAAGACTGTGGCTAGGGAACATGATATCGGGTTGATTCTGGCAACCTGTGTCCTGGGAACAAGACTGAGGTTTGATTCTGGAACCCTGTGCCTTGGGAACATGACTGAGGTTTGTTTCTGGAAGCCTGTTCCCTGGGAACATGACTGAGGCTTGATGGTGGAACCGTGGTCTGGCAACAGAACTGAGGTTTGATTGTGGAACCCTCTGGCCTGGGAATATGACTGAGGTTTAATTGTGGAACCCTGTGGCCTGGGAACATGACTGGGATTTTATTTCTGAAACCTGTGTCCAGGGAACATGACTGAGGTTTTATTCTGGAACCCTGTGTCCTGGGAACACAACTGAGGTTTGATTCTGGAACCATGTGGCCTGGGAATATGACTGAGGTTTGATTCTGGAAACCATTGGCCTGGGAAGATGACTGATGTTAGAGTGTGGAATCCTGTGGCCTGGGAACATGACATCGGTTTGGATTCCGGTACCCTGTTGCCTGGGAACATGAAATCGATTTGATTCTGGAAACCTGTGGCCTGGGAATATGACTGAGGTTTGATGGTGGTACCCTATGGCCTGGCAACATGACTGAAGTTTGATTCTGGATCCCTGTGGCCTGAGAACATGACTGAGGCGTGATTCTGGAATACTGTGGCCTGGGAACATGACATCTATTTAGATTGTGGAAAACTGTGCCCTGGGAACCTGACTGAGACTTGGTTCTGGAACCCTGTGGACTGGGAACATGACTGAGGTTTTATTCTGGAACCCTGTAGCCTGGGAACATAACTGAGGATTGATTCTGGAACCCTGTGGCCTGGGAACATGACATCGGTGGATTCTGGAACCCTGAGGCCTGGGAACCTGACATCTGTTTAGATTGTGGAATACTGTGCCCCGGGAACCTGACTGAGCCTCGGTTCTGGAACCCTGTGGACTGGGAACATGACTGAGGTTTTATTCTGGAACCCTGTAGCCTGGGAACATAACTGAGGATTGATTCTGGAATCTTGTGGCCTGGGAAAATGACAACGGTGGATTCTGGAACCCTGTGGCCTGGGAACATGAGAACGGTTTGATTCTGGAACCCTGTGGCCTGGGAACATGCCTGAGGTTTGATGGTGGAAACCTGTGGCCTGGCAATATGACTGAGGTTTGATTCTGGAAGACTGTGGCTAGGGAACATGATATCGGGTTGATTCTGGAAACCTGTGTCCTGGGAACAAGACTGAGGTTTGATTCTGGAACCCTGTGCCTTGGGAACATGACTGAGGTTTGTTTCTGGAAACCTGTTCCCTGGGAACATGACTGAGGTTTGATTCTGGACACCTGTGTCCTGGGAACATGACTGAGGTTTGATTGCTGAAACCTGTGGCCTGCGAACCTGACTCAGGTTTGATTCTGGAACCATGTGTCCTGGGAATATGACTGAGGTTTGATTCTGGAAACCTTTGGCCTGGGAAAATGACTGAGGTTTCATTGTGGAAACATGTGGCTTGGGATCATGACTGAGGTTTGATGGTGGAACACTATGGCCTGGCAAAATGACTGAGGCTTGATTCTGGAACCCTGTGGCCTGGCAACTTGACTGAGGTGTGATGGCAGAAACCTGTGGACTGGCAACATGACTGAGTTTGATTGTGGCACCCTGTGCACGGGGAACATGAGTGAGGCCTGATACTGGAACCCCGTGGCGTGGGAACTTGACATTGGTTTGATTCTGGAGCCCTGTTTACTGGGAACATGACTGAGGTTTGATGGTTGACACCTGTGGCCTGGCAACATGATTGAGGTTTGATAGTGGAACCCTCAGGCTTGGGAACATGAGTGAGGCTTGATGGTGGAACCCTGTGGCCTGGCAACATGAGTGAGGCTTGATGGTGGAACCCTGTGGCTTGGCAAGATGACTTAGGTTTGATTGTGGAACAGTCTTTCCTGGGAACATGACTGAGGCTTGATGGTGGAACCGTGGCCTAGCAACAGGACAGAGGTTTGATTGTGGAACCCTCTGGCCTGGGAATATGACTGAGGTTTAATTGTGGAACCCTGTGGCCTGGGAACATGACTGGGAGTTTATTTCTGAAACCTGTGTCCAGGGAACATGACTGAGGTTTTATTCTGGAACCATGTGGCCTGGGAATATGACTGAGGTTTGATTCTGGAAACCATTGGCCTGGGAAGATGACTGATGTTAGAGTGTGGAATCCTGTGGCCTGGGAACATGACATCGGTGGATTCTGGAACCCTGTGGCCTGGGAACATGCCTGAGGTTTGATGGTGGAAACCTGTGGCCTGGCAACAGGACTGAGGTTGGATTCTGGAAGACTGTGGCTAGGGAACATGATATCGGGTTGATTCTGGCAACCTGTGTCCTGGGAACAAGACTGAGGTTTGATTCTGGAACCCTGTGCCTTGGGAACATGACTGAGGTTTGTTTCTGGAAGCCTGTTCCCTGGGAACATGACTGAGGCTTGATGGTGGAACCGTGGTCTGGCAACAGAACTGAGGTTTAATTGTGGAACCCTGTGGCCTGGGAACATGACTGGGATTTTATTTCTGAAACCTGTGTCCAGGGAACATGACTGAGGTTTTATTCTGGAACCCTGTGTCCTGGGAACACAACTGAGGTTTGATTCTGGAACCATGTGGCCTGGGAATATGACTGAGGTTTGATTCTGGAAACCATTGGCCTGGGAAGATGACTGATGTTAGACTGTGGAATCCTGTGGCCTGGGAACATGACATCGGTTTGGATTCCGGTACCCTGTTGCCTGGGAACATGAAATCGGTTTGATTCTGGAAACCTGTGGCCTGGGAATATGACTGAGGTTTGATGGTGGTACCCTATGGCCTGGCAACATGACTGAAGTTTGATTCTGGATCCCTGTGGCCTGGGAACATGACTGAGGCGTGATTCTGGAATACTGTGGCCTGGGAACATGACATCTATTTAGATTGTGGAAAACTGTGCCCCGGGAACCTGACTGAGACTTGGTTCTGGAACCCTGTGGACTGGGAACATGACTGAGGTTTTATTCTGGAACCCTGTAGCCTGGGAACATAACTGAGGATTGATTCTGGAACCCTGTGGCCTGGGAACATGACATCGGTGGATTCTGAAACCCTGAGGACTGGGAACCTGACATCTGTTTAGATTGTGGAATACTGTGCCCCGGGAACCTGACTGAGCCTCGGTTCTGGAACCCTGTGGACTGGGAACATGACTGAGGTTTTATTCTGGAACCCTGTAGCCTGGGAACATAACTGAGGATTGATTCTGGAATCTTGTGGCCTGGGAAAATGACAACGGTGGATTCTGGAACCTTGTGGCCTAGGAACATGAGAACGTTTTGATTCTGGAACCCTGTGGCCTGGGAACATGCCTGAGGTTTGATGGTGGAAACCTGTGGCCTGGCAATATGACTGAGGTTTGATTCTGGAACCCTGTGCCTTGGGAACATGACTGAGGTTTGTTTCTGGAAACCTGTTCCCTGGGAACATGACTGAGGTTTGATTCTGGACACTTGTGTCCTGGGAACATGACTGAGGTTTGATTGCTGAAACCTGTGGCCTGCGAACATGACTCAGGTTTGATTCTGGAACCATGTGTCCTGGGAATATGACTGAGGTTTGATTCTGGAAACCTTTGGCCTGGGAAAATGACTGAGGTTTCATTGTGGAAACATGTGGCTTGGGATCATGACTGAGGTTTGATGGTGGAACACTATGGCCTGGCAAAATGACTGAGGCTTGATTCTGGAACCCTGTGGCCTGGCAACTTGACTGAGGTGTGATGGCAGAAACCTGTGGACTGGCAACATGACTGAGTTTGATTGTGGCACCCTGTGCACGGGGAACATGAGTGAGGCCTGATACTGGAACCCCGTGGCGTGGGAACTTGACATTGGTTTGATTCTGGAGCCCTGTTTACTGGGAACATGACTGAGGTTTGATGGTTGACACCTGTGGCCTGGCAACATGATTGAGGTTTGATAGTGGAACCCTCAGGCTTGGGAACATGAGTGAGGCTTGATGGTGGAACCCTGTGGCCTGGCAACATGAGTGAGGCTTGATGGTGGAACCCTGTGGCTTGGCAAGATGACTTAGGTTTGATTGTGGAACAGTCTTTCCTGGGAACATGACTGAGGCTTGATGGTGGAACCGTGGCCTAGCAACAGGACAGAGGTTTGATTGTGGAACCCTCTGGCCTGGGAATATGACTGAGGTTTAATTGTGGAACCCTGTGGCCTGGGAACATGACTGGGAGTTTATTTCTGAAACCTGTGTCCAGGGAACATGACTGAGGTTTTATTCTGGAACCATGTGGCCTGGGAATATGACTGAGGTTTGATTCTGGAAACCATTGGCCTGGGAAGATGACTGATGTTAGAGTGTGGAATCCTGTGGCCTGGGAACATGACATCGGTGGATTCTGGAACCCTGTGGCCTGGGAACATGCCTGAGGTTTGATGGTGGAAACCTGTGGCCTGGCAACAGGACTGAGGTTTGATTCTGGAAGACTGTGGCTAGGGAACATGATATCGGGTTGATTCTGGCAACCTGTGTCCTGGGAACAAGACTGAGGTTTGATTCTGGAACCCTGTGCCTTGGGAACATGACTGAGGTTTGTTTCTGGAAGCCTGTTCCCTGGGAACATGACTGAGGCTTGATGGTGGAACCGTGGTCTGGCAACAGAACTGAGGTTTGATTGTGGAACCCTCTGGCCTGGGAATATGACTGAGGTTTAATTGTGGAACCCTGTGGCCTGGGAACATGACTGGGATTTTATTTCTGAAACCTGTGTCCAGGGAACATGACTGAGGTTTTATTCTGGAACCCTGTGTCCTGGGAACACAACTGAGGTTTGATTCTGGAACCATGTGGCCTGGGAATATGACTGAGGTTTGATTCTGGAAACCATTGGCCTGGGAAGATGACTGATGTTAGAGTGTGGAATCCTGTGGCCTGGGAACATGACATCGGTTTGGATTCCGGTACCCTGTTGCCTGGGAACATGAAATCGGTTTGATTCTGGAAACCTGTGTCCTGGGAATATGACTGAGGTTTGATGGTGGTACCCTATGGCCTGGCAACATGACTGAAGTTTGATTCTGGATCCCTGTGGCCTGGGAACATGACTGAGGAGTGATTCTGGAATACTGTGGCCTGGGAACATGACATCTATTTAGATTGTGGAAAACTGTGCCTCGGGAACCTGACTGAGACTTGGTTCTGGAACCCTGTGGACTGGGAACATGACTGAGGTTTTATTCTGGAACCCTGTAGCCTGGGAACATAACTGAGGATTGATTCTGGAACCCTGTGGCCTGGGAACATGACATCGGTGGATTCTGGAACCCTGAGGCCTGGGAACCTGACATCTGTTTAGATTGTGGAATACTGTGCCCCAGGAACCTGACTGAGCCTCGGTTCTGGAACCCTGTGGACTGGGAACATGACTGAGGTTTTATTCTGGAACCCTGTAGCCTGGGAACATAACTGAGGATTGATTCTGGAATCTTGTGGCCTGGGAAAATGACAACGGTGGATTCTGGAACCCTGTGGCCTGGGAACATGAGAACGGTTTGATTCTGGAACCCTGTGGCCTGGGAACATGCCTGAGGTTTGATGGTGGAAACCTGTGGCCTGGCAATATGACTGAGGTTTGATTCTGAAAGACTGTGGCTAGGGAACATGATATCGGGTTGATTCTGGAAACCTGTGTCCTGGGAACAAGACTGAGGTTTGATTCTGGAACCCTGTGCCTTGGGAACATGACTGAGGTTTGTTTCTGGAAACCTGTTCCCTGGGAACATGACTGAGGTTTGATTCTGGACACCTGTGTCCTGGGAACATGACTGAGGTTTGATTGCTGAAACCTGTGGCCTGCGAACCTGACTCAGGTTTGATTCTGGAACCATGTGTCCTGGGAATATGACTGAGGTTTGATTCTGGAAACCTTTGGCCTGGGAAAATGACTGAGGTTTCATTGTGGAAACATGTGGCTTGGGATCATGACTGAGGTTTGATGGTGGAACACTATGGCCTGGCAAAATGACTGAGGCTTGATTCTGGAACCCTGTGGCCTGGCAACTTGACTGAGGTGTGATGGCAGAAACCTGTGGACTGGCAACATGACTGAGTTTGATTGTGGCACCCTGTGCACGGGGAACATGAGTGAGGCCTGATACTGGAACCCCGTGGCGTGGGAACTTGACATTGGTTTGATTCTGGAGCCCTGTTTACTGGGAACATGACTGAGGTTTGATGGTTGACACCTGTGGCCTGGCAACATGATTGAGGTTTGATAGTGGAACCCTCAGGCTTGGGAACATGAGTGAGGCTTGATGGTGGAACCCTGTGGCCTGGCAACATGAGTGAGGCTTGATGGTGGAACCCTGTGGCTTGGCAAGATGACTTAGGTTTGATTGTGGAACAGTCTTTCCTGGGAACATGACTGAGGCTTGATGGTGGAACCGTGGCCTAGCAACAGGACAGAGGTTTGATTGTGGAACCCTCTGGCCTGGGAATATGACTGAGGTTTAATTGTGGAACCCTGTGGCCTGGGAACATGACTGGGAGTTTATTTCTGAAACCTGTGTCCAGGGAACATGACTGAGGTTTTATTCTGGAACCATGTGGCCTGGGAATATGACTGAGGTTTGATTCTGGAAACCATTGGCCTGGGAAGATGACTGATGTTAGAGTGTGGAATCCTGTGGCCTGGGAACATGACATCGGTGGATTCTGGAACCCTGTGGCCTGGGAACATGCCTGAGGTTTGATGGTGGAAACCTGTGGCCTGGCAACAGGACTGAGGTTGGATTCTGGAAGACTGTGGCTAGGGAACATGATATCGGGTTGATTCTGGCAACCTGTGTCCTGGGAACAAGACTGAGGTTTGATTCTGGAACCCTGTGCCTTGGGAACATGACTGAGGTTTGTTTCTGGAAGCCTGTTCCCTGGGAACATGACTGAGGCTTGATGGTGGAACCGTGGTCTGGCAACAGAACTGAGGTTTGATTGTGGAACCCTCTGGCCTGGGAATATGACTGAGGTTGAATTGTGGAACCCTGTGGCCTGGGAACATGACTGGGATTTTATTTCTGAAACCTGTGTCCAGGGAACATGACTGAGGTTTTATTCTGGAACCCTGTGTCCTGGGAACACAACTGAGGTTTGATTCTGGAACCATGTGGCCTGGGAATATGACTGAGGTTTGATTCTGGAAACCATTGGCCTGGGAAGATGACTGATGTTAGAGTGTGGAATCCTGTGGCCTGGGAACATGACATCGGTTTGGATTCCGGTACCCTGTTGCCTGGGAACATGAAATCGGTTTGATTCTGGAAACCTGTGGCCTGGGAATATGACTGAGGTTTGATGGTGGTACCCTATGGCCTGGCAACATGACTGAAGTTTGATTCTGGATCCCTGTGGCCTGGGAACATGACTGAGGCGTGATTCTGGAATACTGTGGCCTGGGAACATGACATCTATTTAGATTGTGGAAAACTGTGCCCCGGGAACCTGACTGAGACTTGGTTCTGGAACCCTGTGGACTGGGAACATGACTGAGGTTTTATTCTGGAACCCTGTAGCCTGGGAACATAACTGAGGATTGATTCTGGAACCCTGTGGCCTGGGAACATGACATCGGTGGATTCTGAAACCCTGAGGACTGGGAACCTGACATCTGTTTAGATTGTGGAATACTGTGCCCCGGGAACCTGACTGAGCCTCGGTTCTGGAACCCTGTGGACTGGGAACATGACTGAGGTTTTATTCTGGAACCCTGTAGCCTGGGAACATAACTGAGGATTGATTCTGGAATCTTGTGGCCTGGGAAAATGACAACGGTGGATTCTGGAACCTTGTGGCCTGGGAACATGAGAACAGTTTGATTCTGGAACCCTGTGGCCTGGGAACATGCCTGAGGTTTGATGGTGGAAACCTGTGGCCTCGCAATATGACTGAGGTTTGATTCTGGAACCCTGTGCCTTGGGAACATGACTGAGGTTTGTTTCTGGAAACCTGTTCCCTGGGAACATGACTGAGGTTTGATTCTGGAAACCTGTGTCCTGGGAACATGACTGAGGTTTGATTGCTGAAACCTGTGGCCTGCGAACATGACTCAGGTTTGATTCTGGAACCATGTGTCCTGGGAATATGACTGAGGTTTGATTCTGGAAACCTTTGGCCTGGGAAAATGACTGAGGTTTCATTGTGGAAACATGTGGCTTGGGATCATGACTGAGGTTTGATGGTGGAACACTATGGCCTGGCAAAATGACTGAGGCTTGATTCTGGAACCCTGTGGCCTGGCAACTTGACTGAGGTGTGATGGCAGAAACCTGTGGACTGGCAACATGACTGAGTTTGATTGTGGCACCCTGTGCACGGGGAACATGAGTGAGGCCTGATACTGGAACCCCGTGGCGTGGGAACTTGACATTGGTTTGATTCTGGAGCCCTGTTTACTGGGAACATGACTGAGGTTTGATGGTTGAAGAGCTGATCTCAAGTAATAGGGTTGAACATTCCTGAACCCTTGGTGTAGGGCAGTTCTGAGCCAATGTGCCACATAAGGAAAAAAAGCAGAGTTTTCAGCCTGGGAAGCAGGGCCTCAAGTTAGTCAGCCAACAGTGTGCCCTCCTTTATAGCCAGCTGAGAAAATGAGGCAAGGCTGAATCTACCCGCTTACAACGAAATGTTTCTCTTCAGAATAGCAGATGTTTCTACCAAACGCCAGCAGCTCCTCTCCCTCAGAGTGCTGTTTCTGTGTACACTAGGGAAAGACACTATGGTCCCCAGCTTAGAACGGGTCTTTTCCCAGTTGGTTTCCTCCATGAAAGAGTCAGAAAGGCTGATCTCAAAAAATCGGCCTGCACAACCCTGAATCCTTCGGGTAGGGGAGTTGTGAGCCAATGTGCCACCTAAGGAATGAAAGCAAAATTTTCAGCCTGGGAAGCAGGGCCTCAAGTAAGTCAGCCAACAGAGTGCCCTCTTTTAGAGCCAGCTGAGAATATGTGGCCAGGCTGAATCTACCCGCTTACAACGAAATGTTTCACTTCACATTAGGAGATTTTGCTACCAAACGCCAGCAGACCCTTTCCCTCAAAGTGCTGTTACTGTGTAGACTAAGGAAAGACACCATGGTTCCCAGCTTAGAACGGCTCTTTTCACTGTTGGTTTCCCCCATGAAAGAGCCAGAAGTGCTGATCTCATCTAATCGGGCTGCACATCCCTGAATCGTAGGGGTAGGGCAGTTTTGAGCCAATGTGCCACCTAAGGAATGAAAGCAGAGTTTTCAGCCTGGGAAGCAGGGCCTCAAGTAAATCAGCCAACAGAGTGCCCTCCTTTATAGCCAGCTGAGAAAATGAGGCAAGTCTGAATCTACCCGCTTACAACGAAATGTTTCTCTTCAGAATAGCAGATGTTTCTACCAAACGCCAGCAGCTCCTCTCCCTCAGAGTGCTGTTTCTGTGTACACTAGGGAAAGACACTATGGTCCCCAGCTTAGAACGGGTCTTTTCCCAGTTGGTTTCCTCCATGAAAGAGTCAGAAAGGCAGATCTCAAAAAATCGGTCTGAATATCCCTGAATCCGTAGGGTAAGATAGTTCTGAGCCAAAGTGCCACCAAAGAATGAAAGCAAAATTTTCAGCCTGGGCAGCAGGGCCTCAAGTAAGTCTGCCAACAGCGTGCTCTCTTTTAGAGCCAGCTGAGAAAATGTGGCCAGGCTGAATCTACCCGCTTACAACGAAATGTTTCACTTCAGGAAAAGTGATTATGCTACCAAACGCCAGCAGCACCTCTCCCTCAGAGTCCTGTTTCTGTGTAGCCTAGGGAAAGACACTATGGTCTCCAGCTTAGAATGGCTCTTTTACCAGCTGGTTTTATCCATGAAAGAGCCAGAAGAGCTGATCTCAAGTAATCGGGTTGCACATCCCTGAATCCTTGGGGTAGTGGAGTTCTGAGCCAATGTGCCACCTAAGGAATGAAAGCAAAATTTTCAGCCTGGGAAGCAGGGCCTCAAGTAAGTATGCCAACAGTGTGCCCTCCTTTAGAGCCAGCTGAGAAAATGTGGCCAGGCTGATCCACCCGCTTACAACGAAATGTTTCACTTCAGAATAGGAGATATTGCTACCAAACGCCAGCAGCCCCTTTCCCTCAAAGTGCTGTTTCTGTGTAGACTAGGGAAAGACACCATGGTTCCCAGCTTAGAACGGCTCTTTTCACTGTTGGTTTCCTCCATGAAAGAGCCAGAAAGGCTGATCACAAGTAATCGGGCTGCACATCTGTGAACCCGTGGGGTAAGGCAGTTGTGAGCCAATGTGCCACCTAAGGAAAGAAAGCAGAGTTTTTAGCCTGGGAAGCAGGGCCTCAGGTAAGTCAGTCAACAGAGTGCCCTCCTTTATAGCCAGCTGAGAAAATGAGGCAAGGCTGAATCTACCCGCTTACAACAAAGTGTTTCTCTTCAGAATAGCAGATGTTTCTACCAAACGCCAGCAGCTCCTCTCCCTCAGTGTGCTGTTTCTGTGTACACTAGGGAAAGACACTATGGTCCCCAGCTTAGAACGGGTCTTTTCCCAGTTGGTTTCCTCCATGAAAGAGTCAGAAAGGCTGATCTCAAAAAATAGGTCTGCACATCCCTGAATCCTTCGGGTAGGGGACTTCTGAACCAATGTGCCACCTAAGGAATGAAAGCAAAATTTTCAGCCTGGGAAGCAGGGCCTCAAGTAAGTCTGCCAACAGAGTGCCCTCTTTTAGAGCCAGCTGAGAAAAGGTGGCCAGTCTGAATCTACCCGCTTACAACGAAATGTTTCACTACAGAGTAAGAGATTTTGCTACTAAACGCCAGGAGCCCTTTTCCCTCAGAGTGCTGTTTCCGTGTAGACTAGGGAAAGACACCATCGTCTCCAGCTTAGAACGGCTCTTTTCACTGTTGGTTTCCTCCATGAAAGAGCCAGAAGTGCTGATCTCAACGAATCGGGCTGCACATCCCTGAATCCTAGGGGTAGGGTAGTTCTGAGCCAAAGTGCCACCTATGGAATGAAAGCAGAGTTTTCAGCCTGGGAAGCAGGGCCTCAAGTAAGTCAGCCAACAGAGTGCCCTCCTTTAGAGCCAGCTGAGAAAAGGTGGCAAGGCTGAATCTACCCGCTTACAACGAAATGTTTCACTTCAGATAAGGAGATTATGCTACCAAACGCCAGCAGCCCCTCTCCCTCAGAGTCCTTTTTCTGTGTGGACTAGGGAAAGACAGCATGGTCCCCAGCTTACAACTGCTCTTTTACCAGTTGGTTTTATCCATGAAAGAGCCAGAAAGTCTGATCTCAACTAATCGTCCTGCACATCCCTGAATCCCTAGGGTAGGGTAGTTCTGAGCCAAAGTGCCACCTAAACAATGAAAGCAAAATTTTCAGCCTGGGAAGCAGGGCCTCAAGTAAGTCAGCCAACAGAGTGCCCTCTTTTAGAGCCAGCTGAGAAAATGTGGCCAGGCTGATCTACCCGCTTGCAACGAAATGTTTCACTTCAGGAAAAGTGATTATGCTACCAAACGCCAGCAGCACCTCTCCCTCAGAGTCCTGTTTCTGTGTAGACTAGGGAAAGACAGCATGGTCCCCAGCTTACAACGGCTCTTTTACCAGTTGGTTTTATCCATGAAAGAGCCAGAAGGGCTGATCTCAAGTAATCGGGCTGCACATCCGTGAACCCTTGGGGTAGGGCAGTTCTGAGCCAATGTGCCACCTAAGGAAAGAAAGCAGAGTTTTCAGCCTTGGAAGCAGGGCCTCAAGTAAGTCAGCCAACAGAGTGCCCTCCTTTATAGCCAGCTGAGAAAATGAGGAAAGGCTGAATTTACCCGCTTACAACGAAATGTTTCTCTTCAGAATAGCAGATGTTTCTACCAAACGCCAGCAGCTCCTCTCCCTCAGAGTGCTGTTTCTGTGTACACTAGGGAAAGACACTATGGTCCCCAGCTTAGAATGGGTCATTTCCCAGTTGGTTTCCTCCATGAAAGAGTCAGAAAGGCTGATCTCAAAAAATCGGCCTGCACATCCCTGAATCCTTGGGGTAGGGGAGTTCTGAGCCAATGTGCCACCTAAGGAATGAAAGCAAAATTTTCAGCCTGGGAAGCAGGGCCTCAAGTAAGTATGCCAAGAGTATGCCCTCCTTTAGAGCCAGCTGAGAAAATGTGGCCGTGCTGATCTACCCGCTTACAACGAAATGTTTCACTTCAGAATAGGAGATATTGCTACCAAACGCCAGCAGCCCCTTTCCCTCAAAGTGCTGTTTCTGTTTAGACTAGGGAAAGACACCATGGTTCCCAGCTTAGAACAGCTCTTTTCACTGTTGGTTTCCTCCATGAAAGAGCCAGAAGGGCTGATCTCAAGTAATCGGGCTGCACATCTGTGAACCCGTGGGGTAGGGCAGTTCTGAGTCAATGTGCCACCTAAGGAAAGAAAGCAGAGTTTTCAGCCTGGGAAGCAGGACCCCAAGTAAGTCAGCCAACAGAGTGCCCTCCTTTATAGCCAGCTGAGAAAATGAGGCAAGGCTGAATCTACCCGCTTACAACGAAATGTTTCTGTTCAGAATAGCAGATGTTGCTACCAAACGCCAGCAGCTCCTCTCCCTCAGAGTGCTGTTTCTGTGTACACTAGGGAAATACACTATGGTCCCCAGCTTAGAACGGGTCTTTTCCCAGTTGGTTTCCTCCATGAAAGAGTCAGAAAGGCTTATCTCAAAAAATCGGTCTGCACATCCCTGAATCCTTGGGGTTGGGGTGTTCTGAGCCAATGTGCCACCTAAGGAATGAAAGCAAAGTTTTCAGCCTTGGAAGCAGGGCCTCAGGTAAGTCTGCCAACTGAGTGCCCTACTTTAGAGCCAGCTGAGAAATTGTGGCAAGGCTGAACCTACCCGCTTACAACGAAATGTTTCACTTCATAAAAGGAGATTATGCTACCAAACACCAGCAGCTCCTCTCCCTCAGAGTCCTGTTTGTGTGTAGCCTAGGGAAAGACACTATGGTCCCCAGCTTAGAACGGCTCTTTTACCAGCTGGTTTTATCTATGAAAGGGCCAGAAGAGCTGATCTCAAGTAATCGGGTTGCACATTCGTGAACCCTTGGGGTAGGGCAGTTCTGAGCCAATGTGCCACCTAAGGAAAGAAAGCAGAGTTTTTAGCCTGGGAAGCAGGGCCTCAAGTAAGTCAGTCAACAGAGTGCCCTCCTTTATAGCCATCTGAGAAAATGAGGCAAGGCTGAATCTACCCGCTTACAACGAAATGTTTCTCTTCAGAATAGCAGATGTTTCTACCAAACGCCAGCAGCTCCTCTCCCTCAGAGTGCTGTTTCTGTGTACACTAGGGAAAGACACTATGGTCCACAGCTTAGAACGGGTCTTTTCCCAGTTGGTTTCCTCCATGAAAGAGTCAGAAAGGCTGATCTCAAAAATTCGGTATGCACATCCCTGAATCCTTGGGGTAGGGGACTTCTGAGCCAATGTGCCACCTAAGGAATGAAAGCAAAATTTTCAGCCTGGGAATCAGGGCCTCAAGTAAGTCTGCCAACAGAGTGCCCTCTTTTAGAGCCAGCTGAGAAAATCTGGCCAGGCTGAATCTACCCGCTTACAACGAAATGTTTCACTTCAGGAAAAGTGATTATGCTACCAAACGCCAGCAGCACCTCTCCCTCAGAGTGCTGTTTCTGTGTACACTAGGGAAAGACACTATGGTCCCCAGCTTAGAACAGGTCATTTCCCAGTTGTTTTCCTCCATGAAAGCGTCAGAAAGGCTTATCACAAAAAATCGGCCTGCACAACCCTGAATCCTTGGGGTAGGGGATTTCTGAGCCAATGTGCCAGCTAAGGAATGAAAGCAAAGTTTTCAGCCTGGGAAGCAGGGCCTCAGGTAAGTATGCCAACAGTGTGCCCTCCTTTAGAGCCAGCTGAGAAAATGTGGCCAGGCTGATCTAGCCGCTTACAACGAAATATTTCACTTCAGAATAGGAGTTTTGCTACCAAACGCCAGCAGCCCCTTTCCCTAAAAGTGCTGTTTCTGTTTAGACTAGGGAAAGACACCATGGTTCCCAGCTTAGAACGGCTCTTTTCACTGTTGGTTTCCTCCATGAAAGAGCCAGAATTGCTGATCTCAACTAATCGTGCAGCACATCCCTGAATCCTAGGGGTAGGGTAGTTCTGAGTCAATGTGCCACCTAAGGAAAGAAAGCAGAGTTTTCAGCCTGGGAAGCAGGGCCTCAAGTAAGTCAGCCAAGAGAGTGCCCTCCTTTATAGCCAGATGAGAAAATGAGGCAAGGCTGAATCTACCCGCTTACAACGAAATGTTTCTCTTCAGAATAGCAGATGTTTCTACCAAACGCCAGCAGCTCCTCTCCCTCAGAGTG
Organism: Balaenoptera physalus; assembly: GCF_965194825.1. Taxonomy (NCBI): domain Eukaryota; kingdom Metazoa; phylum Chordata; class Mammalia; order Artiodactyla; family Balaenopteridae; genus Balaenoptera; species Balaenoptera physalus. Next base: position 22,682,165 of record NC_138900.1, on the reverse strand, counting down.
CTGTTTCCATGTACACTAGGGAAAGACACTATGGTCCCCAGCTTAGAACGGGTCTTTTCCCAGTTGGTTTCCTCCATGAAAGAGTCAGAAAAGCTGATCTCAAAAAATCGGCCTGCACTACCCTGAATCCTTGGGGTAGGGGAGTTCTGAGCCAATGTGCCACCTAAGGAATGAAAGCAAAATTTTCAGCCTGGGAAGCAGGGCCTCAAGTAAGTCTTCCAACAGAGTGCCCTCCTTTATAGCCAGCTGAGAAAATGAGGCAAGGCTGAGTCTACCCGCTTACAACGAAATGTTTCTCTTCAGAATAGCAGATGTTGCTACCAAACGCCAGCAGCTCCTCTCCCTCAGAGTGCTGTTTCTGTGTACACTAGGGAAAGACACTATGGTCCCCAGCTTAGAACGGGTCTTTTCCCAGTTGGTTTCCTCCATGAAAGAGTCAGAAAGGCTTATCTCAAAAAATCGGCCTGCACATCCCTGAATCCTTGGGGTTGGGGAGTTCTGAGCCAATGTGCCACCTAAGGAATGAAAGCAAAGTTTTCACCCTGGGAATCAGGGCCTCAGGTAAGTCTGCCAACTGAGTGCCCTCCTTTAGAGCCAGCTGAGAAATTGTGGCAAGGCTGAACCTACCGGCTTACAACGAAATGTTTCACTTCATAAAAGGAGATTATGCTACCAAATGCCAGCAGCTCCTCTCCCTCAGAGTCCTGTTTGTGTGTAGCCTAGGGAAAGACACTATGGTCCCCAGCTTAGAACGGCTCTTTTACCAGCTGGTTTTATCCATGAAAGGGCCAGAAGAGCTGATCTCAAGTAATCGGGTTGCACATTCGTGAACCCTTGGGGTAGGGCAGTTCTGAGCCAATGTGCCACCTAAGGAAAGAAAGCAGGTTTTTTAGCCTGGGAAGCAGGGCCTCAAGTAAGTCAGTCAACAGAGTGCCCTCCTTTATAGCCATCTGAGAAAATGAGGCAAGGCTGAATCTACCCGCTTACAACGAAATGTTTCTCTTCAGAATAGCAGATGTTTCTACCAAACGCCAGCAGCTCCTCTCCCTCAGAGTGCTGTTTCTGTGTACACTAGGGAAAGACACTATGGTCCCCAACTTAGAACGGGTCTTTTCTCAGTTGGTTTCCTCCATGAAAGAGTCAGAAAGGCTGATCTCAAAAAATCGGTATGCACATCCCTGAATCCTTGGGGTAGGGGACTTCTGAGCCAATGTGCCACCTAAGGAATGAAAGCAAAATTTTCAGCCTGGGAATCAGGGCCTCAAGTAAGTCTGCCAACAGAGTGCCCTCTTTTAGAGCCAGCTGAGAAAATGTGGCCAGGCTGAATCTACCCGCTTACAACGAAATGTTTCACTTCAGGAAAAGTGGTTATGCTACCAAACGCCAGCAGCACCTCTCCCTCAGAGTGCTGTTTCTGTGTACACTAGGGAAAGACACTATTGTCCCCAGCTTAGAACAGGTCTTTTCCCAGTTGTTTTCCTCCATGAAAGAGTCAGAAAGGCTTATCACAAAAAATCGGCCTGCACAACCCTGAATCCTTGGGGTAGGGGATTTCTGAGCCAATGTGCCAGCTAAGGAATGAAAGCAAAGTTTTAAGCCTGGGAAGCAGGGCCTCAGGTAAGTATGCCAACAGTGTGCCCTCCTTTAGAGCCAGCTGAGAAAATGTGGCCAGGCTGATCTAGCCGCTTACAACGAAATATTTCACTTCAGAATAGGAGTTTTGCTACCAAACGCCAGCAGCCCCTTTCCCTAAAAGTGCTGTTTCTGTGTAGACTAGGGAAAGACACCATGGTTCCCAGCTTAGAACGGCTCTTTTCACTGTTGGTTTCCTCCATGAAAGAGCCAGAAGTGCTGATCTCAACTAATCGTGCAGCACATCCCTGAATCCTAGGGGTAGGGCAGTTCTGACCCAATGTGCCACCTAAGGAAAGAAAGCGGAGTTTTCAGCCTGGGAAGCAGGGCCTCAAGTAAGTCAGCCAAGAGAGTGCCCTCCTTTATAGCCAGCTGAGAAAATGAGGCAAGGCTGAATCTACCCGCTTACAACGAAATGTTTCTCTTCAGAATAGCAGATGTTTCTACCAAACGCCAGCAGCTCCTCTCCCTCAGAGTGCTGTTTCTGTGTACACTAGGGAAAGACACTATGGTCCCCAGCTTAGAACGGGTCTTTTCCCAGTTGGTTTCCTCCATGAAAGAGTCAGAAAGGCTGATCTCAAAAAATCGGCCTAAAAACCCTGAATCCTTCGGGTAGGGGAGTTGTGAGCCAATGTGCCACCTAAGGAATGAAAGCAAAATTTTCAGCCTGGGAAGCAGGGCCTCAAGTAAGTCAGCCAACAGAGTGCCCTCTTTTAGAGCCAGCTGAGAATATGTGGCCAGGCTGAATCTACCCGCTTACAACGAAATGTTTCACTTCACAATAGGAGATTTTGCTACCAAACGCCAGCAGACCCTTTCCCTCAAAGTGCTGTTACTGTGTAGACTAGGGAAAGACACCATGGTTCCCAGCTTAGAACGGCTCTTTTCACTGTTGGTTTCCCCCATGAAAGAGCCAGAAGTCCTGATCTCATCTAATCGGGCTGCACATCCCTGAATCGTAGGGGTAGGGCAGTTTTGAGTCAATGTGCCACCTAAGGAATGAAAGCAGAGTTTTCAGCCTGGGAAGCAGGGCCTCAAGTAAGTCAGCCAAGAGAGTGCCCTCCTTTATAGCCAGCTGAGAAAATGAGGCAAGTCTGAATCCACCCACTTACAACGAAATGTTTCTCTTCAGAATAGCAGATGTTTCTACCAAACGCCAGCAGCTCCTCTCCCTCAGAGTGCTGTTTCTGTGTACACTAGGGAAAGACACTATGGTCCCCAGCTTAGAACGGGTCTTTTCCAAGTTGGTTTCCTCCATGAAAGAGTCAGAAAGGCTGATCTCAAAAAATCGGCCTGCACATCCCTGAATCCTTGGGGTAGGGGAGTTCTAAGCCAATGTGCCACCTAAGGAATGAAAGCAAAGTTTTCAGCCTGGGAAGCAGGGCCTCAGGTAAGTCTGCCAACTGAGTGCCCTCCTTTAGAGCCAGCTGAGAAATTGTGGCAAGGCTGAACCTACCCGCTTACAACGAAATGTTTCACTACAGAATAGGAGATTATGCTACCAAATGCCAGCAGCTCCTCTCCCTCAGAGTCCTGTTTGTGTGTAGCCTAGGGAAAGACACTATGGTCCCCAGCTTAGAACGGCTCTTTTACCAGCTGGTTTTATCCATGAAAGAGCCAGAAGAGCTGATCTCAAGTAATCGGGTTGCACATCCCTGAATCCTTGGGGTAGTGGAGTTCTGAGCCAATGTGCCACCTAAGGAATGAAGGCAAAATTTTCAGCCTGGGAAGCAGGGCCTCAAGTAAGTATGCCAACAGTGTGCACTCCTTTAGAGCCAGCTGAGAAAATGTGGCCAGGCTGATCCACCCGCTTACAACGAAATGTTTCACTTCAGAATAGGAGATATTGCTACCAAACGCCAGCAGCCCCTTTCCCTCAAAGTGCTGTTTCTGTGTAGACTAGGGAAAGACACCATGGTTCCCAGCTTAGAACGGCTCTTTTCACTGTTGGATTCCTCCATGAAAGAGCCAGAAAGGCAGATCACAAGTAATCGGGCTGCACATCTGTGATCCCGTGGGGTAGGGCAGTTGTGAGCCAATGTGCCACCTAAGGAAAGAAAGCAGAGTTTTTAGCCTGGGAAGCAGGGCCTCAGGTAAGTCAGTCAACAGAGTGCCCTCCTTTATAGCCAGCTGAGAAAATGAGGCAAGGCTGAATCTACCCGCTTACAACAAAGTGTTTCTCTTCAGAATAGCAGATGTTTCTACCAAACGCCAGCAGCTCCTCTCCCTCAGTGTGCTGTTTCTGTGTACACTAGGGAAAGACACTATGGTCCCCAGCTTAGAACGGGTCTTTTCCCAGTTGGTTTCCTCCATGAAAGAGTCAGAAAGGCTGATCTCAAAAAATAGGTCTGCACATCCCTGAATCCTTGGGGTAGGGGACTTCTGAGCCAATGTGCAACCTAAGGAATGAAAGCCAAGTTTCCTTGAAACAGGAAAGAACACCTAGGCATGGTGTTTTCTCAATGAAATTGGAGTGGGCTTGAAGGGTGAGGCCTACATACTGCCTTCCTTTATAGCCAGTTGAGGAAATGTGGCAAGGCTGATGCAACCCGCTTACAACGAAATGTTGCTCTTCAGAATAGGAGATTTTGCTACAAAACGCCAGCAGCTCCTCTCCCTCAGAATGCTGATTCTGTGTAGACTAGGGAAAGACACCATGCTCCCCAGCTTAGAACGGCTGTTTTCCCAGTTGGTTTCATCCATGAAAGAGCCAGAAGGGCTGATCTCAACTGAACGGCCTGCACATCCCTGAATCCTTGGGATAAGGCAGTCCTTAACCAATGAGCCACCTAAGAAATGAAAGCAAAGTTTCCCGCCTGCGAAGCAGGGCCTCAAGTAAGTGTGCCAACTGACTGCCCTCCATTAAAGCCAGTTGAGAAAATGTGGCCAGGCTGATGCAACCCGCTTACAACGAAATGTTTCTCTTCAGAATAAGAGATAATGCTACCAAACGCCAGCAGCTCCTCTCCCTCAGAGTGCTGTTTCTGTGTAGACTAGGGAAAGACACACTGGTCCCCAGCTTAGAACGGCTGTTTTCCCAGGTGGTTTCATCCATGAAAGAGCCAGAAGGGCTCATCTCAACTAATCGGGCTGCACATCCCTGAATCCTTGGGGTAGGGCTGTTCTGAGCCAATGTGCCACCTAAGGAATGAAAGCAAAGTTTCCTTGCCACAGGAAAGCACACCGAGGCCGGGTGTTTTCTCTATGAAATTGGATTGGGCTTGAAGGGTGAGGCCTACTGACTGCCCTCCTTTATAGCCAGTTGAGAGAATGTGGCAAGGCTTATGCCACCCGTTTACAACGAAATGTTTCTCTTCAGAATAGGAGATTTTGCTACCAAACGCCAGCAGCTCCTCTCCCTCAGAGTGCTGTTTCTGTGTAGACTAGGGAAAGACACCATGGTCCCCAGCTTAGAACGGCACTTTTCCCAGTTGGTTTCATCCATGAAAGAACCAGAAGGGCTGATCTCAGCTAATCGGGCTGCACATCCCTGAATCCTTGGGGTACGTCAGTTCTGAGCCAATGTGCCACCTAAGGAATGAAAGCCAAGTTTCCTTGAAACAGGAAAGAACACCTAGGCATGGTGTTTTCTCAATGAAATTGGAGTGGGCTTGAAGGGTGAGGCCTACGTACTGCCTTCCTTTATAGCCAGTTGAGGAAATGTGGCAAGGCTGATGCAACCCGCTTACAACGAAATGTTGCTCTTCAGAATAGGAGATTTTGCTGCCAAACGCCAGCAGCTCCTCTCCCTCAGAATGCTGATTCTGTGTAGACTAGGGAAAGACACCATGGTCCCCAGCTTAGAACGGCTCTTTTCCCAGTTGGTTTCATCCATGAAAGAGCCAGAAGGGCTGATCTCAACTAAACGGCCTGCACATCCCTGAATCCTTGGGATAAGGCAGTCCTTAACCAATGAGCCACCTAAGAAATGAAAGCAAAGTTTCCCGCCTGCGAAGCAGGGCCTCAAGTAAGTGTGCCAACTGACTGCCCTCCTTTAAAGCCAGTTGAGAAAATGTGGCCAGGCTGATGCAACCCGCTTACAATGAATTTATTCTCTTCAGCAAAGGAGATTTTGTTACCGTACGCCAGCATATCCTCTCCCTCAGAGTGCTGTTTCTGTGTAGACTAGGGAAAGACACCATGGTCCTGAGCTTAAAATGGCTCTTTTCCCAGTTGGTTTCATCCATGAAAGAGCCAGAAGGGCTGATCTCAACTAACCGGGCTGCACATCCTTGAGTCCTTGGGATAAGGCAGTCCTTAACCAATGAGCCACCTAAGAAATGAAAGCAAAGTTTCCAACCTGGGAAGCAGGGCCTCAAGTAAGTGTGCCAACGGACTGCCCTCCTTTAAAGCCAGTTGGGAAAATGTGGCCAGGCTGATGAAACCCGCTTACAAAGAAATGTTTCTCTTCCGAAAAGGAGATTTTGCAACCGAACGCCAGCAGCTCGTTTAACTCAGAGTCCTGTTTCTGTGTAGACTAGGGAAAGACACCATGGTCCCCAGCTTAGAATGGCTCTTTTCCCAGTTAGTTTCATCCATGAAAGAGCCAGAAGGGCTGATGTCAACTAATCGGGCTGCATATCCCTGAATCCTTGGGGTAGGGCAGTTCTGAGCCAATGTGTCACCTAAGGAATGAAAGCAAAGTTTCCTTGCCACAGGAAAGCACACCGAGGCCTGGTGTTTTCTCTGTGAAATTGGAGTGGGCTTGAAGGGTGAGGCCTACTGACTACCCTCCTTTATAGCCAGTTTAGAAAATGTGGCAAGGCTGATACACCCCGCTTACAACGAAATGTTTCTCTTCAGAATAAGAGATAATGCTACCAAACGCCAGCAGCTCCTCTCCCTCAGAGTGCTGTTTCTGTGTAGACTAGGGAAAGACACCATGGTCCCCAGCTTAGAACGGCTGTTTTCCCAGGTGGTTTCATCCATGAAAGAGCCAGAAGGGCTCATCTCAACTAATCGGGCTGCACATCCCTGAATCCTTGGGGTAGGGCTGTTCTGAGCCAATGTGCCACCTAAGGAATGAAAGCAAACTTTCCTAGCCACAGGAAAGCACACCGAGGCCGGGTGTTTTCTCTATGAAATTGGATTGGGCTTGAAGGGTGAGGCCTACTGACTGCCCTCCTTTATAGCCAGTTGAGAGAATGTGGCAAGGCTGATGCCACCCGTTTACAACGAAATGTTTCTCTTCAGAATAGGAGATTTTGCTACCAAACGCCAGCAGCTCCTCTCCCTCAGAGTGCTGTTTCTGTGTAGACTAGGGAAAGACACCATGGTCCCCAGCTTAGAACGGCACTTTTCCCAGTTGGTTTCATCCATGAAAGAACCAGAAGGGCTGATCTCAGCTAATCGGGCTGCACATCCCTGAATCCTTGGGGTACGTCAGTTCTGAGCCAATGTGCCACCTAAGGAATGAAAGCCAAGTTTCCTTGAAACAGGAAAGAACACCTAGGCATGGTGTTTTCTCAATGAAATTGGAGTGGGCTTGAAGGGTGAGGCCTACGTACTGCCTTCCTTTATAGCCAGTTGAGGAAATGTGGCAAGGCTGATGCAACCCGCTTACAACGAAATGTTGCTCTTCAGAATAGGAGATTTTGCTACCAAACGCCAGCAGCTCCTCTCCCTCAGAATGCTGATTCTGTGTAGACTAGGGAAAGACATCATGGTCCCCAGCTTAGAACGGCTGTTTTCCCAGTTGGTTTCATCCATGAAAGAGCCAGAAGAGCTGATCTCAACTAAACGGCCTGCACATCCCTGAATCCTTGGGATAAGGCAGTCCTTAACCAATGAGCCACCTAAGAAATGAAAGCAAAGTTTCCCGCCTGCGAAGCAGGGCCTCAAGTAAGTGTGCCAACTGACTGCCCGCCTTTAAAGCCAGTTGAGAAAATGTGGCCAGGCTGATGCAACCCGCTTACAATGAATTTATTCTCTTCAGAAAAGGAGATTTTGTTACCGTACGCCAGCATATCCTCTCCCTCAGAGTGCTGTTTCTGTGTAGACTAGGGAAAGACACCATGGTCCTGAGCTTAAAATGGCTCTTTTCCCAGTTGGTTTCATCCATGAAAGAGCCAGAAGGGCTGATCTCAACTATCCGGGCTGCACATCCTTGAGTCCTTGGGATAAGGCAGTCCTTAACCAATGAGCCACCTAAGAAATGAAAGCAAAGTTTCCAACCTGGGAAGCAGGGCCTCAAGTAAGTGTGCCAACGGACTGCCCTCCTTTAAAGCCAGTTGGGAAAATGTGGCCAGGCTGATGAAACCCTCTTACAAAGAAATGTTTCTCTTCCGAAAAGGAGATTTTGCAACCGAATGCCAGCAGCTCGTTTAACTCAGAGTCCTGTTTCTGTGTAGACTAGGGAAAGACACCATGGTCCCCAGCTTAGAATGGCTCTTTTCCCAGTTAGTTTCATCCATGAAAGAGCCAGAAGGGCTGATGTCAACTAATCGGGCTGCATATCCCTGAATCCTTGGGGTAGGGCAGTTCTGAGCCAATGTGTCACCTAAGGAATGAAAGCAAAGTTTCCTTGCCACAGGAAATCACACCGAGGCCTGGTGTTTTCTCTGTGAAATTGGAGTGGGCTTGAAGGGTGAGGCCTACTGACTACCCTCCTTTATAGCCAGTTTAGAAAATGTGGCAAGGCTGATACACCCCGCTTACAACGAAATGTTTCTCTTCAGAATAAGAGATAATGCTACCAAACGCCAGCAGCTCCTCTCCCTCAGAGTGCTGTTTCTGTGTAGACTAGGGAAAGACACCATGGTCCCCAGCTTAGAACGGCTGTTTTCCCAGGTGGTTTCATCCATGAAAGAGCCAGAAGGGCTCATCTCAACTAATCGGGCTGCACATCCCTGAATCCTTGGGGTAGGGCTGTTCTGAGCCAATGTGCCACCTAAGGAATGAAAGCAAACTTTCCTAGCCACAGGAAAGCACACCGAGGCCGGGTGTTTTCTCTATGAAATTGGATTGGGCTTGAAGGGTGAGGCCTACTGACTGCCCTCCTTTATAGCCAGTTGAGAGAATGTGGCAAGGCTGATGCCACCCGTTTACAACGAAATGTTTCTCTTCAGAATAGGAGATTTTGCTACCAAACGCCAGCAGCTCCTCTCCCTCAGAGTGCTGTTTCTGTGTAGACTAGGGAAAGACACCATGGTCCCCAGCTTAGAACGGCACTTTTCCCAGTTGGTTTCATCCATGAAAGAACCAGAAGGGCTGATCTCAGCTAATCGGGCTGCACATCCCTGAATCCTTGGGGTACGTCAGTTCTGAGCCAATGTGCCACCTAAGGAATGAAAGCCAAGTTTCCTTGAAACAGGAAAGAACACCTAGGCATGGTGTTTTCTCAATGAAATTGGAGTGGGCTTGAAGGGTGAGGCCTACGTACTGCCTTCCTTTATAGCCAGTTGAGGAAATGTGGCAAGGCTGATGCAACCCGCTTACAACGAAATGTTGCTCTTCAGAATAGGAGATTTTGCTGCCAAACGCCAGCAGCTCCTCTCCCTCAGAATGCTGATTCTGTGTAGACTAGGGAAAGACACCATGGTCCCCAGCTTAGAACGGCTCTTTTCCCAGTTGGTTTCATCCATGAAAGAGCCAGAAGGGCTGATTTCAACTAAACGGCCTGCACATCCCTGAATCCTTGGGATAAGGCAGTCCTTAACCAATGAGCCACCTAAGAAATGAAAGCAAAGTTTCCCGCCTGCGAAGGAGGGCCTCAAGTAAGTGTGCCAACTGACTGCCCGCCTTTAAAGCCAGTTGAGAAAATGTGGCCAGGCTGATGCAACCCGCTTACAATGAATTTATTCTCTTCAGAAAAGGAGATTTTGTTACCGTACGCCAGCATATCCTCTCCCTCAGAGTGCTGTTTCTGTGTAGACTAGGGAAAGACACCATGGTCCTGAGCTTAAAATGGCTCTTTTCCCAGTTGGTTTCATCCATGAAAGAGCCAGAAGGGCTGATCTCAACTAACCGGGCTGCACATCCTTGAGTCCTTGGGATAAGGCAGTCCTTAACCAATGAGCCACCTAAGAAATGAAAGCAAAGTTTCCAACCTGGGAAGCAGGGCCTCAAGTAAGTGTGCCAACGGACTGCCCTCCTTTAAAGCCAGTTGGGAAAATGTGGCCAGGCTGATGAAACCCGCTTACAAAGAAATGTTTCTCTTCCGAAAAGGAGATTTTGCAACCGAACGCCAGCAGCTCGTTTAACTCAGAGTCCTGTTTCTGTGTAGACTAGGGAAAGACACCATGGTCCCCAGCTTAGAATGGCTCTTTTCCCAGTTAGTTTCATCCATGAAAGAGCCAGAAGGGCTGATGTCAACTAATCGGGCTGCATATCCCTGAATCCTTGGGGTAGGGCAGTTCTGAGCCAATGTGTCACCTAAGGAATGAAAGCAAAGTTTCCTTGCCACAGGAAAGCACACCGAGGCCTGGTGTTTTCTCTGTGAAATTGGAGTGGGCTTGAAGGGTGAGGCCTACTGACTACCCTCCTTTATAGCCAGTTTAGAAAATGTGGCAAGGCTGATACACCCCGCTTACAACGAAATGTTTCTCTTCAGAATAAGAGATAATGCTACCAAACGCCAGCAGCTCCTCTCCCTCAGAGTGCTGTTTCTGTGTAGACTAGGGAAAGACACCATGGTCCCCAGCTTAGAACGGCTGTTTTCCCAGGTGGTTTCATCCATGAAAGAGCCAGAAGGGCTCATCTCAACTAATCGGGCTGCACATCCCTGAATCCTTGGGGTAGGGCTGTTCTGAGCCAATGTGCCACCTAAGGAATGAAAGCAAAGTTTCCTAGCCACAGGAAAGCACACCGAGGCCGGGTGTTTTCTCTATGAAATTGGATTGGGCTTGAAGGGTGAGGCCTACTGACTGCCCTCCTTTATAGCCAGTTGAGAGAATGTGGCAAGGCTGATGCCACCCGTTTACAACGAAATGTTTCTCTTCAGAATAGGAGATTTTGCTACCAAACGCCAGCAGCTCCTCTCCCTCAGAGTGCTGTTTCTGTGTAGACTAGGGAAAGACACCATGGTCCCCAGCTTAGAACGGCACTTTTCCCAGTTGGTTTCATCCATGAAAGAACCAGAAGGGCTGATCTCAGCTAATCGGGCTGCACATCCCTGAATCCTTGGGGTACGTCAGTTCTGAGCCAATGTGCCACCTAAGGAATGAAAGCCAAGTTTCCTTGAAACAGGAAAGAACACCTAGGCATGGTGTTTTCTCAATGAAATTGGAGTGGGCTTGAAGGGTGAGGCCTACGTACTGCCTTCCTTTATAGCCAGTTGAGGAAATGTGGCAAGGCTGATGCAACCCGCTTACAACGAAATGTTGCTCTTCAGAATAGGAGATTTTGCTACCAAACGCCAGCAGCTCCTCTCCCTCAGAATGCTGATTCTGTGTAGACTAGGGAAAGACACCATGGTCCCCAGCTTAGAACGGCTGTTTTCCCAGTTGGTTTCATCCATGAAAGAGCCAGAAGAGCTGATCTCAACTAAACGGCCTGCACATCCCTGAATCCTTGGGATAAGGCAGTCCTTAACCAATGAGCCACCTAAGAAATGAAAGCAAAGTTTCCCGCCTGCGAAGCAGGGCCTCAAGTAAGTGTGCCAACTGACTGCCCGCCTTTAAAGCCAGTTGAGAAAATGTGGCCAGGCTGATGCAACCCGCTTACAATGAATTTATTCTCTTCAGAAAAGGAGATTTTGTTACCGTACGCCAGCATATCCTCTCCCTCAGAGTGCTGTTTCTGTGTAGACTAGGGAAAGACACCATGGTCCTGAGCTTAAAATGGTTGTTTTCCCAGTTGGTTTCATCCATGAAAGAGCCAGAAGGGCTGATCTCAACTATCCGGGCTGCACATCCTTGAGTCCTTGGGATAAGGCAGTCCTTAACCAATGAGCCACCTAAGAAATGAAAGCAAAGTTTCCAACCTGGGAAGAAGGGCCTCAAGTAAGTGTGCCAACGGACTGCCCTCCTTTAAAGCCAGTTGGGAAAATGTGGCCAGGCTGATGAAACCCTCTTACAAAGAAATGTTTCTCTTCCGAAAAGGAGATTTTGCAACCGAATGCCAGCAGCTCGTTTAACTCAGAGTCCTGTTTCTGTGTAGACTAGGGAAAGACACCATGGTCCCCAGCTTAGAATGGCTCTTTTCCCAGTTAGTTTCATCCATGAAAGAGCCAGAAGGGCTGATGTCAACTAATCGGGCTGCATATCCCTGAATCCTTGGGGTAGGGCAGTTCTGAGCCAATGTGTCACCTAAGGAATGAAAGCAAAGTTTCCTTGCCACAGGAAATCACACCGAGGCCTGGTGTTTTCTCTGTGAAATTGGAGTGGGCTTGAAGGGTGAGGCCTACTGACTACCCTCCTTTATAGCCAGTTTAGAAAATGTGGCAAGGCTGATACACCCCGCTTACAACGAAATGTTTCTCTTCAGAATAAGAGATAATGCTACCAAACGCCAGCAGCTCCTCTCCCTCAGAGTGCTGTTTCTGTGTAGACTAGGGAAAGACACCATGGTCCCCAGCTTAGAACGGCTGTTTTCCCAGGTGGTTTCATCCATGAAAGAGCCAGAAGGGCTCATCTCAACTAATCGGGCTGCACATCCCTGAATCCTTGGGGTAGGGCTGTTCTGAGCCAATGTGCCACCTAAGGAATGAAAGCAAACTTTCCTAGCCACAGGAAAGCACACCGAGGCCGGGTGTTTTCTCTATGAAATTGGATTGGGCTTGAAGGGTGAGGCCTACTGACTGCCCTCCTTTATAGCCAGTTGAGAGAATGTGGCAAGGCTGATGCCACCCGTTTACAACGAAATGTTTCTCTTCAGAATAGGAGATTTTGCTACCAAACGCCAGCAGCTCCTCTCCCTCAGAGTGCTGTTTCTGTGTAGACTAGGGAAAGACACCATGGTCCCCAGCTTAGAACGGCACTTTTCCCAGTTGGTTTCATCCATGAAAGAACCAGAAGGGCTGATCTCAGCTAATCGGGCTGCACATCCCTGAATCCTTGGGGTACGTCAGTTCTGAGCCAATGTGCCACCTAAGGAATGAAAGCCAAGTTTCCTTGAAACAGGAAAGAACACCTAGGCATGGTGTTTTCTCAATGAAATTGGAGTGGGCTTGAAGGGTGAGGCCTACGTACTGCCTTCCTTTATAGCCAGTTGAGGAAATGTGGCAAGGCTGATGCAACCCGCTTACAACGAAATGTTGCTCTTCAGAATAGGAGATTTTGCTGCCAAACGCCAGCAGCTCCTCTCCCTCAGAATGCTGATTCTGTGTAGACTAGGGAAAGACACCATGGTCCCCAGCTTAGAACGGCTCTTTTCCCAGTTGGTTTCATCCATGAAAGAGCCAGAAGGGCTGATTTCAACTAAACGGCCTGCACATCCCTGAATCCTTGGGATAAGGCAGTCCTTAACCAATGAGCCACCTAAGAAATGAAAGCAAAGTTTCCCGCCTGCGAAGCAGGGCCTCAAGTAAGTGTGCCAACTGACTGCCCGCCTTTAAAGCCAGTTGAGAAAATGTGGCCAGGCTGATGCAACCCGCTTACAATGAATTTATTCTCTTCAGAAAAGGAGATTTTGTTACCGTACGCCAGCATATCCTCTCCCTCAGAGTGCTGTTTCTGTGTAGACTAGGGAAAGACACCATGGTCCCCAGCTTAGAACGGCTGTTTTCCCAGTTGGTTTCATCCATGAAAGAGCCAGAAGGGCTGATCTCAACTAACCGGGCTGCACATCCTTGAGTCCTTGGGATAAGGCAGTCCTTAACCAATGAGCCACCTAAGAAATGAAAGCAAAGTTTCCAACCTGGGAAGCAGGGCCTCAAGTAATTGTGCCAACGGACTGCCCTCCTTTAAAGCCAGTTGGGAAAATGTGGCCAGGCTGATGAAACCCGCTTACAAAGAAATGTTTCTCTTCCGAAAAGGAGATTTTGCAACCGAACGCCAGCAGCTCGTTTAACTCAGAGTCCTGTTTCTGTGTAGACTAGGGAAAGACACCATGGTCCCCAGCTTAGAATGGCTCTTTTCCCAGTTAGTTTCATCCATGAAAGAGCCAGAAGGGCTGATGTCAACTAATCGGGCTGCATATCCCTGAATCCTTGGGGTAGGGCAGTTCTGAGCCAATGTGTCACCTAAGGAATGAAAGCAAAGTTTCCTTGCCACAGGAAAGCACACCGAGGCCTGGTGTTTTCTCTGTGAAATTGGAGTGGGCTTGAAGGGTGAGGCCTACTGACTACCCTCCTTTATAGCCAGTTTAGAAAATGTGGCAAGGCTGATACACCCCGCTTACAACGAAATGTTTCTCTTCAGAATAAGAGATAATGCTACCAAACGCCAGCAGCTCCTCTCCCTCAGAGTGCTGTTTCTGTGTAGACTAGGGAAAGACACCATGGTCCCCAGCTTAGAACGGCTGTTTTCCCAGGTGGTTTCATCCATGAAAGAGCCAGAAGGGCTCATCTCAACTAATCGGGCTGCACATCCCTGAATCCTTGGGGTAGGGCTGTTCTGAGCCAATGTGCCACCTAAGGAATGAAAGCAAACTTTCCTAGCCACAGGAAAGCACACCGAGGCCGGGTGTTTTCTCTATGAAATTGGAGTGGGCTTGAAGGGTGAGGCCTACTGACTGCCCTCCTTTATAGCCAGTTGAGAGAATGTGGCAAGGCTGATGCCACCCGTTTACAACGAAATGTTTCTCTTCAGAATAGGAGATTTTGCTACCAAACGCCAGCAGCTCCTCTCCCTCAGAGTGCTGTTTCTGTGTAGACTAGGGAAAGACACCATGGTCCCCAGCTTAGAACGGCACTTTTCCCAGTTGGTTTCATCCATGAAAGAACCAGAAGGGCTGATCTCAGCTAATCGGGCTGCACATCCCTGAATCCTTGGGGTACGTCAGTTCTGAGCCAATGTGCCACCTAAGGAATGAAAGCCAAGTTTCCTTGAAACAGGAAAGAACACCTAGGCATGGTGTTTTCTCAATGAAATTGGAGTGGGCTTGAAGGGTGAGGCCTACGTACTGCCTTCCTTTATAGCCAGTTGAGGAAATGTGGCAAGGCTGATGCAACCCGTTTACAACGAAATGTTGCTCTTCAGAATAGGAGATTTTGCTGCCAAACGCCAGCAGCTCCTCTCCCTCAGAATGCTGATTCTGTGTAGACTAGGGAAAGACACCATGGTCCCCAGCTTAGAACAGCTCTTTTCCCAGTTGGTTTCATCCATGAAAGAGCCAGAAGGGCTGATCTCAACTAAACGGCCTGCACATCCCTGAATCCTTGGGATAAGGCAGTCCTTAACCAATGAGCCACCTAAGAAATGAAAGCAAAGTTTCCCGCCTGCGAAGCAGGGCCTCAAGTAAGTGTGCCAACTGACTGCCCGCCTTTAAAGCCAGTTGAGAAAATGTGGCCAGGCTGATGCAACCCGCTTACAATGAATTTATTCTCTTCAGAAAAGGAGATTTTGTTACCGTACGCCAGCATATCCTCTCCCTCAGAGTGCTGTTTCTGTGTAGACTAGGGAAAGACACCATGGTCCTGAGCTTAAAATGGCTCTTTTCCCAGTTGGTTTCATCCATGAAAGAGCCAGAAGGGCTGATCTCAACTAACCGGGCTGCACATCCTTGAGTCCTTGGGATAAGGCAGTCCTTAACCAATGAGCCACCTAAGAAATGAAAGCAAAGTTTCCAACCTGGGAAGCAGGGCCTCAAGTAATTGTGCCAACGGACTGCCCTCCTTTAAAGCCAGTTGGGAAAATGTGGCCAGGCTGATGAAACCCGCTTACAAAGAAATGTTTCTCTTCCGAAAAGGAGATTTTGCAACCGAACGCCAGCAGCTCGTTTAACTCAGAGTCCTGTTTCTGTGTAGACTAGGGAAAGACACCATGGTCCCCAGCTTAGAATGGCTCTTTTCCCAGTTAGTTTCATCCATGAAAGAGCCAGAAGGGCTGATGTCAACTAATCGGGCTGCATATCCCTGAATCCTTGGGGTAGGGCAGTTCTGAGCCAATGTGTCACCTAAGGAATGAAAGCAAAGTTTCCTTGCCACAGGAAAGCACACCGAGGCCTGGTGTTTTCTCTGTGAAATTGGAGTGGGCTTGAAGGGTGAGGCCTACTGACTACCCTCCTTTATAGCCAGTTTAGAAAATGTGGCAAGGCTGATACACCCCGCTTACAACGAAATGTTTCTCTTCAGAATAAGAGATAATGCTACCAAACGCCAGCAGCTCCTCTCCCTCAGAGTGCTGTTTCTGTGTAGACTAGGGAAAGACACCATGGTCCCCAGCTTAGAACGGCTGTTTTCCCAGGTGGTTTCATCCATGAAAGAGCCAGAAGGGCTCATCTCAACTAATCGGGCTGCACATCCCTGAATCCTTGGGGTAGGGCTGTTCTGAGCCAATGTGCCACCTAAGGAATGAAAGCAAACTTTCCTAGCCACAGGAAAGCACACCGAGGCCGGGTGTTTTCTCTATGAAATTGGATTGGGCTTGAAGGGTGAGGCCTACTGACTGCCCTCCTTTATAGCCAGTTGAGAGAATGTGGCAAGGCTGATGCCACCCGTTTACAACGAAATGTTTCTCTTCAGAATAGGAGATTTTGCTACCAAACGCCAGCAGCTCCTCTCCCTCAGAGTGCTGTTTCTGTGTAGACTAGGGAAAGACACCATGGTCCCCAGCTTAGAACGGCACTTTTCCCAGTTGGTTTCATCCATGAAAGAACCAGAAGGGCTGATCTCAGCTAATCGGGCTGCACATCCCTGAATCCTTGGGGTACGTCAGTTCTGAGCCAATGTGCCACCTAAGGAATGAAAGCCAAGTTTCCTTGAAACAGGAAAGAACACCTAGGCATGGTGTTTTCTCAATGAAATTGGAGTGGGCTTGAAGGGTGAGGCCTACGTACTGCCTTCCTTTATAGCCAGTTGAGGAAATGTGGCAAGGCTGATGCAACCCGTTTACAACGAAATGTTGCTCTTCAGAATAGGAGATTTTGCTGCCAAACGCCAGCAGCTCCTCTCCCTCAGAATGCTGATTCTGTGTAGACTAGGGAAAGACACCATGGTCCCCAGCTTAGAACAGCTCTTTTCCCAGTTGGTTTCATCCATGAAAGAGCCAGAAGGGCTGATCTCAACTAAACGGCCTGCACATCCCTGAATCCTTGGGATAAGGCAGTCCTTAACCAATGAGCCACCTAAGAAATGAAAGCAAAGTTTCCCGCCTGCGAAGCAGGGCCTCAAGTAAGTGTGCCAACTGACTGCCCGCCTTTAAAGCCAGTTGAGAAAATGTGGCCAGGCTGATGCAACCCGCTTACAATGAATTTATTCTCTTCAGAAAAGGAGATTTTGTTACCGTACGCCAGCATATCCTCTCCCTCAGAGTGCTGTTTCTGTGTAGACTAGGGAAAGACACCATGGTCCTGAGCTTAAAATGGCTCTTTTCCCAGTTGGTTTCATCCATGAAAGAGCCAGAAGGGCTGATCTCAACTAACCGGGCTGCACATCCTTGAGTCCTTGGGATAAGGCAGTCCTTAACCAATGAGCCACCTAAGAAATGAAAGCAAAGTTTCCAACCTGGGAAGCAGGGCCTCAAGTAATTGTGCCAACGGACTGCCCTCCTTTAAAGCCAGTTGGGAAAATGTGGCCAGGCTGATGAAACCCGCTTACAAAGAAATGTTTCTCTTCCGAAAAGGAGATTTTGCAACCGAACGCCAGCAGCTCGTTTAACTCAGAGTCCTGTTTCTGTGTAGACTAGGGAAAGACACCATGGTCCCCAGCTTAGAATGGCTCTTTTCCCAGTTAGTTTCATCCATGAAAGAGCCAGAAGGGCTGATGTCAACTAATCGGGCTGCATATCCCTGAATCCTTGGGGTAGGGCAGTTCTGAGCCAATGTGTCACCTAAGGAATGAAAGCAAAGTTTCCTTGCCACAGGAAAGCACACCGAGGCCTGGTGTTTTCTCTGTGAAATTGGAGTGGGCTTGAAGGGTGAGGCCTACTGACTACCCTCCTTTATAGCCAGTTTAGAAAATGTGGCAAGGCTGATACACCCCGCTTACAACGAAATGTTTCTCTTCAGAATAAGAGATAATGCTACCAAACGCCAGCAGCTCCTCTCCCTCAGAGTGCTGTTTCTGTGTAGACTAGGGAAAGACACCATGGTCCCCAGCTTAGAACGGCTGTTTTCCCAGGTGGTTTCATCCATGAAAGAGCCAGAAGGGCTCATCTCAACTAATCGGGCTGCACATCCCTGAATCCTTGGGGTAGGGCTGTTCTGAGCCAATGTGCCACCTAAGGAATGAAAGCAAAGTTTCCTTGCCACAGGAAAGCACACCGAGGCCGGGTGTTTTCTCTATGAAATTGGAGTGGGCTTGAAGGGTGAGGCCTACTGACTGCCCTCCTTTATAGCCAGTTGAGAGAATGTGGCAAGGCTGATGCCACCCGTTTACAACGAAATGTTTCTCTTCAGAATAGGAGATTTTGCTACCAAACGCCAGCAGCTCCTCTCCCTCAGAGTGCTGTTTCTGTGTAGACTAGGGAAAGACACCATGGTCCCCAGCTTAGAACGGCACTTTTCCCAGTTGGTTTCATCCATGAAAGAACCAGAAGGGCTGATCTCAGCTAATCGGGCTGCACATCCCTGAATCCTTGGGGTACGTCAGTTCTGAGCCAATGTGCCACCTAAGGAATGAAAGCCAAGTTTCCTTGAAACAGGAAAGAACACCTAGGCATGGTGTTTTCTCAATGAAATTGGAGTGGGCTTGAAGGGTGAGGCCTACGTACTGCCTTCCTTTATAGCCAGTTGAGGAAATGTGGCAAGGCTGATGCAACCCGTTTACAACGAAATGTTGCTCTTCAGAATAGGAGATTTTGCTGCCAAACGCCAGCAGCTCCTCTCCCTCAGAATGCTGATTCTGTGTAGACTAGGGAAAGACACCATGGTCCCCAGCTTAGAACAGCTCTTTTCCCAGTTGGTTTCATCCATGAAAGAGCCAGAAGGGCTGATCTCAACTAAACGGCCTGCACATCCCTGAATCCTTGGGATAAGGCAGTCCTTAACCAATGAGCCACCTAAGAAATGAAAGCAAAGTTTCCCGCCTGCGAAGCAGGGCCTCAAGTAAGTGTGCCAACTGACTGCCCGCCTTTAAAGCCAGTTGAGAAAATGTGGCCAGGCTGATGCAACCCGCTTACAATGAATTTATTCTCTTCAGAAAAGGAGATTTTGTTACCGTACGCCAGCATATCCTCTCCCTCAGAGTGCTGTTTCTGTGTAGACTAGGGAAAGACACCATGGTCCTGAGCTTAAAATGGCTCTTTTCCCAGTTGGTTTCATCCATGAAAGAGCCAGAAGGGCTGATCTCAACTAACCGGGCTGCACATCCTTGAGTCCTTGGGATAAGGCAGTCCTTAACCAATGAGCCACCTAAGAAATGAAAGCAAAGTTTCCAACCTGGGAAGCAGGGCCTCAAGTAAGTGTGCCAACGGACTGCCCTCCTTTAAAGCCAGTTGGGAAAATGTGGCCAGGCTGATGAAACCCGCTTACAAAGAAATGTTTCTCTTCCGAAAAGGAGATTTTGCAACCGAACGCCAGCAGCTCGTTTAACTCAGAGTCCTGTTTCTGTGTAGACTAGGGAAAGACACCATGGTCCCCAGCTTAGAATGGCTCTTTTCCCAGTTAGTTTCATCCATGAAAGAGCCAGAAGGGCTGATGTCAACTAATCGGGCTGCATATCCCTGAATCCTTGGGGTAGGGCAGTTCTGAGCCAATGTGTCACCTAAGGAATGAAAGCAAAGTTTCCTTGCCACAGGAAAGCACACCGAGGCCTGGTGTTTTCTCTGTGAAATTGGAGTGGGCTTGAAGGGTGAGGCCTACTGACTACCCTCCTTTATAGCCAGTTTAGAAAATGTGGCAAGGCTGATACACCCCGCTTACAACGAAATGTTTCTCTTCAGAATAAGAGATAATGCTACCAAACGCCAGCAGCTCCTCTCCCTCAGAGTGCTGTTTCTGTGTAGACTAGGGAAAGACACCATGGTCCCCAGCTTAGAACGGCTGTTTTCCCAGGTGGTTTCATCCATGAAAGAGCCAGAAGGGCTCATCTCAACTAATCGGGCTGCACATCCCTGAATCCTTGGGGTAGGGCTGTTCTGAGCCAATGTGCCACCTAAGGAATGAAAGCAAAGTTTCCTTGCCACAGGAAAGCACACCGAGGCCGGGTGTTTTCTCTATGAAATTGGAGTGGGCTTGAAGGGTGAGGCCTACTGACTGCCCTCCTTTATAGCCAGTTGAGAGAATGTGGCAAGGCTGATGCCACCCGTTTACAACGAAATGTTTCTCTTCAGAATAGGAGATTTTGCTACCAAACGCCAGCAGCTCCTCTCCCTCAGAGTGCTGTTTCTGTGTAGACTAGGGAAAGACACCATGGTCCCCAGCTTAGAACGGCACTTTTCCCAGTTGGTTTCATCCATGAAAGAACCAGAAGGGCTGATCTCAGCTAATCGGGCTGCACATCCCTGAATCCTTGGGGTACGTCAGTTCTGAGCCAATGTGCCACCTAAGGAATGAAAGCCAAGTTTCCTTGAAACAGGAAAGAACACCTAGGCATGGTGTTTTCTCAATGAAATTGGAGTGGGCTTGAAGGGTGAGGCCTACGTACTGCCTTCCTTTATAGCCAGTTGAGGAAATGTGGCAAGGCTGATGCAACCCGTTTACAACGAAATGTTGCTCTTCAGAATAGGAGATTTTGCTGCCAAACGCCAGCAGCTCCTCTCCCTCAGAATGCTGATTCTGTGTAGACTAGGGAAAGACACCATGGTCCCCAGCTTAGAACAGCTCTTTTCCCAGTTGGTTTCATCCATGAAAGAGCCAGAAGGGCTGATCTCAACTAAACGGCCTGCACATCCCTGAATCCTTGGGATAAGGCAGTCCTTAACCAATGAGCCACCTAAGAAATGAAAGCAAAGTTTCCCGCCTGCGAAGCAGGGCCTCAAGTAAGTGTGCCAACTGACTGCCCGCCTTTAAAGCCAGTTGAGAAAATGTGGCCAGGCTGATGCAACCCGCTTACAATGAATTTATTCTCTTCAGAAAAGGAGATTTTGTTACCGTACGCCAGCATATCCTCTCCCTCAGAGTGCTGTTTCTGTGTAGACTAGGGAAAGACACCATGGTCCTGAGCTTAAAATGGCTCTTTTCCCAGTTGGTTTCATCCATGAAAGAGCCAGAAGGGCTGATCTCAACTAACCGGGCTGCACATCCTTGAGTCCTTGGGATAAGGCAGTCCTTAACCAATGAGCCACCTAAGAAATGAAAGCAAAGTTTCCAACCTGGGAAGTAGGGCCTCAAGTAAGTGTGCCAACGGACTGCCCTCCTTTAAAGCCAGTTGGGAAAATGTGGCCAGGCTGATGAAACCCGCTTACAAAGAAATGTTTCTCTTCCGAAAAGGAGATTTTGCAACCGAACGCCAGCAGCTCGTTTAACTCAGAGTCCTGTTTCTGTGTAGACTAGGGAAAGACACCATGGTCCCCAGCTTAGAATGGCTCTTTTCCCAGTTAGTTTCATCCATGAAAGAGCCAGAAGGGCTGATGTCAACTAATCGGGCTGCATATCCCTGAATCCTTGGGGTAGGGCAGTTCTGAGCCAATGTGTCACCTAAGGAATGAAAGCAAAGTTTCCTTGCCACAGGAAAGCACACCGAGGCCTGGTGTTTTCTCTGTGAAATTGGAGTGGGCTTGAAGGGTGAGGCCTACTGACTACCCTCCTTTATAGCCAGTTTAGAAAATGTGGCAAGGCTGATACACCCCGCTTACAACGAAATGTTTCTCTTCAGAATAAGAGATAATGCTACCAAACGCCAGCAGCTCCTCTCCCTCAGAGTGCTGTTTCTGTGTAGACTAGGGAAAGACACCATGGTCCCCAGCTTAGAACGGCTGTTTTCCCAGGTGGTTTCATCCATGAAAGAGCCAGAAGGGCTCATCTCAACTAATCGGGCTGCACATCCCTGAATCCTTGGGGTAGGGCTGTTCTGAGCCAATGTGCCACCTAAGGAATGAAAGCAAACTTTCCTAGCCACAGGAAAGCACACCGAGGCCGGGTGTTTTCTCTATGAAATTGGATTGGGCTTGAAGGGTGAGGCCTACTGACTGCCCTCCTTTATAGCCAGTTGAGAGAATGTGGCAAGGCTGATGCCACCCGTTTACAACGAAATGTTTCTCTTCAGAATAGGAGATTTTGCTACCAAACGCCAGCAGCTCCTCTCCCTCAGAGTGCTGTTTCTGTGTAGACTAGGGAAAGACACCATGGTCCCCAGCTTAGAACGGCACTTTTCCCAGTTGGTTTCATCCATGAAAGAACCAGAAGGGCTGATCTCAGCTAATCGGGCTGCACATCCCTGAATCCTTGGGGTACGTCAGTTCTGAGCCAATGTGCCACCTAAGGAATGAAAGCCAAGTTTCCTTGAAACAGGAAAGAACACCTAGGCATGGTGTTTTCTCAATGAAATTGGAGTGGGCTTGAAGGGTGAGGCCTACGTACTGCCTTCCTTTATAGCCAGTTGAGGAAATGTGGCAAGGCTGATGCAACCCGTTTACAACGAAATGTTGCTCTTCAGAATAGGAGATTTTGCTGCCAAACGCCAGCAGCTCCTCTCCCTCAGAATGCTGATTCTGTGTAGACTAGGGAAAGACACCATGGTCCCCAGCTTAGAACAGCTCTTTTCCCAGTTGGTTTCATCCATGAAAGAGCCAGAAGGGCTGATCTCAACTAAACGGCCTGCACATCCCTGAATCCTTGGGATAAGGCAGTCCTTAACCAATGAGCCACCTAAGAAATGAAAGCAAAGTTTCCCGCCTGCGAAGCAGGGCCTCAAGTAAGTGTGCCAACTGACTGCCCGCCTTTAAAGCCAGTTGAGAAAATGTGGCCAGGCTGATGCAACCCGCTTACAATGAATTTATTCTCTTCAGAAAAGGAGATTTTGTTACCGTACGCCAGCATATCCTCTCCCTCAGAGTGCTGTTTCTGTGTAGACTAGGGAAAGACACCATGGTCCTGAGCTTAAAATGGCTCTTTTCCCAGTTGGTTTCATCCATGAAAGAGCCAGAAGGGCTGATCTCAACTAACCGGGCTGCACATCCTTGAGTCCTTGGGATAAGGCAGTCCTTAACCAATGAGCCACCTAAGAAATGAAAGCAAAGTTTCCAACCTGGGAAGCAGGGCCTCAAGTAATTGTGCCAACGGACTGCCCTCCTTTAAAGCCAGTTGGGAAAATGTGGCCAGGCTGATGAAACCCGCTTACAAAGAAATGTTTCTCTTCCGAAAAGGAGATTTTGCAACCGAACGCCAGCAGCTCGTTTAACTCAGAGTCCTGTTTCTGTGTAGACTAGGGAAAGACACCATGGTCCCCAGCTTAGAATGGCTCTTTTCCCAGTTAGTTTCATCCATGAAAGAGCCAGAAGGGCTGATGTCAACTAATCGGGCTGCATATCCCTGAATCCTTGGGGTAGGGCAGTTCTGAGCCAATGTGTCACCTAAGGAATGAAAGCAAAGTTTCCTTGCCACAGGAAAGCACACCGAGGCCTGGTGTTTTCTCTGTGAAATTGGAGTGGGCTTGAAGGGTGAGGCCTACTGACTACCCTCCTTTATAGCCAGTTTAGAAAATGTGGCAAGGCTGATACACCCCGCTTACAACGAAATGTTTCTCTTCAGAATAAGAGATAATGCTACCAAACGCCAGCAGCTCCTCTCCCTCAGAGTGCTGTTTCTGTGTAGACTAGGGAAAGACACCATGGTCCCCAGCTTAGAACGGCTGTTTTCCCAGGTGGTTTCATCCATGAAAGAGCCAGAAGGGCTCATCTCAACTAATCGGGCTGCACATCCCTGAATCCTTGGGGTAGGGCTGTTCTGAGCCAATGTGCCACCTAAGGAATGAAAGCAAAGTTTCCTTGCCACAGGAAAGCACACCGAGGCCGGGTGTTTTCTCTATGAAATTGGAGTGGGCTTGAAGGGTGAGGCCTACTGACTGCCCTCCTTTATAGCCAGTTGAGAGAATGTGGCAAGGCTGATGCCACCCGTTTACAACGAAATGTTTCTCTTCAGAATAGGAGATTTTGCTACCAAACGCCAGCAGCTCCTCTCCCTCAGAGTGCTGTTTCTGTGTAGACTAGGGAAAGACACCATGGTCCCCAGCTTAGAACGGCACTTTTCCCAGTTGGTTTCATCCATGAAAGAACCAGAAGGGCTGATCTCAGCTAATCGGGCTGCACATCCCTGAATCCTTGGGGTACGTCAGTTCTGAGCCAATGTGCCACCTAAGGAATGAAAGCCAAGTTTCCTTGAAACAGGAAAGAACACCTAGGCATGGTGTTTTCTCAATGAAATTGGAGTGGGCTTGAAGGGTGAGGCCTACGTACTGCCTTCCTTTATAGCCAGTTGAGGAAATGTGGCAAGGCTGATGCAACCCGTTTACAACGAAATGTTGCTCTTCAGAATAGGAGATTTTGCTGCCAAACGCCAGCAGCTCCTCTCCCTCAGAATGCTGATTCTGTGTAGACTAGGGAAAGACACCATGGTCCCCAGCTTAGAACAGCTCTTTTCCCAGTTGGTTTCATCCATGAAAGAGCCAGAAGGGCTGATCTCAACTAAACGGCCTGCACATCCCTGAATCCTTGGGATAAGGCAGTCCTTAACCAATGAGCCACCTAAGAAATGAAAGCAAAGTTTCCCGCCTGCGAAGCAGGGCCTCAAGTAAGTGTGCCAACTGACTGCCCGCCTTTAAAGCCAGTTGAGAAAATGTGGCCAGGCTGATGCAACCCGCTTACAATGAATTTATTCTCTTCAGAAAAGGAGATTTTGTTACCGTACGCCAGCATATCCTCTCCCTCAGAGTGCTGTTTCTGTGTAGACTAGGGAAAGACACCATGGTCCTGAGCTTAAAATGGCTCTTTTCCCAGTTGGTTTCATCCATGAAAGAGCCAGAAGGGCTGATCTCAACTAACCGGGCTGCACATCCTTGAGTCCTTGGGATAAGGCAGTCCTTAACCAATGAGCCACCTAAGAAATGAAAGCAAAGTTTCCATCCTGGGAAGCAGGGCCTCAAGTAAGTGTGCCAACGGACTGCCCTCCTTTAAAGCCAGTTGGGAAAATGTGGCCAGGCTGATGAAACCCGCTTACAAAGAAATGTTTCTCTTCCGAAAAGGAGATTTTGCAACCGAACGCCAGCAGCTCGTTTAACTCAGAGTCCTGTTTCTGTGTAGACTAGGGAAAGACACCATGGTCCCCAGCTTAGAATGGCTCTTTTCCCAGTTAGTTTCATCCATGAAAGAGCCAGAAGGGCTGATGTCAACTAATCGGGCTGCATATCCCTGAATCCTTGGGGTAGGGCAGTTCTGAGCCAATGTGTCACCTAAGGAATGAAAGCAAAGTTTCCTTGCCACAGGAAAGCACACCGAGGCCTGGTGTTTTCTCTGTGAAATTGGAGTGGGCTTGAAGGGTGAGGCCTACTGACTACCCTCCTTTATAGCCAGTTTAGAAAATGTGGCAAGGCTGATACACCCCGCTTACAACGAAATGTTTCTCTTCAGAATAAGAGATAATGCTACCAAACGCCAGCAGCTCCTCTCCCTCAGAGTGCTGTTTCTGTGTAGACTAGGGAAAGACACCATGGTCCCCAGCTTAGAACGGCTGTTTTCCCAGGTGGTTTCATCCATGAAAGAGCCAGAAGGGCTCATCTCAACTAATCGGGCTGCACATCCCTGAATCCTTGGGGTAGGGCTGTTCTGAGCCAATGTGCCACCTAAGGAATGAAAGCAAACTTTCCTAGCCACAGGAAAGCACACCGAGGCCGGGTGTTTTCTCTATGAAATTGGATTGGGCTTGAAGGGTGAGGCCTACTGACTGCCCTCCTTTATAGCCAGTTGAGAGAATGTGGCAAGGCTGATGCCACCCCTTTACAACGAAATGTTTCTCTTCAGAATAGGAGATTTTGCTACCAAACGCCAGCAGCTCCTCTCCCTCAGAGTGCTGTTTCTGTGTAGACTAGGGAAAGACACCATGGTCCCCAGCTTAGAACGGCACTTTTCCCAGTTGGTTTCATCCATGAAAGAACCAGAAGGGCTGATCTCAGCTAATCGGGCTGCACATCCCTGAATCCTTGGGGTACGTCAGTTCTGAGCCAATGTGCCACCTAAGGAATGAAAGCCAAGTCTCCTTGAAACAGGAAAGAACACCTAGGCATGGTGTTTTCTCAATGAAATTGGAGTGGGCTTGAAGGGTGAGGCCTACGTACTGCCTTCCTTTATAGCCAGTTGAGGAAATGTGGCAAGGCTGATGCAACCCGCTTACAACGAAATGTTGCTCTTCAGAATAGGAGATTTTGCTGCCAAACGCCAGCAGCTCCTCTCCCTCAGAATGCTGATTCTGTGTAGACTAGGGAAAGACACCATGGTCCCCAGCTTAGAACGGCTCTTTTCCCAGTTGGTTTCATCCATGAAAGAGCCAGAAGGGCTGATCTCAACTAAACGGCCTGCACATCCCTGAATCCTTGGGATAAGGCAGTCCTTAACCAATGAGCCACCTAAGAAATGAAAGCAAAGTTTCCCGCCTGCGAAGCAGGGCCTCAAGTAAGTGTGCCAACTGACTGCCCGCCTTTAAAGCCAGTTGAGAAAATGTGGCCAGGCTGATGCAACCCGCTTACAATGAATTTATTCTCTTCAGAAAAGGAGATTTTGTTACCGTACGCCAGCATATCCTCTCCCTCAGAGTGCTGTTTCTGTGTAGACTAGGGAAAGACACCATGGTCCTGAGCTTAAAATGGCTCTTTTCCCAGTTGGTTTCATCCATGAAAGAGCCAGAAGGGCTGATCTCAACTAACCGGGCTGCACATCCTTGAGTCCTTGGGATAAGGCAGTCCTTAACCAATGAGCCACCTAAGAAATGAAAGCAAAGTTTCCAACCTGGGAAGCAGGGCCTCAAGTAAGTGTGCCAACGGACTGCCCTCCTTTAAAGCCAGTTGGGAAAATGTGGCCAGGCTGATGAAACCCGCTTACAAAGAAATGTTTCTCTTCCGAAAAGGAGATTTTGCAACCGAACGCCAGCAGCTCGTTTAACTCAGAGTCCTGTTTCTGTGTAGACTAGGGAAAGACACCATGGTCCCCAGCTTAGAATGGCTCTTTTCCCAGTTAGTTTCATCCATGAAAGAGCCAGAAGGGCTGATGTCAACTAATCGGGCTGCATATCCCTGAATCCTTGGGGTAGGGCAGTTCTGAGCCAATGTGTCACCTAAGGAATGAAAGCAAAGTTTCCTTGCCACAGGAAAGCACACCGAGGCCTGGTGTTTTCTCTGTGAAATTGGAGTGGGCTTGAAGGGTGAGGCCTACTGACTACCCTCCTTTATAGCCAGTTTAGAAAATGTGGCAAGGCTGATACACCCCGCTTACAACGAAATGTTTCTCTTCAGAATAAGAGATAATGCTACCAAACGCCAGCAGCTCCTCTCCCTCAGAGTGCTGTTTCTGTGTAGACTAGGGAAAGACACCATGGTCCCCAGCTTAGAACGGCTGTTTTCCCAGGTGGTTTCATCCATGAAAGAGCCAGAAGGGCTCATCTCAACTAATCGGGCTGCACATCCCTGAATCCTTGGGGTAGGGCTGTTCTGAGCCAATGTGCCACCTAAGGAATGAAAGCAAACTTTCCTAGCCACAGGAAAGCACACCGAGGCCGGGTGTTTTCTCTATGAAATTGGATTGGGCTTGAAGGGTGAGGCCTACTGACTGCCCTCCTTTATAGCCAGTTGAGAGAATGTGGCAAGGCTGATGCCACCCGTTTACAACGAAATGTTTCTCTTCAGAATAGGAGATTTTGCTACCAAACGCCAGCAGCTCCTCTCCCTCAGAGTGCTGTTTCTGTGTAGACTAGGGAAAGACACCATGGTCCCCAGCTTAGAACGGCACTTTTCCCAGTTGGTTTCATCCATGAAAGAACCAGAAGGGCTGATCTCAGCTAATCGGGCTGCACATCCCTGAATCCTTGGGGTACGTCAGTTCTGAGCCAATGTGCCACCTAAGGAATGAAAGCCAAGTTTCCTTGAAACAGGAAAGAACACCTAGGCATGGTGTTTTCTCAATGAAATTGGAGTGGGCTTGAAGGGTGAGGCCTACGTACTGCCTTCCTTTATAGCCAGTTGAGGAAATGTGGCAAGGCTGATGCAACCCGCTTACAACGAAATGTTGCTCTTCAGAATAGGAGATTTTGCTGCCAAACGCCAGCAGCTCCTCTCCCTCAGAATGCTGATTCTGTGTAGACTAGGGAAAGACACCATGGTCCCCAGCTTAGAACGGCTCTTTTCCCAGTTGGTTTCATCCATGAAAGAGCCAGAAGGGCTGATTTCAACTAAACGGCCTGCACATCCCTGAATCCTTGGGATAAGGCAGTCCTTAACCAATGAGCCACCTAAGAAATGAAAGCAAAGTTTCCCGCCTGCGAAGCAGGGCCTCAAGTAAGTGTGCCAACTGACTGCCCGCCTTTAAAGCCAGTTGAGAAAATGTGGCCAGGCTGATGCAACCCGCTTACAATGAATTTATTCTCTTCAGAAAAGGAGATTTTGTTACCGTACGCCAGCATATCCTCTCCCTCAGAGTGCTGTTTCTGTGTAGACTAGGGAAAGACACCATGGTCCTGAGCTTAAAATGGCTCTTTTCCCAGTTGGTTTCATCCATGAAAGAGCCAGAAGGGCTGATCTCAACTAACCGGGCTGCACATCCTTGAGTCCTTGGGATAAGGCAGTCCTTAACCAATGAGCCACCTAAGAAATGAAAGCAAAGTTTCCAACCTGGGAAGCAGGGCCTCAAGTAAGTGTGCCAACGGACTGCCCTCCTTTAAAGCCAGTTGGGAAAATGTGGCCAGGCTGATGAAACCCGCTTACAAAGAAATGTTTCTCTTCCGAAAAGGAGATTTTGCAACCGAACGCCAGCAGCTCGTTTAACTCAGAGTCCTGTTTCTGTGTAGACTAGGGAAAGACACCATGGTCCCCAGCTTAGAATGGCTCTTTTCCCAGTTAGTTTCATCCATGAAAGAGCCAGAAGGGCTGATGTCAACTAATCGGGCTGCATATCCCTGAATCCTTGGGGTAGGGCAGTTCTGAGCCAATGTGTCACCTAAGGAATGAAAGCAAAGTTTCCTTGCCACAGGAAAGCACACCGAGGCCTGGTGTTTTCTCTGTGAAATTGGAGTGGGCTTGAAGGGTGAGGCCTACTGACTACCCTCCTTTATAGCCAGTTTAGAAAATGTGGCAAGGCTGATACACCCCGCTTACAACGAAATGTTTCTCTTCAGAATAAGAGATAATGCTACCAAACGCCAGCAGCTCCTCTCCCTCAGAGTGCTGTTTCTGTGTAGACTAGGGAAAGACACCATGGTCCCCAGCTTAGAACGGCTGTTTTCCCAGGTGGTTTCATCCATGAAAGAGCCAGAAGGGCTCATCTCAACTAATCGGGCTGCACATCCCTGAATCCTTGGGGTAGGGCTGTTCTGAGCCAATGTGCCACCTAAGGAATGAAAGCAAACTTTCCTAGCCACAGGAAAGCACACCGAGGCCGGGTGTTTTCTCTATGAAATTGGATTGGGCTTGAAGGGTGAGGCCTACTGACTGCCCTCCTTTATAGCCAGTTGAGAGAATGTGGCAAGGCTGATGCCACCCGTTTACAACGAAATGTTTCTCTTCAGAATAGGAGATTTTGCTACCAAACGCCAGCAGCTCCTCTCCCTCAGAGTGCTGTTTCTGTGTAGACTAGGGAAAGACACCATGGTCCCCAGCTTAGAACGGCACTTTTCCCAGTTGGTTTCATCCATGAAAGAACCAGAAGGGC
Organism: Balaenoptera physalus; assembly: GCF_965194825.1. NCBI lineage: Eukaryota > Metazoa > Chordata > Mammalia > Artiodactyla > Balaenopteridae > Balaenoptera > Balaenoptera physalus. Next base: position 22,652,709 of record NC_138900.1, on the reverse strand, counting down.
TGATCTCAGCTAATCGGGCTGCACATCCCTGAATCCTTGGGGTACGTCAGTTCTGAGCCAATGTGCCACCTAAGGAATGAAAGCCAAGTTTCCTTGAAACAGGAAAGAACACCTAGGCATGGTGTTTTCTCAATGAAATTGGAGTGGGCTTGAAGGGTGAGGCCTACGTACTGCCTTCCTTTATAGCCAGTTGAGGAAATGTGGCAAGGCTGATGCAACCCGCTTACAACGAAATGTTGCTCTTCAGAATAGGAGATTTTGCTACCAAACGCCAGCAGCTCCTCTCCCTCAGAATGCTGATTCTGTGTAGACTAGGGAAAGACACCATGGTCCCCAGCTTAGAACGGCTGTTTTCCCAGTTGGTTTCATCCATGAAAGAGCCAGAAGAGCTGATCTCAACTAAACGGCCTGCACATCCCTGAATCCTTGGGATAAGGCAGTCCTTAACCAATGAGCCACCTAAGAAATGAAAGCAAAGTTTCCCGCCTGCGAAGCAGGGCCTCAAGTAAGTGTGCCAACTGACTGCCCGCCTTTAAAGCCAGTTGAGAAAATGTGGCCAGGCTGATGCAACCCGCTTACAATGAATTTATTCTCTTCAGAAAAGGAGATTTTGTTACCGTACGCCAGCATATCCTCTCCCTCAGAGTGCTGTTTCTGTGTAGACTAGGGAAAGACACCATGGTCCTGAGCTTAAAATGGTTGTTTTCCCAGTTGGTTTCATCCATGAAAGAGCCAGAAGGGCTGATCTCAACTATCCGGGCTGCACATCCTTGAGTCCTTGGGATAAGGCAGTCCTTAACCAATGAGCCACCTAAGAAATGAAAGCAAAGTTTCCAACCTGGGAAGAAGGGCCTCAAGTAAGTGTGCCAACGGACTGCCCTCCTTTAAAGCCAGTTGGGAAAATGTGGCCAGGCTGATGAAACCCTCTTACAAAGAAATGTTTCTCTTCCGAAAAGGAGATTTTGCAACCGAATGCCAGCAGCTCGTTTAACTCAGAGTCCTGTTTCTGTGTAGACTAGGGAAAGACACCATGGTCCCCAGCTTAGAATGGCTCTTTTCCCAGTTAGTTTCATCCATGAAAGAGCCAGAAGGGCTGATGTCAACTAATCGGGCTGCATATCCCTGAATCCTTGGGGTAGGGCAGTTCTGAGCCAATGTGTCACCTAAGGAATGAAAGCAAAGTTTCCTTGCCACAGGAAAGCACACCGAGGCCTGGTGTTTTCTCTGTGAAATTGGAGTGGGCTTGAAGGGTGAGGCCTACTGACTACCCTCCTTTATAGCCAGTTTAGAAAATGTGGCAAGGCTGATACACCCCGCTTACAACGAAATGTTTCTCTTCAGAATAAGAGATAATGCTACCAAACGCCAGCAGCTCCTCTCCCTCAGAGTGCTGTTTCTGTGTAGACTAGGGAAAGACACCATGGTCCCCAGCTTAGAACGGCTGTTTTCCCAGGTGGTTTCATCCATGAAAGAGCCAGAAGGGCTCATCTCAACTAATCGGGCTGCACATCCCTGAATCCTTGGGGTAGGGCTGTTCTGAGCCAATGTGCCACCTAAGGAATGAAAGCAAACTTTCCTAGCCACAGGAAAGCACACCGAGGCCGGGTGTTTTCTCTATGAAATTGGAGTGGGCTTGAAGGGTGAGGCCTACTGACTGCCCTCCTTTATAGCCAGTTGAGAGAATGTGGCAAGGCTGATGCCACCCGTTTACAACGAAATGTTTCTCTTCAGAATAGGAGATTTTGCTACCAAACGCCAGCAGCTCCTCTCCCTCAGAGTGCTGTTTCTGTGTAGACTAGGGAAAGACACCATGGTCCCCAGCTTAGAACGGCACTTTTCCCAGTTGGTTTCATCCATGAAAGAACCAGAAGGGCTGATCTCAGCTAATCGGGCTGCACATCCCTGAATCCTTGGGGTACGTCAGTTCTGAGCCAATGTGCCACCTAAGGAATGAAAGCCAAGTTTCCTTGAAACAGGAAAGAACACCTAGGCATGGTGTTTTCTCAATGAAATTGGAGTGGGCTTGAAGGGTGAGGCCTACGTACTGCCTTCCTTTATAGCCAGTTGAGGAAATGTGGCAAGGCTGATGCAACCCGCTTACAACGAAATGTTGCTCTTCAGAATAGGAGATTTTGCTGCCAAACGCCAGCAGCTCCTCTCCCTCAGAATGCTGATTCTGTGTAGACTAGGGAAAGACACCATGGTCCCCAGCTTAGAACGGCTCTTTTCCCAGTTGGTTTCATCCATGAAAGAGCCAGAAGGGCTGATTTCAACTAAACGGCCTGCACATCCCTGAATCCTTGGGATAAGGCAGTCCTTAACCAATGAGCCACCTAAGAAATGAAAGCAAAGTTTCCCGCCTGCGAAGCAGGGCCTCAAGTAAGTGTGCCAACTGACTGCCCGCCTTTAAAGCCAGTTGAGAAAATGTGGCCAGGCTGATGCAACCCGCTTACAATGAATTTATTCTCTTCAGAAAAGGAGATTTTGTTACCGTACGCCAGCATATCCTCTCCCTCAGAGTGCTGTTTCTGTGTAGACTAGGGAAAGACACCATGGTCCCCAGCTTAGAACGGCTGTTTTCCCAGTTGGTTTCATCCATGAAAGAGCCAGAAGGGCTGATCTCAACTAACCGGGCTGCACATCCTTGAGTCCTTGGGATAAGGCAGTCCTTAACCAATGAGCCACCTAAGAAATGAAAGCAAAGTTTCCAACCTGGGAAGCAGGGCCTCAAGTAATTGTGCCAACGGACTGCCCTCCTTTAAAGCCAGTTGGGAAAATGTGGCCAGGCTGATGAAACCCGCTTACAAAGAAATGTTTCTCTTCCGAAAAGGAGATTTTGCAACCGAACGCCAGCAGCTCGTTTAACTCAGAGTCCTGTTTCTGTGTAGACTAGGGAAAGACACCATGGTCCCCAGCTTAGAATGGCTCTTTTCCCAGTTAGTTTCATCCATGAAAGAGCCAGAAGGGCTGATGTCAACTAATCGGGCTGCATATCCCTGAATCCTTGGGGTAGGGCAGTTCTGAGCCAATGTGTCACCTAAGGAATGAAAGCAAAGTTTCCTTGCCACAGGAAAGCACACCGAGGCCTGGTGTTTTCTCTGTGAAATTGGAGTGGGCTTGAAGGGTGAGGCCTACTGACTACCCTCCTTTATAGCCAGTTTAGAAAATGTGGCAAGGCTGATACACCCCGCTTACAACGAAATGTTTCTCTTCAGAATAAGAGATAATGCTACCAAACGCCAGCAGCTCCTCTCCCTCAGAGTGCTGTTTCTGTGTAGACTAGGGAAAGACACCATGGTCCCCAGCTTAGAACGGCTGTTTTCCCAGGTGGTTTCATCCATGAAAGAGCCAGAAGGGCTCATCTCAACTAATCGGGCTGCACATCCCTGAATCCTTGGGGTAGGGCTGTTCTGAGCCAATGTGCCACCTAAGGAATGAAAGCAAACTTTCCTAGCCACAGGAAAGCACACCGAGGCCGGGTGTTTTCTCTATGAAATTGGAGTGGGCTTGAAGGGTGAGGCCTACTGACTGCCCTCCTTTATAGCCAGTTGAGAGAATGTGGCAAGGCTGATGCCACCCGTTTACAACGAAATGTTTCTCTTCAGAATAGGAGATTTTGCTACCAAACGCCAGCAGCTCCTCTCCCTCAGAGTGCTGTTTCTGTGTAGACTAGGGAAAGACACCATGGTCCCCAGCTTAGAACGGCACTTTTCCCAGTTGGTTTCATCCATGAAAGAACCAGAAGGGCTGATCTCAGCTAATCGGGCTGCACATCCCTGAATCCTTGGGGTACGTCAGTTCTGAGCCAATGTGCCACCTAAGGAATGAAAGCCAAGTTTCCTTGAAACAGGAAAGAACACCTAGGCATGGTGTTTTCTCAATGAAATTGGAGTGGGCTTGATGGGTGAGGCCTACGTACTGCCTTCCTTTATAGCCAGTTGAGGAAATGTGGCAAGGCTGATGCAACCCGTTTACAACGAAATGTTGCTCTTCAGAATAGGAGATTTTGCTGCCAAACGCCAGCAGCTCCTCTCCCTCAGAATGCTGATTCTGTGTAGACTAGGGAAAGACACCATGGTCCCCAGCTTAGAACGGCTCTTTTCCCAGTTGGTTTCATCCATGAAAGAGCCAGAAGGGCTGATCTCAACTAAACGGCCTGCACATCCCTGAATCCTTGGGATAAGGCAGTCCTTAACCAATGAGCCACCTAAGAAATGAAAGCAAAGTTTCCCGCCTGCGAAGCAGGGCCTCAAGTAAGTGTGCCAACTGACTGCCCGCCTTTAAAGCCAGTTGAGAAAATGTGGCCAGGCTGATGCAACCCGCTTACAATGAATTTATTCTCTTCAGAAAAGGAGATTTTGTTACCGTACGCCAGCATATCCTCTCCCTCAGAGTGCTGTTTCTGTGTAGACTAGGGAAAGACACCATGGTCCTGAGCTTAAAATGGCTCTTTTCCCAGTTGGTTTCATCCATGAAAGAGCCAGAAGGGCTGATCTCAACTAACCGGGCTGCACATCCTTGAGTCCTTGGGATAAGGCAGTCCTTAACCAATGAGCCACCTAAGAAATGAAAGCAAAGTTTCCAACCTGGGAAGCAGGGCCTCAAGTAATTGTGCCAACGGACTGCCCTCCTTTAAAGCCAGTTGGGAAAATGTGGCCAGGCTGATGAAACCCGCTTACAAAGAAATGTTTCTCTTCCGAAAAGGAGATTTTGCAACCGAACGCCAGCAGCTCGTTTAACTCAGAGTCCTGTTTCTGTGTAGACTAGGGAAAGACACCATGGTCCCCAGCTTAGAATGGCTCTTTTCCCAGTTAGTTTCATCCATGAAAGAGCCAGAAGGGCTGATGTCAACTAATCGGGCTGCATATCCCTGAATCCTTGGGGTAGGGCAGTTCTGAGCCAATGTGTCACCTAAGGAATGAAAGCAAAGTTTCCTTGCCACAGGAAAGCACACCGAGGCCTGGTGTTTTCTCTGTGAAATTGGAGTGGGCTTGAAGGGTGAGGCCTACTGACTACCCTCCTTTATAGCCAGTTTAGAAAATGTGGCAAGGCTGATACACCCCGCTTACAACGAAATGTTTCTCTTCAGAATAAGAGATAATGCTACCAAACGCCAGCAGCTCCTCTCCCTCAGAGTGCTGTTTCTGTGTAGACTAGGGAAAGACACCATGGTCCCCAGCTTAGAACGGCTGTTTTCCCAGGTGGTTTCATCCATGAAAGAGCCAGAAGGGCTCATCTCAACTAATCGGGCTGCACATCCCTGAATCCTTGGGGTAGGGCTGTTCTGAGCCAATGTGCCACCTAAGGAATGAAAGCAAACTTTCCTAGCCACAGGAAAGCACACCGAGGCCGGGTGTTTTCTCTATGAAATTGGATTGGGCTTGAAGGGTGAGGCCTACTGACTGCCCTCCTTTATAGCCAGTTGAGAGAATGTGGCAAGGCTGATGCCACCCGTTTACAACGAAATGTTTCTCTTCAGAATAGGAGATTTTGCTACCAAACGCCAGCAGCTCCTCTCCCTCAGAGTGCTGTTTCTGTGTAGACTAGGGAAAGACACCATGGTCCCCAGCTTAGAACGGCACTTTTCCCAGTTGGTTTCATCCATGAAAGAACCAGAAGGGCTGATCTCAGCTAATCGGGCTGCACATCCCTGAATCCTTGGGGTACGTCAGTTCTGAGCCAATGTGCCACCTAAGGAATGAAAGCCAAGTTTCCTTGAAACAGGAAAGAACACCTAGGCATGGTGTTTTCTCAATGAAATTGGAGTGGGCTTGAAGGGTGAGGCCTACGTACTGCCTTCCTTTATAGCCAGTTGAGGAAATGTGGCAAGGCTGATGCAACCCGCTTACAACGAAATGTTGCTCTTCAGAATAGGAGATTTTGCTGCCAAACGCCAGCAGCTCCTCTCCCTCAGAATGCTGATTCTGTGTAGACTAGGGAAAGACACCAAGGTCCCCAGCTTAGAACGGCTCTTTTCCCAGTTGGTTTCATCCATGAAAGAGCCAGAAGGGCTGATCTCAACTAAACGGCCTGCACATCCCTGAATCCTTGGGATAAGGCAGTCCTTAACCAATGAGCCACCTAAGAAATGAAAGCAAAGTTTCCCGCCTGCGAAGCAGGGCCTCAAGTAAGTGTGCCAACTGACTGCCCGCCTTTAAAGCCAGTTGAGAAAATGTGGCCAGGCTGATGCAACCCGCTTACAATGAATTTATTCTCTTCAGAAAAGGAGATTTTGTTACCGTACGCCAGCATATCCTCTCCCTCAGAGTGCTGTTTCTGTGTAGACTAGGGAAAGACACCATGGTCCCCAGCTTAGAACGGCTGTTTTCCCAGTTGGTTTCATCCATGAAAGAGCCAGAAGGGCTGATCTCAACTAACCGGGCTGCACATCCTTGAGTCCTTGGGATAAGGCAGTCCTTAACCAATGAGCCACCTAAGAAATGAAAGCAAAGTTTCCAACCTGGGAAGCAGGGCCTCAAGTAATTGTGCCAACGGACTGCCCTCCTTTAAAGCCAGTTGGGAAAATGTGGCCAGGCTGATGAAACCCGCTTACAAAGAAATGTTTCTCTTCCGAAAAGGAGATTTTGCAACCGAACGCCAGCAGCTCGTTTAACTCAGAGTCCTGTTTCTGTGTAGACTAGGGAAAGACACCATGGTCCCCAGCTTAGAATGGCTCTTTTCCCAGTTAGTTTCATCCATGAAAGAGCCAGAAGGGCTGATGTCAACTAATCGGGCTGCATATCCCTGAATCCTTGGGGTAGGGCAGTTCTGAGCCAATGTGTCACCTAAGGAATGAAAGCAAAGTTTCCTTGCCACAGGAAAGCACACCGAGGCCTGGTGTTTTCTCTGTGAAATTGGAGTGGGCTTGAAGGGTGAGGCCTACTGACTACCCTCCTTTATAGCCAGTTTAGAAAATGTGGCAAGGCTGATACACCCCGCTTACAACGAAATGTTTCTCTTCAGAATAAGAGATAATGCTACCAAACGCCAGCAGCTCCTCTCCCTCAGAGTGCTGTTTCTGTGTAGACTAGGGAAAGACACCATGGTCCCCAGCTTAGAACGGCTGTTTTCCCAGGTGGTTTCATCCATGAAAGAGCCAGAAGGGCTCATCTCAACTAATCGGGCTGCACATCCCTGAATCCTTGGGGTAGGGCTGTTCTGAGCCAATGTGCCACCTAAGGAATGAAAGCAAACTTTCCTAGCCACAGGAAAGCACACCGAGGCCGGGTGTTTTCTCTATGAAATTGGAGTGGGCTTGAAGGGTGAGGCCTACTGACTGCCCTCCTTTATAGCCAGTTGAGAGAATGTGGCAAGGCTGATGCCACCCGTTTACAACGAAATGTTTCTCTTCAGAATAGGAGATTTTGCTACCAAACGCCAGCAGCTCCTCTCCCTCAGAGTGCTGTTTCTGTGTAGACTAGGGAAAGACACCATGGTCCCCAGCTTAGAACGGCACTTTTCCCAGTTGGTTTCATCCATGAAAGAACCAGAAGGGCTGATCTCAGCTAATCGGGCTGCACATCCCTGAATCCTTGGGGTACGTCAGTTCTGAGCCAATGTGCCACCTAAGGAATGAAAGCCAAGTTTCCTTGAAACAGGAAAGAACACCTAGGCATGGTGTTTTCTCAATGAAATTGGAGTGGGCTTGAAGGGTGAGGCCTACGTACTGCCTTCCTTTATAGCCAGTTGAGGAAATGTGGCAAGGCTGATGCAACCCGCTTACAACGAAATGTTGCTCTTCAGAATAGGAGATTTTGCTGCCAAACGCCAGCAGCTCCTCTCCCTCAGAATGCTGATTCTGTGTAGACTAGGGAAAGACACCATGGTCCCCAGCTTAGAACGGCTCTTTTCCCAGTTGGTTTCATCCATGAAAGAGCCAGAAGGGCTGATTTCAACTAAACGGCCTGCACATCCCTGAATCCTTGGGATAAGGCAGTCCTTAACCAATGAGCCACCTAAGAAATGAAAGCAAAGTTTCCCGCCTGCGAAGCAGGGCCTCAAGTAAGTGTGCCAACTGACTGCCCGCCTTTAAAGCCAGTTGAGAAAATGTGGCCAGGCTGATGCAACCCGCTTACAATGAATTTATTCTCTTCAGAAAAGGAGATTTTGTTACCGTACGCCAGCATATCCTCTCCCTCAGAGTGCTGTTTCTGTGTAGACTAGGGAAAGACACCATGGTCCCCAGCTTAGAACGGCTGTTTTCCCAGTTGGTTTCATCCATGAAAGAGCCAGAAGGGCTGATCTCAACTAACCGGGCTGCACATCCTTGAGTCCTTGGGATAAGGCAGTCCTTAACCAATGAGCCACCTAAGAAATGAAAGCAAAGTTTCCAACCTGGGAAGCAGGGCCTCAAGTAATTGTGCCAACGGACTGCCCTCCTTTAAAGCCAGTTGGGAAAATGTGGCCAGGCTGATGAAACCCGCTTACAAAGAAATGTTTCTCTTCCGAAAAGGAGATTTTGCAACCGAACGCCAGCAGCTCGTTTAACTCAGAGTCCTGTTTCTGTGTAGACTAGGGAAAGACACCATGGTCCCCAGCTTAGAATGGCTCTTTTCCCAGTTAGTTTCATCCATGAAAGAGCCAGAAGGGCTGATGTCAACTAATCGGGCTGCATATCCCTGAATCCTTGGGGTAGGGCAGTTCTGAGCCAATGTGTCACCTAAGGAATGAAAGCAAAGTTTCCTTGCCACAGGAAAGCACACCGAGGCCTGGTGTTTTCTCTGTGAAATTGGAGTGGGCTTGAAGGGTGAGGCCTACTGACTACCCTCCTTTATAGCCAGTTTAGAAAATGTGGCAAGGCTGATACACCCCGCTTACAACGAAATGTTTCTCTTCAGAATAAGAGATAATGCTACCAAACGCCAGCAGCTCCTCTCCCTCAGAGTGCTGTTTCTGTGTAGACTAGGGAAAGACACCATGGTCCCCAGCTTAGAACGGCTGTTTTCCCAGGTGGTTTCATCCATGAAAGAGCCAGAAGGGCTCATCTCAACTAATCGGGCTGCACATCCCTGAATCCTTGGGGTAGGGCTGTTCTGAGCCAATGTGCCACCTAAGGAATGAAAGCAAACTTTCCTAGCCACAGGAAAGCACACCGAGGCCGGGTGTTTTCTCTATGAAATTGGATTGGGCTTGAAGGGTGAGGCCTACTGACTGCCCTCCTTTATAGCCAGTTGAGAGAATGTGGCAAGGCTGATGCCACCCATTTACAACGAAATGTTTCTCTTCAGAATAGGAGATTTTGCTACCAAACGCCAGCAGCTCCTCTCCCTCAGAGTGCTGTTTCTGTGTAGACTAGGGAAAGACACCATGGTCCCCAGCTTAGAACGGCACTTTTCCCAGTTGGTTTCATCCATGAAAGAACCAGAAGGGCTGATCTCAGCTAATCGGGCTGCACATCCCTGAATCCTTGGGGTACGTCAGTTCTGAGCCAATGTGCCACCTAAGGAATGAAAGCCAAGTTTCCTTGAAACAGGAAAGAACACCTAGGCATGGTGTTTTCTCAATGAAATTGGAGTGGGCTTGAAGGGTGAGGCCTACGTACTGCCTTCCTTTATAGCCAGTTGAGGAAATGTGGCAAGGCTGATGCAACCCGTTTACAACGAAATGTTGCTCTTCAGAATAGGAGATTTTGCTGCCAAACGCCAGCAGCTCCTCTCCCTCAGAATGCTGATTCTGTGTAGACTAGGGAAAGACACCATGGTCCCCAGCTTAGAACAGCTCTTTTCCCAGTTGGTTTCATCCATGAAAGAGCCAGAAGGGCTGATCTCAACTAAACGGCCTGCACATCCCTGAATCCTTGGGATAAGGCAGTCCTTAACCAATGAGCCACCTAAGAAATGAAAGCAAAGTTTCCCGCCTGCGAAGCAGGGCCTCAAGTAAGTGTGCCAACTGACTGCCCGCCTTTAAAGCCAGTTGAGAAAATGTGGCCAGGCTGATGCAACCCGCTTACAATGAATTTATTCTCTTCAGAAAAGGAGATTTTGTTACCGTACGCCAGCATATCCTCTCCCTCAGAGTGCTGTTTCTGTGTAGACTAGGGAAAGACACCATGGTCCTGAGCTTAAAATGGCTCTTTTCCCAGTTGGTTTCATCCATGAAAGAGCCAGAAGGGCTGATCTCAACTAACCGGGCTGCACATCCTTGAGTCCTTGGGATAAGGCAGTCCTTAACCAATGAGCCACCTAAGAAATGAAAGCAAAGTTTCCAACCTGGGAAGCAGGGCCTCAAGTAATTGTGCCAACGGACTGCCCTCCTTTAAAGCCAGTTGGGAAAATGTGGCCAGGCTGATGAAACCCGCTTACAAAGAAATGTTTCTCTTCCGAAAAGGAGATTTTGCAACCGAACGCCAGCAGCTCGTTTAACTCAGAGTCCTGTTTCTGTGTAGACTAGGGAAAGACACCATGGTCCCCAGCTTAGAATGGCTCTTTTCCCAGTTAGTTTCATCCATGAAAGAGCCAGAAGGGCTGATTTCAACTAATCGGGCTGCATATCCCTGAATCCTTGGGGTAGGGCAGTTCTGAGCCAATGTGTCACCTAAGGAATGAAAGCAAAGTTTCCTTGCCACAGGAAAGCACACCGAGGCCTGGTGTTTTCTCTGTGAAATTGGAGTGGGCTTGAAGGGTGAGGCCTACTGACTACCCTCCTTTATAGCCAGTTTAGAAAATGTGGCAAGGCTGATACACCCCGCTTACAACGAAATGTTTCTCTTCAGAATAAGAGATAATGCTACCAAACGCCAGCAGCTCCTCTCCCTCAGAGTGCTGTTTCTGTGTAGACTAGGGAAAGACACCATGGTCCCCAGCTTAGAACGGCTGTTTTCCCAGGTGGTTTCATCCATGAAAGAGCCAGAAGGGCTCATCTCAACTAATCGGGCTGCACATCCCTGAATCCTTGGGGTAGGGCTGTTCTGAGCCAATGTGCCACCTAAGGAATGAAAGCAAAGTTTCCTTGCCACAGGAAAGCACACCGAGGCCGGGTGTTTTCTCTATGAAATTGGATTGGGCTTGAAGGGTGAGGCCTACTGACTGCCCTCCTTTATAGCCAGTTGAGAGAATGTGGCAAGGCTGATGCCACCCGTTTACAACGAAATGTTTCTCTTCAGAATAGGAGATTTTGCTACCAAACGCCAGCAGCTCCTCTCCCTCAGAGTGCTGTTTCTGTGTAGACTAGGGAAAGACACCATGGTCCCCAGCTTAGAACGGCACTTTTCCCAGTTGGTTTCATCCATGAAAGAACCAGAAGGGCTGATCTCAGCTAATCGGGCTGCACATCCCTGAATCCTTGGGGTACGTCAGTTCTGAGCCAATGTGCCACCTAAGGAATGAAAGCCAAGTTTCCTTGAAACAGGAAAGAACACCTAGGCATGGTGTTTTCTCAATGAAATTGGAGTGGGCTTGAAGGGTGAGGCCTACGTACTGCCTTCCTTTATAGCCAGTTGAGGAAATGTGGCAAGGCTGATGCAACCCGTTTACAACGAAATGTTGCTCTTCAGAATAGGAGATTTTGCTGCCAAACGCCAGCAGCTCCTCTCCCTCAGAATGCTGATTCTGTGTAGACTAGGGAAAGACACCATGGTCCCCAGCTTAGAACAGCTCTTTTCCCAGTTGGTTTCATCCATGAAAGAGCCAGAAGGGCTGATCTCAACTAAACGGCCTGCACATCCCTGAATCCTTGGGATAAGGCAGTCCTTAACCAATGAGCCACCTAAGAAATGAAAGCAAAGTTTCCCGCCTGCGAAGCAGGGCCTCAAGTAAGTGTGCCAACTGACTGCCCGCCTTTAAAGCCAGTTGAGAAAATGTGGCCAGGCTGATGCAACCCGCTTACAATGAATTTATTCTCTTCAGAAAAGGAGATTTTGTTACCGTACGCCAGCATATCCTCTCCCTCAGAGTGCTGTTTCTGTGTAGACTAGGGAAAGACACCATGGTCCTGAGCTTAAAATGGCTCTTTTCCCAGTTGGTTTCATCCATGAAAGAGCCAGAAGGGCTGATCTCAACTAACCGGGCTGCACATCCTTGAGTCCTTGGGATAAGGCAGTCCTTAACCAATGAGCCACCTAAGAAATGAAAGCAAAGTTTCCAACCTGGGAAGCAGGGCCTCAAGTAATTGTGCCAACGGACTGCCCTCCTTTAAAGCCAGTTGGGAAAATGTGGCCAGGCTGATGAAACCCGCTTACAAAGAAATGTTTCTCTTCCGAAAAGGAGATTTTGCAACCGAACGCCAGCAGCTCGTTTAACTCAGAGTCCTGTTTCTGTGTAGACTAGGGAAAGACACCATGGTCCCCAGCTTAGAATGGCTCTTTTCCCAGTTAGTTTCATCCATGAAAGAGCCAGAAGGGCTGATGTCAACTAATCGGGCTGCATATCCCTGAATCCTTGGGGTAGGGCAGTTCTGAGCCAATGTGTCACCTAAGGAATGAAAGCAAAGTTTCCTTGCCACAGGAAAGCACACCGAGGCCTGGTGTTTTCTCTGTGAAATTGGAGTGGGCTTGAAGGGTGAGGCCTACTGACTACCCTCCTTTATAGCCAGTTTAGAAAATGTGGCAAGGCTGATACACCCCGCTTACAACGAAATGTTTCTCTTCAGAATAAGAGATAATGCTACCAAACGCCAGCAGCTCCTCTCCCTCAGAGTGCTGTTTCTGTGTAGACTAGGGAAAGACACCATGGTCCCCAGCTTAGAACGGCTGTTTTCCCAGGTGGTTTCATCCATGAAAGAGCCAGAAGGGCTCATCTCAACTAATCGGGCTGCACATCCCTGAATCCTTGGGGTAGGGCTGTTCTGAGCCAATGTGCCACCTAAGGAATGAAAGCAAAGTTTCCTTGCCACAGGAAAGCACACCGAGGCCGGGTGTTTTCTCTATGAAATTGGAGTGGGCTTGAAGGGTGAGGCCTACTGACTGCCCTCCTTTATAGCCAGTTGAGAGAATGTGGCAAGGCTGATGCCACCCGTTTACAACGAAATGTTTCTCTTCAGAATAGGAGATTTTGCTACCAAACGCCAGCAGCTCCTCTCCCTCAGAGTGCTGTTTCTGTGTAGACTAGAGAAAGACACCATGGTCCCCAGCTTAGAACGGCACTTTTCCCAGTTGGTTTCATCCATGAAAGAACCAGAAGGGCTGATCTCAGCTAATCGGGCTGCACATCCCTGAATCCTTGGGGTACGTCAGTTCTGAGCCAATGTGCCACCTAAGGAATGAAAGCCAAGTTTCCTTGAAACAGGAAAGAACACCTAGGCATGGTGTTTTCTCAATGAAATTGGAGTGGGCTTGAAGGGTGAGGCCTACGTACTGCCTTCCTTTATAGCCAGTTGAGGAAATGTGGCAAGGCTGATGCAACCCGTTTACAACGAAATGTTGCTCTTCAGAATAGGAGATTTTGCTGCCAAACGCCAGCAGCTCCTCTCCCTCAGAATGCTGATTCTGTGTAGACTAGGGAAAGACACCATGGTCCCCAGCTTAGAACAGCTCTTTTCCCAGTTGGTTTCATCCATGAAAGAGCCAGAAGGGCTGATCTCAACTAAACGGCCTGCACATCCCTGAATCCTTGGGATAAGGCAGTCCTTAACCAATGAGCCACCTAAGAAATGAAAGCAAAGTTTCCCGCCTGCGAAGCAGGGCCTCAAGTAAGTGTGCCAACTGACTGCCCGCCTTTAAAGCCAGTTGAGAAAATGTGGCCAGGCTGATGCAACCCGCTTACAATGAATTTATTCTCTTCAGAAAAGGAGATTTTGTTACCGTACGCCAGCATATCCTCTCCCTCAGAGTGCTGTTTCTGTGTAGACTAGGGAAAGACACCATGGTCCTGAGCTTAAAATGGCTCTTTTCCCAGTTGGTTTCATCCATGAAAGAGCCAGAAGGGCTGATCTCAACTAACCGGGCTGCACATCCTTGAGTCCTTGGGATAAGGCAGTCCTTAACCAATGAGCCACCTAAGAAATGAAAGCAAAGTTTCCATCCTGGGAAGCAGGGCCTCAAGTAAGTGTGCCAACGGACTGCCCTCCTTTAAAGCCAGTTGGGAAAATGTGGCCAGGCTGATGAAACCCGCTTACAAAGAAATGTTTCTCTTCCGAAAAGGAGATTTTGCAACCGAACGCCAGCAGCTCGTTTAACTCAGAGTCCTGTTTCTGTGTAGACTAGGGAAAGACACCATGGTCCCCAGCTTAGAATGGCTCTTTTCCCAGTTAGTTTCATCCATGAAAGAGCCAGAAGGGCTGATGTCAACTAATCGGGCTGCATATCCCTGAATCCTTGGGGTAGGGCAGTTCTGAGCCAATGTGTCACCTAAGGAATGAAAGCAAAGTTTCCTTGCCACAGGAAAGCACACCGAGGCCTGGTGTTTTCTCTGTGAAATTGGAGTGGGCTTGAAGGGTGAGGCCTACTGACTACCCTCCTTTATAGCCAGTTTAGAAAATGTGGCAAGGCTGATACACCCCGCTTACAACGAAATGTTTCTCTTCAGAATAAGAGATAATGCTACCAAACGCCAGCAGCTCCTCTCCCTCAGAGTGCTGTTTCTGTGTAGACTAGGGAAAGACACCATGGTCCCCAGCTTAGAACGGCTGTTTTCCCAGGTGGTTTCATCCATGAAAGAGCCAGAAGGGCTCATCTCAACTAATCGGGCTGCACATCCCTGAATCCTTGGGGTAGGGCTGTTCTGAGCCAATGTGCCACCTAAGGAATGAAAGCAAAGTTTCCTTGCCACAGGAAAGCACACCGAGGCCGGGTGTTTTCTCTATGAAATTGGATTGGGCTTGAAGGGTGAGGCCTACTGACTGCCCTCCTTTATAGCCAGTTGAGAGAATGTGGCAAGGCTGATGCCACCCCTTTACAACGAAATGTTTCTCTTCAGAATAGGAGATTTTGCTACCAAACGCCAGCAGCTCCTCTCCCTCAGAGTGCTGTTTCTGTGTAGACTAGGGAAAGACACCATGGTCCCCAGCTTAGAACGGCACTTTTCCCAGTTGGTTTCATCCATGAAAGAACCAGAAGGGCTGATCTCAGCTAATCGGGCTGCACATCCCTGAATCCTTGGGGTACGTCAGTTCTGAGCCAATGTGCCACCTAAGGAATGAAAGCCAAGTCTCCTTGAAACAGGAAAGAACACCTAGGCATGGTGTTTTCTCAATGAAATTGGAGTGGGCTTGAAGGGTGAGGCCTACGTACTGCCTTCCTTTATAGCCAGTTGAGGAAATGTGGCAAGGCTGATGCAACCCGCTTACAACGAAATGTTGCTCTTCAGAATAGGAGATTTTGCTGCCAAACGCCAGCAGCTCCTCTCCCTCAGAATGCTGATTCTGTGTAGACTAGGGAAAGACACCATGGTCCCCAGCTTAGAACGGCTCTTTTCCCAGTTGGTTTCATCCATGAAAGAGCCAGAAGGGCTGATCTCAACTAAACGGCCTGCACATCCCTGAATCCTTGGGATAAGGCAGTCCTTAACCAATGAGCCACCTAAGAAATGAAAGCAAAGTTTCCCGCCTGCGAAGCAGGGCCTCAAGTAAGTGTGCCAACTGACTGCCCGCCTTTAAAGCCAGTTGAGAAAATGTGGCCAGGCTGATGCAACCCGCTTACAATGAATTTATTCTCTTCAGAAAAGGAGATTTTGTTACCGTACGCCAGCATATCCTCTCCCTCAGAGTGCTGTTTCTGTGTAGACTAGGGAAAGACACCATGGTCCTGAGCTTAAAATGGCTCTTTTCCCAGTTGGTTTCATCCATGAAAGAGCCAGAAGGGCTGATCTCAACTAACCGGGCTGCACATCCTTGAGTCCTTGGGATAAGGCAGTCCTTAACCAATGAGCCACCTAAGAAATGAAAGCAAAGTTTCCATCCTGGGAAGCAGGGCCTCAAGTAAGTGTGCCAACGGACTGCCCTCCTTTAAAGCCAGTTGGGAAAATGTGGCCAGGCTGATGAAACCCGCTTACAAAGAAATGTTTCTCTTCCGAAAAGGAGATTTTGCAACCGAACGCCAGCAGCTCGTTTAACTCAGAGTCCTGTTTCTGTGTAGACTAGGGAAAGACACCATGGTCCCCAGCTTAGAATGGCTCTTTTCCCAGTTAGTTTCATCCATGAAAGAGCCAGAAGGGCTGATGTCAACTAATCGGGCTGCATATCCCTGAATCCTTGGGGTAGGGCAGTTCTGAGCCAATGTGTCACCTAAGGAATGAAAGCAAAGTTTCCTTGCCACAGGAAAGCACACCGAGGCCTGGTGTTTTCTCTGTGAAATTGGAGTGGGCTTGAAGGGTGAGGCCTACTGACTACCCTCCTTTATAGCCAGTTTAGAAAATGTGGCAAGGCTGATACACCCCGCTTACAACGAAATGTTTCTCTTCAGAATAAGAGATAATGCTACCAAACGCCAGCAGCTCCTCTCCCTCAGAGTGCTGTTTCTGTGTAGACTAGGGAAAGACACCATGGTCCCCAGCTTAGAACGGCTGTTTTCCCAGGTGGTTTCATCCATGAAAGAGCCAGAAGGGCTCATCTCAACTAATCGGGCTGCACATCCCTGAATCCTTGGGGTAGGGCTGTTCTGAGCCAATGTGCCACCTAAGGAATGAAAGCAAAGTTTCCTTGCCACAGGAAAGCACACCGAGGCCGGGTGTTTTCTCTATGAAATTGGATTGGGCTTGAAGGGTGAGGCCTACTGACTGCCCTCCTTTATAGCCAGTTGAGAGAATGTGGCAAGGCTGATGCCACCCCTTTACAACGAAATGTTTCTCTTCAGAATAGGAGATTTTGCTACCAAACGCCAGCAGCTCCTCTCCCTCAGAGTGCTGTTTCTGTGTAGACTAGGGAAAGACACCATGGTCCCCAGCTTAGAACGGCACTTTTCCCAGTTGGTTTCATCCATGAAAGAACCAGAAGGGCTGATCTCAGCTAATCGGGCTGCACATCCCTGAATCCTTGGGGTACGTCAGTTCTGAGCCAATGTGCCACCTAAGGAATGAAAGCCAAGTCTCCTTGAAACAGGAAAGAACACCTAGGCATGGTGTTTTCTCAATGAAATTGGAGTGGGCTTGAAGGGTGAGGCCTACGTACTGCCTTCCTTTATAGCCAGTTGAGGAAATGTGGCAAGGCTGATGCAACCCGCTTACAACGAAATGTTGCTCTTCAGAATAGGAGATTTTGCTGCCAAACGCCAGCAGCTCCTCTCCCTCAGAATGCTGATTCTGTGTAGACTAGGGAAAGACACCATGGTCCCCAGCTTAGAACGGCTCTTTTCCCAGTTGGTTTCATCCATGAAAGAGCCAGAAGGGCTGATCTCAACTAAACGGCCTGCACATCCCTGAATCCTTGGGATAAGGCAGTCCTTAACCAATGAGCCACCTAAGAAATGAAAGCAAAGTTTCCCGCCTGCGAAGCAGGGCCTCAAGTAAGTGTGCCAACTGACTGCCCTCCTTTAAAGCCAGTTGAGAAAATGTGGCCAGGCTGATGCAACCCGCTTACAATGAATTTATTCTCTTCAGAAAAGGAGATTTTGTTACCGTACGCCAGCATATCCTCTCCCTCAGAGTGCTGTTTCTGTGTAGACTAGGGAAAGACACCATGGTCCTGAGCTTAAAATGGCTCTTTTCCCAGTTGGTTTCATCCATGAAAGAGCCAGAAGGGCTGATCTCAACTAACCGGGCTGCACATCCTTGAGTCCTTGGGATAAGGCAGTCCTTAACCAATGAGCCACCTAAGAAATGAAAGCAAAGTTTCCAACCTGGGAAGTAGGGCCTCAAGTAAGTGTGCCAACGGACTGCCCTCCTTTAAAGCCAGTTGGGAAAATGTGGCCAGGCTGATGAAACCCGCTTACAAAGAAATGTTTCTCTTCCGAAAAGGAGATTTTGCAACCGAACGCCAGCAGCTCGTTTAACTCAGAGTCCTGTTTCTGTGTAGACTAGGGAAAGACACCATGGTCCCCAGCTTAGAATGGCTCTTTTCCCAGTTAGTTTCATCCATGAAAGAGCCAGAAGGGCTGATGTCAACTAATCGGGCTGCATATCCCTGAATCCTTGGGGTAGGGCAGTTCTGAGCCAATGTGTCACCTAAGGAATGAAAGCAAAGTTTCCTTGCCACAGGAAAGCACACCGAGGCCTGGTGTTTTCTCTGTGAAATTGGAGTGGGCTTGAAGGGTGAGGCCTACTGACTACCCTCCTTTATAGCCAGTTTAGAAAATGTGGCAAGGCTGATACACCCCGCTTACAACGAAATGTTTCTCTTCAGAATAAGAGATAATGCTACCAAACGCCAGCAGCTCCTCTCCCTCAGAGTGCTGTTTCTGTGTAGACTAGGGAAAGACACCATGGTCCCCAGCTTAGAACGGCTGTTTTCCCAGGTGGTTTCATCCATGAAAGAGCCAGAAGGGCTCATCTCAACTAATCGGGCTGCACATCCCTGAATCCTTGGGGTAGGGCTGTTCTGAGCCAATGTGCCACCTAAGGAATGAAAGCAAAGTTTCCTTGCCACAGGAAAGCACACCGAGGCCGGGTGTTTTCTCTATGAAATTGGATTGGGCTTGAAGGGTGAGGCCTACTGACTGCCCTCCTTTATAGCCAGTTGAGAGAATGTGGCAAGGCTGATGCCACCCCTTTACAACGAAATGTTTCTCTTCAGAATAGGAGATTTTGCTACCAAACGCCAGCAGCTCCTCTCCCTCAGAGTGCTGTTTCTGTGTAGACTAGGGAAAGACACCATGGTCCCCAGCTTAGAACGGCACTTTTCCCAGTTGGTTTCATCCATGAAAGAACCAGAAGGGCTGATCTCAGCTAATCGGGCTGCACATCCCTGAATCCTTGGGGTACGTCAGTTCTGAGCCAATGTGCCACCTAAGGAATGAAAGCCAAGTCTCCTTGAAACAGGAAAGAACACCTAGGCATGGTGTTTTCTCAATGAAATTGGAGTGGGCTTGAAGGGTGAGGCCTACGTACTGCCTTCCTTTATAGCCAGTTGAGGAAATGTGGCAAGGCTGATGCAACCCGCTTACAACGAAATGTTGCTCTTCAGAATAGGAGATTTTGCTGCCAAACGCCAGCAGCTCCTCTCCCTCAGAATGCTGATTCTGTGTAGACTAGGGAAAGACACCATGGTCCCCAGCTTAGAACGGCTCTTTTCCCAGTTGGTTTCATCCATGAAAGAGCCAGAAGGGCTGATCTCAACTAAACGGCCTGCACATCCCTGAATCCTTGGGATAAGGCAGTCCTTAACCAATGAGCCACCTAAGAAATGAAAGCAAAGTTTCCCGCCTGCGAAGCAGGGCCTCAAGTAAGTGTGCCAACTGACTGCCCGCCTTTAAAGCCAGTTGAGAAAATGTGGCCAGGCTGATGCAACCCGCTTACAATGAATTTATTCTCTTCAGAAAAGGAGATTTTGTTACCGTACGCCAGCATATCCTCTCCCTCAGAGTGCTGTTTCTGTGTAGACTAGGGAAAGACACCATGGTCCTGAGCTTAAAATGGCTCTTTTCCCAGTTGGTTTCATCCATGAAAGAGCCAGAAGGGCTGATCTCAACTAACCGGGCTGCACATCCTTGAGTCCTTGGGATAAGGCAGTCCTTAACCAATGAGCCACCTAAGAAATGAAAGCAAAGTTTCCATCCTGGGAAGCAGGGCCTCAAGTAAGTGTGCCAACGGACTGCCCTCCTTTAAAGCCAGTTGGGAAAATGTGGCCAGGCTGATGAAACCCGCTTACAAAGAAATGTTTCTCTTCCGAAAAGGAGATTTTGCAACCGAACGCCAGCAGCTCGTTTAACTCAGAGTCCTGTTTCTGTGTAGACTAGGGAAAGACACCATGGTCCCCAGCTTAGAATGGCTCTTTTCCCAGTTAGTTTCATCCATGAAAGAGCCAGAAGGGCTGATGTCAACTAATCGGGCTGCATATCCCTGAATCCTTGGGGTAGGGCAGTTCTGAGCCAATGTGTCACCTAAGGAATGAAAGCAAAGTTTCCTTGCCACAGGAAAGCACACCGAGGCCTGGTGTTTTCTCTGTGAAATTGGAGTGGGCTTGAAGGGTGAGGCCTACTGACTACCCTCCTTTATAGCCAGTTTAGAAAATGTGGCAAGGCTGATACACCCCGCTTACAACGAAATGTTTCTCTTCAGAATAAGAGATAATGCTACCAAACGCCAGCAGCTCCTCTCCCTCAGAGTGCTGTTTCTGTGTAGACTAGGGAAAGACACCATGGTCCCCAGCTTAGAACGGCTGTTTTCCCAGGTGGTTTCATCCATGAAAGAGCCAGAAGGGCTCATCTCAACTAATCGGGCTGCACATCCCTGAATCCTTGGGGTAGGGCTGTTCTGAGCCAATGTGCCACCTAAGGAATGAAAGCAAAGTTTCCTTGCCACAGGAAAGCACACCGAGGCCGGGTGTTTTCTCTATGAAATTGGATTGGGCTTGAAGGGTGAGGCCTACTGACTGCCCTCCTTTATAGCCAGTTGAGAGAATGTGGCAAGGCTGATGCCACCCCTTTACAACGAAATGTTTCTCTTCAGAATAGGAGATTTTGCTACCAAACGCCAGCAGCTCCTCTCCCTCAGAGTGCTGTTTCTGTGTAGACTAGGGAAAGACACCATGGTCCCCAGCTTAGAACGGCACTTTTCCCAGTTGGTTTCATCCATGAAAGAACCAGAAGGGCTGATCTCAGCTAATCGGGCTGCACATCCCTGAATCCTTGGGGTACGTCAGTTCTGAGCCAATGTGCCACCTAAGGAATGAAAGCCAAGTCTCCTTGAAACAGGAAAGAACACCTAGGCATGGTGTTTTCTCAATGAAATTGGAGTGGGCTTGAAGGGTGAGGCCTACGTACTGCCTTCCTTTATAGCCAGTTGAGGAAATGTGGCAAGGCTGATGCAACCCGCTTACAACGAAATGTTGCTCTTCAGAATAGGAGATTTTGCTGCCAAACGCCAGCAGCTCCTCTCCCTCAGAATGCTGATTCTGTGTAGACTAGGGAAAGACACCATGGTCCCCAGCTTAGAACGGCTCTTTTCCCAGTTGGTTTCATCCATGAAAGAGCCAGAAGGGCTGATCTCAACTAAACGGCCTGCACATCCCTGAATCCTTGGGATAAGGCAGTCCTTAACCAATGAGCCACCTAAGAAATGAAAGCAAAGTTTCCCGCCTGCGAAGCAGGGCCTCAAGTAAGTGTGCCAACTGACTGCCCTCCTTTAAAGCCAGTTGAGAAAATGTGGCCAGGCTGATGCAACCCGCTTACAATGAATTTATTCTCTTCAGAAAAGGAGATTTTGTTACCGTACGCCAGCATATCCTCTCCCTCAGAGTGCTGTTTCTGTGTAGACTAGGGAAAGACACCATGGTCCTGAGCTTAAAATGGCTCTTTTCCCAGTTGGTTTCATCCATGAAAGAGCCAGAAGGGCTGATCTCAACTAACCGGGCTGCACATCCTTGAGTCCTTGGGATAAGGCAGTCCTTAACCAATGAGCCACCTAAGAAATGAAAGCAAAGTTTCCAACCTGGGAAGTAGGGCCTCAAGTAAGTGTGCCAACGGACTGCCCTCCTTTAAAGCCAGTTGGGAAAATGTGGCCAGGCTGATGAAACCCGCTTACAAAGAAATGTTTCTCTTCCGAAAAGGAGATTTTGCAACCGAACGCCAGCAGCTCGTTTAACTCAGAGTCCTGTTTCTGTGTAGACTAGGGAAAGACACCATGGTCCCCAGCTTAGAATGGCTCTTTTCCCAGTTAGTTTCATCCATGAAAGAGCCAGAAGGGCTGATGTCAACTAATCGGGCTGCATATCCCTGAATCCTTGGGGTAGGGCAGTTCTGAGCCAATGTGTCACCTAAGGAATGAAAGCAAAGTTTCCTTGCCACAGGAAAGCACACCGAGGCCTGGTGTTTTCTCTGTGAAATTGGAGTGGGCTTGAAGGGTGAGGCCTACTGACTACCCTCCTTTATAGCCAGTTTAGAAAATGTGGCAAGGCTGATACACCCCGCTTACAACGAAATGTTTCTCTTCAGAATAAGAGATAATGCTACCAAACGCCAGCAGCTCCTCTCCCTCAGAGTGCTGTTTCTGTGTAGACTAGGGAAAGACACCATGGTCCCCAGCTTAGAACGGCTGTTTTCCCAGGTGGTTTCATCCATGAAAGAGCCAGAAGGGCTCATCTCAACTAATCGGGCTGCACATCCCTGAATCCTTGGGGTAGGGCTGTTCTGAGCCAATGTGCCACCTAAGGAATGAAAGCAAAGTTTCCTTGCCACAGGAAAGCACACCGAGGCCGGGTGTTTTCTCTATGAAATTGGATTGGGCTTGAAGGGTGAGGCCTACTGACTGCCCTCCTTTATAGCCAGTTGAGAGAATGTGGCAAGGCTGATGCCACCCCTTTACAACGAAATGTTTCTCTTCAGAATAGGAGATTTTGCTACCAAACGCCAGCAGCTCCTCTCCCTCAGAGTGCTGTTTCTGTGTAGACTAGGGAAAGACACCATGGTCCCCAGCTTAGAACGGCACTTTTCCCAGTTGGTTTCATCCATGAAAGAACCAGAAGGGCTGATCTCAGCTAATCGGGCTGCACATCCCTGAATCCTTGGGGTACGTCAGTTCTGAGCCAATGTGCCACCTAAGGAATGAAAGCCAAGTTTCCTTGAAACAGGAAAGAACACCTAGGCATGGTGTTTTCTCAATGAAATTGGAGTGGGTTTGAAGGGTGAGGCCTACGTACTGCCTTCCTTTATAGCCAGTTGAGGAAATGTGGCAAGGCTGATGCAACCCGCTTACAACGAAATGTTGCTCTTCAGAATAGGAGATTTTGCTGCCAAACGCCAGCAGCTCCTCTCCCTCAGAATGCTGATTCTGTGTAGACTAGGGAAAGACACCATGGTCCCCAGCTTAGAACGGCTCTTTTCCCAGTTGGTTTCATCCATGAAAGAGCCAGAAGGGCTGATCTCAACTAAACGGCCTGCACATCCCTGAATCCTTGGGATAAGGCAGTCCTTAACCAATGAGCCACCTAAGAAATGAAAGCAAAGTTTCCCGCCTGCGAAGCAGGGCCTCAAGTAAGTGTGCCAACTGACTGCCCGCCTTTAAAGCCAGTTGAGAAAATGTGGCCAGGCTGATGCAACCCGCTTACAATGAATTTATTCTCTTCAGAAAAGGAGATTTTGTTACCGTACGCCAGCATATCCTCTCCCTCAGAGTGCTGTTTCTGTGTAGACTAGGGAAAGACACCATGGTCCTGAGCTTAAAATGGCTCTTTTCCCAGTTGGTTTCATCCATGAAAGAGCCAGAAGGGCTGATCTCAACTAACCGGGCTGCACATCCTTGAGTCCTTGGGATAAGGCAGTCCTTAACCAATGAGCCACCTAAGAAATGAAAGCAAAGTTTCCAACCTGGGAAGCAGGGCCTCAAGTAATTGTGCCAACGGACTGCCCTCCTTTAAAGCCAGTTGGGAAAATGTGGCCAGGCTGATGAAACCCGCTTACAAAGAAATGTTTCTCTTCCGAAAAGGAGATTTTGCAACCGAACGCCAGCAGCTCGTTTAACTCAGAGTCCTGTTTCTGTGTAGACTAGGGAAAGACACCATGGTCCCCAGCTTAGAATGGCTCTTTTCCCAGTTAGTTTCATCCATGAAAGAGCCAGAAGGGCTGATGTCAACTAATCGGGCTGCATATCCCTGAATCCTTGGGGTAGGGCAGTTCTGAGCCAATGTGTCACCTAAGGAATGAAAGCAAAGTTTCCTTGCCACAGGAAAGCACACCGAGGCCTGGTGTTTTCTCTGTGAAACTGGAGTGGGCTTGAAGGGTGAGGCC
The DNA here is from genome assembly GCF_965194825.1 of Balaenoptera physalus. Taxonomy (NCBI): domain Eukaryota; kingdom Metazoa; phylum Chordata; class Mammalia; order Artiodactyla; family Balaenopteridae; genus Balaenoptera; species Balaenoptera physalus. The sequence goes on along the minus strand of NC_138900.1, from coordinate 22,628,963 downwards.
TACTGACTACCCTCCTTTATAGCCAGTTTAGAAAATGTGGCAAGGCTGATACACCCCGCTTACAACGAAATGTTTCTCTTCAGAATAAGAGATAATGCTACCAAACGCCAGCAGCTCCTCTCCCTCAGAGTGCTGTTTCTGTGTAGACTAGGGAAAGACACCATGGTCCCCAGCTTAGAACGGCTGTTTTCCCAGGTGGTTTCATCCATGAAAGAGCCAGAAGGGCTCATCTCAACTAATCGGGCTGCACATCCCTGAATCCTTGGGGTAGGGCTGTTCTGAGCCAATGTGCCACCTAAGGAATGAAAGCAAAGTTTCCTTGCCACAGGAAAGCACACCGAGGCCGGGTGTTTTCTCTATGAAATTGGATTGGGCTTGAAGGGTGAGGCCTACTGACTGCCCTCCTTTATAGCCAGTTGAGAGAATGTGGCAAGGCTGATGCCACCCGTTTACAACGAAATGTTTCTCTTCAGAATAGGAGATTTTGCTACCAAACGCCAGCAGCTCCTCTCCCTCAGAGTGCTGTTTCTGTGTAGACTAGGGAAAGACACCATGGTCCCCAGCTTAGAACGGCACTTTTCCCAGTTGGTTTCATCCATGAAAGAACCAGAAGGGCTGATCTCAGCTAATCGGGCTGCACATCCCTGAATCCTTGGGGTACGTCAGTTCTGAGCCAATGTGCCACCTAAGGAATGAAAGCCAAGTTTCCTTGAAACAGGAAAGAACACCTAGGCATGGTGTTTTCTCAATGAAATTGGAGTGGGCTTGAAGGGTGAGGCCTACGTACTGCCTTCCTTTATAGCCAGTTGAGGAAATGTGGCAAGGCTGATGCAACCCGTTTACAACGAAATGTTGCTCTTCAGAATAGGAGATTTTGCTGCCAAACGCCAGCAGCTCCTCTCCCTCAGAATGCTGATTCTGTGTAGACTAGGGAAAGACACCATGGTCCCCAGCTTAGAACAGCTCTTTTCCCAGTTGGTTTCATCCATGAAAGAGCCAGAAGGGCTGATCTCAACTAAACGGCCTGCACATCCCTGAATCCTTGGGATAAGGCAGTCCTTAACCAATGAGCCACCTAAGAAATGAAAGCAAAGTTTCCCGCCTGCGAAGCAGGGCCTCAAGTAAGTGTGCCAACTGACTGCCCGCCTTTAAAGCCAGTTGAGAAAATGTGGCCAGGCTGATGCAACCCGCTTACAATGAATTTATTCTCTTCAGAAAAGGAGATTTTGTTACCGTACGCCAGCATATCCTCTCCCTCAGAGTGCTGTTTCTGTGTAGACTAGGGAAAGACACCATGGTCCTGAGCTTAAAATGGCTCTTTTCCCAGTTGGTTTCATCCATGAAAGAGCCAGAAGGGCTGATCTCAACTAACCGGGCTGCACATCCTTGAGTCCTTGGGATAAGGCAGTCCTTAACCAATGAGCCACCTAAGAAATGAAAGCAAAGTTTCCAACCTGGGAAGCAGGGCCTCAAGTAATTGTGCCAACGGACTGCCCTCCTTTAAAGCCAGTTGGGAAAATGTGGCCAGGCTGATGAAACCCGCTTACAAAGAAATGTTTCTCTTCCGAAAAGGAGATTTTGCAACCGAACGCCAGCAGCTCGTTTAACTCAGAGTCCTGTTTCTGTGTAGACTAGGGAAAGACACCATGGTCCCCAGCTTAGAATGGCTCTTTTCCCAGTTAGTTTCATCCATGAAAGAGCCAGAAGGGCTGATGTCAACTAATCGGGCTGCATATCCCTGAATCCTTGGGGTAGGGCAGTTCTGAGCCAATGTGTCACCTAAGGAATGAAAGCAAAGTTTCCTTGCCACAGGAAAGCACACCGAGGCCTGGTGTTTTCTCTGTGAAATTGGAGTGGGCTTGAAGGGTGAGGCCTACTGACTACCCTCCTTTATAGCCAGTTTAGAAAATGTGGCAAGGCTGATACACCCCGCTTACAACGAAATGTTTCTCTTCAGAATAAGAGATAATGCTACCAAACGCCAGCAGCTCCTCTCCCTCAGAGTGCTGTTTCTGTGTAGACTAGGGAAAGACACCATGGTCCCCAGCTTAGAACGGCTGTTTTCCCAGGTGGTTTCATCCATGAAAGAGCCAGAAGGGCTCATCTCAACTAATCGGGCTGCACATCCCTGAATCCTTGGGGTAGGGCTGTTCTGAGCCAATGTGCCACCTAAGGAATGAAAGCAAAGTTTCCTTGCCACAGGAAAGCACACCGAGGCCGGGTGTTTTCTCTATGAAATTGGAGTGGGCTTGAAGGGTGAGGCCTACTGACTGCCCTCCTTTATAGCCAGTTGAGAGAATGTGGCAAGGCTGATGCCACCCGTTTACAACGAAATGTTTCTCTTCAGAATAGATTTTGCTACCAAACGCCAGCAGCTCCTCTCCCTCAGAGTGCTGTTTCTGTGTAGACTAGGGAAAGACACCATGGTCCCCAGCTTAGAACGGCACTTTTCCCAGTTGGTTTCATCCATGAAAGAACCAGAAGGGCTGATCTCAGCTAATCGGGCTGCACATCCCTGAATCCTTGGGGTACGTCAGTTCTGAGCCAATGTGCCACCTAAGGAATGAAAGCCAAGTTTCCTTGAAACAGGAAAGAACACCTAGGCATGGTGTTTTCTCAATGAAATTGGAGTGGGCTTGAAGGGTGAGGCCTACGTACTGCCTTCCTTTATAGCCAGTTGAGGAAATGTGGCAAGGCTGATGCAACCCGTTTACAACGAAATGTTGCTCTTCAGAATAGGAGATTTTGCTGCCAAACGCCAGCAGCTCCTCTCCCTCAGAATGCTGATTCTGTGTAGACTAGGGAAAGACACCATGGTCCCCAGCTTAGAACAGCTCTTTTCCCAGTTGGTTTCATCCATGAAAGAGCCAGAAGGGCTGATCTCAACTAAACGGCCTGCACATCCCTGAATCCTTGGGATAAGGCAGTCCTTAACCAATGAGCCACCTAAGAAATGAAAGCAAAGTTTCCCGCCTGCGAAGCAGGGCCTCAAGTAAGTGTGCCAACTGACTGCCCGCCTTTAAAGCCAGTTGAGAAAATGTGGCCAGGCTGATGCAACCCGCTTACAATGAATTTATTCTCTTCAGAAAAGGAGATTTTGTTACCGTACGCCAGCATATCCTCTCCCTCAGAGTGCTGTTTCTGTGTAGACTAGGGAAAGACACCATGGTCCTGAGCTTAAAATGGCTCTTTTCCCAGTTGGTTTCATCCATGAAAGAGCCAGAAGGGCTGATCTCAACTAACCGGGCTGCACATCCTTGAGTCCTTGGGATAAGGCAGTCCTTAACCAATGAGCCACCTAAGAAATGAAAGCAAAGTTTCCAACCTGGGAAGCAGGGCCTCAAGTAAGTGTGCCAACGGACTGCCCTCCTTTAAAGCCAGTTGGGAAAATGTGGCCAGGCTGATGAAACCCGCTTACAAAGAAATGTTTCTCTTCCGAAAAGGAGATTTTGCAACCGAACGCCAGCAGCTCGTTTAACTCAGAGTCCTGTTTCTGTGTAGACTAGGGAAAGACACCATGGTCCCCAGCTTAGAATGGCTCTTTTCCCAGTTAGTTTCATCCATGAAAGAGCCAGAAGGGCTGATGTCAACTAATCGGGCTGCATATCCCTGAATCCTTGGGGTAGGGCAGTTCTGAGCCAATGTGTCACCTAAGGAATGAAAGCAAAGTTTCCTTGCCACAGGAAAGCACACCGAGGCCTGGTGTTTTCTCTGTGAAATTGGAGTGGGCTTGAAGGGTGAGGCCTACTGACTACCCTCCTTTATAGCCAGTTTAGAAAATGTGGCAAGGCTGATACACCCCGCTTACAACGAAATGTTTCTCTTCAGAATAAGAGATAATGCTACCAAACGCCAGCAGCTCCTCTCCCTCAGAGTGCTGTTTCTGTGTAGACTAGGGAAAGACACCATGGTCCCCAGCTTAGAACGGCTGTTTTCCCAGGTGGTTTCATCCATGAAAGAGCCAGAAGGGCTCATCTCAACTAATCGGGCTGCACATCCCTGAATCCTTGGGGTAGGGCTGTTCTGAGCCAATGTGCCACCTAAGGAATGAAAGCAAAGTTTCCTTGCCACAGGAAAGCACACCGAGGCCGGGTGTTTTCTCTGTGAAATTGGAGTGGGCTTGAAGGGTGAGGCCTACTGACTGCCCTCCTTTATAGCCAGTTGAGAGAATGTGGCAAGGCTGATGCCACCCGTTTACAACGAAATGTTTCTCTTCAGAATAGGAGATTTTGCTACCAAACGCCAGCAGCTCCTCTCCCTCAGAGTGCTGTTTCTGTGTAGACTAGGGAAAGACACCATGGTCCCCAGCTTAGAACGGCACTTTTCCCAGTTGGTTTCATCCATGAAAGAACCAGAAGGGCTGATCTCAGCTAATCGGGCTGCACATCCCTGAATCCTTGGGGTACGTCAGTTCTGAGCCAATGTGCCACCTAAGGAATGAAAGCCAAGTTTCCTTGAAACAGGAAAGAACACCTAGGCATGGTGTTTTCTCAATGAAATTGGAGTGGGCTTGAAGGGTGAGGCCTACGTACTGCCTTCCTTTATAGCCAGTTGAGGAAATGTGGCAAGGCTGATGCAACCCGTTTACAACGAAATGTTGCTCTTCAGAATAGGAGATTTTGCTGCCAAACGCCAGCAGCTCCTCTCCCTCAGAATGCTGATTCTGTGTAGACTAGGGAAAGACACCATGGTCCCCAGCTTAGAACAGCTCTTTTCCCAGTTGGTTTCATCCATGAAAGAGCCAGAAGGGCTGATCTCAACTAAACGGCCTGCACATCCCTGAATCCTTGGGATAAGGCAGTCCTTAACCAATGAGCCACCTAAGAAATGAAAGCAAAGTTTCCCGCCTGCGAAGCAGGGCCTCAAGTAAGTGTGCCAACTGACTGCCCGCCTTTAAAGCCAGTTGAGAAAATGTGGCCAGGCTGATGCAACCCGCTTACAATGAATTTATTCTCTTCAGAAAAGGAGATTTTGTTACCGTACGCCAGCATATCCTCTCCCTCAGAGTGCTGTTTCTGTGTAGACTAGGGAAAGACACCATGGTCCTGAGCTTAAAATGGCTCTTTTCCCAGTTGGTTTCATCCATGAAAGAGCCAGAAGGGCTGATCTCAACTAACCGGGCTGCACATCCTTGAGTCCTTGGGATAAGGCAGTCCTTAACCAATGAGCCACCTAAGAAATGAAAGCAAAGTTTCCAACCTGGGAAGCAGGGCCTCAAGTAAGTGTGCCAACGGACTGCCCTCCTTTAAAGCCAGTTGGGAAAATGTGGCCAGGCTGATGAAACCCGCTTACAAAGAAATGTTTCTCTTCCGAAAAGGAGATTTTGCAACCGAACGCCAGCAGCTCGTTTAACTCAGAGTCCTGTTTCTGTGTAGACTAGGGAAAGACACCATGGTCCCCAGCTTAGAATGGCTCTTTTCCCAGTTAGTTTCATCCATGAAAGAGCCAGAAGGGCTGATGTCAACTAATCGGGCTGCATATCCCTGAATCCTTGGGGTAGGGCAGTTCTGAGCCAATGTGTCACCTAAGGAATGAAAGCAAAGTTTCCTTGCCACAGGAAAGCACACCGAGGCCTGGTGTTTTCTCTGTGAAATTGGAGTGGGCTTGAAGGGTGAGGCCTACTGACTACCCTCCTTTATAGCCAGTTTAGAAAATGTGGCAAGGCTGATACACCCCGCTTACAACGAAATGTTTCTCTTCAGAATAAGAGATAATGCTACCAAACGCCAGCAGCTCCTCTCCCTCAGAGTGCTGTTTCTGTGTAGACTAGGGAAAGACACCATGGTCCCCAGCTTAGAACGGCTGTTTTCCCAGGTGGTTTCATCCATGAAAGAGCCAGAAGGGCTCATCTCAACTAATCGGGCTGCACATCCCTGAATCCTTAGGGTAGGGCTGTTCTGAGCCAATGTGCCACCTAAGGAATGAAAGCAAAGTTTCCTTGCCACAGGAAAGCACACCGAGGCCGGGTGTTTTCTCTATGAAATTGGATTGGGCTTGAAGGGTGAGGCCTACTGACTGCCCTCCTTTATAGCCAGTTGAGAGAATGTGGCAAGGCTGATGCCACCCCTTTACAACGAAATGTTTCTCTTCAGAATAGGAGATTTTGCTACCAAACGCCAGCAGCTCCTCTCCCTCAGAGTGCTGTTTCTGTGTAGACTAGGGAAAGACACCATGGTCCCCAGCTTAGAACGGCACTTTTCCCAGTTGGTTTCATCCATGAAAGAACCAGAAGGGCTGATCTCAGCTAATCGGGCTGCACATCCCTGAATCCTTGGGGTACGTCAGTTCTGAGCCAATGTGCCACCTAAGGAATGAAAGCCAAGTTTCCTTGAAACAGGAAAGAACACCTAGGCATGGTGTTTTCTCAATGAAATTGGAGTGGGCTTGAAGGGTGAGGCCTACGTACTGCCTTCCTTTATAGCCAGTTGAGGAAATGTGGCAAGGCTGATGCAACCCGCTTACAACGAAATGTTGCTCTTCAGAATAGGAGATTTTGCTGCCAAACGCCAGCAGCTCCTCTCCCTCAGAATGCTGATTCTGTGTAGACTAGGGAAAGACACCATGGTCCCCAGCTTAGAACGGCTCTTTTCCCAGTTGGTTTCATCCATGAAAGAGCCAGAAGGGCTGATCTCAACTAAACGGCCTGCACATCCCTGAATCCTTGGGATAAGGCAGTCCTTAACCAATGAGCCACCTAAGAAATGAAAGCAAAGTTTCCCGCCTGCGAAGCAGGGCCTCAAGTAAGTGTGCCAACTGACTGCCCTCCTTTAAAGCCAGTTGAGAAAATGTGGCCAGGCTGATGCAACCCGCTTACAATGAATTTATTCTCTTCAGAAAAGGAGATTTTGTTACCGTACGCCAGCATATCCTCTCCCTCAGAGTGCTGTTTCTGTGTAGACTAGGGAAAGACACCATGGTCCTGAGCTTAAAATGGCTCTTTTCCCAGTTGGTTTCATCCATGAAAGAGCCAGAAGGGCTGATCTCAACTAACCGGGCTGCACATCCTTGAGTCCTTGGGATAAGGCAGTCCTTAACCAATGAGCCACCTAAGAAATGAAAGCAAAGTTTCCAACCTGGGAAGTAGGGCCTCAAGTAAGTGTGCCAACGGACTGCCCTCCTTTAAAGCCAGTTGGGAAAATGTGGCCAGGCTGATGAAACCCGCTTACAAAGAAATGTTTCTCTTCCGAAAAGGAGATTTTGCAACCGAACGCCAGCAGCTCGTTTAACTCAGAGTCCTGTTTCTGTGTAGACTAGGGAAAGACACCATGGTCCCCAGCTTAGAATGGCTCTTTTCCCAGTTAGTTTCATCCATGAAAGAGCCAGAAGGGCTGATGTCAACTAATCGGGCTGCATATCCCTGAATCCTTGGGGTAGGGCAGTTCTGAGCCAATGTGTCACCTAAGGAATGAAAGCAAAGTTTCCTTGCCACAGGAAAGCACACCGAGGCCTGGTGTTTTCTCTGTGAAATTGGAGTGGGCTTGAAGGGTGAGGCCTACTGACTACCCTCCTTTATAGCCAGTTTAGAAAATGTGGCAAGGCTGATACACCCCGCTTACAACGAAATGTTTCTCTTCAGAATAAGAGATAATGCTACCAAACGCCAGCAGCTCCTCTCCCTCAGAGTGCTGTTTCTGTGTAGACTAGGGAAAGACACCATGGTCCCCAGCTTAGAACGGCTGTTTTCCCAGGTGGTTTCATCCATGAAAGAGCCAGAAGGGCTCATCTCAACTAATCGGGCTGCACATCCCTGAATCCTTGGGGTAGGGCTGTTCTGAGCCAATGTGCCACCTAAGGAATGAAAGCAAAGTTTCCTTGCCACAGGAAAGCACACCGAGGCCGGGTGTTTTCTCTATGAAATTGGATTGGGCTTGAAGGGTGAGGCCTACTGACTGCCCTCCTTTATAGCCAGTTGAGAGAATGTGGCAAGGCTGATGCCACCCGTTTACAACGAAATGTTTCTCTTCAGAATAGGAGATTTTGCTACCAAACGCCAGCAGCTCCTCTCCCTCAGAGTGCTGTTTCTGTGTAGACTAGGGAAAGACACCATGGTCCCCAGCTTAGAACGGCACTTTTCCCAGTTGGTTTCATCCATGAAAGAACCAGAAGGGCTGATCTCAGCTAATCGGGCTGCACATCCCTGAATCCTTGGGGTACGTCAGTTCTGAGCCAATGTGCCACCTAAGGAATGAAAGCCAAGTTTCCTTGAAACAGGAAAGAACACCTAGGCATGGTGTTTTCTCAATGAAATTGGAGTGGGCTTGAAGGGTGAGGCCTACGTACTGCCTTCCTTTATAGCCAGTTGAGGAAATGTGGCAAGGCTGATGCAACCCGCTTACAACGAAATGTTGCTCTTCAGAATAGGAGATTTTGCTACCAAACGCCAGCAGCTCCTCTCCCTCAGAATGCTGATTCTGTGTAGACTAGGGAAAGACACCATGGTCCCCAGCTTAGAACGGCTCTTTTCCCAGTTGGTTTCATCCATGAAAGAGCCAGAAGGGCTGATCTCAACTAAACGGCCTGCACATCCCTGAATCCTTGGGATAAGGCAGTCCTTAACCAATGAGCCACCTAAGAAATGAAAGCAAAGTTTCCCGCCTGCGAAGCAGGGCCTCAAGTAAGTGTGCCAACTGACTGCCCGCCTTTAAAGCCAGTTGAGAAAATGTGGCCAGGCTGATGCAACCCGCTTACAATGAATTTATTCTCTTCAGAAAAGGAGATTTTGTTACCGTACGCCAGCATATCCTCTCCCTCAGAGTGCTGTTTCTGTGTAGACTAGGGAAAGACACCATGGTCCTGAGCTTAAAATGGCTCTTTTCCCAGTTGGTTTCATCCATGAAAGAGCCAGAAGGGCTGATCTCAACTAACCGGGCTGCACATCCTTGAGTCCTTGGGATAAGGCAGTCCTTAACCAATGAGCCACCTAAGAAATGAAAGCAAAGTTTCCAACCTGGGAAGCAGGGCCTCAAGTAAGTGTGCCAACGGACTGCCCTCCTTTAAAGCCAGTTGGGAAAATGTGGCCAGGCTGATGAAACCCGCTTACAAAGAAATGTTTCTCTTCCGAAAAGGAGATTTTGCAACCGAACGCCAGCAGCTCGTTTAACTCAGAGTCCTGTTTCTGTGTAGACTAGGGAAAGACACCATGGTCCCCAGCTTAGAATGGCTCTTTTCCCAGTTAGTTTCATCCATGAAAGAGCCAGAAGGGCTGATGTCAACTAATCGGGCTGCATATCCCTGAATCCTTGGGGTAGGGCAGTTCTGAGCCAATGTGTCACCTAAGGAATGAAAGCAAAGTTTCCTTGAAACAGGAAAGCACACCGAGCCATGGTGTTTTCTCAATGAAATTGGAGTGGGCTTGAAGGGTGAGGCCTACGTACTGCCTTCCTTTATAGCCAGTTGAGGAAATGTGGCAAGGCTGATGCAACCCGCTTACAACGAAATGTTGCTCTTCAGAATAGGAGATTTTGCTACCAAACGCCAGCAGCTCCTCTCCCTCAGAATGCTGATTCTGTGTAGACTAGGGAAAGACACCATGGTCCCCAGCTTGGAACGGATGTTTTCCCAGTTGGTTTCATCCATGAAAGAGCCACAAGGGCTGATCTCAACTAAACAGCCTGCACATCCCTGAATCCTTGGGATAAGGCAGTCCTTAACCAATGAGCCACCTAAGAAGTGAAAGTAAAGTTTCCAACCTGGGAAGCAGGGCCTCAAGTAAGTTTGCCAGCTGACTGCCCTCCTTTAAAGGCAGTTGAGAAAATGTGGCCAGGCTGATGCAAACCGCTTACAACGAAATGTTTCTCTTCAGAAAAGGAGATTTTGCTACCATACGCCAGCAGATCCTCTCCCGCAGAGTGCTGTTTCTGTGTAGACTAGGGAAAGACAACATGGTCCCCAACTTAGAACGGCTGTTTTCCCAGGTGGTTTCATCCATGAAAGAGCCAGAAGGGCTCATCTCAACTAATCGGGCTGCACATCCCTGAATCCTTGGGGTAGGGCTGTTCTGAGCCAATGTGCCACCTAAGGAATGAAAGCAAAGTTTCCTTGCCACAGGAAAGCACACCGAGGCCTGGTGTTTTCTCTGTGAAATTGGAGTGGGCTTGAAGGGTGAGGCCTACTGACTGCCCTCCTTTATAGCCAGTTTAGAAAATGTGGCAAGGCTGATACACCCCGCTTACAACGAAATGTTTCTCTTCAGAATAAGAGATAATGCTACCAAACGCCAGCAGCTCCTCTCCCTCAGAGTGCTGTTTCTGTGTAGACTAGGGAAAGACACAATGGTCCCCAGCTTAGAACGGCTGTTTTCCCAGGTGGTTTCATCCATGAAAGAGCCAGAAGGGCTCATCTCAACTAATCGGGCTGCACATCCCTGAATCCTTGGGGTAGGGCTGTTCTGAGCCAATGTGCCACCTAAGGAATGAAAGCAAAGTTTCCTTGCCACAGGAAAGCACACCGAGGCCGGGTGTTTTCTCTATGAAATTGGATTGGGCTTGAAGGGTGAGGCCTACTGACTGCCCTCCTTTATAGCCAGTTGAGAGAATGTGGCAAGGCTTATGCCACCCGTTTACAACGAAATGTTTCTCTTCAGAATAGGAGATTTTGCTACCAAACGCCAGCAGCTCCTCTCCCTCAGAGTGCTGTTTCTGTGTAGACTAGGGAAAGACACCATGGTCCCCAGCTTAGAACGGCACTTTTCCCAGTTGGTTTCATCCATGAAAGAACCAGAAGGGCTGATCTCAGCTAATCGGGCTGCACATCCCTGAATCCTTGGGGTACGTCAGTTCTGAGCCAATGTGCCACCTAAGGAATGAAAGCCAAGTTTCCTTGAAACAGGAAAGAACACCTAGGCATGGTGTTTTCTCAATGAAATTGGAGTGGGCTTGAAGGGTGAGGCCTACGTACTGCCTTCCTTTATAGCCAGTTGAGGAAATGTGGCAAGGCTGATGCAACCCGCTTACAACGAAATGTTGCTCTTCAGAATAGGAGATTTTGCTGCCAAACGCCAGCAGCTCCTCTCCCTCAGAATGCTGATTCTGTGTAGACTAGGGAAAGACACCATGGTCCCCAGCTTAGAACGGCTCTTTTCCCAGTTGGTTTCATCCATGAAAGAGCCAGAAGGGCTGATCTCAACTAAACGGCCTGCACATCCCTGAATCCTTGGGATAAGGCAGTCCTTAACCAATGAGCCACCTAAGAAATGAAAGCAAAGTTTCCCGCCTGCGAAGCAGGGCCTCAAGTAAGTGTGCCAACTGACTGCCCTCCTTTAAAGCCAGTTGAGAAAATGTGGCCAGGCTGATGCAACCCGCTTACAATGAATTTATTCTCTTCAGAAAAGGAGATTTTGTTACCGTACGCCAGCATATCCTCTCCCTCAGAGTGCTGTTTCTGTGTAGACTAGGGAAAGACACCATGGTCCTGAGCTTAAAATGGCTCTTTTCCCAGTTGGTTTCATCCATGAAAGAGCCAGAAGGGCTGATCTCAACTAACCGGGCTGCACATCCTTGAGTCCTTGGGATAAGGCAGTCCTTAACCAATGAGCCACCTAAGAAATGAAAGCAAAGTTTCCAACCTGGGAAGCAGGGCCTCAAGTAAGTGTGCCAACGGACTGCCCTCCTTTAAAGCCAGTTGGGAAAATGTGGCCAGGCTGATGAAACCCGCTTACAAAGAAATGTTTCTCTTCCGAAAAGGAGATTTTGCAACCGAACGCCAGCAGCTCGTTTAACTCAGAGTCCTGTTTCTGTGTAGACTAGGGAAAGACACCATGGTCCCCAGCTTAGAATGGCTCTTTTCCCAGTTAGTTTCATCCATGAAAGAGCCAGAAGGGCTGATGTCAACTAATCGGGCTGCATATCCCTGAATCCTTGGGGTAGGGCAGTTCTGAGCCAATGTGTCACCTAAGGAATGAAAGCAAAGTTTCCTTGCCACAGGAAAGCACACCGAGGCCTGGTGTTTTCTCTGTGAAATTGGAGTGGGCTTGAAGGGTGAGGCCTACTGACTACCCTCCTTTATAGCCAGTTTAGAAAATGTGGCAAGGCTGATACACCCCGCTTACAACGAAATGTTTCTCTTCAGAATAAGAGATAATGCTACCAAACGCCAGCAGCTCCTCTCCCTCAGAGTGCTGTTTCTGTGTAGACTAGGGAAAGACACCATGGTCCCCAGCTTAGAACGGCTGTTTTCCCAGGTGGTTTCATCCATGAAAGAGCCAGAAGGGCTCATCTCAACTAATCGGGCTGCACATCCCTGAATCCTTGGGGTAGGGCTGTTCTGAGCCAATGTGCCACCTAAGGAATGAAAGCAAAGTTTCCTAGCCACAGGAAAGCACACCGAGGCCGGGTGTTTTCTCTATGAAATTGGATTGGGCTTGAAGGGTGAGGCCTACTGACTGCCCTCCTTTATAGCCAGTTGAGAGAATGTGGCAAGGCTGATGCCACCCGTTTACAACGAAATGTTTCTCTTCAGAATAGGAGATTTTGCTACCAAACGCCAGCAGCTCCTCTCCCTCAGAGTGCTGTTTCTGTGTAGACTAGGGAAAGACACCATGGTCCCCAGCTTAGAACGGCACTTTTCCCAGTTGGTTTCATCCATGAAAGAACCAGAAGGGCTGATCTCAGCTAATCGGGCTGCACATCCCTGAATCCTTGGGGTACGTCAGTTCTGAGCCAATGTGCCACCTAAGGAATGAAAGCCAAGTTTCCTTGAAACAGGAAAGAACACCTAGGCATGGTGTTTTCTCAATGAAATTGGAGTGGGCTTGAAGGGTGAGGCCTACGTACTGCCTTCCTTTATAGCCAGTTGAGGAAATGTGGCAAGGCTGATGCAACCCGCTTACAACGAAATGTTGCTCTTCAGAATAGGAGATTTTGCTACCAAACGCCAGCAGCTCCTCTCCCTCAGAATGCTGATTCTGTGTAGACTAGGGAAAGACACCATGGTCCCCAGCTTAGAACGGCTGTTTTCCCAGTTGGTTTCATCCATGAAAGAGCCAGAAGGGCTGATCTCAACTAAACGGCCTGCACATCCCTGAATCCTTGGGATAAGGCAGTCCTTAACCAATGAGCCACCTAAGAAATGAAAGCAAAGTTTCCCGCCTGCGAAGCAGGGCCTCAAGTAAGTGTGCCAACTGACTGCCCGCCTTTAAAGCCAGTTGAGAAAATGTGGCCAGGCTGATGCAACCCGCTTACAATGAATTTATTCTCTTCAGAAAAGGAGATTTTGTTACCGTACGCCAGCATATCCTCTCCCTCAGAGTGCTGTTTCTGTGTAGACTAGGGAAAGACACCATGGTCCTGAGCTTAAAATGGCTCTTTTCCCAGTTGGTTTCATCCATGAAAGAGCCAGAAGGGCTGATCTCAACTAACCGGGCTGCACATCCTTGAGTCCTTGGGATAAGGCAGTCCTTAACCAATGAGCCACCTAAGAAATGAAAGCAAAGTTTCCAACCTGGGAAGCAGGGCCTCAAGTAAGTGTGCCAACGGACTGCCCTCCTTTAAAGCCAGTTGGGAAAATGTGGCCAGGCTGATGAAACCCGCTTACAAAGAAATGTTTCTCTTCCGAAAAGGAGATTTTGCAACCGAACGCCAGCAGCTCGTTTAACTCAGAGTCCTGTTTCTGTGTAGACTAGGGAAAGACACCATGGTCCCCAGCTTAGAATGGCTCTTTTCCCAGTTAGTTTCATCCATGAAAGAGCCAGAAGGGCTGATGTCAACTAATCGGGCTGCATATCCCTGAATCCTTGGGGTAGGGCAGTTCTGAGCCAATGTGTCACCTAAGGAATGAAAGCAAAGTTTCCTTGAAACAGGAAAGCACACCGAGCCATGGTGTTTTCTCAATGAAATTGGAGTGGGCTTGAAGGGTGAGGCCTACGTACTGCCTTCCTTTATAGCCAGTTGAGGAAATGTGGCAAGGCTGATGCAACCCGCTTACAACGAAATGTTGCTCTTCAGAATAGGAGATTTTGCTACCAAACGCCAGCAGCTCCTCTCCCTCAGAATGCTGATTCTGTGTAGACTAGGGAAAGACACCATGGTCCCCAGCTTGGAACGGATGTTTTCCCAGTTGGTTTCATCCATGAAAGAGCCACAAGGGCTGATCTCAACTAAACAGCCTGCACATCCCTGAATCCTTGGGATAAGGCAGTCCTTAACCAATGAGCCACCTAAGAAGTGAAAGTAAAGTTTCCAACCTGGGAAGCAGGGCCTCAAGTAAGTTTGCCAGCTGACTGCCCTCCTTTAAAGGCAGTTGAGAAAATGTGGCCAGGCTGATGCAAACCGCTTACAACGAAATGTTTCTCTTCAGAAAAGGAGATTTTGCTACCATACGCCAGCAGATCCTCTCCCGCAGAGTGCTGTTTCTGTGTAGACTAGGGAAAGACAACATGGTCCCCAACTTAGAACGGCTGTTTTCCCAGGTGGTTTCATCCATGAAAGAGCCAGAAGGGCTCATCTCAACTAATCGGGCTGCACATCCCTGAATCCTTGGGGTAGGGCTGTTCTGAGCCAATGTGCCACCTAAGGAATGAAAGCAAAGTTTCCTTGCCACAGGAAAGCACACCGAGGCCTGGTGTTTTCTCTGTGAAATTGGAGTGGGCTTGAAGGGTGAGGCCTACTGACTGCCCTCCTTTATAGCCAGTTTAGAAAATGTGGCAAGGCTGATACACCCCGCTTACAACGAAATGTTTCTCTTCAGAATAAGAGATAATGCTACCAAACGCCAGCAGCTCCTCTCCCTCAGAGTGCTGTTTCTGTGTAGACTAGGGAAAGACACAATGGTCCCCAGCTTAGAACGGCTGTTTTCCCAGGTGGTTTCATCCATGAAAGAGCCAGAAGGGCTCATCTCAACTAATCGGGCTGCACATCCCTGAATCCTTGGGGTAGGGCTGTTCTGAGCCAATGTGCCACCTAAGGAATGAAAGCAAACTTTCCTTGCCACAGGAAAGCACACCGAGGCCGGGTGTTTTCTCTATGAAATTGGATTGGGCTTGAAGGGTGAGGCCTACTGACTGCCCTCCTTTATAGCCAGTTGAGAGAATGTGGCAAGGCTGATGCCACCCGTTTACAACGAAATGTTTCTCTTCAGAATAGGAGATTTTGCTACCAAACGCCAGCAGCTCCTCTCCCTCAGAGTGCTGTTTCTGTGTAGACTAGGGAAAGACACCATGGTCCCCAGCTTAGAACGGCACTTTTCCCAGTTGGTTTCATCCATGAAAGAACCAGAAGGGCTGATCTCAGCTAATCGGGCTGCACATCCCTGAATCCTTGGGGTACGTCAGTTCTGAGCCAATGTGCCACCTAAGGAATGAAAGCCAAGTTTCCTTGAAACAGGAAAGAACACCTAGGCATGGTGTTTTCTCAATGAAATTGGAGTGGGCTTGAAGGGTGAGGCCTACGTACTGCCTTCCTTTATAGCCAGTTGAGGAAATGTGGCAAGGCTGATGCAACCCGCTTACAACGAAATGTTGCTCTTCAGAATAGGAGATTTTGCTGCCAAACGCCAGCAGCTCCTCTCCCTCAGAATGCTGATTCTGTGTAGACTAGGGAAAGACACCATGGTCCCCAGCTTAGAACGGCTCTTTTCCCAGTTGGTTTCATCCATGAAAGAGCCAGAAGGGCTGATCTCAACTAAACGGCCTGCACATCCCTGAATCCTTGGGATAAGGCAGTCCTTAACCAATGAGCCACCTAAGAAATGAAAGCAAAGTTTCCCGCCTGCGAAGCAGGGCCTCAAGTAAGTGTGCCAACTGACTGCCCTCCTTTAAAGCCAGTTGAGAAAATGTGGCCAGGCTGATGCAACCCGCTTACAATGAATTTATTCTCTTCAGAAAAGGAGATTTTGTTACCGTACGCCAGCATATCCTCTCCCTCAGAGTGCTGTTTCTGTGTAGACTAGGGAAAGACACCATGGTCCTGAGCTTAAAATGGCTCTTTTCCCAGTTGGTTTCATCCATGAAAGAGCCAGAAGGGCTGATCTCAACTAACCGGGCTGCACATCCTTGAGTCCTTGGGATAAGGCAGTCCTTAACCAATGAGCCACCTAAGAAATGAAAGCAAAGTTTCCAACCTGGGAAGCAGGGCCTCAAGTAAGTGTGCCAACGGACTGCCCTCCTTTAAAGCCAGTTGGGAAAATGTGGCCAGGCTGATGAAACCCGCTTACAAAGAAATGTTTCTCTTCCGAAAAGGAGATTTTGCAACCGAACGCCAGCAGCTCGTTTAACTCAGAGTCCTGTTTCTGTGTAGACTAGGGAAAGACACCATGGTCCCCAGCTTAGAATGGCTCTTTTCCCAGTTAGTTTCATCCATGAAAGAGCCAGAAGGGCTGATGTCAACTAATCGGGCTGCATATCCCTGAATCCTTGGGGTAGGGCAGTTCTGAGCCAATGTGTCACCTAAGGAATGAAAGCAAAGTTTCCTTGCCACAGGAAAGCACACCGAGGCCTGGTGTTTTCTCTGTGAAATTGGAGTGGGCTTGAAGGGTGAGGCCTACTGACTACCCTCCTTTATAGCCAGTTTAGAAAATGTGGCAAGGCTGATACACCCCGCTTACAACGAAATGTTTCTCTTCAGAATAAGAGATAATGCTACCAAACGCCAGCAGCTCCTCTCCCTCAGAGTGCTGTTTCTGTGTAGACTAGGGAAAGACACCATGGTCCCCAGCTTAGAACGGCTGTTTTCCCAGGTGGTTTCATCCATGAAAGAGCCAGAAGGGCTCATCTCAACTAATCGGGCTGCACATCCCTGAATCCTTGGGGTAGGGCTGTTCTGAGCCAATGTGCCACCTAAGGAATGAAAGCCAAGTTTCCTTGAAACAGGAAAGAACACCTAGGCATGGTGTTTTCTCAATGAAATTGGAGTGGGCTTGAAGGGTGAGGCCTACGTACTGCCTTCCTTTATAGCCAGTTGAGGAAATGTGGCAAGGCTGATGCAACCCGCTTACAACGAAATGTTGCTCTTCAGAATAGGAGATTTTGCTACCAAACGCCAGCAGCTCCTCTCCCTCAGAATGCTGATTCTGTGTAGACTAGGGAAAGACACCATGGTCCCCAGCTTAGAACGGCTGTTTTCCCAGTTGGTTTCATCCATGAAAGAGCCAGAAGAGCTGATCTCAACTAAACGGCCTGCACATCCCTGAATCCTTGGGATAAGGCAGTCCTTAACCAATGAGCCACCTAAGAAATGAAAGCAAAGTTTCCCGCCTGCGAAGCAGGGCCTCAAGTAAGTGTGCCAACTGACTGCCCGCCTTTAAAGCCAGTTGAGAAAATGTGGCCAGGCTGATGCAACCCGCTTACAATGAATTTATTCTCTTCAGAAAAGGAGATTTTGTTACCGTACGCCAGCATATCCTCTCCCTCAGAGTGCTGTTTCTGTGTAGACTAGGGAAAGACACCATGGTCCTGAGCTTAAAATGGCTCTTTTCCCAGTTGGTTTCATCCATGAAAGAGCCAGAAGGGCTGATCTCAACTATCCGGGCTGCACATCCTTGAGTCCTTGGGATAAGGCAGTCCTTAACCAATGAGCCACCTAAGAAATGAAAGCAAAGTTTCCAACCTGGGAAGCAGGGCCTCAAGTAAGTGTGCCAACGGACTGCCCTCCTTTAAAGCCAGTTGGGAAAATGTGGCCAGGCTGATGAAACCCTCTTACAAAGAAATGTTTCTCTTCCGAAAAGGAGATTTTGCAACCGAATGCCAGCAGCTCGTTTAACTCAGAGTCCTGTTTCTGTGTAGACTAGGGAAAGACACCATGGTCCCCAGCTTAGAATGGCTCTTTTCCCAGTTAGTTTCATCCATGAAAGAGCCAGAAGGGCTGATGTCAACTAATCGGGCTGCATATCCCTGAATCCTTGGGGTAGGGCAGTTCTGAGCCAATGTGTCACCTAAGGAATGAAAGCAAAGTTTCCTTGCCACAGGAAATCACACCGAGGCCTGGTGTTTTCTCTGTGAAATTGGAGTGGGCTTGAAGGGTGAGGCCTACTGACTACCCTCCTTTATAGCCAGTTTAGAAAATGTGGCAAGGCTGATACACCCCGCTTACAACGAAATGTTTCTCTTCAGAATAAGAGATAATGCTACCAAACGCCAGCAGCTCCTCTCCCTCAGAGTGCTGTTTCTGTGTAGACTAGGGAAAGACACCATGGTCCCCAGCTTAGAACGGCTGTTTTCCCAGGTGGTTTCATCCATGAAAGAGCCAGAAGGGCTCATCTCAACTAATCGGGCTGCACATCCCTGAATCCTTGGGGTAGGGCTGTTCTGAGCCAATGTGCCACCTAAGGAATGAAAGCAAACTTTCCTAGCCACAGGAAAGCACACCGAGGCCGGGTGTTTTCTCTATGAAATTGGATTGGGCTTGAAGGGTGAGGCCTACTGACTGCCCTCCTTTATAGCCAGTTGAGAGAATGTGGCAAGGCTGATGCCACCCGTTTACAACGAAATGTTTCTCTTCAGAATAGGAGATTTTGCTACCAAACGCCAGCAGCTCCTCTCCCTCAGAGTGCTGTTTCTGTGTAGACTAGGGAAAGACACCATGGTCCCCAGCTTAGAACGGCACTTTTCCCAGTTGGTTTCATCCATGAAAGAACCAGAAGGGCTGATCTCAGCTAATCGGGCTGCACATCCCTGAATCCTTGGGGTACGTCAGTTCTGAGCCAATGTGCCACCTAAGGAATGAAAGCCAAGTTTCCTTGAAACAGGAAAGAACACCTAGGCATGGTGTTTTCTCAATGAAATTGGAGTGGGCTTGAAGGGTGAGGCCTACGTACTGCCTTCCTTTATAGCCAGTTGAGGAAATGTGGCAAGGCTGATGCAACCCGTTTACAACGAAATGTTGCTCTTCAGAATAGGAGATTTTGCTGCCAAACGCCAGCAGCTCCTCTCCCTCAGAATGCTGATTCTGTGTAGACTAGGGAAAGACACCATGGTCCCCAGCTTAGAACAGCTCTTTTCCCAGTTGGTTTCATCCATGAAAGAGCCAGAAGGGCTGATCTCAACTAAACGGCCTGCACATCCCTGAATCCTTGGGATAAGGCAGTCCTTAACCAATGAGCCACCTAAGAAATGAAAGCAAAGTTTCCCGCCTGCGAAGCAGGGCCTCAAGTAAGTGTGCCAACTGACTGCCCGCCTTTAAAGCCAGTTGAGAAAATGTGGCCAGGCTGATGCAACCCGCTTACAATGAATTTATTCTCTTCAGAAAAGGAGATTTTGTTACCGTACGCCAGCATATCCTCTCCCTCAGAGTGCTGTTTCTGTGTAGACTAGGGAAAGACACCATGGTCCTGAGCTTAAAATGGCTCTTTTCCCAGTTGGTTTCATCCATGAAAGAGCCAGAAGGGCTGATCTCAACTAACCGGGCTGCACATCCTTGAGTCCTTGGGATAAGGCAGTCCTTAACCAATGAGCCACCTAAGAAATGAAAGCAAAGTTTCCAACCTGGGAAGCAGGGCCTCAAGTAAGTGTGCCAACGGACTGCCCTCCTTTAAAGCCAGTTGGGAAAATGTGGCCAGGCTGATGAAACCCGCTTACAAAGAAATGTTTCTCTTCCGAAAAGGAGATTTTGCAACCGAACGCCAGCAGCTCGTTTAACTCAGAGTCCTGTTTCTGTGTAGACTAGGGAAAGACACCATGGTCCCCAGCTTAGAATGGCTCTTTTCCCAGTTAGTTTCATCCATGAAAGAGCCAGAAGGGCTGATGTCAACTAATCGGGCTGCATATCCCTGAATCCTTGGGGTAGGGCAGTTCTGAGCCAATGTGTCACCTAAGGAATGAAAGCAAAGTTTCCTTGCCACAGGAAAGCACACCGAGGCCTGGTGTTTTCTCTGTGAAATTGGAGTGGGCTTGAAGGGTGAGGCCTACTGACTACCCTCCTTTATAGCCAGTTTAGAAAATGTGGCAAGGCTGATACACCCCGCTTACAACGAAATGTTTCTCTTCAGAATAAGAGATAATGCTACCAAACGCCAGCAGCTCCTCTCCCTCAGAGTGCTGTTTCTGTGTAGACTAGGGAAAGACACCATGGTCCCCAGCTTAGAACGGCTGTTTTCCCAGGTGGTTTCATCCATGAAAGAGCCAGAAGGGCTCATCTCAACTAATCGGGCTGCACATCCCTGAATCCTTGGGGTAGGGCTGTTCTGAGCCAATGTGCCACCTAAGGAATGAAAGCAAAGTTTCCTTGCCACAGGAAAGCACACCGAGGCCGGGTGTTTTCTCTATGAAATTGGATTGGGCTTGAAGGGTGAGGCCTACTGACTGCCCTCCTTTATAGCCAGTTGAGAGAATGTGGCAAGGCTGATGCCACCCGTTTACAACGAAATGTTTCTCTTCAGAATAGGAGATTTTGCTACCAAACGCCAGCAGCTCCTCTCCCTCAGAGTGCTGTTTCTGTGTAGACTAGGGAAAGACACCATGGTCCCCAGCTTAGAACGGCACTTTTCCCAGTTGGTTTCATCCATGAAAGAACCAGAAGGGCTGATCTCAGCTAATCGGGCTGCACATCCCTGAATCCTTGGGGTACGTCAGTTCTGAGCCAATGTGCCACCTAAGGAATGAAAGCCAAGTTTCCTTGAAACAGGAAAGAACACCTAGGCATGGTGTTTTCTCAATGAAATTGGAGTGGGCTTGAAGGGTGAGGCCTACGTACTGCCTTCCTTTATAGCCAGTTGAGGAAATGTGGCAAGGCTGATGCAACCCGCTTACAACGAAATGTTGCTCTTCAGAATAGGAGATTTTGCTGCCAAACGCCAGCAGCTCCTCTCCCTCAGAATGCTGATTCTGTGTAGACTAGGGAAAGACACCATGGTCCCCAGCTTAGAACGGCTCTTTTCCCAGTTGGTTTCATCCATGAAAGAGCCAGAAGGGCTGATCTCAACTAAACGGCCTGCACATCCCTGAATCCTTGGGATAAGGCAGTCCTTAACCAATGAGCCACCTAAGAAATGAAAGCAAAGTTTCCCGCCTGCGAAGCAGGGCCTCAAGTAAGTGTGCCAACTGACTGCCCTCCTTTAAAGCCAGTTGAGAAAATGTGGCCAGGCTGATGCAACCCGCTTACAATGAATTTATTCTCTTCAGAAAAGGAGATTTTGTTACCGTACGCCAGCATATCCTCTCCCTCAGAGTGCTGTTTCTGTGTAGACTAGGGAAAGACACCATGGTCCTGAGCTTAAAATGGCTCTTTTCCCAGTTGGTTTCATCCATGAAAGAGCCAGAAGGGCTGATCTCAACTAACCGGGCTGCACATCCTTGAGTCCTTGGGATAAGGCAGTCCTTAACCAATGAGCCACCTAAGAAATGAAAGCAAAGTTTCCAACCTGGGAAGCAGGGCCTCAAGTAAGTGTGCCAACGGACTGCCCTCCTTTAAAGCCAGTTGGGAAAATGTGGCCAGGCTGATGAAACCCGCTTACAAAGAAATGTTTCTCTTCCGAAAAGGAGATTTTGCAACCGAACGCCAGCAGCTCGTTTAACTCAGAGTCCTGTTTCTGTGTAGACTAGGGAAAGACACCATGGTCCCCAGCTTAGAATGGCTCTTTTCCCAGTTAGTTTCATCCATGAAAGAGCCAGAAGGGCTGATGTCAACTAATCGGGCTGCATATCCCTGAATCCTTGGGGTAGGGCAGTTCTGAGCCAATGTGTCACCTAAGGAATGAAAGCAAAGTTTCCTTGCCACAGGAAAGCACACCGAGGCCTGGTGTTTTCTCTGTGAAACTGGAGTGGGCTTGAAGGGTGAGGCCTACTGACTACCCTCCTTTATAGCCAGTTTAGAAAATGTGGCAAGGCTGATACACCCCGCTTACAACGAAATGTTTCTCTTCAGAATAAGAGATAATGCTACCAAACGCCAGCAGCTCCTCTCCCTCAGAGTGCTGTTTCTGTGTAGACTAGGGAAAGATACCATGGTCCCCAGCTTAGAACGGCTGTTTTCCCAGGTGGTTTCATCCATGAAAGAGCCAGAAGGGCTGATGTCAACTAATCGGGCTGCACATCCCTGAATCCTTGGGGTAGGGCTGTTCTGAGCCAATGTGCCACCTAAGGAATGAAAGCAAAGTTTCCTTGCCACAGGAAAGCACACCGAGGCCGGGTGTTTTCTCTATGAAATTGGATTGGGCTTGAAGGGTGAGGCCTACTGACTGCCCTCCTTTATAGCCAGTTGAGAGAATGTGGCAAGGCTGATGCCACCCGTTTACAACGAAATGTTTCTCTTCAGAATAGGAGATTTTGCTACCAAACGCCAGCAGCTCCTCTCCCTCAGAGTGCTGTTTCTGTGTAGACTAGGGAAAGACACCATGGTCCCCAGCTTAGAACGGCACTTTTCCCAGTTGGTTTCATCCATGAAAGAACCAGAAGGGCTGATCTCAGCTAATCGGGCTGCACATCCCTGAATCCTTGGGGTACGTCAGTTCTGAGCCAATGTGCCACCTAAGGAATGAAAGCCAAGTTTCCTTGAAACAGGAAAGAACACCTAGGCATGGTGTTTTCTCAATGAAATTGGAGTGGGCTTGAAGGGTGAGGCCTACGTACTGCCTTCCTTTATAGCCAGTTGAGGAAATGTGGCAAGGCTGATGCAACCCGCTTACAACGAAATGTTGCTCTTCAGAATAGGAGATTTTGCTACCAAACGCCAGCAGCTCCTCTCCCTCAGAATGCTGATTCTGTGTAGACTAGGGAAAGACACCATGGTCCCCAGCTTAGAACGGCTGTTTTCCCAGTTGGTTTCATCCATGAAAGAGCCAGAAGGGCTGATCTCAACTAAACGGCCTGCACATCCCTGAATCCTTGGGATAAGGCAGTCCTTAACCAATGAGCCACCTAAGAAATGAAAGCAAAGTTTCCCGCCTGCGAAGCAGGGCCTCAAGTAAGTGTGCCAACTGACTGCCCGCCTTTAAAGCCAGTTGAGAAAATGTGGCCAGGCTGATGCAACCCGCTTACAATGAATTTATTCTCTTCAGAAAAGGAGATTTTGTTACCGTACGCCAGCATATCCTCTCCCTCAGAGTGCTGTTTCTGTGTAGACTAGGGAAAGACACCATGGTCCTGAGCTTAAAATGGCTCTTTTCCCAGTTGGTTTCATCCATGAAAGAGCCAGAAGGGCTGATCTCAACTATCCGGGCTGCACATCCTTGAGTCCTTGGGATAAGGCAGTCCTTAACCAATGAGCCACCTAAGAAATGAAAGCAAAGTTTCCAACCTGGGAAGCAGGGCCTCAAGTAAGTGTGCCAACGGACTGCCCTCCTTTAAAGCCAGTTGGGAAAATGTGGCCAGGCTGATGAAACCCTCTTACAAAGAAATGTTTCTCTTCCGAAAAGGAGATTTTGCAACCGAATGCCAGCAGCTCGTTTAACTCAGAGTCCTGTTTCTGTGTAGACTAGGGAAAGACACCATGGTCCCCAGCTTAGAATGGCTCTTTTCCCAGTTAGTTTCATCCATGAAAGAGCCAGAAGGGCTGATGTCAACTAATCGGGCTGCATATCCCTGAATCCTTGGGGTAGGGCAGTTCTGAGCCAATGTGTCACCTAAGGAATGAAAGCAAAGTTTCCTTGCCACAGGAAATCACACCGAGGCCTGGTGTTTTCTCTGTGAAATTGGAGTGGGCTTGAAGGGTGAGGCCTACTGACTACCCTCCTTTATAGCCAGTTTAGAAAATGTGGCAAGGCTGATACACCCCGCTTACAACGAAATGTTTCTCTTCAGAATAAGAGATAATGCTACCAAACGCCAGCAGCTCCTCTCCCTCAGAGTGCTGTTTCTGTGTAGACTAGGGAAAGACACCATGGTCCCCAGCTTAGAACGGCTGTTTTCCCAGGTGGTTTCATCCATGAAAGAGCCAGAAGGGCTCATCTCAACTAATCGGGCTGCACATCCCTGAATCCTTGGGGTAGGGCTGTTCTGAGCCAATGTGCCACCTAAGGAATGAAAGCAAACTTTCCTAGCCACAGGAAAGCACACCGAGGCCGGGTGTTTTCTCTATGAAATTGGATTGGGCTTGAAGGGTGAGGCCTACTGACTGCCCTCCTTTATAGCCAGTTGAGAGAATGTGGCAAGGCTGATGCCACCCGTTTACAACGAAATGTTTCTCTTCAGAATAGGAGATTTTGCTACCAAACGCCAGCAGCTCCTCTCCCTCAGAGTGCTGTTTCTGTGTAGACTAGGGAAAGACACCATGGTCCCCAGCTTAGAACGGCACTTTTCCCAGTTGGTTTCATCCATGAAAGAACCAGAAGGGCTGATCTCAGCTAATCGGGCTGCACATCCCTGAATCCTTGGGGTACGTCAGTTCTGAGCCAATGTGCCACCTAAGGAATGAAAGCCAAGTTTCCTTGAAACAGGAAAGAACACCTAGGCATGGTGTTTTCTCAATGAAATTGGAGTGGGCTTGAAGGGTGAGGCCTACGTACTGCCTTCCTTTATAGCCAGTTGAGGAAATGTGGCAAGGCTGATGCAACCCGCTTACAACGAAATGTTTCTCTTCAGAATAGGAGATTTTGCTACCAAACGCCAGCAGCTCCTCTCCCTCAGAGTGCTGTTTCTGTGTAGACTAGGGAAAGACACCATGGTCCCCAGCTTAGAACGGCACTTTTCCCAGTTGGTTTCATCCATGAAAGAACCAGAAGGGCTGATCTCAGCTAATCGGGCTGCACATCCCTGAATCCTTGGGGTACGTCAGTTCTGAGCCAATGTGCCACCTAAGGAATGAAAGCCAAGTTTCCTTGAAACAGGAAAGAACACCTAGGCATGGTGTTTTCTCAATGAAATTGGAGTGGGCTTGAAGGGTGAGGCCTACGTACTGCCTTCCTTTATAGCCAGTTGAGGAAATGTGGCAAGGCTGATGCAACCCGCTTACAACGAAATGTTGCTCTTCAGAATAGGAGATTTTGCTACCAAACGCCAGCAGCTCCTCTACCTCAGAATGCTGATTCTGTGTAGACTAGGGAAAGACACCATGGTCCCCAGCTTAGAACGGCTGTTTTCCCAGTTGGTTTCATCCATGAAAGAGCCAGAAGAGCTGATCTCAACTAAACGGCCTGCACATCCCTGAATCCTTGGGATAAGGCAGTCCTTAACCAATGAGCCACCTAAGAAATGAAAGCAAAGTTTCCCGCCTGCGAAGCAGGGCCTCAAGTAAGTGTGCCAACTGACTGCCCGCCTTTAAAGCCAGTTGAGAAAATGTGGCCAGGCTGATGCAACCCGCTTACAATGAATTTATTCTCTTCAGAAAAGGAGATTTTGTTACCGTACGCCAGCATATCCTCTCCCTCAGAGTGCTGTTTCTGTGTAGACTAGGGAAAGACACCATGGTCCTGAGCTTAAAATGGCTCTTTTCCCAGTTGGTTTCATCCATGAAAGAGCCAGAAGGGCTGATCTCAACTATCCGGGCTGCACATCCTTGAGTCCTTGGGATAAGGCAGTCCTTAACCAATGAGCCACCTAAGAAATGAAAGCAAAGTTTCCAACCTGGGAAGCAGGGCCTCAAGTAAGTGTGCCAACGGACTGCCCTCCTTTAAAGCCAGTTGGGAAAATGTGGCCAGGCTGATGAAACCCTCTTACAAAGAAATGTTTCTCTTCCGAAAAGGAGATTTTGCAACCGAATGCCAGCAGCTCGTTTAACTCAGAGTCCTGTTTCTGTGTAGACTAGGGAAAGACACCATGGTCCCCAGCTTAGAATGGCTCTTTTCCCAGTTAGTTTCATCCATGAAAGAGCCAGAAGGGCTGATGTCAACTAATCGGGCTGCATATCCCTGAATCCTTGGGGTAGGGCAGTTCTGAGCCAATGTGTCACCTAAGGAATGAAAGCAAAGTTTCCTTGCCACAGGAAATCACACCGAGGCCTGGTGTTTTCTCTGTGAAATTGGAGTGGGCTTGAAGGGTGAGGCCTACTGACTACCCTCCTTTATAGCCAGTTTAGAAAATGTGGCAAGGCTGATACACCCCGCTTACAACGAAATGTTTCTCTTCAGAATAAGAGATAATGCTACCAAACGCCAGCAGCTCCTCTCCCTCAGAGTGCTGTTTCTGTGTAGACTAGGGAAAGACACCATGGTCCCCAGCTTAGAACGGCTGTTTTCCCAGGTGGTTTCATCCATGAAAGAGCCAGAAGGGCTCATCTCAACTAATCGGGCTGCACATCCCTGAATCCTTGGGGTAGGGCTGTTCTGAGCCAATGTGCCACCTAAGGAATGAAAGCAAACTTTCCTAGCCACAGGAAAGCACACCGAGGCCGGGTGTTTTCTCTATGAAATTGGATTGGGCTTGAAGGGTGAGGCCTACTGACTGCCCTCCTTTATAGCCAGTTGAGAGAATGTGGCAAGGCTGATGCCACCCGTTTACAACGAAATGTTTCTCTTCAGAATAGGAGATTTTGCTACCAAACGCCAGCAGCTCCTCTCCCTCAGAGTGCTGTTTCTGTGTAGACTAGGGAAAGACACCATGGTCCCCAGCTTAGAACGGCACTTTTCCCAGTTGGTTTCATCCATGAAAGAACCAGAAGGGCTGATCTCAGCTAATCGGGCTGCACATCCCTGAATCCTTGGGGTACGTCAGTTCTGAGCCAATGTGCCACCTAAGGAATGAAAGCCAAGTTTCCTTGAAACAGGAAAGAACACCTAGGCATGGTGTTTTCTCAATGAAATTGGAGTGGGCTTGAAGGGTGAGGCCTACGTACTGCCTTCCTTTATAGCCAGTTGAGGAAATGTGGCAAGGCTGATGCAACCCGCTTACAACGAAATGTTGCTCTTCAGAATAGGAGATTTTGCTGCCAAACGCCAGCAGCTCCTCTCCCTCAGAATGCTGATTCTGTGTAGACTAGGGAAAGACACCATGGTCCCCAGCTTAGAACGGCTCTTTTCCCAGTTGGTTTCATCCATGAAAGAGCCAGAAGGGCTGATCTCAACTAAACGGCCTGCACATCCCTGAATCCATGGGATAAGGCAGTCCTTAACCAATGAGCCACCTAAGAAATGAAAGCAAAGTTTCCCGCCTGCGAAGCAGGGCCTCAAGTAAGTGTGCCAACTGACTGCCCGCCTTTAAAGCCAGTTGAGAAAATGTGGCCAGGCTGATGCAACCCGCTTACAATGAATTTATTCTCTTCAGAAAAGGAGATTTTGTTACCGTACGCCAGCATATCCTCTCCCTCAGAGTGCTGTTTCTGTGTAGACTAGGGAAAGACACCATGGTCCTGAGCTTAAAATGGCTCTTTTCCCAGTTGGTTTCATCCATGAAAGAGCCAGAAGGGCTGATCTCAACTAACCGGGCTGCACATCCTTGAGTCCTTGGGATAAGGCAGTCCTTAACCAATGAGCCACCTAAGAAATGAAAGCAAAGTTTCCAACCTGGGAAGCAGGGCCTCAAATAAGTGTGCCAACGGACTGCCCTCCTTTAAAGCCAGTTGGGAAAATGTGGCCAGGCTGATGAAACCCGCTTACAAAGAAATGTTTCTCTTCCGAAAAGGAGATTTTGCAACCGAACGCCAGCAGCTCGTTTAACTCAGAGTCCTGTTTCTGTGTAGACTAGGGAAAGACACCATGGTCCCCAGCTTAGAATGGCTCTTTTCCCAGTTAGTTTCATCCATGAAAGAGCCAGAAGGGCTGATGTCAACTAATCGGGCTGCATATCCCTGAATCCTTGGGGTAGGGCAGTTCTGAGCCAATGTGTCACCTAAGGAATGAAAGCAAAGTTTCCTTGCCACAGGAAAGCACACCGAGGCCTGGTGTTTTCTCTGTGAAATTGGAGTGGGCTTGAAGGGTGAGGCCTACTGACTACCCTCCTTTATAGCCAGTTTAGAAAATGTGGCAAGGCTGATACACCCCGCTTACAACGAAATGTTTCTCTTCAGAATAAGAGATAATGCTACCAAACGCCAGCAGCTCCTCTCCCTCAGAGTGCTGTTTCTGTGTAGACTAGGGAAAGACACCATGGTCCCCAGCTTAGAACGGCTGTTTTCCCAGGTGGTTTCATCCATGAAAGAGCCAGAAGGGCTCATCTCAACTAATCGGGCTGCACATCCCTGAATCCTTGGGGTAGGGCTGTTCTGAGCCAATGTGCCACCTAAGGAATGAAAGCAAACTTTCCTTGCCACAGGAAAGCACACCGAGGCCGGGTGTTTTCTCTATGAAATTGGATTGGGCTTGAAGGGTGAGGCCTACTGACTGCCCTCCTTTATAGCCAGTTGAGAGAATGTGGCAAGGCTGATGCCACCCGTTTACAACGAAATGTTTCTCTTCAGAATAGGAGATTTTGCTACCAAACGCCAGCAGCTCCTCTCCCTCAGAGTGCTGTTTCTGTGTAGACTAGGGAAAGACACCATGGTCCCCAGCTTAGAACGGCACTTTTCCCAGTTGGTTTCATCCATGAAAGAACCAGAAGGGCTGATCTCAGCTAATCGGGCTGCACATCCCTGAATCCTTGGGGTACGTCAGTTCTGAGCCAATGTGCCACCTAAGGAATGAAAGCCAAGTTTCCTTGAAACAGGAAAGAACACCTAGGCATGGTGTTTTCTCAATGAAATTGGAGTGGGCTTGAAGGGTGAGGCCTACGTACTGCCTTCCTTTATAGCCAGTTGAGGAAATGTGGCAAGGCTGATGCAACCCGCTTACAACGAAATGTTGCTCTTCAGAATAGGAGATTTTGCTGCCAAACGCCAGCAGCTCCTCTCCCTCAGAATGCTGATTCTGTGTAGACTAGGGAAAGACACCATGGTCCCCAGCTTAGAACGGCTCTTTTCCCAGTTGGTTTCATCCATGAAAGAGCCAGAAGGGCTGATCTCAACTAAACGGCCTGCACATCCCTGAATCCTTGGGATAAGGCAGTCCTTAACCAATGAGCCACCTAAGAAATGAAAGCAAAGTTTCCCGCCTGCGAAGCAGGGCCTCAAGTAAGTGTGCCAACTGACTGCCCGCCTTTAAAGCCAGTTGAGAAAATGTGGCCAGGCTGATGCAACCCGCTTACAATGAATTTATTCCCTTCAGAAAAGGAGATTTTGTTACCGTACGCCAGCATATCCTCTCCCTCAGAGTGCTGTTTCTGTGTAGACTAGGGAAAGACACCATGGTCCTGAGCTTAAAATGGCTCTTTTCCCAGTTGGTTTCATCCATGAAAGAGCCAGAAGGGCTGATCTCAACTAACCGGGCTGCACATCCTTGAGTCCTTGGGATAAGGCAGTCCTTAACCAATGAGCCACCTAAGAAATGAAAGCAAAGTTTCCAACCTGGGAAGCAGGGCCTCAAGTAAGTGTGCCAACGGACTGCCCTCCTTTAAAGCCAGTTGGGAAAATGTGGCCAGGCTGATGAAACCCGCTTACAAAGAAATGTTTCTCTTCCGAAAAGGAGATTTTGCAACCGAACGCCAGCAGCTCGTTTAACTCAGAGTCCTGTTTCTGTGTAGACTAGGGAAAGACACCATGGTCCCCAGCTTAGAATGGCTCTTTTCCCAGTTAGTTTCATCCATGAAAGAGCCAGAAGGGCTGATGTCAACTAATCGGGCTGCATATCCCTGAATCCTTGGGGTAGGGCAGTTCTGAGCCAATGTGTCACCTAAGGAATGAAAGCAAAGTTTCCTTGCCACAGGAAAGCACACCGAGGCCTGGTGTTTTCTCTGTGAAACTGGAGTGGGCTTGAAGGGTGAGGCCTACTGACTACCCTCCTTTATAGCCAGTTTAGAAAATGTGGCAAGGCTGATACACCCCGCTTACAACGAAATGTTTCTCTTCAGAATAAGAGATAATGCTACCAAACGCCAGCAGCTCCTCTCCCTCAGAGTGCTGTTTCTGTGTAGACTAGGGAAAGATACCATGGTCCCCAGCTTAGAACGGCTGTTTTCCCAGGTGGTTTCATCCATGAAAGAGCCAGAAGGGCTCATCTCAACTAATCGGGCTGCACATCCCTGAATCCTTGGGGTAGGGCTGTTCTGAGCCAATGTGCCACCTAAGGAATGAAAGCAAAGTTTCCTTGCCACAGGAAAGCACACCGAGGCCGGGTGTTTTCTCTATGAAATTGGATTGGGCTTGAAGGGTGAGGCCTACTGACTGCCCTCCTTTATAGCCAGTTGAGAGAATGTGGCAAGGCTGATGCCACCCGTTTACAACGAAATGTTTCTCTTCAGAATAGGAGATTTTGCTACCAAACGCCAGCAGCTCCTCTCCCTCAGAGTGCTGTTTCTGTGTAGACTAGGGAAAGACACCATGGTCCCCAGCTTAGAACGGCACTTTTCCCAGTTGGTTTCATCCATGAAAGAACCAGAAGGGCTGATCTCAGCTAATCGGGCTGCACATCCCTGAATCCTTGGGGTACGTCAGTTCTGAGCCAATGTGCCACCTAAGGAATGAAAGCCAAGTTTCCTTGAAACAGGAAAGAACACCTAGGCATGGTGTTTTCTCAATGAAATTGGAGTGGGCTTGAAGGGTGAGGCCTACGTACTGCCTTCCTTTATAGCCAGTTGAGGAAATGTGGCAAGGCTGATGCAACCCGCTTACAACGAAATGTTGCTCTTCAGAATAGGAGATTTTGCTGCCAAACGCCAGCAGCTCCTCTCCCTCAGAATGCTGATTCTGTGTAGACTAGGGAAAGACACCATGGTCCCCAGCTTAGAACGGCTCTTTTCCCAGTTGGTTTCATCCATGAAAGAGCCAGAAGGGCTGATCTCAACTAAACGGCCTGCACATCCCTGAATCCTTGGGATAAGGCAGTCCTTAACCAATGAGCCACCTAAGAAATGAAAGCAAAGTTTCCCGCCTGCGAAGCAGGGCCTCAAGTAAGTGTGCCAACTGACTGCCCGCCTTTAAAGCCAGTTGAGAAAATGTGGCCAGGCTGATGCAACCCGCTTACAATGAATTTATTCCCTTCAGAAAAGGAGATTTTGTTACCGTACGCCAGCATATCCTCTCCCTCAGAGTGCTGTTTCTGTGTAGACTAGGGAAAGACACCATGGTCCTGAGCTTAAAATGGCTCTTTTCCCAGTTGGTTTCATCCATGAAAGAGCCAGAAGGGCTGATCTCAACTAACCGGGCTGCACATCCTTGAGTCCTTGGGATAAGGCAGTCCTTAACCAATGAGCCACCTAAGAAATGAAAGCAAAGTTTCCAACCTGGGAAGCAGGGCCTCAAGTAAGTGTGCCAACGGACTGCCCTCCTTTAAAGCCAGTTGGGAAAATGTGGCCAGGCTGATGAAACCCGCTTACAAAGAAATGTTTCTCTTCCGAAAAGGAGATTTTGCAACCGAACGCCAGCAGCTCGTTTAACTCAGAGTCCTGTTTCTGTGTAGACTAGGGAAAGACACCATGGTCCCCAGCTTAGAATGGCTCTTTTCCCAGTTAGTTTCATCCATGAAAGAGCCAGAAGGGCTGATGTCAACTAATCGGGCTGCATATCCCTGAATCCTTGGGGTAGGGCAGTTCTGAGCCAATGTGTCACCTAAGGAATGAAAGCAAAGTTTCCTTGCCACAGGAAAGCACACCGAGGCCTGGTGTTTTCTCTGTGAAACTGGAGTGGGCTTGAAGGGTGAGGCCTACTGACTACCCTCCTTTATAGCCAGTTTAGAAAATGTGGCAAGGCTGATACACCCCGCTTACAACGAAATGTTTCTCTTCAGAATAAGAGATAATGCTACCAAACGCCAGCAGCTCCTCTCCCTCAGAGTGCTGTTTCTGTGTAGACTAGGGAAAGATACCATGGTCCCCAGCTTAGAACGGCTGTTTTCCCAGGTGGTTTCATCCATGAAAGAGCCAGAAGGGCTCATCTCAACTAATCGGGCTGCACATCCCTGAATCCTTGGGGTAGGGCTGTTCTGAGCCAATGTGCCACCTAAGGAATGAAAGCAAAGTTTCCTTGCCACAGGAAAGCACACCGAGGCCGGGTGTTTTCTCTATGAAATTGGATTGGGCTTGAAGGGTGAGGCCTACTGACTGCCCTCCTTTATAGCCAGTTGAGAGAATGTGGCAAGGCTGATGCCACCCGTTTACAACGAAATGTTTCTCTTCAGAATAGGAGATTTTGCTACCAAACGCCAGCAGCTCCTCTCCCTCAGAGTGCTGTTTCTGTGTAGACTAGGGAAAGACACCATGGTCCCCAGCTTAGAACGGCACTTTTCCCAGTTGGTTTCATCCATGAAAGAACCAGAAGGGCTGATCTCAGCTAATCGGGCTGCACATCCCTGAATCCTTGGGGTACGTCAGTTCTGAGCCAATGTGCCACCTAAGGAATGAAAGCCAAGTTTCCTTGAAACAGGAAAGAACACCTAGGCATGGTGTTTTCTCAATGAAATTGGAGTGGGCTTGAAGGGTGAGGCCTACGTACTGCCTTCCTTTATAGCCAGTTGAGGAAATGTGGCAAGGCTGATGCAACCCGCTTACAACGAAATGTTGCTCTTCAGAATAGGAGATTTTGCTACCAAACGCCAGCAGCTCCTCTCCCTCAGAATGCTGATTCTGTGTAGACTAGGGAAAGACACCATGGTCCCCAGCTTAGAACGGCTCTTTTCCCAGTTGGTTTCATCCATGAAAGAGCCAGAAGGGCTGATCTCAACTAAACGGCCTGCACATCCCTGAATCCTTGGGATAAGGCAGTCCTTAACCAATGAGCCACCTAAGAAATGAAAGCAAAGTTTCCCGCCTGCGAAGCAGGGCCTCAAGTAAGTGTGCCAACTGACTGCCCGCCTTTAAAGCCAGTTGAGAAAATGTGGCCAGGCTGATGCAACCCGCTTACAATGAATTTATTCTCTTCAGAAAAGGAGATTTTGTTACCGTACGCCAGCATATCCTCTCCCTCAGAGTGCTGTTTCTGTGTAGACTAGGGAAAGACACCATGGTCCTGAGCTTAAAATGGCTCTTTTCCCAGTTGGTTTCATCCATGAAAGAGCCAGAAGGGCTGATCTCAACTAACCGGGCTGCACATCCTTGAGTCCTTGGGATAAGGCAGTCCTTAACCAATGAGCCACCTAAGAAATGAAAGCAAAGTTTCCAACCTGGGAAGCAGGGCCTCAAGTAAGTGTGCCAACGGACTGCCCTCCTTTAAAGCCAGTTGGGAAAATGTGGCCAGGCTGATGAAACCCGCTTACAAAGAAATGTTTCTCTTCCGAAAAGGAGATTTTGCAACCGAACGCCAGCAGCTCGTTTAACTCAGAGTCCTGTTTCTGTGTAGACTAGGGAAAGACACCATGGTCCCCAGCTTAGAATGGCTCTTTTCCCAGTTAGTTTCATCCATGAAAGAGCCAGAAGGGCTGATGTCAACTAATCGGGCTGCATATCCCTGAATCCTTGGGGTAGGGCAGTTCTGAGCCAATGTGTCACCTAAGGAATGAAAGCAAAGTTTCCTTGCCACAGGAAAGCACACCGAGGCCTGGTGTTTTCTCTGTGAAATTGGAGTGGGCTTGAAGGGTGAGGCCTACTGACTACCCTCCTTTATAGCCAGTTTAGAAAATGTGGCAAGGCTGATACACCCCGCTTACAACGAAATGTTTCTCTTCAGAATAAGAGATAATGCTACCAAACGCCCGCAGCTCCTCTCCCTCAGAGTGCTGTTTCTGTGTAGACTAGGGAAAGACACCATGGTCCCCAGCTTAGAACGGCTGTTTTCCCAGGTGGTTTCATCCATGAAAGAGCCAGAAGGGCTCATCTCAACTAATCGGGCTGCACATCCCTGAATCCTTGGGGTAGGGCTGTTCTGAGCCAATGTGCCACCTAAGGAATGAAAGCAAACTTTCCTAGCCACAGGAAAGCACACCGAGGCCGGGTGTTTTCTCTATGAAATTGGATTGGGCTTGAAGGGTGAGGCCTACTGACTGCCCTCCTTTATAGCCAGTTGAGAGAATGTGGCAAGGCTGATGCCACCCGTTTACAACGAAATGTTTCTCTTCAGAATAGGAGATTTTGCTACCAAACGCCAGCAGCTCCTCTCCCTCAGAGTGCTGTTTCTGTGTAGACTAGGGAAAGACACCATGGTCCCCAGCTTAGAACGGCACTTTTCCCAGTTGGTTTCATCCATGAAAGAACCAGAAGGGCTGATCTCAGCTAATCGGGCTGCACATCCCTGAATCCTTGGGGTACGTCAGTTCTGAGCCAATGTGCCACCTAAGGAATGAAAGCCAAGTTTCCTTGAAACAGGAAAGAACACCTAGGCATGGTGTTTTCTCAATGAAATTGGAGTGGGCTTGAAGGGTGAGGCCTACGTACTGCCTTCCTTTATAGCCAGTTGAGGAAATGTGGCAAGGCTGATGCAACCCGCTTACAACGAAATGTTGCTCTTCAGAATAGGAGATTTTGCTGCCAAACGCCAGCAGCTCCTCTCCCTCAGAATGCTGATTCTGTGTAGACTAGGGAAAGACACCATGGTCCCCAGCTTAGAACGGCTCTTTTCCCAGTTGGTTTCATCCATGAAAGAGCCAGAAGGGCTGATCTCAACTAAACGGCCTGCACATCCCTGAATCCTTGGGATAAGGCAGTCCTTAACCAATGAGCCACCTAAGAAATGAAAGCAAAGTTTCCCGCCTGCGAAGCAGGGCCTCAAGTAAGTGTGCCAACTGACTGCCCGCCTTTAAAGCCAGTTGAGAAAATGTGGCCAGGCTGATGCAACCCGCTTACAATGAATTTATTCTCTTCAGAAAAGGAGATTTTGTTACCGTACGCCAGCATATCCTCTCCCTCAGAGTGCTGTTTCTGTGTAGACTAGGGAAAGACACCATGGTCCTGAGCTTAAAATGGCTCTTTTCCCAGTTGGTTTCATCCATGAAAGAGCCAGAAGGGCTGATCTCAACTAACCGGGCTGCACATCCTTGAGTCCTTGGGATAAGGCAGTCCTTAACCAATGAGCCACCTAAGAAATGAAAGCAAAGTTTCCAACCTGGGAAGCAGGGCCTCAAGTAAGTGTGCCAACGGACTGCCCTCCTTTAAAGCCAGTTGGGAAAATGTGGCCAGGCTGATGAAACCCGCTTACAAAGAAATGTTTCTCTTCCGAAAAGGAGATTTTGCAACCGAACGCCAGCAGCTCGTTTAACTCAGAGTCCTGTTTCTGTGTAGACTAGGGAAAGACACCATGGTCCCCAGCTTAGAATGGCTCTTTTCCCAGTTAGTTTCATCCATGAAAGAGCCAGAAGGGCTGATGTCAACTAATCGGGCTGCATATCCCTGAATCCTTGGGGTAGGGCAGTTCTGAGCCAATGTGTCACCTAAGGAATGAAAGCAAAGTTTCCTTGCCACAGGAAAGCACACCGAGGCCTGGTGTTTTCTCTGTGAAATTGGAGTGGGCTTGAAGGGTGAGGCCTACTGACTACCCTCCTTTATAGCCAGTTTAGAAAATGTGGCAAGGCTGATACACCCCGCTTA
This sequence comes from Balaenoptera physalus, assembly GCF_965194825.1. Classification (NCBI taxonomy): domain Eukaryota; kingdom Metazoa; phylum Chordata; class Mammalia; order Artiodactyla; family Balaenopteridae; genus Balaenoptera; species Balaenoptera physalus. The sequence continues at coordinate 22,593,688 of NC_138900.1, read as the reverse complement.
CAACGAAATGTTTCTCTTCAGAATAAGAGATAATGCTACCAAACGCCAGCAGCTCCTCTCCCTCAGAGTGCTGTTTCTGTGTAGACTAGGGAAAGACACCATGGTCCCCAGCTTAGAACGGCTGTTTTCCCAGGTGGTTTCATCCATGAAAGAGCCAGAAGGGCTCATCTCAACTAATCGGGCTGCACATCCCTGAATCCTTGGGGTAGGGCTGTTCTGAGCCAATGTGCCACCTAAGGAATGAAAGCAAACTTTCCTAGCCACAGGAAAGCACACCGAGGCCGGGTGTTTTCTCTATGAAATTGGATTGGGCTTGAAGGGTGAGGCCTACTGACTGCCCTCCTTTATAGCCAGTTGAGAGAATGTGGCAAGGCTGATGCCACCCGTTTACAACGAAATGTTTCTCTTCAGAATAGGAGATTTTGCTACCAAACGCCAGCAGCTCCTCTCCCTCAGAGTGCTGTTTCTGTGTAGACTAGGGAAAGACACCATGGTCCCCAGCTTAGAACGGCACTTTTCCCAGTTGGTTTCATCCATGAAAGAACCAGAAGGGCTGATCTCAGCTAATCGGGCTGCACATCCCTGAATCCTTGGGGTACGTCAGTTCTGAGCCAATGTGCCACCTAAGGAATGAAAGCCAAGTTTCCTTGAAACAGGAAAGAACACCTAGGCATGGTGTTTTCTCAATGAAATTGGAGTGGGCTTGAAGGGTGAGGCCTACGTACTGCCTTCCTTTATAGCCAGTTGAGGAAATGTGGCAAGGCTGATGCAACCCGCTTACAACGAAATGTTGCTCTTCAGAATAGGAGATTTTGCTGCCAAACGCCAGCAGCTCCTCTCCCTCAGAATGCTGATTCTGTGTAGACTAGGGAAAGACACCATGGTCCCCAGCTTAGAACGGCTCTTTTCCCAGTTGGTTTCATCCATGAAAGAGCCAGAAGGGCTGATCTCAACTAAACGGCCTGCACATCCCTGAATCCTTGGGATAAGGCAGTCCTTAACCAATGAGCCACCTAAGAAATGAAAGCAAAGTTTCCCGCCTGCGAAGCAGGGCCTCAAGTAAGTGTGCCAACTGACTGCCCGCCTTTAAAGCCAGTTGAGAAAATGTGGCCAGGCTGATGCAACCCGCTTACAATGAATTTATTCTCTTCAGAAAAGGAGATTTTGTTACCGTACGCCAGCATATCCTCTCCCTCAGAGTGCTGTTTCTGTGTAGACTAGGGAAAGACACCATGGTCCTGAGCTTAAAATGGCTCTTTTCCCAGTTGGTTTCATCCATGAAAGAGCCAGAAGGGCTGATCTCAACTAACCGGGCTGCACATCCTTGAGTCCTTGGGATAAGGCAGTCCTTAACCAATGAGCCACCTAAGAAATGAAAGCAAAGTTTCCAACCTGGGAAGCAGGGCCTCAAGTAAGTGTGCCAACGGACTGCCCTCCTTTAAAGCCAGTTGGGAAAATGTGGCCAGGCTGATGAAACCCGCTTACAAAGAAATGTTTCTCTTCCGAAAAGGAGATTTTGCAACCGAACGCCAGCAGCTCGTTTAACTCAGAGTCCTGTTTCTGTGTAGACTAGGGAAAGACACCATGGTCCCCAGCTTAGAATGGCTCTTTTCCCAGTTAGTTTCATCCATGAAAGAGCCAGAAGGGCTGATGTCAACTAATCGGGCTGCATATCCCTGAATCCTTGGGGTAGGGCAGTTCTGAGCCAATGTGTCACCTAAGGAATGAAAGCAAAGTTTCCTTGCCACAGGAAAGCACACCGAGGCCTGGTGTTTTCTCTGTGAAATTGGAGTGGGCTTGAAGGGTGAGGCCTACTGACTACCCTCCTTTATAGCCAGTTTAGAAAATGTGGCAAGGCTGATACACCCCGCTTACAACGAAATGTTTCTCTTCAGAATAAGAGATAATGCTACCAAACGCCAGCAGCTCCTCTCCCTCAGAGTGCTGTTTCTGTGTAGACTAGGGAAAGACACCATGGTCCCCAGCTTAGAACGGCTGTTTTCCCAGGTGGTTTCATCCATGAAAGAGCCAGAAGGGCTCATCTCAACTAATCGGGCTGCACATCCCTGAATCCTTGGGGTAGGGCTGTTCTGAGCCAATGTGCCACCTAAGGAATGAAAGCAAACTTTCCTAGCCACAGGAAAGCACACCGAGGCCGGGTGTTTTCTCTATGAAATTGGATTGGGCTTGAAGGGTGAGGCCTACTGACTGCCCTCCTTTATAGCCAGTTGAGAGAATGTGGCAAGGCTGATGCCACCCGTTTACAACGAAATGTTTCTCTTCAGAATAGGAGATTTTGCTACCAAACGCCAGCAGCTCCTCTCCCTCAGAGTGCTGTTTCTGTGTAGACTAGGGAAAGACACCATGGTCCCCAGCTTAGAACGGCACTTTTCCCAGTTGGTTTCATCCATGAAAGAACCAGAAGGGCTGATCTCAGCTAATCGGGCTGCACATCCCTGAATCCTTGGGGTACGTCAGTTCTGAGCCAATGTGCCACCTAAGGAATGAAAGCCAAGTTTCCTTGAAACAGGAAAGAACACCTAGGCATGGTGTTTTCTCAATGAAATTGGAGTGGGCTTGAAGGGTGAGGCCTACGTACTGCCTTCCTTTATAGCCAGTTGAGGAAATGTGGCAAGGCTGATGCAACCCGCTTACAACGAAATGTTGCTCTTCAGAATAGGAGATTTTGCTGCCAAACGCCAGCAGCTCCTCTCCCTCAGAATGCTGATTCTGTGTAGACTAGGGAAAGACACCATGGTCCCCAGCTTAGAACGGCTCTTTTCCCAGTTGGTTTCATCCATGAAAGAGCCAGAAGGGCTGATCTCAACTAAACGGCCTGCACATCCCTGAATCCTTGGGATAAGGCAGTCCTTAACCAATGAGCCACCTAAGAAATGAAAGCAAAGTTTCCCGCCTGCGAAGCAGGGCCTCAAGTAAGTGTGCCAACTGACTGCCCGCCTTTAAAGCCAGTTGAGAAAATGTGGCCAGGCTGATGCAACCCGCTTACAATGAATTTATTCTCTTCAGAAAAGGAGATTTTGTTACCGTACGCCAGCATATCCTCTCCCTCAGAGTGCTGTTTCTGTGTAGACTAGGGAAAGACACCATGGTCCTGAGCTTAAAATGGCTCTTTTCCCAGTTGGTTTCATCCATGAAAGAGCCAGAAGGGCTGATCTCAACTAACCGGGCTGCACATCCTTGAGTCCTTGGGATAAGGCAGTCCTTAACCAATGAGCCACCTAAGAAATGAAAGCAAAGTTTCCAACCTGGGAAGCAGGGCCTCAAGTAAGTGTGCCAACGGACTGCCCTCCTTTAAAGCCAGTTGGGAAAATGTGGCCAGGCTGATGAAACCCGCTTACAAAGAAATGTTTCTCTTCCGAAAAGGAGATTTTGCAACCGAACGCCAGCAGCTCGATTAACTCAGAGTCCTGTTTCTGTGTAGACTAGGGAAAGACACCATGGTCCCCAGCTTAGAATGGCTCTTTTCCCAGTTAGTTTCATCCATGAAAGAGCCAGAAGGGCTGATGTCAACTAATCGGGCTGCATATCCCTGAATCCTTGGGGTAGGGCAGTTCTGAGCCAATGTGTCACCTAAGGAATGAAAGCAAAGTTTCCTTGCCACAGGAAAGCACACCGAGGCCTGGTGTTTTCTCTGTGAAATTGGAGTGGGCTTGAAGGGTGAGGCCTACTGACTACCCTCCTTTATAGCCAGTTTAGAAAATGTGGCAAGGCTGATACACCCCGCTTACAACGAAATGTTTCTCTTCAGAATAAGAGATAATGCTACCAAACGCCAGCAGCTCCTCTCCCTCAGAGTGCTGTTTCTGTGTAGACTAGGGAAAGACACCATGGTCCCCAGCTTAGAACGGCTGTTTTCCCAGGTGGTTTCATCCATGAAAGAGCCAGAAGGGCTCATCTCAACTAATCGGGCTGCACATCCCTGAATCCTTGGGGTAGGGCTGTTCTGAGCCAATGTGCCACCTAAGGAATGAAAGCAAAGTTTCCTTGCCACAGGAAAGCACACCGAGGCCGGGTGTTTTCTCTATGAAATTGGATTGGGCTTGAAGGGTGAGGCCTACTGACTGCCCTCCTTTATAGCCAGTTGAGAGAATGTGGCAAGGCTGATGCCACCCGTTTACAACGAAATGTTTCTCTTCAGAATAGGAGATTTTGCTACCAAACGCCAGCAGCTCCTCTCCCTCAGAGTGCTGTTTCTGTGTAGACTAGGGAAAGACACCATGGTCCCCAGCTTAGAACGGCACTTTTCCCAGTTGGTTTCATCCATGAAAGAACCAGAAGGGCTGATCTCAGCTAATCGGGCTGCACATCCCTGAATCCTTGGGGTACGTCAGTTCTGAGCCAATGTGCCACCTAAGGAATGAAAGCCAAGTTTCCTTGAAACAGGAAAGAACACCTAGGCATGGTGTTTTCTCAATGAAATTGGAGTGGGCTTGAAGGGTGAGGCCTACGTACTGCCTTCCTTTATAGCCAGTTGAGGAAATGTGGCAAGGCTGATGCAACCCGTTTACAACGAAATGTTGCTCTTCAGAATAGGAGATTTTGCTGCCAAACGCCAGCAGCTCCTCTCCCTCAGAATGCTGATTCTGTGTAGACTAGGGAAAGACACCATGGTCCCCAGCTTAGAACAGCTCTTTTCCCAGTTGGTTTCATCCATGAAAGAGCCAGAAGGGCTGATCTCAACTAAACGGCCTGCACATCCCTGAATCCTTGGGATAAGGCAGTCCTTAACCAATGAGCCACCTAAGAAATGAAAGCAAAGTTTCCCGCCTGCGAAGCAGGGCCTCAAGTAAGTGTGCCAACTGACTGCCCTCCTTTAAAGCCAGTTGAGAAAATGTGGCCAGGCTGATGCAACCCGCTTACAATGAATTTATTCCCTTCAGAAAAGGAGATTTTGTTACCGTACGCCAGCATATCCTCTCCCTCAGAGTGCTGTTTCTGTGTAGACTAGGGAAAGACACCATGGTCCTGAGCTTAAAATGGCTCTTTTCCCAGTTGGTTTCATCCATGAAAGAGCCAGAAGGGCTGATCTCAACTAACCGGGCTGCACATCCTTGAGTCCTTGGGATAAGGCAGTCCTTAACCAATGAGCCACCTAAGAAATGAAAGCAAAGTTTCCAACCTGGGAAGCAGGGCCTCAAGTAAGTGTGCCAACGGACTGCCCTCCTTTAAAGCCAGTTGGGAAAATGTGGCCAGGCTGATGAAACCCGCTTACAAAGAAATGTTTCTCTTCCGAAAAGGAGATTTTGCAACCGAACGCCAGCAGCTCGTTTAACTCAGAGTCCTGTTTCTGTGTAGACTAGGGAAAGACACCATGGTCCCCAGCTTAGAATGGCTCTTTTCCCAGTTAGTTTCATCCATGAAAGAGCCAGAAGGGCTGATGTCAACTAATCGGGCTGCATATCCCTGAATCCTTGGGGTAGGGCAGTTCTGAGCCAATGTGTCACCTAAGGAATGAAAGCAAAGTTTCCTTGCCACAGGAAAGCACACCGAGGCCTGGTGTTTTCTCTGTGAAACTGGAGTGGGCTTGAAGGGTGAGGCCTACTGACTACCCTCCTTTATAGCCAGTTTAGAAAATGTGGCAAGGCTGATACACCCCGCTTACAACGAAATGTTTCTCTTCAGAATAAGAGATAATGCTACCAAACGCCAGCAGCTCCTCTCCCTCAGAGTGCTGTTTCTGTGTAGACTAGGGAAAGATACCATGGTCCCCAGCTTAGAACGGCTGTTTTCCCAGGTGGTTTCATCCATGAAAGAGCCAGAAGGGCTGATGTCAACTAATCGGGCTGCACATCCCTGAATCCTTGGGGTAGGGCTGTTCTGAGCCAATGTGCCACCTAAGGAATGAAAGCAAAGTTTCCTTGCCACAGGAAAGCACACCGAGGCCGGGTGTTTTCTCTATGAAATTGGATTGGGCTTGAAGGGTGAGGCCTACTGACTGCCCTCCTTTATAGCCAGTTGAGAGAATGTGGCAAGGCTGATGCCACCCGTTTACAACGAAATGTTTCTCTTCAGAATAGGAGATTTTGCTACCAAACGCCAGCAGCTCCTCTCCCTCAGAGTGCTGTTTCTGTGTAGACTAGGGAAAGACACCATGGTCCCCAGCTTAGAACGGCACTTTTCCCAGTTGGTTTCATCCATGAAAGAACCAGAAGGGCTGATCTCAGCTAATCGGGCTGCACATCCCTGAATCCTTGGGGTACGTCAGTTCTGAGCCAATGTGCCACCTAAGGAATGAAAGCCAAGTTTCCTTGAAACAGGAAAGAACACCTAGGCATGGTGTTTTCTCAATGAAATTGGAGTGGGCTTGAAGGGTGAGGCCTACGTACTGCCTTCCTTTATAGCCAGTTGAGGAAATGTGGCAAGGCTGATGCAACCCGTTTACAACGAAATGTTGCTCTTCAGAATAGGAGATTTTGCTACCAAACGCCAGCAGCTCCTCTCCCTCAGAATGCTGATTCTGTGTAGACTAGGGAAAGACACCATGGTCCCCAGCTTAGAACGGCTCTTTTCCCAGTTGGTTTCATCCATGAAAGAGCCAGAAGGGCTGATCTCAACTAAACGGCCTGCACATCCCTGAATCCTTGGGATAAGGCAGTCCTTAACCAATGAGCCACCTAAGAAATGAAAGCAAAGTTTCCCGCCTGCGAAGCAGGGCCTCAAGTAAGTGTGCCAACTGACTGCCCGCCTTTAAAGCCAGTTGAGAAAATGTGGCCAGGCTGATGCAACCCGCTTACAATGAATTTATTCTCTTCAGAAAAGGAGATTTTGTTACCGTACGCCAGCATATCCTCTCCCTCAGAGTGCTGTTTCTGTGTAGACTAGGGAAAGACACCATGGTCCTGAGCTTAAAATGGCTCTTTTCCCAGTTGGTTTCATCCATGAAAGAGCCAGAAGGGCTGATCTCAACTAACCGGGCTGCACATCCTTGAGTCCTTGGGATAAGGCAGTCCTTAACCAATGAGCCACCTAAGAAATGAAAGCAAAGTTTCCAACCTGGGAAGCAGGGCCTCAAGTAAGTGTGCCAACGGACTGCCCTCCTTTAAAGCCAGTTGGGAAAATGTGGCCAGGCTGATGAAACCCGCTTACAAAGAAATGTTTCTCTTCCGAAAAGGAGATTTTGCAACCGAACGCCAGCAGCTCGTTTAACTCAGAGTCCTGTTTCTGTGTAGACTAGGGAAAGACACCATGGTCCCCAGCTTAGAATGGCTCTTTTCCCAGTTAGTTTCATCCATGAAAGAGCCAGAAGGGCTGATGTCAACTAATCGGGCTGCATATCCCTGAATCCTTGGGGTAGGGCAGTTCTGAGCCAATGTGTCACCTAAGGAATGAAAGCAAAGTTTCCTTGCCACAGGAAAGCACACCGAGGCCTGGTGTTTTCTCTGTGAAATTGGAGTGGGCTTGAAGGGTGAGGCCTACTGACTACCCTCCTTTATAGCCAGTTTAGAAAATGTGGCAAGGCTGATACACCCCGCTTACAACGAAATGTTTCTCTTCAGAATAAGAGATAATGCTACCAAACGCCAGCAGCTCCTCTCCCTCAGAGTGCTGTTTCTGTGTAGACTAGGGAAAGACACCATGGTCCCCAGCTTAGAACGGCTGTTTCCCCAGGTGGTTTCATCCATGAAAGAGCCAGAAGGGCTGATGTCAACTAATCGGGCTGCACATCCCTGAATCCTTGGGGTAGGGCTGTTCTGAGCCAATGTGCCACCTAAGGAATGAAAGCAAAGTTTCCTTGCCACAGGAAAGCACACCGAGGCCGGGTGTTTTCTCTATGAAATTGGATTGGGCTTGAAGGGTGAGGCCTACTGACTGCCCTCCTTTATAGCCAGTTGAGAGAATGTGGCAAGGCTGATGCCACCCGTTTACAAAGAAATGTTTCTCTTCAGAATAGGAGATTTTGCTACCAAACGCCAGCAGCTCCTCTCCCTCAGAGTGCTGTTTCTGTGTAGACTAGGGAAAGACACCATGGTCCCCAGCTTAGAACGGCACTTTTCCCAGTTGGTATCATCCATGAAAGAACCAGAAGGGCTGATCTCAGCTAATCGGGCTGCACATCCCTGAATCCTTGGGGTACGTCAGTTCTGAGCCAATGTGCCACCTAAGGAATGAAAGCCAAGTTTCCTTGAAACAGGAAAGAACACCTAGGCATGGTGTTTTCTCAATGAAATTGGAGTGGGCTTGAAGGGTGAGGCCTACGTACTGCCTTCCTTTATAGCCAGTTGAGGAAATGTGGCAAGGCTGATGCAACCCGCTTACAACGAAATGTTGCTCTTCAGAATAGGAGATTTTGCTACCAAACGCCAGCAGCTCCTCTCCCTCAGAATGCTGATTCTGTGTAGACTAGGGAAAGACACCATGGTCCCCAGCTTAGAACGGCTCTTTTCCCAGTTGGTTTCATCCATGAAAGAGCCAGAAGGGCTGATCTCAACTAAACGGCCTGCACATCCCTGAATCCTTGGGATAAGGCAGTCCTTAACCAATGAGCCACCTAAGAAATGAAAGCAAAGTTTCCCGCCTGCGAAGCAGGGCCTCAAGTAAGTGTGCCAACTGACTGCCCGCCTTTAAAGCCAGTTGAGAAAATGTGGCCAGGCTGATGCAACCCGCTTACAATGAATTTATTCTCTTCAGAAAAGGAGATTTTGTTACCGTACGCCAGCATATCCTCTCCCTCAGAGTGCTGTTTCTGTGTAGACTAGGGAAAGACACCATGGTCCTGAGCTTAAAATGGCTCTTTTCCCAGTTGGTTTCATCCATGAAAGAGCCAGAAGGGCTGATCTCAACTAACCGGGCTGCACATCCTTGAGTCCTTGGGATAAGGCAGTCCTTAACCAATGAGCCACCTAAGAAATGAAAGCAAAGTTTCCAACCTGGGAAGCAGGGCCTCAAGTAAGTGTGCCAACGGACTGCCCTCCTTTAAAGCCAGTTGGGAAAATGTGGCCAGGCTGATGAAACCCGCTTACAAAGAAATGTTTCTCTTCCGAAAAGGAGATTTTGCAACCGAACGCCAGCAGCTCGTTTAACTCAGAGTCCTGTTTCTGTGTAGACTAGGGAAAGACACCATGGTCCCCAGCTTAGAATGGCTCTTTTCCCAGTTAGTTTCATCCATGAAAGAGCCAGAAGGGCTGATGTCAACTAATCGGGCTGCATATCCCTGAATCCTTGGGGTAGGGCAGTTCTGAGCCAATGTGTCACCTAAGGAATGAAAGCAAAGTTTCCTTGCCACAGGAAAGCACACCGAGGCCTGGTGTTTTCTCTGTGAAATTGGAGTGGGCTTGAAGGGTGAGGCCTACTGACTACCCTCCTTTATAGCCAGTTTAGAAAATGTGGCAAGGCTGATACACCCCGCTTACAACGAAATGTTTCTCTTCAGAATAAGAGATAATGCTACCAAACGCCCGCAGCTCCTCTCCCTCAGAGTGCTGTTTCTGTGTAGACTAGGGAAAGACACCATGGTCCCCAGCTTAGAACGGCTGTTTTCCCAGGTGGTTTCATCCATGAAAGAGCCAGAAGGGCTCATCTCAACTAATCGGGCTGCACATCCCTGAATCCTTGGGGTAGGGCTGTTCTGAGCCAATGTGCCACCTAAGGAATGAAAGCAAACTTTCCTAGCCACAGGAAAGCACACCGAGGCCGGGTGTTTTCTCTATGAAATTGGATTGGGCTTGAAGGGTGAGGCCTACTGACTGCCCTCCTTTATAGCCAGTTGAGAGAATGTGGCAAGGCTGATGCCACCCGTTTACAACGAAATGTTTCTCTTCAGAATAGGAGATTTTGCTACCAAACGCCAGCAGCTCCTCTCCCTCAGAGTGCTGTTTCTGTGTAGACTAGGGAAAGACACCATGGTCCCCAGCTTAGAACGGCACTTTTCCCAGTTGGTTTCATCCATGAAAGAACCAGAAGGGCTGATCTCAGCTAATCGGGCTGCACATCCCTGAATCCTTGGGGTACGTCAGTTCTGAGCCAATGTGCCACCTAAGGAATGAAAGCCAAGTTTCCTTGAAACAGGAAAGAACACCTAGGCATGGTGTTTTCTCAATGAAATTGGAGTGGGCTTGAAGGGTGAGGCCTACGTACTGCCTTCCTTTATAGCCAGTTGAGGAAATGTGGCAAGGCTGATGCAACCCGCTTACAACGAAATGTTGCTCTTCAGAATAGGAGATTTTGCTGCCAAACGCCAGCAGCTCCTCTCCCTCAGAATGCTGATTCTGTGTAGACTAGGGAAAGACACCATGGTCCCCAGCTTAGAACGGCTCTTTTCCCAGTTGGTTTCATCCATGAAAGAGCCAGAAGGGCTGATCTCAACTAAACGGCCTGCACATCCCTGAATCCTTGGGATAAGGCAGTCCTTAACCAATGAGCCACCTAAGAAATGAAAGCAAAGTTTCCCGCCTGCGAAGCAGGGCCTCAAGTAAGTGTGCCAACTGACTGCCCGCCTTTAAAGCCAGTTGAGAAAATGTGGCCAGGCTGATGCAACCCGCTTACAATGAATTTATTCTCTTCAGAAAAGGAGATTTTGTTACCGTACGCCAGCATATCCTCTCCCTCAGAGTGCTGTTTCTGTGTAGACTAGGGAAAGACACCATGGTCCTGAGCTTAAAATGGCTCTTTTCCCAGTTGGTTTCATCCATGAAAGAGCCAGAAGGGCTGATCTCAACTAACCGGGCTGCACATCCTTGAGTCCTTGGGATAAGGCAGTCCTTAACCAATGAGCCACCTAAGAAATGAAAGCAAAGTTTCCAACCTGGGAAGCAGGGCCTCAAGTAAGTGTGCCAACGGACTGCCCTCCTTTAAAGCCAGTTGGGAAAATGTGGCCAGGCTGATGAAACCCGCTTACAAAGAAATGTTTCTCTTCCGAAAAGGAGATTTTGCAACCGAACGCCAGCAGCTCGTTTAACTCAGAGTCCTGTTTCTGTGTAGACTAGGGAAAGACACCATGGTCCCCAGCTTAGAATGGCTCTTTTCCCAGTTAGTTTCATCCATGAAAGAGCCAGAAGGGCTGATGTCAACTAATCGGGCTGCATATCCCTGAATCCTTGGGGTAGGGCAGTTCTGAGCCAATGTGTCACCTAAGGAATGAAAGCAAAGTTTCCTTGCCACAGGAAAGCACACCGAGGCCTGGTGTTTTCTCTGTGAAATTGGAGTGGGCTTGAAGGGTGAGGCCTACTGACTACCCTCCTTTATAGCCAGTTTAGAAAATGTGGCAAGGCTGATACACCCCGCTTACAACGAAATGTTTCTCTTCAGAATAAGAGATAATGCTACCAAACGCCAGCAGCTCCTCTCCCTCAGAGTGCTGTTTCTGTGTAGACTAGGGAAAGACACCATGGTCCCCAGCTTAGAACGGCTGTTTTCCCAGGTGGTTTCATCCATGAAAGAGCCAGAAGGGCTCATCTCAACTAATCGGGCTGCACATCCCTGAATCCTTGGGGTAGGGCTGTTCTGAGCCAATGTGCCACCTAAGGAATGAAAGCAAACTTTCCTAGCCACAGGAAAGCACACCGAGGCCGGGTGTTTTCTCTATGAAATTGGATTGGGCTTGAAGGGTGAGGCCTACTGACTGCCCTCCTTTATAGCCAGTTGAGAGAATGTGGCAAGGCTGATGCCACCCGTTTACAACGAAATGTTTCTCTTCAGAATAGGAGATTTTGCTACCAAACGCCAGCAGCTCCTCTCCCTCAGAGTGCTGTTTCTGTGTAGACTAGGGAAAGACACCATGGTCCCCAGCTTAGAACGGCACTTTTCCCAGTTGGTTTCATCCATGAAAGAACCAGAAGGGCTGATCTCAGCTAATCGGGCTGCACATCCCTGAATCCTTGGGGTACGTCAGTTCTGAGCCAATGTGCCACCTAAGGAATGAAAGCCAAGTTTCCTTGAAACAGGAAAGAACACCTAGGCATGGTGTTTTCTCAATGAAATTGGAGTGGGCTTGAAGGGTGAGGCCTACGTACTGCCTTCCTTTATAGCCAGTTGAGGAAATGTGGCAAGGCTGATGCAACCCGCTTACAACGAAATGTTGCTCTTCAGAATAGGAGATTTTGCTGCCAAACGCCAGCAGCTCCTCTCCCTCAGAATGCTGATTCTGTGTAGACTAGGGAAAGACACCATGGTCCCCAGCTTAGAACGGCTCTTTTCCCAGTTGGTTTCATCCATGAAAGAGCCAGAAGGGCTGATCTCAACTAAACGGCCTGCACATCCCTGAATCCTTGGGATAAGGCAGTCCTTAACCAATGAGCCACCTAAGAAATGAAAGCAAAGTTTCCCGCCTGCGAAGCAGGGCCTCAAGTAAGTGTGCCAACTGACTGCCCGCCTTTAAAGCCAGTTGAGAAAATGTGGCCAGGCTGATGCAACCCGCTTACAATGAATTTATTCTCTTCAGAAAAGGAGATTTTGTTACCGTACGCCAGCATATCCTCTCCCTCAGAGTGCTGTTTCTGTGTAGACTAGGGAAAGACACCATGGTCCTGAGCTTAAAATGGCTCTTTTCCCAGTTGGTTTCATCCATGAAAGAGCCAGAAGGGCTGATCTCAACTAACCGGGCTGCACATCCTTGAGTCCTTGGGATAAGGCAGTCCTTAACCAATGAGCCACCTAAGAAATGAAAGCAAAGTTTCCAACCTGGGAAGCAGGGCCTCAAGTAAGTGTGCCAACGGACTGCCCTCCTTTAAAGCCAGTTGGGAAAATGTGGCCAGGCTGATGAAACCCGCTTACAAAGAAATGTTTCTCTTCCGAAAAGGAGATTTTGCAACCGAACGCCAGCAGCTCGATTAACTCAGAGTCCTGTTTCTGTGTAGACTAGGGAAAGACACCATGGTCCCCAGCTTAGAATGGCTCTTTTCCCAGTTAGTTTCATCCATGAAAGCCAGAAGGGCTGATGTCAACTAATCGGGCTGCATATCCCTGAATCCTTGGGGTAGGGCAGTTCTGAGCCAATGTGTCACCTAAGGAATGAAAGCAAAGTTTCCTTGCCACAGGAAAGCACACCGAGGCCTGGTGTTTTCTCTGTGAAATTGGAGTGGGCTTGAAGGGTGAGGCCTACTGACTACCCTCCTTTATAGCCAGTTTAGAAAATGTGGCAAGGCTGATACACCCCGCTTACAACGAAATGTTTCTCTTCAGAATAAGAGATAATGCTACCAAACGCCAGCAGCTCCTCTCCCTCAGAGTGCTGTTTCTGTGTAGACTAGGGAAAGACACCATGGTCCCCAGCTTAGAACGGCTGTTTTCCCAGGTGGTTTCATCCATGAAAGAGCCAGAAGGGCTCATCTCAACTAATCGGGCTGCACATCCCTGAATCCTTGGGGTAGGGCTGTTCTGAGCCAATGTGCCACCTAAGGAATGAAAGCAAAGTTTCCTTGCCACAGGAAAGCACACCGAGGCCGGGTGTTTTCTCTATGAAATTGGATTGGGCTTGAAGGGTGAGGCCTACTGACTGCCCTCCTTTATAGCCAGTTGAGAGAATGTGGCAAGGCTGATGCCACCCGTTTACAACGAAATGTTTCTCTTCAGAATAGGAGATTTTGCTACCAAACGCCAGCAGCTCCTCTCCCTCAGAGTGCTGTTTCTGTGTAGACTAGGGAAAGACACCATGGTCCCCAGCTTAGAACGGCACTTTTCCCAGTTGGTTTCATCCATGAAAGAACCAGAAGGGCTGATCTCAGCTAATCGGGCTGCACATCCCTGAATCCTTGGGGTACGTCAGTTCTGAGCCAATGTGCCACCTAAGGAATGAAAGCCAAGTTTCCTTGAAACAGGAAAGAACACCTAGGCATGGTGTTTTCTCAATGAAATTGGAGTGGGCTTGAAGGGTGAGGCCTACGTACTGCCTTCCTTTATAGCCAGTTGAGGAAATGTGGCAAGGCTGATGCAACCCGCTTACAACGAAATGTTGCTCTTCAGAATAGGAGATTTTGCTGCCAAACGCCAGCAGCTCCTCTCCCTCAGAATGCTGATTCTGTGTAGACTAGGGAAAGACACCATGGTCCCCAGCTTAGAACGGCTCTTTTCCCAGTTGGTTTCATCCATGAAAGAGCCAGAAGGGCTGATCTCAACGAAACGGCCTGCACATCCCTGAATCCTTGGGATAAGGCAGTCCTTAACCAATGAGCCACCTAAGAAATGAAAGCAAAGTTTCCCGCCTGCGAAGCAGGGCCTCAAGTAAGTGTGCCAACTGACTGCCCTCCTTTAAAGCCAGTTGAGAAAATGTGGCCAGGCTGATGCAACCCGCTTACAATGAATTTATTCTCTTCAGAAAAGGAGATTTTGTTACCGTACGCCAGCATATCCTCTCCCTCAGAGTGCTGTTTCTGTGTAGACTAGGGAAAGACACCATGGTCCTGAGCTTAAAATGGCTCTTTTCCCAGTTGGTTTCATCCATGAAAGAGCCAGAAGGGCTGATCTCAACTAACCGGGCTGCACATCCTTGAGTCCTTGGGATAAGGCAGTCCTTAACCAATGAGCCACCTAAGAAATGAAAGCAAAGTTTCCAACCTGGGAAGCAGGGCCTCAAGTAAGTGTGCCAACGGACTGCCCTCCTTTAAAGCCAGTTGGGAAAATGTGGCCAGGCTGATGAAACCCGCTTACAAAGAAATGTTTCTCTTCCGAAAAGGAGATTTTGCAACCGAACGCCAGCAGCTCGTTTAACTCAGAGTCCTGTTTCTGTGTAGACTAGGGAAAGACACCATGGTCCCCAGCTTAGAATGGCTCTTTTCCCAGTTAGTTTCATCCATGAAAGAGCCAGAAGGGCTGATGTCAACTAATCGGGCTGCATATCCCTGAATCCTTGGGGTAGGGCAGTTCTGAGCCAATGTGTCACCTAAGGAATGAAAGCAAAGTTTCCTTGCCACAGGAAAGCACACCGAGGCCTGGTGTTTTCTCTGTGAAATTGGAGTGGGCTTGAAGGGTGAGGCCTACTGACTACCCTCCTTTATAGCCAGTTTAGAAAATGTGGCAAGGCTGATACACCCCGCTTACAACGAAATGTTTCTCTTCAGAATAAGAGATAATGCTACCAAACGCCCGCAGCTCCTCTCCCTCAGAGTGCTGTTTCTGTGTAGACTAGGGAAAGACACCATGGTCCCCAGCTTAGAACGGCTGTTTTCCCAGGTGGTTTCATCCATGAAAGAGCCAGAAGGGCTCATCTCAACTAATCGGGCTGCACATCCCTGAATCCTTGGGGTAGGGCTGTTCTGAGCCAATGTGCCACCTAAGGAATGAAAGCAAACTTTCCTAGCCACAGGAAAGCACACCGAGGCCGGGTGTTTTCTCTATGAAATTGGATTGGGCTTGAAGGGTGAGGCCTACTGACTGCCCTCCTTTATAGCCAGTTGAGAGAATGTGGCAAGGCTGATGCCACCCGTTTACAACGAAATGTTTCTCTTCAGAATAGGAGATTTTGCTACCAAACGCCAGCAGCTCCTCTCCCTCAGAGTGCTGTTTCTGTGTAGACTAGGGAAAGACACCATGGTCCCCAGCTTAGAACGGCACTTTTCCCAGTTGGTTTCATCCATGAAAGAACCAGAAGGGCTGATCTCAGCTAATCGGGCTGCACATCCCTGAATCCTTGGGGTACGTCAGTTCTGAGCCAATGTGCCACCTAAGGAATGAAAGCCAAGTTTCCTTGAAACAGGAAAGAACACCTAGGCATGGTGTTTTCTCAATGAAATTGGAGTGGGCTTGAAGGGTGAGGCCTACGTACTGCCTTCCTTTATAGCCAGTTGAGGAAATGTGGCAAGGCTGATGCAACCCGCTTACAACGAAATGTTGCTCTTCAGAATAGGAGATTTTGCTGCCAAACGCCAGCAGCTCCTCTCCCTCAGAATGCTGATTCTGTGTAGACTAGGGAAAGACACCATGGTCCCCAGCTTAGAACGGCTCTTTTCCCAGTTGGTTTCATCCATGAAAGAGCCAGAAGGGCTGATTTCAACTAAACGGCCTGCACATCCCTGAATCCTTGGGATAAGGCAGTCCTTAACCAATGAGCCACCTAAGAAATGAAAGCAAAGTTTCCCGCCTGCGAAGCAGGGCCTCAAGTAAGTGTGCCAACTGACTGCCCGCCTTTAAAGCCAGTTGAGAAAATGTGGCCAGGCTGATGCAACCCGCTTACAATGAATTTATTCTCTTCAGAAAAGGAGATTTTGTTACCGTACGCCAGCATATCCTCTCCCTCAGAGTGCTGTTTCTGTGTAGACTAGGGAAAGACACCATGGTCCTGAGCTTAAAATGGCTCTTTTCCCAGTTGGTTTCATCCATGAAAGAGCCAGAAGGGCTGATCTCAACTAACCGGGCTGCACATCCTTGAGTCCTTGGGATAAGGCAGTCCTTAACCAATGAGCCACCTAAGAAATGAAAGCAAAGTTTCCAACCTGGGAAGCAGGGCCTCAAGTAAGTGTGCCAACGGACTGCCCTCCTTTAAAGCCAGTTGGGAAAATGTGGCCAGGCTGATGAAACCCGCTTACAAAGAAATGTTTCTCTTCCGAAAAGGAGATTTTGCAACCGAACGCCAGCAGCTCGTTTAACTCAGAGTCCTGTTTCTGTGTAGACTAGGGAAAGACACCATGGTCCCCAGCTTAGAATGGCTCTTTTCCCAGTTAGTTTCATCCATGAAAGAGCCAGAAGGGCTGATGTCAACTAATCGGGCTGCATATCCCTGAATCCTTGGGGTAGGGCAGTTCTGAGCCAATGTGTCACCTAAGGAATGAAAGCAAAGTTTCCTTGCCACAGGAAAGCACACCGAGGCCTGGTGTTTTCTCTGTGAAATTGGAGTGGGCTTGAAGGGTGAGGCCTACTGACTACCCTCCTTTATAGCCAGTTTAGAAAATGTGGCAAGGCTGATACACCCCGCTTACAACGAAATGTTTCTCTTCAGAATAAGAGATAATGCTACCAAACGCCCGCAGCTCCTCTCCCTCAGAGTGCTGTTTCTGTGTAGACTAGGGAAAGACACCATGGTCCCCAGCTTAGAACGGCTGTTTTCCCAGGTGGTTTCATCCATGAAAGAGCCAGAAGGGCTCATCTCAACTAATCGGGCTGCACATCCCTGAATCCTTGGGGTAGGGCTGTTCTGAGCCAATGTGCCACCTAAGGAATGAAAGCAAACTTTCCTAGCCACAGGAAAGCACACCGAGGCCGGGTGTTTTCTCTATGAAATTGGATTGGGCTTGAAGGGTGAGGCCTACTGACTGCCCTCCTTTATAGCCAGTTGAGAGAATGTGGCAAGGCTGATGCCACCCGTTTACAACGAAATGTTTCTCTTCAGAATAGGAGATTTTGCTACCAAACGCCAGCAGCTCCTCTCCCTCAGAGTGCTGTTTCTGTGTAGACTAGGGAAAGACACCATGGTCCCCAGCTTAGAACGGCACTTTTCCCAGTTGGTTTCATCCATGAAAGAACCAGAAGGGCTGATCTCAGCTAATCGGGCTGCACATCCCTGAATCCTTGGGGTACGTCAGTTCTGAGCCAATGTGCCACCTAAGGAATGAAAGCCAAGTTTCCTTGAAACAGGAAAGAACACCTAGGCATGGTGTTTTCTCAATGAAATTGGAGTGGGCTTGAAGGGTGAGGCCTACGTACTGCCTTCCTTTATAGCCAGTTGAGGAAATGTGGCAAGGCTGATGCAACCCGCTTACAACGAAATGTTGCTCTTCAGAATAGGAGATTTTGCTGCCAAACGCCAGCAGCTCCTCTCCCTCAGAATGCTGATTCTGTGTAGACTAGGGAAAGACACCATGGTCCCCAGCTTAGAACGGCTCTTTTCCCAGTTGGTTTCATCCATGAAAGAGCCAGAAGGGCTGATCTCAACTAAACGGCCTGCACATCCCTGAATCCTTGGGATAAGGCAGTCCTTAACCAATGAGCCACCTAAGAAATGAAAGCAAAGTTTCCCGCCTGCGAAGCAGGGCCTCAAGTAAGTGTGCCAACTGACTGCCCGCCTTTAAAGCCAGTTGAGAAAATGTGGCCAGGCTGATGCAACCCGCTTACAATGAATTTATTCTCTTCAGAAAAGGAGATTTTGTTACCGTACGCCAGCATATCCTCTCCCTCAGAGTGCTGTTTCTGTGTAGACTAGGGAAAGACACCATGGTCCTGAGCTTAAAATGGCTCTTTTCCCAGTTGGTTTCATCCATGAAAGAGCCAGAAGGGCTGATCTCAACTAACCGGGCTGCACATCCTTGAGTCCTTGGGATAAGGCAGTCCTTAACCAATGAGCCACCTAAGAAATGAAAGCAAAGTTTCCAACCTGGGAAGCAGGGCCTCAAGTAAGTGTGCCAACGGACTGCCCTCCTTTAAAGCCAGTTGGGAAAATGTGGCCAGGCTGATGAAACCCGCTTACAAAGAAATGTTTCTCTTCCGAAAAGGAGATTTTGCAACCGAACGCCAGCAGCTCGTTTAACTCAGAGTCCTGTTTCTGTGTAGACTAGGGAAAGACACCATGGTCCCCAGCTTAGAATGGCTCTTTTCCCAGTTAGTTTCATCCATGAAAGAGCCAGAAGGGCTGATGTCAACTAATCGGGCTGCATATCCCTGAATCCTTGGGGTAGGGCAGTTCTGAGCCAATGTGTCACCTAAGGAATGAAAGCAAAGTTTCCTTGCCACAGGAAAGCACACCGAGGCCTGGTGTTTTCTCTGTGAAATTGGAGTGGGCTTGAAGGGTGAGGCCTACTGACTACCCTCCTTTATAGCCAGTTTAGAAAATGTGGCAAGGCTGATACACCCCGCTTACAACGAAATGTTTCTCTTCAGAATAAGAGATAATGCTACCAAACGCCCGCAGCTCCTCTCCCTCAGAGTGCTGTTTCTGTGTAGACTAGGGAAAGACACCATGGTCCCCAGCTTAGAACGGCTGTTTTCCCAGGTGGTTTCATCCATGAAAGAGCCAGAAGGGCTCATCTCAACTAATCGGGCTGCACATCCCTGAATCCTTGGGGTAGGGCTGTTCTGAGCCAATGTGCCACCTAAGGAATGAAAGCAAACTTTCCTAGCCACAGGAAAGCACACCGAGGCCGGGTGTTTTCTCTATGAAATTGGATTGGGCTTGAAGGGTGAGGCCTACTGACTGCCCTCCTTTATAGCCAGTTGAGAGAATGTGGCAAGGCTGATGCCACCCGTTTACAACGAAATGTTTCTCTTCAGAATAGGAGATTTTGCTACCAAACGCCAGCAGCTCCTCTCCCTCAGAGTGCTGTTTCTGTGTAGACTAGGGAAAGACACCATGGTCCCCAGCTTAGAACGGCACTTTTCCCAGTTGGTTTCATCCATGAAAGAACCAGAAGGGCTGATCTCAGCTAATCGGGCTGCACATCCCTGAATCCTTGGGGTACGTCAGTTCTGAGCCAATGTGCCACCTAAGGAATGAAAGCCAAGTTTCCTTGAAACAGGAAAGAACACCTAGGCATGGTGTTTTCTCAATGAAATTGGAGTGGGCTTGAAGGGTGAGGCCTACGTACTGCCTTCCTTTATAGCCAGTTGAGGAAATGTGGCAAGGCTGATGCAACCCGCTTACAACGAAATGTTGCTCTTCAGAATAGGAGATTTTGCTGCCAAACGCCAGCAGCTCCTCTCCCTCAGAATGCTGATTCTGTGTAGACTAGGGAAAGACACCATGGTCCCCAGCTTAGAACGGCTCTTTTCCCAGTTGGTTTCATCCATGAAAGAGCCAGAAGGGCTGATCTCAACTAAACGGCCTGCACATCCCTGAATCCTTGGGATAAGGCAGTCCTTAACCAATGAGCCACCTAAGAAATGAAAGCAAAGTTTCCCGCCTGCGAAGCAGGGCCTCAAGTAAGTGTACCAACTGACTGCCCGCCTTTAAAGCCAGTTGAGAAAATGTGGCCAGGCTGATGCAACCCGCTTACAATGAATTTATTCTCTTCAGAAAAGGAGATTTTGTTACCGTACGCCAGCATATCCTCTCCCTCAGAGTGCTGTTTCTGTGTAGACTAGGGAAAGACACCATGGTCCTGAGCTTAAAATGGCTCTTTTCCCAGTTGGTTTCATCCATGAAAGAGCCAGAAGGGCTGATCTCAACTAACCGGGCTGCACATCCTTGAGTCCTTGGGATAAGGCAGTCCTTAACCAATGAGCCACCTAAGAAATGAAAGCAAAGTTTCCAACCTGGGAAGCAGGGCCTCAAGTAAGTGTGCCAACGGACTGCCCTCCTTTAAAGCCAGTTGGGAAAATGTGGCCAGGCTGATGAAACCCGCTTACAAAGAAATGTTTCTCTTCCGAAAAGGAGATTTTGCAACCGAACGCCAGCAGCTCGATTAACTCAGAGTCCTGTTTCTGTGTAGACTAGGGAAAGACACCATGGTCCCCAGCTTAGAATGGCTCTTTTCCCAGTTAGTTTCATCCATGAAAGAGCCAGAAGGGCTGATGTCAACTAATCGGGCTGCATATCCCTGAATCCTTGGGGTAGGGCAGTTCTGAGCCAATGTGTCACCTAAGGAATGAAAGCAAAGTTTCCTTGCCACAGGAAAGCACACCGAGGCCTGGTGTTTTCTCTGTGAAATTGGAGTGGGCTTGAAGGGTGAGGCCTACTGACTACCCTCCTTTATAGCCAGTTTAGAAAATGTGGCAAGGCTGATACACCCCGCTTACAACGAAATGTTTCTCTTCAGAATAAGAGATAATGCTACCAAACGCCAGCAGCTCCTCTCCCTCAGAGTGCTGTTTCTGTGTAGACTAGGGAAAGACACCATGGTCCCCAGCTTAGAACGGCTGTTTTCCCAGGTGGTTTCATCCATGAAAGAGCCAGAAGGGCTCATCTCAACTAATCGGGCTGCACATCCCTGAATCCTTGGGGTAGGGCTGTTCTGAGCCAATGTGCCACCTAAGGAATGAAAGCAAAGTTTCCTTGCCACAGGAAAGCACACCGAGGCCGGGTGTTTTCTCTATGAAATTGGATTGGGCTTGAAGGGTGAGGCCTACTGACTGCCCTCCTTTATAGCCAGTTGAGAGAATGTGGCAAGGCTGATGCCACCCGTTTACAACGAAATGTTTCTCTTCAGAATAGGAGATTTTGCTACCAAACGCCAGCAGCTCCTCTCCCTCAGAGTGCTGTTTCTGTGTAGACTAGGGAAAGACACCATGGTCCCCAGCTTAGAACGGCACTTTTCCCAGTTGGTTTCATCCATGAAAGAACCAGAAGGGCTGATCTCAGCTAATCGGGCTGCACATCCCTGAATCCTTGGGGTACGTCAGTTCTGAGCCAATGTGCCACCTAAGGAATGAAAGCCAAGTTTCCTTGAAACAGGAAAGAACACCTAGGCATGGTGTTTTCTCAATGAAATTGGAGTGGGCTTGAAGGGTGAGGCCTACGTACTGCCTTCCTTTATAGCCAGTTGAGGAAATGTGGCAAGGCTGATGCAACCCGCTTACAACGAAATGTTGCTCTTCAGAATAGGAGATTTTGCTGCCAAACGCCAGCAGCTCCTCTCCCTCAGAATGCTGATTCTGTGTAGACTAGGGAAAGACACCATGGTCCCCAGCTTAGAACGGCTCTTTTCCCAGTTGGTTTCATCCATGAAAGAGCCAGAAGGGCTGATCTCAACGAAACGGCCTGCACATCCCTGAATCCTTGGGATAAGGCAGTCCTTAACCAATGAGCCACCTAAGAAATGAAAGCAAAGTTTCCCGCCTGCGAAGCAGGGCCTCAAGTAAGTGTGCCAACTGACTGCCCTCCTTTAAAGCCAGTTGAGAAAATGTGGCCAGGCTGATGCAACCCGCTTACAATGAATTTATTCTCTTCAGAAAAGGAGATTTTGTTACCGTACGCCAGCATATCCTCTCCCTCAGAGTGCTGTTTCTGTGTAGACTAGGGAAAGACACCATGGTCCTGAGCTTAAAATGGCTCTTTTCCCAGTTGGTTTCATCCATGAAAGAGCCAGAAGGGCTGATCTCAACTAACCGGGCTGCACATCCTTGAGTCCTTGGGATAAGGCAGTCCTTAACCAATGAGCCACCTAAGAAATGAAAGCAAAGTTTCCAACCTGGGAAGCAGGGCCTCAAGTAAGTGTGCCAACGGACTGCCCTCCTTTAAAGCCAGTTGGGAAAATGTGGCCAGGCTGATGAAACCCGCTTACAAAGAAATGTTTCTCTTCCGAAAAGGAGATTTTGCAACCGAACGCCAGCAGCTCGTTTAACTCAGAGTCCTGTTTCTGTGTAGACTAGGGAAAGACACCATGGTCCCCAGCTTAGAATGGCTCTTTTCCCAGTTAGTTTCATCCATGAAAGAGCCAGAAGGGCTGATGTCAACTAATCGGGCTGCATATCCCTGAATCCTTGGGGTAGGGCAGTTCTGAGCCAATGTGTCACCTAAGGAATGAAAGCAAAGTTTCCTTGCCACAGGAAAGCACACCGAGGCCTGGTGTTTTCTCTGTGAAATTGGAGTGGGCTTGAAGGGTGAGGCCTACTGACTACCCTCCTTTATAGCCAGTTTAGAAAATGTGGCAAGGCTGATACACCCCGCTTACAACGAAATGTTTCTCTTCAGAATAAGAGATAATGCTACCAAACGCCCGCAGCTCCTCTCCCTCAGAGTGCTGTTTCTGTGTAGACTAGGGAAAGACACCATGGTCCCCAGCTTAGAACGGCTGTTTTCCCAGGTGGTTTCATCCATGAAAGAGCCAGAAGGGCTCATCTCAACTAATCGGGCTGCACATCCCTGAATCCTTGGGGTAGGGCTGTTCTGAGCCAATGTGCCACCTAAGGAATGAAAGCAAACTTTCCTAGCCACAGGAAAGCACACCGAGGCCGGGTGTTTTCTCTATGAAATTGGATTGGGCTTGAAGGGTGAGGCCTACTGACTGCCCTCCTTTATAGCCAGTTGAGAGAATGTGGCAAGGCTGATGCCACCCGTTTACAACGAAATGTTTCTCTTCAGAATAGGAGATTTTGCTACCAAACGCCAGCAGCTCCTCTCCCTCAGAGTGCTGTTTCTGTGTAGACTAGGGAAAGACACCATGGTCCCCAGCTTAGAACGGCACTTTTCCCAGTTGGTTTCATCCATGAAAGAACCAGAAGGGCTGATCTCAGCTAATCGGGCTGCACATCCCTGAATCCTTGGGGTACGTCAGTTCTGAGCCAATGTGCCACCTAAGGAATGAAAGCCAAGTTTCCTTGAAACAGGAAAGAACACCTAGGCATGGTGTTTTCTCAATGAAATTGGAGTGGGCTTGAAGGGTGAGGCCTACGTACTGCCTTCCTTTATAGCCAGTTGAGGAAATGTGGCAAGGCTGATGCAACCCGCTTACAACGAAATGTTGCTCTTCAGAATAGGAGATTTTGCTGCCAAACGCCAGCAGCTCCTCTCCCTCAGAATGCTGATTCTGTGTAGACTAGGGAAAGACACCATGGTCCCCAGCTTAGAACGGCTCTTTTCCCAGTTGGTTTCATCCATGAAAGAGCCAGAAGGGCTGATCTCAACTAAACGGCCTGCACATCCCTGAATCCTTGGGATAAGGCAGTCCTTAACCAATGAGCCACCTAAGAAATGAAAGCAAAGTTTCCCGCCTGCGAAGCAGGGCCTCAAGTAAGTGTGCCAACTGACTGCCCGCCTTTAAAGCCAGTTGAGAAAATGTGGCCAGGCTGATGCAACCCGCTTACAATGAATTTATTCTCTTCAGAAAAGGAGATTTTGTTACCGTACGCCAGCATATCCTCTCCCTCAGAGTGCTGTTTCTGTGTAGACTAGGGAAAGACACCATGGTCCTGAGCTTAAAATGGCTCTTTTCCCAGTTGGTTTCATCCATGAAAGAGCCAGAAGGGCTGATCTCAACTAACCGGGCTGCACATCCTTGAGTCCTTGGGATAAGGCAGTCCTTAACCAATGAGCCACCTAAGAAATGAAAGCAAAGTTTCCAACCTGGGAAGCAGGGCCTCAAGTAAGTGTGCCAACGGACTGCCCTCCTTTAAAGCCAGTTGGGAAAATGTGGCCAGGCTGATGAAACCCGCTTACAAAGAAATGTTTCTCTTCCGAAAAGGAGATTTTGCAACCGAACGCCAGCAGCTCGTTTAACTCAGAGTCCTGTTTCTGTGTAGACTAGGGAAAGACACCATGGTCCCCAGCTTAGAATGGCTCTTTTCCCAGTTAGTTTCATCCATGAAAGAGCCAGAAGGGCTGATGTCAACTAATCGGGCTGCATATCCCTGAATCCTTGGGGTAGGGCAGTTCTGAGCCAATGTGTCACCTAAGGAATGAAAGCAAAGTTTCCTTGCCACAGGAAAGCACACCGAGGCCTGGTGTTTTCTCTGTGAAATTGGAGTGGGCTTGAAGGGTGAGGCCTACTGACTACCCTCCTTTATAGCCAGTTTAGAAAATGTGGCAAGGCTGATACACCCCGCTTACAACGAAATGTTTCTCTTCAGAATAAGAGATAATGCTACCAAACGCCCGCAGCTCCTCTCCCTCAGAGTGCTGTTTCTGTGTAGACTAGGGAAAGACACCATGGTCCCCAGCTTAGAACGGCTGTTTTCCCAGGTGGTTTCATCCATGAAAGAGCCAGAAGGGCTCATCTCAACTAATCGGGCTGCACATCCCTGAATCCTTGGGGTAGGGCTGTTCTGAGCCAATGTGCCACCTAAGGAATGAAAGCAAACTTTCCTAGCCACAGGAAAGCACACCGAGGCCGGGTGTTTTCTCTATGAAATTGGATTGGGCTTGAAGGGTGAGGCCTACTGACTGCCCTCCTTTATAGCCAGTTGAGAGAATGTGGCAAGGCTGATGCCACCCGTTTACAACGAAATGTTTCTCTTCAGAATAGGAGATTTTGCTACCAAACGCCAGCAGCTCCTCTCCCTCAGAGTGCTGTTTCTGTGTAGACTAGGGAAAGACACCATGGTCCCCAGCTTAGAACGGCACTTTTCCCAGTTGGTTTCATCCATGAAAGAACCAGAAGGGCTGATCTCAGCTAATCGGGCTGCACATCCCTGAATCCTTGGGGTACGTCAGTTCTGAGCCAATGTGCCACCTAAGGAATGAAAGCCAAGTTTCCTTGAAACAGGAAAGAACACCTAGGCATGGTGTTTTCTCAATGAAATTGGAGTGGGCTTGAAGGGTGAGGCCTACGTACTGCCTTCCTTTATAGCCAGTTGAGGAAATGTGGCAAGGCTGATGCAACCCGCTTACAACGAAATGTTGCTCTTCAGAATAGGAGATTTTGCTGCCAAACGCCA
Source organism: Balaenoptera physalus (assembly GCF_965194825.1). Taxonomy (NCBI): domain Eukaryota; kingdom Metazoa; phylum Chordata; class Mammalia; order Artiodactyla; family Balaenopteridae; genus Balaenoptera; species Balaenoptera physalus. Next base: position 22,568,500 of record NC_138900.1, on the reverse strand, counting down.
GCAGCTCCTCTCCCTCAGAATGCTGATTCTGTGTAGACTAGGGAAAGACACCATGGTCCCCAGCTTAGAACGGCTCTTTTCCCAGTTGGTTTCATCCATGAAAGAGCCAGAAGGGCTGATCTCAACTAAACGGCCTGCACATCCCTGAATCCTTGGGATAAGGCAGTCCTTAACCAATGAGCCACCTAAGAAATGAAAGCAAAGTTTCCCGCCTGCGAAGCAGGGCCTCAAGTAAGTGTGCCAACTGACTGCCCGCCTTTAAAGCCAGTTGAGAAAATGTGGCCAGGCTGATGCAACCCGCTTACAATGAATTTATTCTCTTCAGAAAAGGAGATTTTGTTACCGTACGCCAGCATATCCTCTCCCTCAGAGTGCTGTTTCTGTGTAGACTAGGGAAAGACACCATGGTCCTGAGCTTAAAATGGCTCTTTTCCCAGTTGGTTTCATCCATGAAAGAGCCAGAAGGGCTGATCTCAACTAACCGGGCTGCACATCCTTGAGTCCTTGGGATAAGGCAGTCCTTAACCAATGAGCCACCTAAGAAATGAAAGCAAAGTTTCCAACCTGGGAAGCAGGGCCTCAAGTAAGTGTGCCAACGGACTGCCCTCCTTTAAAGCCAGTTGGGAAAATGTGGCCAGGCTGATGAAACCCGCTTACAAAGAAATGTTTCTCTTCCGAAAAGGAGATTTTGCAACCGAACGCCAGCAGCTCGTTTAACTCAGAGTCCTGTTTCTGTGTAGACTAGGGAAAGACACCATGGTCCCCAGCTTAGAATGGCTCTTTTCCCAGTTAGTTTCATCCATGAAAGAGCCAGAAGGGCTGATGTCAACTAATCGGGCTGCATATCCCTGAATCCTTGGGGTAGGGCAGTTCTGAGCCAATGTGTCACCTAAGGAATGAAAGCAAAGTTTCCTTGCCACAGGAAAGCACACCGAGGCCTGGTGTTTTCTCTGTGAAATTGGAGTGGGCTTGAAGGGTGAGGCCTACTGACTACCCTCCTTTATAGCCAGTTTAGAAAATGTGGCAAGGCTGATACACCCCGCTTACAACGAAATGTTTCTCTTCAGAATAAGAGATAATGCTACCAAACGCCCGCAGCTCCTCTCCCTCAGAGTGCTGTTTCTGTGTAGACTAGGGAAAGACACCATGGTCCCCAGCTTAGAACGGCTGTTTTCCCAGGTGGTTTCATCCATGAAAGAGCCAGAAGGGCTCATCTCAACTAATCGGGCTGCACATCCCTGAATCCTTGGGGTAGGGCTGTTCTGAGCCAATGTGCCACCTAAGGAATGAAAGCAAACTTTCCTAGCCACAGGAAAGCACACCGAGGCCGGGTGTTTTCTCTATGAAATTGGATTGGGCTTGAAGGGTGAGGCCTACTGACTGCCCTCCTTTATAGCCAGTTGAGAGAATGTGGCAAGGCTGATGCCACCCGTTTACAACGAAATGTTTCTCTTCAGAATAGGAGATTTTGCTACCAAACGCCAGCAGCTCCTCTCCCTCAGAGTGCTGTTTCTGTGTAGACTAGGGAAAGACACCATGGTCCCCAGCTTAGAACGGCACTTTTCCCAGTTGGTTTCATCCATGAAAGAACCAGAAGGGCTGATCTCAGCTAATCGGGCTGCACATCCCTGAATCCTTGGGGTACGTCAGTTCTGAGCCAATGTGCCACCTAAGGAATGAAAGCCAAGTTTCCTTGAAACAGGAAAGAACACCTAGGCATGGTGTTTTCTCAATGAAATTGGAGTGGGCTTGAAGGGTGAGGCCTACGTACTGCCTTCCTTTATAGCCAGTTGAGGAAATGTGGCAAGGCTGATGCAACCCGCTTACAACGAAATGTTGCTCTTCAGAATAGGAGATTTTGCTGCCAAACGCCAGCAGCTCCTCTCCCTCAGAATGCTGATTCTGTGTAGACTAGGGAAAGACACCATGGTCCCCAGCTTAGAACGGCTCTTTTCCCAGTTGGTTTCATCCATGAAAGAGCCAGAAGGGCTGATCTCAACTAAACGGCCTGCACATCCCTGAATCCTTGGGATAAGGCAGTCCTTAACCAATGAGCCACCTAAGAAATGAAAGCAAAGTTTCCCGCCTGCGAAGCAGGGCCTCAAGTAAGTGTGCCAACTGACTGCCCGCCTTTAAAGCCAGTTGAGAAAATGTGGCCAGGCTGATGCAACCCGCTTACAATGAATTTATTCTCTTCAGAAAAGGAGATTTTGTTACCGTACGCCAGCATATCCTCTCCCTCAGAGTGCTGTTTCTGTGTAGACTAGGGAAAGACACCATGGTCCTGAGCTTAAAATGGCTCTTTTCCCAGTTGGTTTCATCCATGAAAGAGCCAGAAGGGCTGATCTCAACTAACCGGGCTGCACATCCTTGAGTCCTTGGGATAAGGCAGTCCTTAACCAATGAGCCACCTAAGAAATGAAAGCAAAGTTTCCAACCTGGGAAGCAGGGCCTCAAGTAAGTGTGCCAACGGACTGCCCTCCTTTAAAGCCAGTTGGGAAAATGTGGCCAGGCTGATGAAACCCGCTTACAAAGAAATGTTTCTCTTCCGAAAAGGAGATTTTGCAACCGAACGCCAGCAGCTCGTTTAACTCAGAGTCCTGTTTCTGTGTAGACTAGGGAAAGACACCATGGTCCCCAGCTTAGAATGGCTCTTTTCCCAGTTAGTTTCATCCATGAAAGAGCCAGAAGGGCTGATGTCAACTAATCGGGCTGCATATCCCTGAATCCTTGGGGTAGGGCAGTTCTGAGCCAATGTGTCACCTAAGGAATGAAAGCAAAGTTTCCTTGCCACAGGAAAGCACACCGAGGCCTGGTGTTTTCTCTGTGAAATTGGAGTGGGCTTGAAGGGTGAGGCCTACTGACTACCCTCCTTTATAGCCAGTTTAGAAAATGTGGCAAGGCTGATACACCCCGCTTACAACGAAATGTTTCTCTTCAGAATAAGAGATAATGCTACCAAACGCCCGCAGCTCCTCTCCCTCAGAGTGCTGTTTCTGTGTAGACTAGGGAAAGACACCATGGTCCCCAGCTTAGAACGGCTGTTTTCCCAGGTGGTTTCATCCATGAAAGAGCCAGAAGGGCTCATCTCAACTAATCGGGCTGCACATCCCTGAATCCTTGGGGTAGGCCTGTTCTGAGCCAATGTGCCACCTAAGGAATGAAAGCAAACTTTCCTAGCCACAGGAAAGCACACCGAGGCCGGGTGTTTTCTCTATGAAATTGGATTGGGCTTGAAGGGTGAGGCCTACTGACTGCCCTCCTTTATAGCCAGTTGAGAGAATGTGGCAAGGCTGATGCCACCCGTTTACAACGAAATGTTTCTCTTCAGAATAGGAGATTTTGCTACCAAACGCCAGCAGCTCCTCTCCCTCAGAGTGCTGTTTCTGTGTAGACTAGGGAAAGACACCATGGTCCCCAGCTTAGAACGGCACTTTTCCCAGTTGGTTTCATCCATGAAAGAACCAGAAGGGCTGATCTCAGCTAATCGGGCTGCACATCCCTGAATCCTTGGGGTACGTCAGTTCTGAGCCAATGTGCCACCTAAGGAATGAAAGCCAAGTTTCCTTGAAACAGGAAAGAACACCTAGGCATGGTGTTTTCTCAATGAAATTGGAGTGGGCTTGAAGGGTGAGGCCTACGTACTGCCTTCCTTTATAGCCAGTTGAGGAAATGTGGCAAGGCTGATGCAACCCGCTTACAACGAAATGTTGCTCTTCAGAATAGGAGATTTTGCTGCCAAACGCCAGCAGCTCCTCTCCCTCAGAATGCTGATTCTGTGTAGACTAGGGAAAGACACCATGGTCCCCAGCTTAGAACGGCTCTTTTCCCAGTTGGTTTCATCCATGAAAGAGCCAGAAGGGCTGATCTCAACTAAACGGCCTGCACATCCCTGAATCCTTGGGATAAGGCAGTCCTTAACCAATGAGCCACCTAAGAAATGAAAGCAAAGTTTCCCGCCTGCGAAGCAGGGCCTCAAGTAAGTGTGCCAACTGACTGCCCGCCTTTAAAGCCAGTTGAGAAAATGTGGCCAGGCTGATGCAACCCGCTTACAATGAATTTATTCTCTTCAGAAAAGGAGATTTTGTTACCGTACGCCAGCATATCCTCTCCCTCAGAGTGCTGTTTCTGTGTAGACTAGGGAAAGACACCATGGTCCTGAGCTTAAAATGGCTCTTTTCCCAGTTGGTTTCATCCATGAAAGAGCCAGAAGGGCTGATCTCAACTAACCGGGCTGCACATCCTTGAGTCCTTGGGATAAGGCAGTCCTTAACCAATGAGCCACCTAAGAAATGAAAGCAAAGTTTCCAACCTGGGAAGCAGGGCCTCAAGTAAGTGTGCCAACGGACTGCCCTCCTTTAAAGCCAGTTGGGAAAATGTGGCCAGGCTGATGAAACCCGCTTACAAAGAAATGTTTCTCTTCCGAAAAGGAGATTTTGCAACCGAACGCCAGCAGCTCGATTAACTCAGAGTCCTGTTTCTGTGTAGACTAGGGAAAGACACCATGGTCCCCAGCTTAGAATGGCTCTTTTCCCAGTTAGTTTCATCCATGAAAGAGCCAGAAGGGCTGATGTCAACTAATCGGGCTGCATATCCCTGAATCCTTGGGGTAGGGCAGTTCTGAGCCAATGTGTCACCTAAGGAATGAAAGCAAAGTTTCCTTGCCACAGGAAAGCACACCGAGGCCTCGTGTTTTCTCTGTGAAATTGGAGTGGGCTTGAAGGGTGAGGCCTACTGACTACCCTCCTTTATAGCCAGTTTAGAAAATGTGGCAAGGCTGATACACCCCGCTTACAACGAAATGTTTCTCTTCAGAATAAGAGATAATGCTACCAAACGCCAGCAGCTCCTCTCCCTCAGAGTGCTGTTTCTGTGTAGACTAGGGAAAGACACCATGGTCCCCAGCTTAGAACGGCTGTTTTCCCAGGTGGTTTCATCCATGAAAGAGCCAGAAGGGCTCATCTCAACTAATCGGGCTGCACATCCCTGAATCCTTGGGGTAGGGCTGTTCTGAGCCAATGTGCCACCTAAGGAATGAAAGCAAAGTTTCCTTGCCACAGGAAAGCACACCGAGGCCGGGTGTTTTCTCTATGAAATTGGATTGGGCTTGAAGGGTGAGGCCTACTGACTGCCCTCCTTTATAGCCAGTTGAGAGAATGTGGCAAGGCTGATGCCACCCGTTTACAACGAAATGTTTCTCTTCAGAATAGGAGATTTTGCTACCAAACGCCAGCAGCTCCTCTCCCTCAGAGTGCTGTTTCTGTGTAGACTAGGGAAAGACACCATGGTCCCCAGCTTAGAACGGCACTTTTCCCAGTTGGTTTCATCCATGAAAGAACCAGAAGGGCTGATCTCAGCTAATCGGGCTGCACATCCCTGAATCCTTGGGGTACGTCAGTTCTGAGCCAATGTGCCACCTAAGGAATGAAAGCCAAGTTTCCTTGAAACAGGAAAGAACACCTAGGCATGGTGTTTTCTCAATGAAATTGGAGTGGGCTTGAAGGGTGAGGCCTACGTACTGCCTTCCTTTATAGCCAGTTGAGGAAATGTGGCAAGGCTGATGCAACCCGCTTACAACGAAATGTTGCTCTTCAGAATAGGAGATTTTGCTGCCAAACGCCAGCAGCTCCTCTCCCTCAGAATGCTGATTCTGTGTAGACTAGGGAAAGACACCATGGTCCCCAGCTTAGAACGGCTCTTTTCCCAGTTGGTTTCATCCATGAAAGAGCCAGAAGGGCTGATCTCAACGAAACGGCCTGCACATCCCTGAATCCTTGGGATAAGGCAGTCCTTAACCAATGAGCCACCTAAGAAATGAAAGCAAAGTTTCCCGCCTGCGAAGCAGGGCCTCAAGTAAGTGTGCCAACTGACTGCCCGCCTTTAAAGCCAGTTGAGAAAATGTGGCCAGGCTGATGCAACCCGCTTACAATGAATTTATTCTCTTCAGAAAAGGAGATTTTGTTACCGTACGCCAGCATATCCTCTCCCTCAGAGTGCTGTTTCTGTGTAGACTAGGGAAAGACACCATGGTCCTGAGCTTAAAATGGCTCTTTTCCCAGTTGGTTTCATCCATGAAAGAGCCAGAAGGGCTGATCTCAACTAACCGGGCTGCACATCCTTGAGTCCTTGGGATAAGGCAGTCCTTAACCAATGAGCCACCTAAGAAATGAAAGCAAAGTTTCCAACCTGGGAAGCAGGGCCTCAAGTAAGTGTGCCAACGGACTGCCCTCCTTTAAAGCCAGTTGGGAAAATGTGGCCAGGCTGATGAAACCCGCTTACAAAGAAATGTTTCTCTTCCGAAAAGGAGATTTTGCAACCGAACGCCAGCAGCTCGATTAACTCAGAGTCCTGTTTCTGTGTAGACTAGGGAAAGACACCATGGTCCCCAGCTTAGAATGGCTCTTTTCCCAGTTAGTTTCATCCATGAAAGAGCCAGAAGGGCTGATGTCAACTAATCGGGCTGCATATCCCTGAATCCTTGGGGTAGGGCAGTTCTGAGCCAATGTGTCACCTAAGGAATGAAAGCAAAGTTTCCTTGCCACAGGAAAGCACACCGAGGCCTGGTGTTTTCTCTGTGAAATTGGAGTGGGCTTGAAGGGTGAGGCCTACTGACTACCCTCCTTTATAGCCAGTTTAGAAAATGTGGCAAGGCTGATACACCCCGCTTACAACGAAATGTTTCTCTTCAGAATAAGAGATAATGCTACCAAACGCCCGCAGCTCCTCTCCCTCAGAGTGCTGTTTCTGTGTAGACTAGGGAAAGACACCATGGTCCCCAGCTTAGAACGGCTGTTTTCCCAGGTGGTTTCATCCATGAAAGAGCCAGAAGGGCTCATCTCAACTAATCGGGCTGCACATCCCTGAATCCTTGGGGTAGGGCTGTTCTGAGCCAATGTGCCACCTAAGGAATGAAAGCAAACTTTCCTAGCCACAGGAAAGCACACCGAGGCCGGGTGTTTTCTCTATGAAATTGGATTGGGCTTGAAGGGTGAGGCCTACTGACTGCCCTCCTTTATAGCCAGTTGAGAGAATGTGGCAAGGCTGATGCCACCCGTTTACAACGAAATGTTTCTCTTCAGAATAGGAGATTTTGCTACCAAACGCCAGCAGCTCCTCTCCCTCAGAGTGCTGTTTCTGTGTAGACTAGGGAAAGACACCATGGTCCCCAGCTTAGAACGGCACTTTTCCCAGTTGGTTTCATCCATGAAAGAACCAGAAGGGCTGATCTCAGCTAATCGGGCTGCACATCCCTGAATCCTTGGGGTACGTCAGTTCTGAGCCAATGTGCCACCTAAGGAATGAAAGCCAAGTTTCCTTGAAACAGGAAAGAACACCTAGGCATGGTGTTTTCTCAATGAAATTGGAGTGGGCTTGAAGGGTGAGGCCTACGTACTGCCTTCCTTTATAGCCAGTTGAGGAAATGTGGCAAGGCTGATGCAACCCGCTTACAACGAAATGTTGCTCTTCAGAATAGGAGATTTTGCTGCCAAACGCCAGCAGCTCCTCTCCCTCAGAATGCTGATTCTGTGTAGACTAGGGAAAGACACCATGGTCCCCAGCTTAGAACGGCTCTTTTCCCAGTTGGTTTCATCCATGAAAGAGCCAGAAGGGCTGATCTCAACTAAACGGCCTGCACATCCCTGAATCCTTGGGATAAGGCAGTCCTTAACCAATGAGCCACCTAAGAAATGAAAGCAAAGTTTCCCGCCTGCGAAGCAGGGCCTCAAGTAAGTGTGCCAACTGACTGCCCGCCTTTAAAGCCAGTTGAGAAAATGTGGCCAGGCTGATGCAACCCGCTTACAATGAATTTATTCTCTTCAGAAAAGGAGATTTTGTTACCGTACGCCAGCATATCCTCTCCCTCAGAGTGCTGTTTCTGTGTAGACTAGGGAAAGACACCATGGTCCTGAGCTTAAAATGGCTCTTTTCCCAGTTGGTTTCATCCATGAAAGAGCCAGAAGGGCTGATCTCAACTAACCGGGCTGCACATCCTTGAGTCCTTGGGATAAGGCAGTCCTTAACCAATGAGCCACCTAAGAAATGAAAGCAAAGTTTCCAACCTGGGAAGCAGGGCCTCAAGTAAGTGTGCCAACGGACTGCCCTCCTTTAAAGCCAGTTGGGAAAATGTGGCCAGGCTGATGAAACCCGCTTACAAAGAAATGTTTCTCTTCCGAAAAGGAGATTTTGCAACCGAACGCCAGCAGCTCGTTTAACTCAGAGTCCTGTTTCTGTGTAGACTAGGGAAAGACACCATGGTCCCCAGCTTAGAATGGCTCTTTTCCCAGTTAGTTTCATCCATGAAAGAGCCAGAAGGGCTGATGTCAACTAATCGGGCTGCATATCCCTGAATCCTTGGGGTAGGGCAGTTCTGAGCCAATGTGTCACCTAAGGAATGAAAGCAAAGTTTCCTTGCCACAGGAAAGCACACCGAGGCCTGGTGTTTTCTCTGTGAAATTGGAGTGGGCTTGAAGGGTGAGGCCTACTGACTACCCTCCTTTATAGCCAGTTTAGAAAATGTGGCAAGGCTGATACACCCCGCTTACAACGAAATGTTTCTCTTCAGAATAAGAGATAATGCTACCAAACGCCCGCAGCTCCTCTCCCTCAGAGTGCTGTTTCTGTGTAGACTAGGGAAAGACACCATGGTCCCCAGCTTAGAACGGCTGTTTTCCCAGGTGGTTTCATCCATGAAAGAGCCAGAAGGGCTCATCTCAACTAATCGGGCTGCACATCCCTGAATCCTTGGGGTAGGGCTGTTCTGAGCCAATGTGCCACCTAAGGAATGAAAGCAAACTTTCCTAGCCACAGGAAAGCACACCGAGGCCGGGTGTTTTCTCTATGAAATTGGATTGGGCTTGAAGGGTGAGGCCTACTGACTGCCCTCCTTTATAGCCAGTTGAGAGAATGTGGCAAGGCTGATGCCACCCGTTTACAACGAAATGTTTCTCTTCAGAATAGGAGATTTTGCTACCAAACGCCAGCAGCTCCTCTCCCTCAGAGTGCTGTTTCTGTGTAGACTAGGGAAAGACACCATGGTCCCCAGCTTAGAACGGCACTTTTCCCAGTTGGTTTCATCCATGAAAGAACCAGAAGGGCTGATCTCAGCTAATCGGGCTGCACATCCCTGAATCCTTGGGGTACGTCAGTTCTGAGCCAATGTGCCACCTAAGGAATGAAAGCCAAGTTTCCTTGAAACAGGAAAGAACACCTAGGCATGGTGTTTTCTCAATGAAATTGGAGTGGGCTTGAAGGGTGAGGCCTACGTACTGCCTTCCTTTATAGCCAGTTGAGGAAATGTGGCAAGGCTGATGCAACCCGCTTACAACGAAATGTTGCTCTTCAGAATAGGAGATTTTGCTGCCAAACGCCAGCAGCTCCTCTCCCTCAGAATGCTGATTCTGTGTAGACTAGGGAAAGACACCATGGTCCCCAGCTTAGAACGGCTCTTTTCCCAGTTGGTTTCATCCATGAAAGAGCCAGAAGGGCTGATCTCAACTAAACGGCCTGCACATCCCTGAATCCTTGGGATAAGGCAGTCCTTAACCAATGAGCCACCTAAGAAATGAAAGCAAAGTTTCCCGCCTGCGAAGCAGGGCCTCAAGTAAGTGTGCCAACTGACTGCCCGCCTTTAAAGCCAGTTGAGAAAATGTGGCCAGGCTGATGCAACCCGCTTACAATGAATTTATTCTCTTCAGAAAAGGAGATTTTGTTACCGTACGCCAGCATATCCTCTCCCTCAGAGTGCTGTTTCTGTGTAGACTAGGGAAAGACACCATGGTCCTGAGCTTAAAATGGCTCTTTTCCCAGTTGGTTTCATCCATGAAAGAGCCAGAAGGGCTGATCTCAACTAACCGGGCTGCACATCCTTGAGTCCTTGGGATAAGGCAGTCCTTAACCAATGAGCCACCTAAGAAATGAAAGCAAAGTTTCCAACCTGGGAAGCAGGGCCTCAAGTAAGTGTGCCAACGGACTGCCCTCCTTTAAAGCCAGTTGGGAAAATGTGGCCAGGCTGATGAAACCCGCTTACAAAGAAATGTTTCTCTTCCGAAAAGGAGATTTTGCAACCGAACGCCAGCAGCTCGTTTAACTCAGAGTCCTGTTTCTGTGTAGACTAGGGAAAGACACCATGGTCCCCAGCTTAGAATGGCTCTTTTCCCAGTTAGTTTCATCCATGAAAGAGCCAGAAGGGCTGATGTCAACTAATCGGGCTGCATATCCCTGAATCCTTGGGGTAGGGCAGTTCTGAGCCAATGTGTCACCTAAGGAATGAAAGCAAAGTTTCCTTGCCACAGGAAAGCACACCGAGGCCTGGTGTTTTCTCTGTGAAATTGGAGTGGGCTTGAAGGGTGAGGCCTACTGACTACCCTCCTTTATAGCCAGTTTAGAAAATGTGGCAAGGCTGATACACCCCGCTTACAACGAAATGTTTCTCTTCAGAATAAGAGATAATGCTACCAAACGCCCGCAGCTCCTCTCCCTCAGAGTGCTGTTTCTGTGTAGACTAGGGAAAGACACCATGGTCCCCAGCTTAGAACGGCTGTTTTCCCAGGTGGTTTCATCCATGAAAGAGCCAGAAGGGCTCATCTCAACTAATCGGGCTGCACATCCCTGAATCCTTGGGGTAGGGCTGTTCTGAGCCAATGTGCCACCTAAGGAATGAAAGCAAACTTTCCTAGCCACAGGAAAGCACACCGAGGCCGGGTGTTTTCTCTATGAAATTGGATTGGGCTTGAAGGGTGAGGCCTACTGACTGCCCTCCTTTATAGCCAGTTGAGAGAATGTGGCAAGGCTGATGCCACCCGTTTACAACGAAATGTTTCTCTTCAGAATAGGAGATTTTGCTACCAAACGCCAGCAGCTCCTCTCCCTCAGAGTGCTGTTTCTGTGTAGACTAGGGAAAGACACCATGGTCCCCAGCTTAGAACGGCACTTTTCCCAGTTGGTTTCATCCATGAAAGAACCAGAAGGGCTGATCTCAGCTAATCGGGCTGCACATCCCTGAATCCTTGGGGTACGTCAGTTCTGAGCCAATGTGCCACCTAAGGAATGAAAGCCAAGTTTCCTTGAAACAGGAAAGAACACCTAGGCATGGTGTTTTCTCAATGAAATTGGAGTGGGCTTGAAGGGTGAGGCCTACGTACTGCCTTCCTTTATAGCCAGTTGAGGAAATGTGGCAAGGCTGATGCAACCCGCTTACAACGAAATGTTGCTCTTCAGAATAGGAGATTTTGCTGCCAAACGCCAGCAGCTCCTCTCCCTCAGAATGCTGATTCTGTGTAGACTAGGGAAAGACACCATGGTCCCCAGCTTAGAACGGCTCTTTTCCCAGTTGGTTTCATCCATGAAAGAGCCAGAAGGGCTGATCTCAACTAAACGGCCTGCACATCCCTGAATCCTTGGGATAAGGCAGTCCTTAACCAATGAGCCACCTAAGAAATGAAAGCAAAGTTTCCCGCCTGCGAAGCAGGGCCTCAAGTAAGTGTGCCAACTGACTGCCCGCCTTTAAAGCCAGTTGAGAAAATGTGGCCAGGCTGATGCAACCCGCTTACAATGAATTTATTCTCTTCAGAAAAGGAGATTTTGTTACCGTACGCCAGCATATCCTCTCCCTCAGAGTGCTGTTTCTGTGTAGACTAGGGAAAGACACCATGGTCCTGAGCTTAAAATGGCTCTTTTCCCAGTTGGTTTCATCCATGAAAGAGCCAGAAGGGCTGATCTCAACTAACCGGGCTGCACATCCTTGAGTCCTTGGGATAAGGCAGTCCTTAACCAATGAGCCACCTAAGAAATGAAAGCAAAGTTTCCAACCTGGGAAGCAGGGCCTCAAGTAAGTGTGCCAACGGACTGCCCTCCTTTAAAGCCAGTTGGGAAAATGTGGCCAGGCTGATGAAACCCGCTTACAAAGAAATGTTTCTCTTCCGAAAAGGAGATTTTGCAACCGAACGCCAGCAGCTCGTTTAACTCAGAGTCCTGTTTCTGTGTAGACTAGGGAAAGACACCATGGTCCCCAGCTTAGAATGGCTCTTTTCCCAGTTAGTTTCATCCATGAAAGAGCCAGAAGGGCTGATGTCAACTAATCGGGCTGCATATCCCTGAATCCTTGGGGTAGGGCAGTTCTGAGCCAATGTGTCACCTAAGGAATGAAAGCAAAGTTTCCTTGCCACAGGAAAGCACACCGAGGCCTGGTGTTTTCTCTGTGAAATTGGAGTGGGCTTGAAGGGTGAGGCCTACTGACTACCCTCCTTTATAGCCAGTTTAGAAAATGTGGCAAGGCTGATACACCCCGCTTACAACGAAATGTTTCTCTTCAGAATAAGAGATAATGCTACCAAACGCCCGCAGCTCCTCTCCCTCAGAGTGCTGTTTCTGTGTAGACTAGGGAAAGACACCATGGTCCCCAGCTTAGAACGGCTGTTTTCCCAGGTGGTTTCATCCATGAAAGAGCCAGAAGGGCTCATCTCAACTAATCGGGCTGCACATCCCTGAATCCTTGGGGTAGGGCTGTTCTGAGCCAATGTGCCACCTAAGGAATGAAAGCAAACTTTCCTAGCCACAGGAAAGCACACCGAGGCCGGGTGTTTTCTCTATGAAATTGGATTGGGCTTGAAGGGTGAGGCCTACTGACTGCCCTCCTTTATAGCCAGTTGAGAGAATGTGGCAAGGCTGATGCCACCCGTTTACAACGAAATGTTTCTCTTCAGAATAGGAGATTTTGCTACCAAACGCCAGCAGCTCCTCTCCCTCAGAGTGCTGTTTCTGTGTAGACTAGGGAAAGACACCATGGTCCCCAGCTTAGAACGGCACTTTTCCCAGTTGGTTTCATCCATGAAAGAACCAGAAGGGCTGATCTCAGCTAATCGGGCTGCACATCCCTGAATCCTTGGGGTACGTCAGTTCTGAGCCAATGTGCCACCTAAGGAATGAAAGCCAAGTTTCCTTGAAACAGGAAAGAACACCTAGGCATGGTGTTTTCTCAATGAAATTGGAGTGGGCTTGAAGGGTGAGGCCTACGTACTGCCTTCCTTTATAGCCAGTTGAGGAAATGTGGCAAGGCTGATGCAACCCGCTTACAACGAAATGTTGCTCTTCAGAATAGGAGATTTTGCTGCCAAACGCCAGCAGCTCCTCTCCCTCAGAATGCTGATTCTGTGTAGACTAGGGAAAGACACCATGGTCCCCAGCTTAGAACGGCTCTTTTCCCAGTTGGTTTCATCCATGAAAGAGCCAGAAGGGCTGATCTCAACTAAACGGCCTGCACATCCCTGAATCCTTGGGATAAGGCAGTCCTTAACCAATGAGCCACCTAAGAAATGAAAGCAAAGTTTCCCGCCTGCGAAGCAGGGCCTCAAGTAAGTGTGCCAACTGACTGCCCGCCTTTAAAGCCAGTTGAGAAAATGTGGCCAGGCTGATGCAACCCGCTTACAATGAATTTATTCTCTTCAGAAAAGGAGATTTTGTTACCGTACGCCAGCATATCCTCTCCCTCAGAGTGCTGTTTCTGTGTAGACTAGGGAAAGACACCATGGTCCTGAGCTTAAAATGGCTCTTTTCCCAGTTGGTTTCATCCATGAAAGAGCCAGAAGGGCTGATCTCAACTAACCGGGCTGCACATCCTTGAGTCCTTGGGATAAGGCAGTCCTTAACCAATGAGCCACCTAAGAAATGAAAGCAAAGTTTCCAACCTGGGAAGCAGGGCCTCAAGTAAGTGTGCCAACGGACTGCCCTCCTTTAAAGCCAGTTGGGAAAATGTGGCCAGGCTGATGAAACCCGCTTACAAAGAAATGTTTCTCTTCCGAAAAGGAGATTTTGCAACCGAACGCCAGCAGCTCGTTTAACTCAGAGTCCTGTTTCTGTGTAGACTAGGGAAAGACACCATGGTCCCCAGCTTAGAATGGCTCTTTTCCCAGTTAGTTTCATCCATGAAAGAGCCAGAAGGGCTGATGTCAACTAATCGGGCTGCATATCCCTGAATCCTTGGGGTAGGGCAGTTCTGAGCCAATGTGTCACCTAAGGAATGAAAGCAAAGTTTCCTTGCCACAGGAAAGCACACCGAGGCCTGGTGTTTTCTCTGTGAAATTGGAGTGGGCTTGAAGGGTGAGGCCTACTGACTACCCTCCTTTATAGCCAGTTTAGAAAATGTGGCAAGGCTGATACACCCCGCTTACAACGAAATGTTTCTCTTCAGAATAAGAGATAATGCTACCAAACGCCCGCAGCTCCTCTCCCTCAGAGTGCTGTTTCTGTGTAGACTAGGGAAAGACACCATGGTCCCCAGCTTAGAACGGCTGTTTTCCCAGGTGGTTTCATCCATGAAAGAGCCAGAAGGGCTCATCTCAACTAATCGGGCTGCACATCCCTGAATCCTTGGGGTAGGGCTGTTCTGAGCCAATGTGCCACCTAAGGAATGAAAGCAAACTTTCCTAGCCACAGGAAAGCACACCGAGGCCGGGTGTTTTCTCTATGAAATTGGATTGGGCTTGAAGGGTGAGGCCTACTGACTGCCCTCCTTTATAGCCAGTTGAGAGAATGTGGCAAGGCTGATGCCACCCGTTTACAACGAAATGTTTCTCTTCAGAATAGGAGATTTTGCTACCAAACGCCAGCAGCTCCTCTCCCTCAGAGTGCTGTTTCTGTGTAGACTAGGGAAAGACACCATGGTCCCCAGCTTAGAACGGCACTTTTCCCAGTTGGTTTCATCCATGAAAGAACCAGAAGGGCTGATCTCAGCTAATCGGGCTGCACATCCCTGAATCCTTGGGGTACGTCAGTTCTGAGCCAATGTGCCACCTAAGGAATGAAAGCCAAGTTTCCTTGAAACAGGAAAGAACACCTAGGCATGGTGTTTTCTCAATGAAATTGGAGTGGGCTTGAAGGGTGAGGCCTACGTACTGCCTTCCTTTATAGCCAGTTGAGGAAATGTGGCAAGGCTGATGCAACCCGCTTACAACGAAATGTTGCTCTTCAGAATAGGAGATTTTGCTGCCAAACGCCAGCAGCTCCTCTCCCTCAGAATGCTGATTCTGTGTAGACTAGGGAAAGACACCATGGTCCCCAGCTTAGAACGGCTCTTTTCCCAGTTGGTTTCATCCATGAAAGAGCCAGAAGGGCTGATCTCAACGAAACGGCCTGCACATCCCTGAATCCTTGGGATAAGGCAGTCCTTAACCAATGAGCCACCTAAGAAATGAAAGCAAAGTTTCCCGCCTGCGAAGCAGGGCCTCAAGTAAGTGTGCCAACTGACTGCCCGCCTTTAAAGCCAGTTGAGAAAATGTGGCCAGGCTGATGCAACCCGCTTACAATGAATTTATTCTCTTCAGAAAAGGAGATTTTGTTACCGTACGCCAGCATATCCTCTCCCTCAGAGTGCTGTTTCTGTGTAGACTAGGGAAAGACACCATGGTCCTGAGCTTAAAATGGCTCTTTTCCCAGTTGGTTTCATCCATGAAAGAGCCAGAAGGGCTGATCTCAACTAACCGGGCTGCACATCCTTGAGTCCTTGGGATAAGGCAGTCCTTAACCAATGAGCCACCTAAGAAATGAAAGCAAAGTTTCCAACCTGGGAAGCAGGGCCTCAAGTAAGTGTGCCAACGGACTGCCCTCCTTTAAAGCCAGTTGGGAAAATGTGGCCAGGCTGATGAAACCCGCTTACAAAGAAATGTTTCTCTTCCGAAAAGGAGATTTTGCAACCGAACGCCAGCAGCTCGTTTAACTCAGAGTCCTGTTTCTGTGTAGACTAGGGAAAGACACCATGGTCCCCAGCTTAGAATGGCTCTTTTCCCAGTTAGTTTCATCCATGAAAGAGCCAGAAGGGCTGATGTCAACTAATCGGGCTGCATATCCCTGAATCCTTGGGGTAGGGCAGTTCTGAGCCAATGTGTCACCTAAGGAATGAAAGCAAAGTTTCCTTGCCACAGGAAAGCACACCGAGGCCTGGTGTTTTCTCTGTGAAATTGGAGTGGGCTTGAAGGGTGAGGCCTACTGACTACCCTCCTTTATAGCCAGTTTAGAAAATGTGGCAAGGCTGATACACCCCGCTTACAACGAAATGTTTCTCTTCAGAATAAGAGATAATGCTACCAAACGCCAGCAGCTCCTCTCCCTCAGAGTGCTGTTTCTGTGTAGACTAGGGAAAGACACCATGGTCCCCAGCTTAGAACGGCTGTTTTCCCAGGTGGTTTCATCCATGAAAGAGCCAGAAGGGCTCATCTCAACTAATCGGGCTGCACATCCCTGAATCCTTGGGGTAGGGCTGTTCTGAGCCAATGTGCCACCTAAGGAATGAAAGCAAAGTTTCCTTGCCACAGGAAAGCACACCGAGGCCGGGTGTTTTCTCTATGAAATTGGATTGGGCTTGAAGGGTGAGGCCTACTGACTGCCCTCCTTTATAGCCAGTTGAGAGAATGTGGCAAGGCTGATGCCACCTGTTTACAACGAAATGTTTCTCTTCAGAATAGGAGATTTTGCTACCAAACGCCAGCAGCTCCTCTCCCTCAGAGTGCTGTTTCTGTGTAGACTAGGGAAAGACACCATGGTCCCCAGCTTAGAACGGCACTTTTCCCAGTTGGTTTCATCCATGAAAGAACCAGAAGGGCTGATCTCAGCTAATCGGGCTGCACATCCCTGAATCCTTGGGGTACGTCAGTTCTGAGCCAATGTGCCACCTAAGGAATGAAAGCCAAGTTTCCTTGAAACAGGAAAGAACACCTAGGCATGGTGTTTTCTCAATGAAATTGGAGTGGGCTTGAAGGGTGAGGCCTACGTACTGCCTTCCTTTATAGCCAGTTGAGGAAATGTGGCAAGGCTGATGCAACCCGCTTACAACGAAATGTTGCTCTTCAGAATAGGAGATTTTGCTGCCAAACGCCAGCAGCTCCTCTCCCTCAGAATGCTGATTCTGTGTAGACTAGGGAAAGACACCATGGTCCCCAGCTTAGAACGGCTCTTTTCCCAGTTGGTTTCATCCATGAAAGAGCCAGAAGGGCTGATCTCAACGAAACGGCCTGCACATCCCTGAATCCTTGGGATAAGGCAGTCCTTAACCAATGAGCCACCTAAGAAATGAAAGCAAAGTTTCCCGCCTGCGAAGCAGGGCCTCAAGTAAGTGTGCCAACTGACTGCCCGCCTTTAAAGCCAGTTGAGAAAATGTGGCCAGGCTGATGCAACCCGCTTACAATGAATTTATTCTCTTCAGAAAAGGAGATTTTGTTACCGTACGCCAGCATATCCTCTCCCTCAGAGTGCTGTTTCTGTGTAGACTAGGGAAAGACACCATGGTCCTGAGCTTAAAATGGCTCTTTTCCCAGTTGGTTTCATCCATGAAAGAGCCAGAAGGGCTGATCTCAACTAACCGGGCTGCACATCCTTGAGTCCTTGGGATAAGGCAGTCCTTAACCAATGAGCCACCTAAGAAATGAAAGCAAAGTTTCCAACCTGGGAAGCAGGGCCTCAAGTAAGTGTGCCAACGGACTGCCCTCCTTTAAAGCCAGTTGGGAAAATGTGGCCAGGCTGATGAAACCCGCTTACAAAGAAATGTTTCTCTTCCGAAAAGGAGATTTTGCAACCGAACGCCAGCAGCTCGTTTAACTCAGAGTCCTGTTTCTGTGTAGACTAGGGAAAGACACCATGGTCCCCAGCTTAGAATGGCTCTTTTCCCAGTTAGTTTCATCCATGAAAGAGCCAGAAGGGCTGATGTCAACTAATCGGGCTGCATATCCCTGAATCCTTGGGGTAGGGCAGTTCTGAGCCAATGTGTCACCTAAGGAATGAAAGCAAAGTTTCCTTGCCACAGGAAAGCACACCGAGGCCTGGTGTTTTCTCTGTGAAATTGGAGTGGGCTTGAAGGGTGAGGCCTACTGACTACCCTCCTTTATAGCCAGTTTAGAAAATGTGGCAAGGCTGATACACCCCGCTTACAACGAAATGTTTCTCTTCAGAATAAGAGATAATGCTACCAAACGCCAGCAGCTCCTCTCCCTCAGAGTGCTGTTTCTGTGTAGACTAGGGAAAGACACCATGGTCCCCAGCTTAGAACGGCTGTTTCCCCAGGTGGTTTCATCCATGAAAGAGCCAGAAGGGCTCATCTCAACTAATCGGGCTGCACATCCCTGAATCCTTGGGGTAGGGCTGTTCTGAGCCAATGTGCCACCTAAGGAATGAAAGCAAAGTTTCCTTGCCACAGGAAAGCACACCGAGGCCGGGTGTTTTCTCTATGAAATTGGATTGGGCTTGAAGGGTGAGGCCTACTGACTGCCCTCCTTTATAGCCAGTTGAGAGAATGTGGCAAGGCTGATGCCACCCGTTTACAAAGAAATGTTTCTCTTCAGAATAGGAGATTTTGCTACCAAACGCCAGCAGCTCCTCTCCCTCAGAGTGCTGTTTCTGTGTAGACTAGGGAAAGACACCATGGTCCCCAGCTTAGAACGGCACTTTTCCCAGTTGGTTTCATCCATGAAAGAACCAGAAGGGCTGATGTCAGCTAATCGGGCTGCACATCCCTGAATCCTTGGGGTACGTCAGTTCTGAGCCAATGTGCCACCTAAGGAATGAAAGCCAAGTTTCCTTGAAACAGGAAAGAACACC
This sequence comes from Balaenoptera physalus, assembly GCF_965194825.1. Lineage (NCBI taxonomy): Eukaryota > Metazoa > Chordata > Mammalia > Artiodactyla > Balaenopteridae > Balaenoptera > Balaenoptera physalus. The sequence goes on along the minus strand of NC_138900.1, from coordinate 22,549,921 downwards.
TAGGCATGGTGTTTTCTCAATGAAATTGGAGTGGGCTTGAAGGGTGAAGCCTACGTACTGCCTTCCTTTATAGCCAGTTGAGGAAATGTGGCAAGGCTGATGCAACCCGCTTACAACGAAATGTTGCTCTTCAGAATAGGAGATTTTGCTACCAAACGCCAGCAGCTCCTCTCCCTCAGAATGCTGATTCTGTGTAGACTAGGGAAAGACACCATGGTCCCCAGCTTAGAACGGCTCTTTTCCCAGTTGGTTTCATCCATGAAAGAGCCAGAAGGGCTGATCTCAACTAAACGGCCTGCACATCCCTGAATCCTTGGGATAAGGCAGTCCTTAACCAATGAGCCACCTAAGAAATGAAAGCAAAGTTTCCCGCCTGCGAAGCAGGGCCTCAAGTAAGTGTGCCAACTGACTGCCCGCCTTTAAAGCCAGTTGAGAAAATGTGGCCAGGCTGATGCAACCCGCTTACAATGAATTTATTCTCTTCAGAAAAGGAGATTTTGTTACCGTACGCCAGCATATCCTCTCCCTCAGAGTGCTGTTTCTGTGTAGACTAGGGAAAGACACCATGGTCCTGAGCTTAAAATGGCTCTTTTCCCAGTTGGTTTCATCCATGAAAGAGCCAGAAGGGCTGATCTCAACTAACCGGGCTGCACATCCTTGAGTCCTTGGGATAAGGCAGTCCTTAACCAATGAGCCACCTAAGAAATGAAAGCAAAGTTTCCAAGCTGGGAAGCAGGGCCTCAAGTAAGTGTGCCAACGGACTGCCCTCCTTTAAAGCCAGTTGGGAAAATGTGGCCAGGCTGATGAAACCCGCTTACAAAGAAATGTTTCTCTTCCGAAAAGGAGATTTTGCAACCGAACGCCAGCAGCTCGTTTAACGCAGAGTCCTGTGTCTGTGTAGACTAGGGAAAGACACCATGGTCCCCAGCTTAGAATGGCTCTTTTCCCAGTTAGTTTCATCCATGAAAGAGCCAGAAGGGCTGATGTCAACTAATCGGGCTGCATATCCCTGAATCCTTGGGGTAGGGCAGTTCTGAGCCAATGTGTCACCTAAGGAATGAAAGCAAAGTTTCCTTGAAAAAGGAAAGCACACCGAGCCATGGTGTTTTCTCAATGAAATTGGAGTGGGCTTGAAGGGTGAGGCCTACGTACTGCCTTCCTTTATAGCCAGTTGAGGAAATGTGGCAAGGCTGACGCAACCCGCTTACAACGAAATGTTGCTCTTCAGAATAGGAGATTTTGCTACCAAACGCCAGCAGCTCCTCTCCCTCAGAATGCTGATTCTGTGTAGACTAGGGAAAGACACCATGGTCCCCAGCTTGGAACGGATGTTTTCCCAGTTGGTTTCATCCATGAAAGAGCCACAAGGGCTGATCTCAACTAAACAGCCTGCACATCCCTGAATCCTTGGGATAAGGCAGTCCTTAACCAATGAGCCACCTAAGAAGTGAAAGTAAAGTTTCCAACCTGGGAAGCAGGGCCTCAAGTAAGTTTGCCAGCTGACTGCCCTCCTTTAAAGGCAGTTGAGAAAATGTGGCCAGGTTGATGCAAACCGCTTACAACGAAATGTTTCTCTTCAGAAAAGGAGATTTTGCTACCATACGCCAGCAGATCCTCTCCCGCAGAGTGCTGTTTCTGTGTAGACTAGGGAAAGACACAATGGTCCCCAGCTTAGAACGGCTGTTTTCCCAGGTGGTTTCATCCATGAAAGAGCCAGAAGGGCTCATCTCAACTAATCGGGCTGCACATCCCTGAATCCTTGGGGTAGGGCTGTTCTGAGCCAATGTGCCACCTAAGGAATGAAAGCAGTTTCCTTGCCACAGGAAAGCACACCGAGGCCGGGTGTTTTCTCTATGAAATTGGAGTGGGCTTGAAGGGTGAGGCCTACTGACTGCCCTCCTTTATAGCCAGTTGAGAGAATGTGGCAAGGCTGATGCCACCCGTTTACAACGAAATGTTTCTCTTCAGAATAGGAGATTTTGCTACCAAACGCCAGCAGCTCCTCTCCCTCAGAGTGCTGTTTCTGTGTAGACTAGGGAAAGACACCATGGTCCCCAGCTTAGAACGGCACTTTTCCCAGTTGGTTTCATCCATGAAAGAACCAGAAGGGCTGATCTCAGCTAATCGGGCTGCACATCCCTGAATCCTTGGGGTACGTCAGTTCTGAGCCAATGTGCCACCTAAGGAATGAAAGCCAAGTTTCCTTGAAACAGGAAAGAACACCGAGGCATGGTGTTTTCTCAATGAAATTGGAGTGGGCTTGAAGGGTGAGGCCTACGTACTGCCTTCCTTTATAGCCAGTTGAGGAAATGTGGCAAGGCTGATGCAACCCGCTTACAACGAAATGTTGCTCTTCAGAATAGGAGATTTTGCTGCCAAACGCCAGCAGCTCCTCTCCCTCAGAATGCTGATTCTGTGTAGACTAGGGAAAGACACCATGGTCCCCAGCTTAGAACGGCTGTTTTCCCAGTTGGTTTCATCCATGAAAGAGCCAGAAGGGCTGATCTCAACGAAACGGCCTGCACATCCCTGAATCCTTGGGATAAGGCAGTCCTTAACCAATGAGCCACCTAAGAAATGAAAGCAAAGTTTCCCGCCTGCGAAGCAGGGCCTCAAGTAAGTGTGCCAACTGACTGCCCTCCTTTAAAGCCAGTTGAGAAAATGTGGCCAGGCTGATGCAACCCGCTTACAATGAATTTATTCTCTTCAGAAAAGGAGATTTTGTTACCGTACGCCAGCATATCCTCTCCCTCAGAGTGCTGTTTCTGTGTAGACTAGGGAAAGACACCATGGTCCTGAGCTTAAAATGGCTCTTTTCCCAGTTGGTTTCATCCATGAAAGAGCCAGAAGGGCTGATCTCAACTAACCGGGCTGCACATCCTTGAGTCCTTGGGATAAGGCAGTCCTTAACCAATGAGCCACCTAAGAAATGAAAGCAAAGTTTCCAACCTGGGAAGCAGGGCCTCAAGTAAGTGTGCCAACGGACTGCCCTCCTTTAAAGCCAGTTGGGAAAATGTGGCCAGGCTGATGAAACCCGCTTACAAAAAATGTTTCTCTTCCGAAAAGGAGATTTTGCAACCGAACGCCAGCAGCTCGTTTAACTCAGAGTCCTGTTTCTGTGTAGACTAGGGAAAGACACCATGGTCCCCAGCTTAGAATGGCTCTTTTCCCAGTTAGTTTCATCCATGAAAGAGCCAGAAGGGCTGATGTCAACTAATCGGGCTGCATATCCCTGAATCCTTGGGGTAGGGCAGTTCTGAGCCAATGTGTCACCTAAGGAATGAAAGCAAAGTTTCCTTGAAACAGGAAAGCACACCGAGCCATGGTGTTTTCTCAATGAAATTGGAGTGGGCTTGAAGGGTGAGGCCTACGTACTGCCTTCCTTTATAGCCAGTTGAGGAAATGTGGCAAGGCTGATGCAACCCGCTTACAACGAAATGTTGCTCTTCAGAATAGGAGATTTTGCTACCAAACGCCAGCAGCTCCTCTCCCTCAGAATGCTGATTCTGTGTAGACTAGGGAAAGACACCATGGTCCCCAGCTTGGAACGGATGTTTTCCCAGTTGGTTTCATCCATGAAAGAGCCACAAGGGCTGATCTCAACTAAACAGCCTGTACATCCCTGAATCCTTGGGATAAGGCAGTCCTTAACCAATGAGCCACCTAAGAAGTGAAAGTAAAGTTTCCAACCTGGGAAGCAGGGCCTCAAGTAAGTTTGCCAGCTGACTGCCCTCCTTTAAAGGCAGTTGAGAAAATGTGGCCAGGCTGATGCAAACCGCTTACAACGAAATGTTTCTCTTCAGAAAAGGAGATTTTGCTACCATACGCCAGCAGATCCTCTCCCGCAGAGTGCTGTTTCCGTGTAGACTAGGGAAAGACACCATGGTCCTGAGCGTAAAATGGCTCTTTTCCCAGTTGGTTTCATCCATGAAAGAGCCAGAAGGGCAGATCTCAATAATCGGCCTGCACATCACTGAATCCTTGGGGTAAGGCAGTCCTGAGCCAATGTGCCACCTAAGGAACGAAAGAAAAGTTTCCAGCCTGGGAAGAAGGTCCTCAAGTAAGTCTGCCAACTGACTGCCCTCCTTTAAAGCCAGTTGAGAAAATGTGGCCAGGCTGATGCAACCCGCTTACAACGAAATGTTTCTCTTCAGAATAGGAGATTTCGCTACCAAACGCCAGCAGCTCCTCTCCCTCAGAATGCTGATTCTGTGTAGACTAGGGAAACACACCATGGTCCCCAGCTTAGAACGGCTCTTTTCCCAGTTGGTTTCATCCATGAAAGAGCCAGAAGGGCTGATCTTAACTAACCGGGCTGCACATCCCTGAGTCCTTGGGATAAGGCAGTCCTTAACCAATGAGCCACCTAAGAAATGAAACCAATGTTTGCAACCTGGGAAGCAGGACCTCAAGTAAGGGTGCCAACTGACTGCCCTGCTTTAAAGCCAGTTGAGAAAATGTGGCCAGGCTGATGAAACCCGCATACAAAGAAATGTTTCTCTTCCGAAAAGGAGAATTTACAACCGAACACCAGCAGCTCGTTTAACTCAGAGTGCTGTTTCTGTGTAGACTAGGGAAAGACACCATGGTCCCCAGCTTAGAACGGCTCTTTTCCCAGTTGGTTTCACCCATGAAACCGCCAGAAGGGCTGATCTCAAGTATTCGGGCTGCAATATCCCTGAATCCTTGGGGTAGGGCAGTTCTGAGCCAAAGTCCCACCTAAGGAATGAAAGCCAAGTTTCTTTGCCACAGGAAAGCACACCGAGGCGGGGTGTTTTCTCTATGAAACTGGAGTGGGCTTGAAGGGTGAGGCCTACTGACTGCCCTCCTTTATAGCCAGTTGAGAGAATGTGGCAAGGCTGATGCCACCCGTTTACAACGAAATGTTTCTCTTCAGAATAGGAGATTTTCCTACCAAACGCCAGCAGCTCCTCTCCCTCAGAGTGCTGTTTCTGTGTAGACTAGGGAAAGACACCATGGTCCCAGGCCTAGA